>NC_139554.1:45057253-45679792 GCF_965112155.1 Podarcis liolepis
CGGGGTGAGCTCCCCATTGCTCGATCCCTGCTCCTGCCAACCTAGCAGTTCAAAAGCATGTCAAAGTGCAAGCAGATAAATAGGTACCGCTCCAGCGGGAAGGTAAATGGCATTTCCGTGCGCTGCTCTGGTTCTCCAGAAGTGGCTTAGTCATGCTGGCCACATGACCCGGAAGCTGTACGCCAGCTCCCTCGGCCAATAAAGCGAGATGAGCGCCGCAACCCCAGAGTCGGTTACGAATGGACCTAATGGTCAGGGGTCCCTTTACCTTTTACTATTCATTGCTAAAACACACTTCTCACAGACTCCTTCCCCCATCTCAAATCTTGATGCCATTTTGCTCTGCTTTAGTTGTATTTATCCGATCTGAGTTATGCTCATTTCTCAATAGTTTCAGTGGCTGACTGTTGCTTCAATAGAACTTATGGGGTGGGGGGAAGCGACTGCAAACTCAGAAGGCAGCGAGACATTCCACAGCTAGCCTCTTATACAGTCTACTTACCACCAAGTTATATGCACGGATGGTTTTGTCTGCTGAGCAGGTGTACAACAAATTCCCAAAAATCTGAATCGCATTCACTGAAGCTGAATGACCCTCAAAGGCCCCTTCCGTAGGTTCTTCCTCTTCGCCTGGCTCTGAGGAGACTTCTGTCAAATGCAATTGTCAAAGCCTTCCGTTAACTAAACATACTGCTCATAACACCATGGTAAAAGAAAACTGAAAGAGGAAAGAAAGAAAACATCCACTCAAAACTACCAGGCGCTGAACCAATGAACGGTATCTGACTATAGCAAAACCAACCAACCAACCAACCAACCAACCAGCAATAGAATAATAATAAAGCCCAATAAACCCAACATATTGTAACTGTAAAAAGCTCCTTGACTGAAGGAATAAGAAAAGGAGTCAAGTTGTAAGCTAGGGTGGGTGAGGAAATCACAATATGAAATGAGCTAACTCATATGTATATCTAAACAAGTCTTTGGCTTAAGAACACATTAGGAATAAGCTGAGATCAACTCTTGGCAAGATGGAGGCACTGTGGGTGAACAGTTCCTGTTTCTGAGAAACTGATTAAACAAGCATGTTTTTAGCAGGCACCAAAAAGTATACAGTGGAGATACCTGCTTGACTACAGCTCCCATTTTCCGCAACCACTGGCCATACTGACCGAAGCAGAGTATTAGTATTTGTTGTTGTGTGCTTTTAAGCAAGCTTTCTGGGTTTGGAGTCATGTTTGGGAACACAGATGATGCTATAGCACTCCATATTGCAAAGAGCTGCTCAACTCTCTCCCACCTCCCCACAAAGCCCATGTGCTTATTTTTCCATTAGAAAATATATATATACCTGATGAGTTTTTTGATCCTCTTATTGAAGATATGGATGTTTGAGTCTCAGCCACACTACAGAAGATAGAGAATGCCACGGCTATTACAAAATGCTAACACAAAAGGACATTAATTTAAAATGCTTGGCTACAAGGCCTTGTAGGGAAAATGTGTATAGGGAAAAGGAACAAAGCTATCACCAGGACAATGAAGCAGCAATCACAAAGCACTCTATGACACTAAGTTTCCATTTTCCAATAATTATTTTTCAATTCTTTAAATGTACTTCAATATGGAAAATTTCCTGCAATCTCTTTTATGGTATTTATAAACCACTTCTCTGTCCAAAGGTTCCTGAGGCAATGAACAAACTCAAAATAGAGAGACTATAACATCACTAAGAGTACATCATAAACAGATTTTTTAAAAACAAAGTAGCTCATGGATACACAATAAATGTACACACAGAGAATTGTGTCCAACAAAGTCACCGTGTTTGTGCAAGGAATTCTGATTGCACCATGGAACTTCCCATTGCTTCTTCTCCTCTCCCCCCCCCCCCCGCCTCTAAAGGGTTATAGCGGCCCTCAGAACAAATTCGGGGGCATGGGGTGAGGGAGAGGAAGTTCTGTTGAATAAGTGTACCGTATTTTTCGCGCCATAGGACACACCGGACAACAGGACGCACCTTGTTTTAGAGGGGGGAGAACAAGAAAAAAAATTCTCTCCCTCTCTGCACAGCGCCCCTTCAGCGAAGCGGCAGGAGGCGCTGCGCAGAGAGGGGGAGAATTTCCCCCCTCTTGTTTTCCCCCTCTAAAACAAGGTGCCGTTTAAGGTGCGTTCAGATGCCTTCAGGCGGCTACCTTGGAAGCCTGGAGAGGCTTCAGGCGGCTACCTTGGAAGCCTGGAGAGGCTTCTCACTCTCCAGGCTTCAGGTTCCTTTCAACCTGCTCTTTGGGGCTGGCGGGGGGAAGCCCATCACCAGCCCCAAAGAGCAGGTCGGGGAGCAGCGCAAAGGCGCGCGGCTATAGAGGCTCCTGCCATAGCCGCATGTCACCTCTCCAGCCGGCAGAGGGTCGCGGGGCTATGCTGTCTTCACTCCATAGGACGCACACACATTTCCCCTTCATTTTTGAAGGGGAAAAAGTGCGTCCTATGGTGCGAAAAATACAGTAAGTCCTTCCTTGCACAAATGGGACGACTTCCCTGGATATAACACCTGTTTCCCAGCTTACCTTCTACCAATGCCATCCTTGTAGTTTGTTCCAATCTCACTGGTAGAGCTCACTTCATCGTAGCCAGACCGAGACGCCTCTCTCAGAAGCTGCTCTGAGGAACTCAGCGCATCCCTCTTAGAAGGGCTGTCTGGTTTTTCATCCCCCGATTCTGATGAACTGATGGCAACCACTTCCAGAGGAGATTTGGGGACTTCCACAAATTCCAGAGACGTGTCACTCTCATTCTCGTCTTTCTTCCGCTTTCCTTCCTGAGCAGCCTCTGCATCCTCTTGCTTTGGAGGGGTGGATGTTGTAACTTTCCCCCCTCTGGTCCCCTTTACCATCTTGACTTTCCTTAAAGGCTTCGTTTCACTTACATCCTGCTCTGTATCGCTGTTCTCAGGGACATGGGCTGCTCGCAGTGCTTTCTTCTTCTTCAACTTCTTCTTTTTCTTGCTCATTTTGCTCTCCACGGAGACCAGTGCAGAAACTGCCATCTGCTCCGTTGCCTGTCTGGGATCTTCATCCGCAGGCAGTTCAGGGGGAAAGGTTGGGCTCTGAAAGGAGCTACTGCACTGTTCTACAACTGTGTTGTCTGGTGGGATTTTGTTTTCTTCTGCCTTCTCTGCCAAGAGCGATGGTGAATAGCTGGGGGAAGACCTGGCCCTTCCCTTATCTCGAACAGGTTTCTGCATATCTTGATTAGACTCTTGGAAATCAATAAGTGCAGACAAAGACATGGTAGCAGAGATAACTGGGTACAGCAAAGGTTGTTGGCTCGTATTCCCTGAAGAAGATAAAATAGCCCTTTTCACTTTGACATGGCCAATTAGGCATTCGTGAATCCCAGCCTTAGTCATATGTGGCTTTAAGTGGTAACTTACAGAGCATCCCAGATGTACAAACTATTAATCAACATGGTCACCTCCATATAAACACCTTGATAGCTCATGTAATTTAGCGTCAAACACTGGATTGCAACCAGAAAGACTTTGGGTTCCAACCTCTTTCCGTGAGAACTTGCAAGGTCTTGCTCTCTAACCTACACCAGGGATAAGGAACCTGCAGCCTCCCAGATGCTGTTGGCCATCATCCCTGATCATTGGCCATGTGAGAGTGCCACAATTCCCCATCCTTGAATTGTTTTGTTCCAAGGATGCAAGTAAGAAGCATACTTTGGAAATGAGAAGCCAATAGTCCTCTTGACAGACCACATGCTCAGAGTTTTGTGCACAACTGGCATGTTTCTGGGCTGACTGGGAAATTCTGGGGCACACACATAGGTAAAGGTAAAGGTACCCCTGCCTATACGGGCCAGTCTTGACAGACTCTAGGGTTGTGCGCCCATCTCACTCAAGAGGCCGGGGGCCAGCACTGTCCGGAGACACTTCCGGGTCACATGGCCAGTGTGACAAAGCCGCATCTAGCGAGCCAGTGCAGCACACGGAAACGCTGTTTACCTTCCTGCCAGTAAGCGGTCCCTATTTATCTACTTGCACCCGGGGGTGCTTTCGAACTGCTAGGTTGGCAGGCGCTGGGACCGAGCAACGGGAGCGCACCCCGCCGCGGGGATTCGAACTGCCGACCTTTCGATCAGCAAGCCCTAGGCGCTGAGGCTTTTACCCACAGCACCACCCGCGTCCCGGGGCACACACATAGATAATAATAAATACTACTATGAGTGGGCATTGGTTTTGTTTGTTACTATGTTAGGTATTTTGTGTTTTTCCATTGCAAACTGCCCTGTGATCCTTGGATGGAGGGCGGTATAGAAATTAAACAAACAAACAATATTAATAGACAGAATTATCACCTGCAGAAGACAACATACCATTCTGAAACAGAGCCTCTCCCTGTGAAGAACATGGAAACCTCTGTTCAGGAATATTCATGCTCTCCTCTCTAGGCTTTGGAGATGCAGGTTCTTGCTTGATTTGAACAGATGAATCAGGGATTGTGATGGCTCCAATGCCACTAGTGATTTGGAATGTAGGTGGAGTGCTTGCATGGACAGGAGCTGCCAAAGGAACTGCAGGTATCTGGGCAGAGAGAGGTGAAGCAGATTCCAAAAGAGGAACAAGACCACCTGGATTAGCAATTAGATCCTGTGTTGGCTGAAGTTTGTTGTTTCTTTTTTCATTTGAGCCACTGGGTTGAAGTTGCTGCAGCTGTTCGGAAGGTTCATAGGTTTCTAAGGAGACAACATGGAGCATTTCACATTAAAATCTCTTAAGCAAACAAGGCTCCCCAAATCCAAGTTCACATATAACAGTAATCCAGGTTTCATTTTAACCATGGTCTGCTCAACAAGCCACAAGAAGTCCTATAGATAAACAAAAAAAACCCTATGGCTCGTTTCTTCAAAGCTTGGTTTGTTTTCCCACTGCTCTTGTCTTTGTAACTCAGTGGGCATATAGGAGAAGGTGGCCCAATGAACTATGGTTAAGCGTGACTGCTGAGAGTTCAGGCATAATGCCAAACCATAGCTGAAACAAGTCAAGGTTCTTAATCCAACAATAAACAATGGCTTCATACAGTGGGCTGTTGACAGAAAAAATAGGGGCTGCTCTCCTAACCTCTTCACCCATTCTCATGTTAACTGATACTCTATGATCAGTGAGCCGTCACTTATTCCACTATCTATTTTCCTTGACTGTCAGTACCTCAGAGCATTCAAAGCACTCAGGGACCTTACATACCCGTGTCTTGAGTAAATGCTACAGCAGGGACCTGAGGATCTCCAGAGGTTGTTTGACTACAACTCTCGTCATCCCTGACCATTGATCACACTGGCTGCGACTGATGGGATGTGTAGTCCAACATCTGCAGAGCCACCCCTGCATTACAACATTCACCAAATCCTCTTTTCCTTTGTTTTTACTTTAACTACTATTTGAAGAGACTCGTTATGGCGGAGTTTTAGAATCTCTGTCTTGAATAATTCAAAGGAACCAAATTACAAGAGAAAATACGTTCTTACTATAGACACTTGGCACAGTTTCTGCTGCTATATTCCATGGACCCAGCTGCTCACAAGCCTCTCTGCCTGAACTGCCAAGAGGTGGTCTCAGATTATCATCATAGTTCTGCATTACTAGTGGGCACCTGAGTAACTTTAATAAATATGGACTCCCAGAGCAATGCAAGGTCTGCTTCAAGTACCTTGCAATCCCTGCAGGATCTGAATTCTTTGGCTTCTCAAAGTGCCCATTTCCACCGATATCTAGGAGACAAGAGAGATTCAGTCAGGTCCATCAGAAGACATCCTTCTGAAATCTTCAGAGTTACAGCTGATGGCCTTCGAAATGTCAAAGTACCTGCTGTTTCAGTACAAGCAGTCGCTGGACTTCAATATAAGCTGCCTGCAGAGCAGCTCGAGCTGGCACAAGGCTTCCATCCACACAGTGCAAGGACTTACTCAATTCTTCTTCCCTCAGAGAAATAGACAACAACTGGTCTACCTGCGAACGCTCTGCAAGAGAAAGTAAGTTTCAAGATATGACACAGCCTGCTGCCACTTTTAGGACATTCAGAAGGTATTTGAGAAATGTCAGCTTTCTGAGATGCAGTTCATTAGAGTAAGTTGTCACATTGCTTCCTAGTGAAAGGAGACTGGAAGAGATGAGGTATCAAGCACAGTATTAAATTTGTACTTCTGTTTGATGAGCCTGGCATAGTCCACAAGTAATGGCCAGTCTTCCTTTATCAACCCAAGGAAGGCACCACTCATGGGAAACCTATGCAACAGAGTTTGGCTTCAAGGGAGGAGAACAAAAATAATCAGAATTTGTTTGGTGGGCCTCCTAAAACATTTATTTTATTTTACTTTATAATATTTTTATTAATTCTCACTGTAACAAACATCACATATAGATAAACATTAATAAGAAAAAGTTTAAAAAAGAAAGTAATAAAAACTTCATAATGCTGTTTATACATTCAATAAAATACCCAAAAGTGGGATTTCTACAGTCTCCTGACTTTCCTCTACCCCCTCCCATGGTTCCGTTATTGCATGATTACTTTATGCATGTCCAAGTTATATTGTCCATCTAATTATATCTAATTCTTTATTTTATCATAATAATGCAAATGTTTCTTAGAATCCTGCTGATGTATCAACTTGTATTGCAATGCTTTGATATACATATAATAAAAACTTCCCATTTGTTTTTAAATTTGTTATTATCCTGATTTCTGAGTTTCTCTGTTAATTTAGCCAGTTCCACATATTCCATTAACTTAATTTGCCAATCTTTTTTGTGGGGATCCTTTCCTATTTCTAGCATTGGGCTATCAATACTCGTGCAGCTGTCGTCGCATACACAATGAGATTTTTTTATTAATAATAATAATAATAATTATTATTATTATTATTATTATTATTATTATTATTTGGTATCTCCTTTCCTATAATTCCTAATAAAAAGGCTTCAGGCTTTTTAACAAAAGTTATTTTTAAAAGTTTTTTTCAATTCATTATGTATCATTTCCCAAAAGTTTTTTATTACTTTACTTTGCCACCACATATGATAAATCATACGTTCTACTTCTTTACATTTCCAGCATTTCTTTCCTCTTGATTTGTACATTTGTGCTAATTTGACTGGTGTTAAATACCACCTATACATCATTTTCATTTAATTTTCTTTTATCAATGTACAAGCTGTAAATTTCAAATCGTTTTTCCAAAAAATTCCCCATTCTGGCATTTGGATGTTATCTCCCACATCCTTTGCCCACTTTATCATTACACATTTGACTGGCCTCCTAAAACATTTAGACTGGAAAAAAATAATGCAGTGCCAACTAATTTATCACTGTGACCCACCTTTTTTGCCTTTAATCTTTCTTCTTTTATTCTTTCTTTCTAGACTTGGAATTTCAGGAGAGGATCCCTCCTGCAAATTAAATATATATTTTTGTTAGCTAAACTAGCATATAACACAATTTGGTAGATATTCCAAGACACAAATTGTGTACCAAGCCTATTTGAGGCAGACGTGTTTGAACACACAGGAGACATCATTGGTTGGATTCAACCTATAGGTTGGACTTTGGCTCCAGTGAAATCAAAGGGACAAGTGAGACACAATTTAAGTTAGGCCCTGCAGAACCTAAAGTGAAATAAACATACAGTATGTTCCTCCATTGCAGGGGGTTGGACTAGATGACCCTTGGGGTCCCTTTCAACTCCGTAAGATTCTATGATTCTATGCATTTCCATTGAGGTGTCAATTTTGTTTTTGAATAGTAACCGAATTCCTCAGTCCTCTTGATCATACATCCACTTAACTGGCATTAAGTGGACATATTCTTGCCTGGCATAATTGCTCAAGGAAGGTGTGAAGCCAATGAGGGGTGTGGCCTTGGGAGAGTTCTGGGGGCCAGATGAAGGCTGCATATGGCCCCTCAGTTTCTCATTTCTGCTATGGACCAAAGAAGCTGCCATGACCAATTGTAATCAGCGGAATCTAACAACGTAGTTCTGCTAGTGCAAGGGTTACGATTTGCATAATGAAACTTCACATGCCATCCCCAAATCTGCTCTGGGGGGTTCAGAAAATATTTAGGGGACATACAAGGAAGAGGAGAGGGAGGGGAAGTTCTGTCGCACAGCCAGAAGTCCTTGGTGCTAGTGGAAATAAGGCATTTGATATAAGAGAGGATGTGTCCGGGTATTCTTACACTCAGGGCCGTTTTCAGATTCTGTCACAAGGTTTTAAATGCGCAATGGGTTCCATGAATATCTGGGCCACTTACTCCGGTTGCTCTTCTTTTTTTGCCAATTCCCTGGCTGTCGTTCTGCTCATTGCCCGATGTGTAGCTGCTGTCTGTAGCGGCCTCTAGAGTGCTGAATGCTGCGAGGGCTGAAGCCATACAGAACCTTTCCCCTGAACTCTCCAGCATGTCTTGAGTTTCAAAGGCCTGGGCCCTGTAGTCAGGGCTTCTTGGGCTTTGTCCTGCACTAAACGCTGTGAGTCTGTTCACATTAGGGGGAGACTGTAGGCTGAGCCTCCTTCCCCTGGAATCAGTCCTGTCAGACATGTACGGTGAGGAAGGGAGAGAAGAAGACTCTTGTTTCACACCAGCCACAGCAACTGCAAGCATCTGGGAGCCGTATGTTACATCCTCAGTGTTGGCAACCGAGCTCATTTGTTCATTTTCTTTGCTTGGGCCTTGACTGCTGAAAAAACTATAAACGGAGGTGGTCTTATCTACAGCCACACTGCTTTCGGAGAGACTACGTTTCCTAACAGTCCCAGGGGAGCCTAGGGATATCCCTTCCCAGTGGAAACCTTCAAGGCTGGTCAGGTCACCTTCTTCATCCAACTCAAGTTCCTCTTGTTCATTCTGGATGAGAGGAACCATCTCAATGCCAAACCTTAAAAAACAATAGTGATCGTGAAACACTCAGTAGTGAAAACTCTACCAAAAATAAAGGCTAACACAGAACTGTTAAAAATTAAGTTTCATGTATGGCTAGCTCTGCAATAGCAATGATGCTGTGTTATTGCCCAAAGATTTGAAATTCACAGTTGTCTTACCTTTTTGGTTACTGAGTTCCTGAAGATCCACCAATCAGGACAGCTCTTCAGGAAATCAGAACCCAAATAACACTTTCAAATAGCAAGCAGCGACATAACAACAGGTCAATGATCTTTTCTCCAACACAGAAGGAAACTAGGAGGATACTGCAAAAGCAGTTTACCTCTGGCAAACGTAATTGTGATGGCAAAATTACATTGACTGCCTACATTAAACCAGTGGATCACCTTTCACTGAGGAGGGTGGAAGTGGAAGAGATTTGGTTATTGTTCCACTGAAAATTTTAATTTAAAAAATTACATAGTTACAATACAAACTAACTAACATATCTGCAGCAGCTGCAGTTCCTCTTTAAAAGATGGAAATCTAGAACAACTGTAGCAAATCTGACTCACTGGGCTGAGAACGCTGCAGCTGTGCCTTGATCAGCTGGTTTAAAGGCGAAGATTGTATCTGTGAACCAAGATTTGGTGGCAGTTAACAGAAGGCAAATGGTGAGCTAGGCAGAGAGGAACCTATACTGTGGGAAATCTTGCATATAAATGTAAATAAAAATGTGAAACTGTTTCTTATTCTTACATCCCTTTTCCTAACCACATAATACTCCTTTAAAGCAAACTGTTAAGTCCCTAATGCATCTTCTCAACCAAGAAACTTACAGGTTTATTTATTTGGTAAATGCATAGGCCACCCTAGGAGTTTTGAACCGAAGGGTGGCCTATGCATTTGCTAAATGCATAGATCTTTGATTACAATACAGTTTCAAATCTGATTAAGACCACCAACCTGGGTAAACCTTTGCCAAGTTCTTGCTTCTTCTTTGTCACCTGCTGAATTACCTGCTCCCAGTTTACGTTTCTTCGAGACACGCTAATAATCTGCCGCAAAGTAGGCTTGAGCCCTGATTCTTTCTCAGCTTCGCTCCTCCGGTGGCCACTGACGTTGCGAATGCGCCTTGCACTGTTCAGGTTGGGCTCAGGTAGATGTGAGCCAGTTTTGCTCTTCAAGTTGGTGCGCCACGTTAGG
This sequence comes from Podarcis liolepis, assembly GCF_965112155.1. Taxonomy (NCBI): domain Eukaryota; kingdom Metazoa; phylum Chordata; class Lepidosauria; order Squamata; family Lacertidae; genus Podarcis; species Podarcis liolepis. The sequence goes on from NC_139554.1 coordinate 45,067,378, forward strand.
TCTCTTTGGAGAGAAGCTGGAAAGCCAAGTTTACTCAGTTCAGGAAGAAGAGGGCCAGAGGATTGCCCTCCTGCATCTTTCTGCAGCTCGTGATTAGAATGAACTGCATAGCTTTCCTCTTCTGGAGCATCATTTGATTTAGTCGTGCTTCCGTCACCATCCTCTTCCAGGGATGCTTTCAAGTCTGTTTCTAGGTCATCTTGAAAGTTGGATAGAGATAGAGAGCCCATTTGGAATTTGGTATATTTGTTATCAGTATTCTTCAACTCTAATAGATAGCCCCCTTTTTTAGTTGCCATATGGTCAGGTTCAGCAAGATCACAAGTTGAGAAAGCATTAGAGTGAGTACTTTTGGTTCCTGTTCCATCTCCAGAGTTCTCATCCTCCAGTCCATCTTTCTGGGGCTCATGCATCTTCAGAGACAATCCTGGACCTTCAGTACTCCACTTGTCATTCCCATCAGTCTGAGTATCTCTACAAGGTATCAAGCAAGAGTTTTGGAAAGACTGGCTATACTCAAGTTCTTCTTTGGCATTTTTTAATGCTTCGTCTAGATTTTCAGTGCTGCTACGCACATGTGTGGTGCCTTTTAAACTGTTATGGCCATTACATTCATTATTCAGCTTGGATCCAAAGGAGGAGGAATTGTTAGCATCTAAATTTAGTGCATTTAGTTGGCTCTGGCTCTCTCCGGATGATGACGATAACAAAAGCTGGACATGTTTCAAGAGATTCTTTGGGCTTCTTTTTTGAGAAGATGGCTTTATATCGGGAATAGCCAGAAGTGGGGACTTCAAAGATGGCATCCTGCTACTTTTGCCTTCAGCTTGGTCTGATTTTTTCTCACTAGTTACACCTACTGCCTTCTTACATGGTGCAAGTTTGTTGGATGCCATTTTGTAATTGGGGGATGCTGAATAAGTCTCTTCCCATTTTTTCAGTTTGGGGTTATTGGTTTTAGGATCTGTGCATTTTGGAGACGATGGAGAGCATGACAGACGACCAGAATCTGCTTTCTCCGGAGTTGTAGCTACATTCTCATCACACAGTGGCTGCTGTTCTATCATTTTTAGAGAGGGATATGGAGCCCAGCGATTTGTTTTTTCTCGGGAAGGGCTGTTGCTCTTTCCATTGACTTTGGAGGTCTTGCTCTCTGGTTGCTCAGAAACACCAAAGTTTAGTAACCCATCTGAAGGAAGCTGATCACTAGTGAAATCCAAAACACAATCCCTGTTGTCATTTTCATTAGCAAGGCCCATATAAGGCACCATAGAACTACTGTCTTGCCACTGCCATGCATATCTTTCTCTATTGTATTTATCCTGTGCATTTTTGCTTTTTAACCAGGAAGCATCCACACTATCTAACTGGGAACTATTGTTTGGAGCCCTGCTTTTTCCTAAATTCCACCCCCTTCCGTTTTGTCGACCAGGCTTCCAGTTTCCACCTGAATTTTTGGCTTGCCAGTAAGAAAATGTATTTTCTCCTTCGGAATTCCACTTGGAACTTCTTCCCCTGCCGCCATGGTGCCACCCTGGTATTCCTCCTCTGGCATTCTGATGCCAAGCACCTCCATTATTCCCATAGTTATGATAGCGATTTGGAGACACTCCAGTATTATTCTGATGCCACCCAAGTCGTCCTCTTTGCTTGCTCAGATGCCTGTTTGCATTCTTAGGATTCCTTGCAGGGTGTGTGAATTGGCCTTGTCTGGGATTTAAGAAACCGTCACCTTCCCAGTTCCACTCCCTCTGCGACAGTCCACAATGATATCTTGATGATGAATCGTAAGTGTCTCGGTCTTGATAAGTTCTTTCATCTTGTCTTCTTTGTAATCTCCTGTCACTGTTTTCTGTTTCATGGTTCACACGGCACACTTCACCTGCCCTATAAAGATAGAAGTATTTTAATCTGGAGACTAAATAAACTGTATTTTCACTCATTTGCAATAACAGTTTTCAAAAAAATAATTAGGCCTGATCTAAAATATCTCTGAACAATAGACATGCATTTTGCCCCTGGTGTGCTGACCAAAGGCAAGCAGAGGCTGGAAATTTGTACTGCCGAGTGAGGTAAGCCTGAGATAGCCTTTCAATTAGTCAACCGGCAGAAATGTCATATACAAATCAGTCTCCACTGCTTCATCACATAAATACAGCATAATTATGTTACAGTCATTCATTAAATGAAACAAGGATTAATTGCACACTGTCAACATGACAATGATGGCAGTCCTATTGGTCACTCCCCCAATCTCAGAGGATAGCTATGGAAGGCAGAAAGGATCTCTGGGAGAAAGGATGATTCTGTGCTGTTGAAGAATGAAGAAAATATTTCTTCTCCCATTTGGGATTATTCATCAGGGAGAGAGATGCCATATACCACATCAGCTTCACCGTCCACCTACTACATGATAGTGAACTGAAAAGTATATTGGAAGGATATAATGTTTTAAAATATTGTCTAAAAATAAGTTAAGAAAAGTAACCAGTCCTCCTGAAGATGCAAATTCAACATCTGTGCTGTATGTAGATAGCTACCTTGCCTAGCTTCAGTGAAAGATGCTCTAGCTTCAGAAAAAAAGATTCAGCTTATATGCATTATATCTAACGGGATTTTCTAAGACCACGTATTACAATGCTTGTGATTTGGCAATCTGCTGGCAGGTTGCCCAAAGGGCAGGATTTAAATTTGCCAGCAAAATACATAAAAAGGCTTATCACACATTCCAAGGAAAAATGCTTGCTTTTTCATAGCTAGCGCAATATTCCCAGCAACATTAGGCTGAATTCCAGAACTACATTATCCTGTAAAAAAAATCAAGAGGGCCATTTTTCCTTTCTCACTGTAAGCCACTGGAGACATAAGGATAGGAAAATTTCACACTATGGCATCCATCTTCACAACCCCTGATCACGGGTATGCTTCAGGTTTCAAGTTCCAGATCCCTTTTTAACTCTGACAAGACTCAAATGCTCTAGTAGTTCCATAAATGGGCTTCAATTATTATTGAATCTGTAGATCATTGCAACTTACAAGGAGAAAAGAAAGTCACGAGGACTGATAGATTTCCACCCACCCCTCATCACCTCTGCTCATGCTAGATCAAGAATACTTTCCTCCTCTGCCAAGTTCAATTCATTAGGAAGTTTCAAACGTCCCCTACAAAGAATCCAAACAGAGGAATAGGGAAAAAAAATTGAACTTCTGCCAGCTAGAGAAATGTTCACTATGTTGAAAGTTATTAGAAGAAAGCTGATCAATGTGGCTCACTTACAACACAAAGAGTGTATCCTAAAGATAGATTTACTTGGATGCAAAGATTCTGCTGTGTGACTGGAATGGAATGGCTGAAATGGGATGGTGATGGTAGTTCACTGTTTTCTTCTCCACCACCAGCAGCCCCCACCCTCAAAGTAAAGCAGGCTCTAGAGTTTTGACCACCCTCCAACAGATACTGGGGAAGGCAGCAGGAGGTAGAGGAATTGGTAACCACTATTACACCCCATGGGATCAGAAGTGTCCACAGATCCACCCCATGGAAGGCAAGAAAGGTGCAATAAAGCCAAAGTAGATTCACGTTATTTAAACCACACATAACAAAATGTATCATGGCACAAGCAATGAATACTACACAGCAGATTAAAACACAATTTGAAGTTATGCAGAAAAACCTAGAGAACAGAATTCTATCCATAAATTGGATAAAGAATTTCATTCAAACCCAAATGCATTTCTAGACAATAGAAAAGTAAAAATAGTTCCAGGTTCAGCTGACAGACAGAACAGTAAGGAACAAACCTATAAATAGTCTCGTTTCACAGTTCTATGGTCCCTATAATGGTTTTCACAATTAAATAATTTCTAATAAATACAAGCATGCATATTTAACTACGAAACATAATGCATTCCCATTACACTGGATGCAAGTTAATTTTGTATGGTCTAATAAAGTAGGCTACAAATGATATAGGCTCAGTTAGCAAAAGGTTTTCCAGTTCTGCCGTACGCAGCATGAGCAAAAACATACAACAGATAAGTTTGCAAGAAGAGGCCTCGTATATTGATTTAAAGCCAGGGAAACCAAGTTTAACGGTCCATCCCAGAGTTATCTGCTCCGTTGGTCTACAAGTGGTCTTTGGGCAATGCTACAAAACTTGCATACTAAAAATAGTAACTTATGCAGCTCTTACAACTTTCCCAGCCGCCGCCACAGACTGTACTAAAGGCACAGTACACTCTTGGCATCATTTCCCTATATTCAAAGTGTGTTGAAGAACTCCACATCGCAACTGCTAAGAAAACGTGAACACACTCACCGGTTCTGCTCATTTCTTTGCTTAATTAACTGGATGAGTTCCTTGTCAAAGTATTCTTCGTTAGTCTCTTCTTTCCCTTCTTCTCCATCGTGGGCTTCGATGTTGTCTTTGTGCAGCTGGCTGGAGATGTGCTTGGCATACGCCGACAAGCCCACCACTGTCACCCTGCACACCTGGCACTCATGATTGCTGTCCCTGGGGAAAGATGGAGAAGCTGGACACTCAATTTTTCCCACAGGCATGGCAAACGCTGCTGATCTTAACTCAGTTTCCTCTGAATGTGCAAGTCTCACATCAAACGTGCACAAGGTCTAGCAATCTGCATTGCAGCTTTCTGAAAGCCCTGCAGGTTTAAAAGTTCTTCCTTTTGCGGTTGTAGTTAATTTCAATGATGTCTGGGTGGATTTCAGATTTCTTTCCAACAATCAAGAGGTAAAGGACTTGAGAATAATCAGAGTGTCAGCTGGGATTCTTCTTGGATTGTTGTACTCAAAACCTTGTCAGAGGAAACATAGCGGAGGAGGTGGCAGAGTGGAGGGCTTGCAGAGCTAGCAGAAGCTGCTCTGAAGCACCTCCATGGTGCCAGCTGCACTGGGGAAGCCCGGCGATAAGATTCTAGATTTAAGCTCTGTCTCAGCACTCCCCCAATGAGCATCAGCAAAGAGGAGGGGAGATTACACCTCTACAGCCAATCCTAACGCAGTGAAATCTAAACTGGGACAGCTGGCACAGTGGCCTGGAATCCAAAGACTTTACAGCACAGCAAATGAAGGGAGGGAGTCGCCTGCTTGCTCTACTTTATTTGGTTCATTTATTTGGTTCATAAGATGCAAGCTAAATCCACTCTCTGCTCCGCAAGGATTATTGTGAAGATACAAAATTGTTTCAGTTGGAGGAAGCCAACAACTGTTTCAGACAAGTGTGTGAACTCTGGTTTCATCTAAGTCTGCCAAGAAGGGGGGTGGAAATCAACACACACACACACACACACACACACACACACACACACACACAATTTTGTTTCATGTTTTGGGTGAGGGGCAGAAAAAAATACATATCTGCAGTCCTTTGGGCAAACTACATTCAAATTTTTTATTTTGCTATTCACCTTCACTATTTTCTCAAATGAACTATTTTCGGTTTTTTGTAACTATGATCTGCAACACTCATCCAAGAACTTCAGACTTCATTAGAGGCTGAAAGTTATACTTTCACATGTACATAATAGGTCATAATAGGCAACAGAAGGGGGAAATAGATCTTCATAGAGAGGTTGACATTTTGCAGACTATTAAGACTCAGTGACCTCTCCTTCGGCCCACATGGGAATGGGGGGGAGGGGAGAGAATTTGCATTTAGAACCCGCACTTTTGAAATTCTAAGACTCTTGAAACTTTGTTTAAGCCCCATGTGATCTGACCAGAAATAACCTCTCTTAGCCTACACTGACCCAAATACTGACAACCCCCTCAAATTTTCTGCATCTCACTCTGGGAAACATTGCCCTCACTCAGGCATACTTAAAAAACAACAACCAAAAATGTATGTTATACACTAAGGAAAAGGCAAACACAGTTTAGGCATTTTGCTTTTTTAAAAAAGCTTAGTGCTGTTATATATTACATATGTGAGTTTCTGCCTAGCTGTGAAGTCACATGGCTAAAATATTCATAATGAAGTGAGAGAACCCACACACCCTCGCCACACACACACCTCCTAGATCACAAGCATCTTCACTATCCTGTAAAGAATTCCTCCCAAAGGAAGTTGAGGCCTAGGAACTTTCTTCCACCTCTGCAGCTTTTTTAAAAATGTGAAAAACAAAACCGGGGGGGGGGGGGAGGGAGAATATTTCACCCACTCACAAGATATTATATTAGACTTAACAGCCTTTTTACACAGTTTATACTAAGAGAGACCAGCTGATTGTTAAACAAAGTGTTAGGCCTCTTTAAAAGGCTTTCAAATAAATGAGCTGTGTACTTTCCACCAACTCCTATTTAAGTGCAAAGGCTAGGAACTAAAGAATTGTACAGCTATTGAAAGCTCATGAGAGCTTTGGACTGAACATGTGTTGGTAACCTCACAGTAGGATTGCTGCAATGTGAGGCTACCCTTTGGATTGATTCAGAGGTTGCAGCTGGTACAGAATGCAGTGGCTAAGCTGCTTCTTGGGGTGGGGTGGGGTGGGGTGGGGTGTGGGACTACCAGAAGCATATAACAACTTGCTTGCAGCCTTTACACTGGCTGCCCATTTGCTACCAGGCCAAGTTCAAGGGGCTGGACAGGTCACCTTATACATCCAGTAGATTGCTGTGGTCTACTGGAAAGTATTTCCGGCAAGAGCCAAAGATTTCAGAAGCCAACTCTGCAGTAACTCAGAGGAGGGCTTTGAGTATGGCTGCCTCTGTTCTGTGTAACAGCATTCCTGTTGAAATATGACAGACACCAGCTATCCGCACTTTCCAGAAACAGTTATAGGACAGCTGCATTGTAGGGGGTTGGGCGAGATAATCCTCAGGGACCCTTCCAACTCCACAATCTATGATTTTTAGCCCAGCAGGTTTTTATAGCTGGATAAGGTTTTAGTATTGTTTTAAATGTGTTTACTGTTTTGTGTTTTTAACTGTTTTCAACTGTTTTACATGTAAATTGCCTTGAGATGGTGGTTTAATATTATTATAACAACAACAATGGTAGCCGTCTTTCTATAGCGCCCCCTCAAAACAAAGCTGAGGTGAATGAGAGAGACCTTTTTAGTGGTGGGTCTGCCCACCACTTTGGAATGCCCACATTGTTATTGTTTCAGCATCAGGACAAGCCTTTTTGTGCTCTTCCTAGCATTTTAAGATCATGTTTTAAGTCCCTATGGTATGTCCGCTTATTCGTTGGTTTTAGCGCCTGTAATCGGCACTGTAGTTTGACAGCAAACCCAAAGGCGCACTCCTCTGTTGTCTCCAAGAAAGATGAAGTTTTAGGATTTATTGTGGATAATGGTTGTGCTTTGAATTGATTTGTATAATGTGAAGAGAACATGTTTATGAGGTGTTAATTAAGTACCTCGGGTTAAGAACTTAATTTGTTCCAGAGGTCTGTTCTTAACCTGAAACTGTTCTTAACCTGAAGCACCACTTTAGCTAATGGGGCCTCACGCTGCCACTGCCACACAATTTCTGTTATTATCCTGAAGCAAAGTTCTTGACCCGAGGTACTGTTTCTGGGTTAGCAAAGTCTGTAACCTGAAGCGTCTGTAACCTGAGGTACCACAGTATACATAAATCAATAAATAAAATATTTGCCTCAACACACACACACACCGCCCCGCACAGTGTATCTTAGTATAGCACAGTTCGCTCCCTGGATACCACTACTTGCCCTCTCACTGTCTATACAACAGGAGTGTTCCCTGCTCTCATGGATGTCACATAGATAGCAAAAATAACTTTGTGTGGAATGAGTTGCCTCTGGATTTAGACTAGGATACCTCTAAACAAGGGAAAAGCAAGTCCCTGTGGTGAAGTTTTCGTATGCATGTTAAAAAGCTGACCCAATCCAACGCACCACAGACAGGCACGAGCACTGCACCACTGAAATAAATGATACACATTCATATCTGCCCTAATGTGAATGTTAACCAATCAAAGACACCCACAGGAGAATTATAAATATAAAAACCAATAGAACCTTGCTTAAACCTTCAGTGTGAACCACATTTGGCATCAGAACTTATAGAAATGTTAACAGTTGTAAAAAGAAAGAAAAAAAGGTTGGTTCCTAATGGGATATTTTAGGAAGTTATTTAAAATTATTGTTCTAAAAATTAGCTAGAATAAGCAAAGCTCGAGTTACACTGCTCAAGTTAATGCTGATGACATTCTGGTATCAGAGCAACCATCTCTCAGCTGTTCTGCAATAGAACAGATGGGGTCTCATTGCCAAGAACAAGGTCAGCCCCCTGTAAGGCTTGATTCGAAGAATGAACAAAATTCATCTTACTCTAAAGCATTTCTAAAAGCTGAGTAAAGATAAATTCTTCCTTGGACAGCCACTCCAACACTTTACTCGCTTTGCTCCACCTCTGAAAATTATGCATGCATGTGCACATGCATATAACGCCCCCCTTCCTCCACATACATTGACTGAACTTTGAAATACCAAAAGGCTCAGTTCAATTGCTGGTCTCCCCATAGTGGCTAGCTAGGAAGTTCACAAGTGGGTCATGATGGAGGCCAGCCATGCTTGATGACCAGAAGCGTATCACCTCTAAACATGCTTCAGTTGTGACCTAACAGCCAGGCATTTTTCTAATCTATTTCTAAGCCATCCCTAGCAACATGAAAAAGCAAAGAGGCATAGCAGAGGATGGTTTTGATCCACTGCCATTTGTGCTATGGGACCATCGATTGTGCTCTTTGGCTAAGTCCACTGCAGAGATGGTAACCAAACCCAGACTTTCTGTAACAAAGCCAATATTTTTACCCACTAACCCACGATTCACTTGAAAATAAGAATGCCAACACTCGCCACAGGCCCTGAGCTCAATTTTACCTTTTTTTTCTTAATGGACATCTTCTAACACCTGCACATTACTTTGAGACCCTGTATCTTTCTGTAAAATAAAAGTATCTATACATCTGAAGTCACTGAACTCAAGCTGCATGTAACTAGATTCACAAATTGTATTTAACCAATTCTTTTACAGTGGTACCTCAGGTTACAAACACCTCGGGTTACAAACACTTCAGGTTACAGATTCTGCTAACCCGGAAGTAGTACCTTGGGTTAATAACTTTACCTCAGGGTGAGAACAGAAATCGTGCGGTGGCAGCGGGAGGCCCCATTAGCTAAAGTGGTACCTCAGGTTAAGAACGGTTTCAGGTTAAGAACAGACCTCCAGAACGAATTAAGTTCGTAACTAGAGGTACCACTGTAATTGTTAACAAACACCCTTAGCCCTCAGGACAGAATCTGAAGTAACGACAAAAGTCTGCCTAAGCAGCTGAGCATAAACGTCATCAACAACAACCCCTGGCCCAGTCACCAAATCATATCAATCACTGTTGATTTGAACTTTAAAGAGTAGGGGAGATGTCCACGAAGTTGTAATATCAGTGCAATGACTTTGGGTTGTGGAACTTCCCCTTCTTCTCCACTCCCCATGTGCTCCCGGGGTTCTTTCAACCCTATGGAGAAGATCTGAGGAGCGGGGGGAGACACATGGGGACAGCAGAGAGAAGGGAGGTTCCACTGTGCAAAGACAAATCCTTGTCCTAACAGAACTACTTCACTGGACACTGCCCTGTGAGCTTAACAAGCTGAAAACCCTAGAAAATACTGTTAAATCATCCTTGTGAACAAGTTCACATAAATTGCTAGCCTGTAAACATTTTAGTAGCCTGCTGAGGGCTGGCAGAGGAGGAACAGAGAACCCCTATCCCTCCTACAGCAGCCCTCTCTACTCCTGTGCTTTCCTTCTCTGGCAGCCGGTTCCGCTGCTGCGCTGAGCGCTGAGGATGGACAGAGCATTCACTTGCATGCATGGAGTTCCTCGTCGCCTATGGCTACCAGGCTAGTGCTTAAATACAAGGCGTGGTACCAATATCATTATACTTAAAGTGACTGCATTCCACACAAGATAGAAGGGTTGTGTTCCAAAGCCCTTCATCGGGTTTCAGCAAGACATAGCTGATACTGTTATAAGCATACCTCCCTTTCAGATTTTCAAGTTCCCTGTGGTGAAGCATACTTCTCATGTGCTCATCCATCTCCTAAAAGCAGAAAAAGTGTTAAAGTATAAATAGCCAGAAAACAGAGCATAATTAAGTACTCCTCATCCATATCTATCAATTTCCTCCTATTAAATTTTGTCAGTTTCTTTGATGGCTTATCCCACTATCCACTGTTTTTTACTGGCGAAGAATGCGAAATCACCTTTGCAGAAAAGGTGGCACTAAACACAGGAGAAACAACATTTTATAATATAGAAATGAAGAAGGGCATCTGCTTTTATACTGTTCAAAAAGCACATTATACATGTTCTGTTCTACAAATATATAATATTCTCTCTGTCTCTTAGGATTCAATTATTTGATTAGGCAACTATTGTACACACTCTTTTGGGTCTTTTATATGGATCTGAAAAGGCTTGCACATTTCCAGCCATTTTTTCTCATTAGTTTCCTTTGTATAATCATATCTAGGTCTTTTACATGCTCTTCTTCCCTCCCAATTATATACCTTCCCTCCCCGGTTATATGTGTGGTTATATTTGGCCTCCATTTCTTAAAGGTGTACTATCCAGAGAGCCACATTAGAAGATTTATGAGCGATCACAAAGCACACAGTGTTAAGGATAACTGGGCAACACTTAAGTATTTTAGATGAACAATGTTAAAATGTGTATTGTGCTAGTCTAATTTGTTTCTGGGACTTCATCCTGTAGTTTAGTGTGTATTCTGGGCAGAAAGTGAGGCTAGTCTCTGTAGCAGAGCTCTGAGAAATCCGACTCTCTGCTCATGGGGACGTGTCAGTTCTAATAGAAGAGAAAATAGTTATTAAGAGACCTCTCCCACCCACCCCTTCTCCTCCTCAAAAATTCCTCGGTGGTTAAGGACTTGACCTGACCTATACAAATGCATTTCGTCTAATTCTATTTTTGCTCTGAGAGCTCTGCCTGATTAACTTCTTATAAGGTCCAATTCTGACTTTACATTTTGTACCCAAGCACACATTACATGTGCACCTCACCAGGTATGAAGGGTGTATACACATACAATTCAATCTGCATTACTTTCAGAAATTCAATTTTCCTGGCCACCACTTCCAATGTGGGGTTTTTTTTGGGGGGGGGCACTCAGCTGATTCTTTTATTGTTCACCCACATACGTGGGTTCACAGGGAATCATATATTTAATTCCCCACAGAGGGGCCCTTTTGTAAATCCCAGTGCCATCATCTGAAGCATGGTCGGTGGAAACATGAAAAGGGGCAGAACACATTGCCACAGAAGAGCCACTTAACCCCTTCTCTGTTGTTACTCTGCTCTCGGGCTTAAAACCTTTTTGGGCCCTTTCTCACTTAAACTTTTTGTTTCTCCTGGAGTAAAGTTATGGTAGTTGCTGTTGTTTCTTAACATTGTGAGCTTAATATTTATTATTACCATTATTAATATGAATTGATTTTAATGTAATGAAAGCCACCTTGAACAACTCTGGAAACACCTCTGGAAAATTAAGATATGCATCTTAAAACAATATAGCCTCTTTCAGAAAACTACATTTGATTGGGATAGTTGACATTTCAGTTTACCTTTTTTGAGCTGTATATGATGTGACACAATATACATTTTCTTTCTCGGACCATAGTGAACACTTTGAAAATGTCTTATCCGACCCCTACAAACAGGGGAAAAATAAACCATATTCAGTAACACTTCAACAGTTTCCTAGTTTTTATGAAAAACCAAGTGTGACATTAAAACAACCAAGCACACCATTTTATTTTCATTCTGTCATTCACATCTTCAGTTTAGCTATAGTTCTTTTTCATAGCAACCTAACTGCTATCTCTCTTTGATCAAGTACTAAAGTAATGTTTCTGAGCACCAATGGTGGCCATTTAATCTTGGGCTGGAAGGAGGATACATTGAAGAACCGAAATACGTTGGATAAAATTCAAATTTTACTTGCACAAATGGTGCAATTTAATGACATTATTGTCATGAAAGGATAGTTCTTTTGTAAAAACTACATTTTTATTAATCATTTTTCTTGCTATTTCAGATGAAAATCAAATCAAAGTTTTGATAAATTCAAGATAAAACCAGGAGCATGTCTTGACCACTACAGAAAACGATTGAGTTTTAAAGATTAAGCAGCATATGATGAATAAAATAGCAAATGCTGTATAGCAATGCCATCATACAGCACATCAGTTTTTGTTCACATCCTAGTCATGTTAAAGTAGATATATGCAAATATGTCTTCTACACTATTTATTTAACCATGCTAGATATTCATACTAACAGATATATCAGAAATATGTATAACTGCTTTGAGTAGTATATAACGGTAAGTATTTTTTTACAATTGAGTGGTATATAGCTTTATTAAATAAATAAATAAATAAAATAAAATTAGGCATTTCAGGAAGCAGTAATGTAAGCCCAGTATTTTTTTTTTTTTGGGGGGGGGGGAGAATCTCCTTCCTGGAATAAGCTGTCTGAAGGTGAACTGTCACATGGTGAATGCACAGGGCTTTGCAAACTAGGATGCAGCTGGTGAAATGTAAGAGCAATAGCTATGAGCCCCACTTTCTATGTCGGTTTTGGGCTCTTATTGGGGCATCTTAGGTTAATAGCCAGCCGCTACTGCTAATACAGGAATAACACTGCACTAACATACAAGTTTATTTTAAGAACTACTGAGATAATAGGTGGGATGTGATAACAATAAATACTTAATAGTATTCTGCTTAACGAGTATTAAACAGGAAGTCTCACTGGGCTAAACACAAGCTCTGAGGCTTGTGTTGCCTTCTCCTAACTGAAACAGACAATCCTACTATAGTAATATTATAGTATATTGAGAATACCAGACAAGATGCGCAGATAGATTACAGGACATGACTGCATAAAAGTATTTTTCGAGAAACATAGGTCGAGGGTCAATATTTAAAACACCCTTTATACAGGACGCAAACCGCTGCATAACAGCTTCTATGTTAAGAGACTGCAGAATCTGCCATTATTAGAATGCATGCTTTCATCTTTCTTGTACCATTTGTACACACTGACTAGCAGTTACATGCAGGAACTGCCGAAGGTTTTAACTCACAGAAAAGAATGTTTCTGAAGTATAACTGAGGAAGAGCTCTTATGTAGAGAGAGTCATCAACAAACTAGCCGGTAAAATTCTGTCAGGTACAGACATTTAAGGTTTTGTGTGTGTGTGTTTGTGTTACGCTGGAAAATATCTCCCACTCCAAGCAGAAAACTTTAAAGCATCTATTCGGGGGGGGGGGGAGCCCAACCCTCAATAGCTGCGGCATAACTTTCATGACTCTAAGATGAAAAGAATGCCGTTCAAGATCACTGCAGTCAAGCAGCAAAATTATAAACATCCCTTTAAACTTCTGAAGCTTACTTTAATGTGAAAAGGAACTTGTGAGTATTCTTAAAAGCAGGAGGTGCTAATCCTTATACGGAATATTGTGGATTTCCTTGTCGGCTATAACTTGCTCTCTGTGCCTAATATTCTATGTGAGCATTGCTTTGTAGTTGATGAATTAATGCTCACTGTATGTTTAGCATATTGCTTAAAATTGGCTCAGTGTTTCTGGAATTTGTGGGGCAGAAGGGAAGCCAAATACTTAATAGGCACAGCAAGGTCACTAGAGTAGGCCCGGCTTTTAGAATCAGTTAGCACACTCCGTTAAAGTGACTTTTACCAAGCGGATCTAAAATTACACCTGCTTTGGTGAATTAGAGTATCAGAGTAACTATACGTGATCACAAGAGGAGTTTAAAAGGATTCCCATCAGCTGCCCAATCAACTGCAGCCACTTATGAGAGAAGGCTAAAAATACTGGCGGAGGTCAGCTGCTATTGGCTGTCACTATGGGAGGCAAGGGCAAGCTTCTTTCTGCAAAGGGACCGATCAGACTGCACTCAAAGAGGCAACAGGTTCTGGTCTAGAATCAAGTTCTCAAGGGCTCTTTCATGTCACCCAGGGAAGGTCACAGGAGGAATAAAATGCCTGTGGAAAAAAGAGGGGTACAGCAGGGCCCTCCTTGTTCTATTTGTGAGCCAGGTGACCTTATGCATCCATTTACCTGACAGGTATGACACTCCAACAGAAAGGCCTTGGGGATATGTGCCACACCCACTTGGATACAGCAGGCAAAGCAAGGAAACTAAGAACCATTTGGGCAATGGGAGCAGCACAGGGAGTGAGGATGGGCTGGTTCAAAAGAGGAACAAGGAATCTATGCAAAGAGGTGGCAGAACCCCAAGGCTCAAGCTTTCCAGGCAGAGGGCCTTCTCGGTAGTGGCGCCTGCCCTGTGGAATGTCCTCCCAGCAGATGTCAAGGCAATAAGCAACTATTTTACTTTTAAAAGACAACTGAAGGCAGCCCTCTTTAGGGAAGTTTTTTAATGTCTAATGCTGTATTGTTTTTAATATTCAGTTGGAAGCCGCCCAGATGGGTGGGGTATAAATAATAAATTATTATTATTATTATTATTATTATTATTATTTCCTCCAATGAAAGAAGGACACCAGTTTCCTAGAGTAGAAGGCAAGAGTTCTGGGAGCAGATAAAGTGCTATGGGAGGAAATCCCTCAGGAATCCTGGGTCCAAGCCATTATGGCCGAACCTTTTTCAGACCAACAGCCACATTCCTTCTGGGCAACCTTCCAGGAGCCACATACTAGTGGCAGGTGAAGCCAGAGGCAAAAGTGGAAGGAGCAACAAATGTTAATTTTGCCTTTGTACAGTAACCGAGGTCCTAGACATCCTTTGAATCACCCATGGAGGGAAGCATTATCAGAATGGAAGGACACATTTCAGGTGGGCAAAAACACTCAAGGGGTTGCAAACAGGGCCAGTGAGAGGTGTGGTCTGGGAAGAGTTCTGAGGACCAGGTAGAGAGGCTTGGAGGGCTGCATTTCACCCCTAGGCCTGAGGTTCCCCACCCCTGCATTAAGGCTTTAAAGGTAATCATCCATATGTTGAGCTGTGCCTTGGAGCAAACTGGCAGTTGGAACATACAGAACAGATATAACATGGTCCAATGGTTATGTCGCCACTAAAATCCTTGCTGCTGCATTCCAGATCAACTGCAGCTTCCAAAGACTCTTCAAAGGTAGTTCCATGCATAACACATTGCCCTTCCTATATAATAAAAAATAAAACATTTATATCCCACCTTTCCTCCAAGGAACTCAAGATTGCCTACACAGTTCTTCCTCTCCGCATTTTATCCTCCCAACCATCCTCTGAAGTAAGTCAGGCTGAGAGATAGTGAACTTCATGGCAGAGTGGGGATTTGAATCCAGGTCCCCCAGGCCCAAATCCAACACTCTAACCATTACACTACACTGTTTATTCCAGGGACTGACCAGGACTTTGAGAGGATCACAGGCTGAAGCAGTCGGAAACTCACCTAGGGCAGTCAGGAAACCTTTTGGCTCCACCTTGCTCCAAAGGTGGATGTCCCACACCTTTCAGAGGTTAGAAGCTTTTGTGAGTTGAAAAGGACCATATATTGCCCCTCCATACCCAGATCACTCTACTCCTGTACAGAACAAAAAAACCAAGCCCAGAGTATGTCCTGGACCTATGGTTGCCATGGAGGCAGAACCTCCAAACCTACCCCTCAGTGCTTTTTAGGAAGTAGTGAGTGGTGGACCCAGTCTAGTTTGGCATCCATCTGTCTAGAGCAGGGGTCCGCAAAATTGTTTGCCGCGGGCCAGTCCACTGTCCCTCAGACCTTGTGGCGAGCCGGAGAAGTAGCATGGGGGGGGGGGAGCTGGAAGAAGAGGCAAGGGGGGCAAGTAGTCCACCTCCCCACCCCCACCCGCTGCGCTTACCTTCCCTGGGGCTGCTGCCGCCACCACCGCTCCTGCTGCTTCTCGTGGGTAGGCAGAAGGAGCTCATCCGCTCCAATCTCTGGCCCACAGGAGCACCCAGGGCGGCAGGGGCAGGGGGAAGATGAGCAGCAGAAAGGGCTGGCTCTGGAGAGGGGCTGCTTAAAATGGCACTCAGCCAGCCCCCTTCCTCCTCTAGGCAGGGCAGGGAGAAGCCAGGAGGAGGGAGGGAGGAGGCACCGCCGTTGGGGGAGCAGGAATGGAATGGCGCAGGAAAAAAATGGCACAACCCGAACGAACAGAATCCCCATGCTGATCCACGAACAGTTCGCGGGCTGGATCCTGAAGGCAACTGGGCTTGATACGGCCCGTGGGCCTTAGTTTGCCAAGCCCTGGTCTAGAGACAATGGAGTGCACCTCCAGGGGCAAAGCCAAACTGCTGAAGAACCACAGTGCCTGCTGCAAAGATTGGTAACTAATAACTGCTGCCTCCCACACTGTTTTTGCTGCGTTAGCACAGAAGTGACTTCTCTGGAGCACAAGCTTGGGCAGTGTGTATGGAGGCCCTGGCATGCCCAGTTGACAAGACCCCCCTCTCGGCCTCACTGATGTAGTCTAAAGGAAAGCAGAGAAATGTGTTTAGCACCAACGGTTCCATGAAGTTCACTGAGTGACCTCAGGCCAATCAGTCTGACCTAACTCACAGGGTTGTGACAAGGATGAAACAGAGTGGTGGAACCATGTATGCCACTTTGAGTGCCTCAGCAGAAAGGCAGGATATACCGTAAATGTAACAAACAAACTACATAAGCAAATGTTCTGTTGTCTATTCCAGGCATGTCCAACAGGTAGATCGTGATCTACTGGTAGATCACGGGGTGTTCCTGGTAGATCCTGGTTGATCTCTGGCCCCTCAGCAATCTCCTTACAAAAAAAGCAAAAAAAAAAGCAAGGAAACCCTTTGGCTTCCTAAAAAAAGCTCAAGCTCCACAACTTTGGCTTCCTAAAAAAAGCTCCACAACTTTCAGTAGATTACTGCCAGTCTTTTTACGACAATGGGTAGATCATTGCCAGTTTTTTAATACTGTGAGATCGCAAACTATTGGGAGTTGGACTTCCCAGACTCTATTCCAGGGGTCAGCAAATGTTTTCAGCTGGGGGCCGGTCCACTGTCCCTCAGACCTTGTGGGGGGCCGGACTATATTTGGGGGGGGGATGAACGAATTCCTATGCCCTACAAATAACCCAGAGATGCATTTTAAATAAAAGGACACATTCTACTCATGTAAAAACACGCTGATTCCTGGACTGTCCACAGGCCAGACTGAGAAGGCGATTGGACTGGATTCAGACCCCGGGCCTTAGTTTGCCTAGGTAAAGGTAAAGGTACCCCTGCCCATACGGGCCAGTCGTGTCCGACTCTAGGGTTGTGCGCCCATCTCACTTAAGAGGCCAGGGGCCAGCGCTGTCCGCAGACACTTCCGGGTCACGTGGCCAGCGTGACGAAGCTGCTCTGGCGAGCCAGGACCAGCGCAGCACACGGAAACACCGTTTACCTTCCCGCGATAAAGTGGTACCTATTTATCAAACTTGCACTTAAGGGTGCTTTCGAACTGCTAAGGGTGCTTTCAAACTGCTAGGTGGGCAGGAGCTGGGACCGAAAGACGGGAGCTCACCCCGCCGCGGGGATTCGAACCACCGACCATGCGATCGGCAAGCCCTAGGCACTGAGGTTACCCACAGCGCCACCCGCGTCCCTACCCATGCTCTATTCCAACCAGTACACCAGCTAGTGGAGAAAACCAGCCATAAAACCACAAAACCAAATCATACACCACATAAGGACTCCTGTGCTACATACAGAATTGCAACCTGCCCCTCCTAACTTCACTCGACAGTGTCAACCCAGAAGCTATCACCCAGCAAAATGGTCCAGACAGGCCTATCCACCACCACTACCTTCTCCAGGAACTTGCTGCAGCAGCTCCAAATGAGAATTATTCCACACCACAGGAAACACCTGTGTCCACATCCTACCTGCAACTGCATGCTGGAAATAAATAGCAGATTTGCTTCTCAAATAAGTAAGTTTGGCTGTGCCACAGATAAAAGATAAACTCTTCTCTTTCAAGGAAAATGTCCCATCAAATGCTTTCATGGCCTCAGTGGTGAACAGTGCCTTCCATCAGCTTCAGTTGGTGACCCAGCTATACTCTTATGTAGACAGAGATAACCTAACTTCTGTTGTCTATGCTCTGGTAACTTTTGCAATATTTTATACAAGGGGCTACTTTTGAAGACAGTTCAGACACTGTAGATGCAGAATTCAGTGGCTAGGTCGCTCACCAGGGAAAGATGGTCTGCGCACAGAACACCAATTCTGGCCTGACTGCACTGGCTACCAGATAACTTCCGGGCCCAATTCAAAGTGCTGGATTTGACCTAAGAAGCTTTATGCAGCTCAGGACCCGAATGCCTCAGGGTCTGCCTTTCTCCAAATGAACCAACCCAGACGTTAAGACTTGATATCACAGTAACTCTTAAGTTTGGGTCATAATTGACAATTACCAGTTTCAGACTTGAAAACAAACTACATATATACATATTAAATTGTACTAATTGTACTACATATATACATATTAAATTGTACTAATTGTACTAAGGGCTATTCTCATTTGTTCTTTGTGGACTGCATTCATATCTGTTACATCGGACAACTCTTGAAAGACTTACAAGTTACACAAACACTTTTTAGAATGATCCAAGAAAATGTGTCAAACAACATTATGGAAGTATTGAAAAAAACCTCTGAAGTATTCCCGAAACTGCCCCAAAGTTTCCACACCACAGCTTAAGAAGCACTAGCAGATGCCGCCGCATCCATTTGTAGCAGCATATTAAATGATATGCAAAACGTATACATTAATGTATGCTCCTAATTACAATGCTGTCTGCATGGTGTGTACAAGTTGTGAAAGCTATAATGCAAGAAAATTGATGTCTCCGATATCACCCCCCCCCCACAAGGTTTCTAGGTTAGGCTTTTACTGCCACAAGTGGGGCTTTGTGTTAGTCCTCCAATGTGTGCTTCAAAAGTACAAAATCTCGCGCAAAGGCTGCTTTGCACGCTGCCCTCCAGCCTTACGTGCTCGGAAGCCCTAACAACTTCATTTAAGATGGTTCCCCCGAACTGCCCCATCCCACAAACAACCGTAGCTGTAGGTCTCGCATACTCGTGACCTACAGCCACCCCATCTACATTGCCGCCGTGCCTGCGCTTAATCTCAGCCTCTCCTCCTCCCCACGCACTGGAGAGCCAGGCACCGCCCGTCCACCTCTCAGTACTCACAGGTCGTACCCTCCTCACCCCGCTGCGTAGCCCAGGCCCATCGCCCAGCAAGATGGGCTGGCCACGGCCCCCTCCCTCCTCCGCCGCCTTCCCCGCTGCTGCCGCCTCCTCCTCCTCCTCCTCCTCCGGACACTTGCCGACCCGAAAGAGACCCGCGCCACAACGCAGGAAGGGCCCCCATCGATTCAGCCAATCGGAAAGCCCAAACCGTACGCGCCTTAGCATTCTGGGAAGAGTAGTTTTCTCGCCTCACAGAACCCGACTCGGCGGCGCTCTTTCCGACGGGAAACAACTCTTGCGAGAGAAAATTGTGGCCACGGCCATAGGGCGCGGGGCATTTCGGGAGTTGTAGTTTTGCTTCCGGAGGCGGCAGAACTTGGGCACTTTCTGTTGAATTCGATTGGCGTTGCTTCCAGATGGCCGTGCGCGGGAGTGGGTTGTAAGGCATGGATCCTTCGTTGGGACGAGGCCCTGCCGACGCGGTTCACAGTGGGGCGTCTTTCTAAGCTCCCTGAAATGTAGCCATACACAGGGATTAGACATTATGATTCCTACTAAGAAGCCTGTCTTGAAGACGAAGTTTGTGATCCCCGAGAATTCAGCTATTAAACCCAAACTCAGCTGAATAAAAAAAAAAAAACCTGCGTGCGCAGACAAACCTGAAAGCTAACGCACAAATCTTTATTTATTAGTTGTAATGATTTGCTATTGCCCTTCCAGCCAGTACATAGGACTTTAAGGAGATTTCTTTATTCCTTGCTTAAGTCTGTTTATTATCATATTATTATGTTCAGAGAAGAATCTGGAAAATTCAGCCATGTCGATCATAGAGGCAGACACACGTCTCAAAAACCTAAACTTAGATTAGCCGATATATAGAAAAGCAAGGACGTCTCCACCGCAGGTGTCTGACCTGATGCAACGATTGCCACCGGATTTGGCACTTTGAATCCATAACCAACTAACGGAGTGGAAAGGAGAGCGCCAGCAAAAACAGCAACTCTCTAGATGAGCAGCCGTCTTAGTGTTTGGCAGCAAAATAGAGAGAGTCTTGTGACACCTGAGAGAGCAACAAAGTTGTTATAGCATAAGTGTTTGCGGGCTACTATGCATTGCGTTTGATGCAAGAAGCGTTACCCAGAGTTATTGGTATGTGTGCACAAGTTTGGGAAGGGAGGTTATAGAAAGCGAGGCCAGCTGGAAACCGAATGCAGAAAACCAAACAGTGATTATTGGTGTTCTGGAAAGCGAAAGGAGGACGCGGAGTTTGACAGTCGCTCGCTTTCGCCAATAACTCGAAGCGGAAGCGACTAATGCAATCGTGAGTGGGGGTTGCGGAGGAGGCGGGTGTTGTTGTCAAGGAGCGAGGAGGAGACACCTCGTCGGTCAAGAAGGAACTGGAGGGCGGAGGCTGTGAGGAAGTAGCCCGGGTGGGGCTTGGCCGAGCGAAGGGGCCCCCGCAGACTCGAGGCAGAGCGGAAGGCCCGAGCTCCCGGGTGCGGGGCTGGAGAGGAGGGCGAGGGCTGGTCGACTCCGAAGCCGTGTGAGTGAGCCTCGAAAGGGAAAGCAAGGAGCGGGCAGCCTGGGGCGGCGGGGGGGGGGGGAATCCGGGGATGGGGAGAAGCGGGCTCGCGGAGTACGTGTGAATGAGTGCAGCGGCGTGCAAGGGAAGGTGCGAGTGCGGGGTCTGCTCGGAGGGGAGGTCGGGCGAGGTGCCGGAGGGAGGTGGGGCGCTCGAGGAGCCCGGGAAAGGAAGGGGCCGGGTGGGCGTCTCTCGGCTTCATACATATATATATATATATATACAGGGTATATCTATATCTGTATATAATGGTCGGCTGGGCTGGAGGCTGAACCTGGGCGAGGATCTGCGGCGGGTGGCCCAGGAATGCGGGCGGATGAGGAGCCCTGCGGAAGGGAGGAAGGAAGGAGGAGAGAGGGAGAGGCGGATAGTGCAGGAAGCGGCGAGGAGGGAGGGAGAGGCAGAAGCGCCGCTCTCGCATCCCCGGGAGCGGAGGGACCTCGGCGGGCGAAGCTGCCCTGCCGCCCCTTCCCGGCTTCCGGGGTGCCTGCCTGCCTGCCTGGGACTGGCCTCCCTTCCAGGCCCCGCTTGGTTTGGGGAGTTAGGGATTCCAGAAGGAATGTGGCCACTGGCTTCCTCTCCCCAGAGCTGCCCTATATTTCATGCTATATCATTGCTACATAAGGTGTGAATTCTTTTTCTGAGCCCTTAATTCCTGAGGGTGGTTTAGAATGGAAAGGCACTTAAGGGAGAAGGTAACTTTTATTTTGGGGCGTTCCCAGCAGAAGGTACATAAAACAAGTGAGTAGGCATTTCAGAGTAATAGCAGTAGCTGGTTTATGGAAAACAAGAGTTTAAGGCATACTTTTATCCTTCACAGTATACTCCACAATTGAAAGTTCACTCAGGAGTCAGTGTTGTAGGGCACCTGCAAAGGCCCACACCAAAGCAGGGTCTGCTGGTCTTTTTCCTCCTTGCTGTTACTGCTTTTTTATGTGCCCTCTCTAAGAAACGCCATTCGTTTAAAACACATGACTTCTCCCAAAGAATCCTGGGAACTGTGGTACGTACACAGTCCAGGAGTATAGTCAAGGGCAAGGAGAGCAGCTTCCACTCATTCTCTACTTCAGGTCAGTGGTACACATTAGCCCAAGAAGCAGAAGGCAAATGACTGGGCAGTGTCAGAGTGGCTGGAAGAAAAGGATATAGTATTGCCCAAATCTGGACCCAACACTAGGTTGAAAGCCTTTACATCTTCATAATCTTGAGAACATGATATAACTTGAATCTTTGGTAAGGTACATGAAGTAGATTGTGCGATATGGAGCTGTTCATCTTATTTCCAATAATTCATTTTTGTCTATGCTTTCTACTCTTTTGCTATTTCCTGTTCTTCTATTCTCCCATATGGTTCCCCATTTTCTCTTCTACTTGATCTTTTCTAACTCCTCCCACTTCTTTTTTTCTACTCTTCACCCCATGTCTTTTGTACATAGAGAGAACTATTAACCATTATATGTAAACATGCTCCTTCCTCCCTTGAATGCACAGTCCTATGCAGCAGCGTCTGATCAAAGAGCAGTCTCCCCTCATCCTCTACCCAATCAGTACATTATAAACTATTCCAGGCTGTGTTGGCTATTCTCCATCTGGTTCACAGTCCTTCTGAGGACTATATTTGCCATCAGCTTTGGTATCTCATGCAGCAGTCAAGCTGTTAGTGAAATATAGAGCACAGCTTTTTCAGAACCCTATAAAAGTTGCTTGCGGGAATCCCTGGTAATCACAGTTTCCAGGGATGAGCAGGAAATTACAAGGCTGCCATAAGCTTGCCTTCTTGTATGACTTGAGGTCTTGTTCACACCATACACATTTATCTCCTTAAGAGTTATGGTAGTCTGCAGGCCTACGCATCCAGCACTATCAGCTTATTTCATATGTTAGCACCCCCACAACATTTGCCATTCCTGAGTTTTATTCCCTTGTTTCTTAAAGTAGTCATACTCTTAAGAATACTACAAATAGTACTCTATACATTTTTAACTTAGATGCATACATACTCAGTTCTGTTTCATTTTGACGATTAGCACTGGGATCCAAAGAGCCCCTTGTGAATGTTGAAGGCTACTTTATACATGCAAAGAGGATGCAGCAATTTTCCTTTCTAGCCACAACCCTTTCATTGGCACTGAGTGCCAAGCTGGAGAGTCTCCAGATTTACAGGCTAAGTGTTTTGAGGGAAGGTAATGGGCTAAGGGGAAAGGGGGAACTGAATAGCCTCAGTGCATTCAGCCTTTAAGACCCAGTTTAGAGAGGGAAAATGAACATCAGGAATAACTTGATGTTCCATGGTGCTGATTGTCGTATCCTACTTACAGTTTTAATATATATAAAATACTTGAGCCGTGAGGTCTGCCTTGAGAATTGCATCAGTGTTCCAACTAACCTAAATAACCTTTCTAATAACTTTCTTTATATCTCACAATTGCTTCTTTTTTTTTAAAATGATATTTATTACTTTTCAAACAGTTACAACACACTACAAGCAAAAAAAGAAAAGAAAAAGAATACAAATACAATACAAAAACACTACATAACACATTAAACTAACAAGACAAAACAAAAACAAACAAAAACAATTTAAAAACACCTCAAACATTTTCAATATCTTATCTTTCATTCGCTTATTTCCAACGACCTCCTCACACCTCCCTTTTTGTATTCCACTTCTGTTAATTATTTCAGCAATTCCTTTCCATCTTCTTCTGTTTTCTATCCTATAATTATCTTAACACATTCTTGCCTTATTTTTCCCTTTAGTTTTCTATTAATCTATTTATACTTAATTCCTTATAACATTTCTACTAAAGCCATATAACTTCATTCCAACATTCTTCTAACATTCATTAATTTTACAATATTTCTATAAATAGTCTTTAAACTTTTTCCAGTCTTCTTCCACCGACTCTTCTCCCTAGTCTCGGATCTTGCCAGTCATTTCCGCCAATTCCATATAGTCCATCAACTTCATCTGCCATTATCCAACACTTCAGTGCTTTCAAGAAGCAGCCATTCTCTCAGCCAGCAAAAAGCAGATGGTTCACAACAAAGTTTAAGGGTCTGGCAGGGCAAGTCCGCCTCCTTCTTTGGCATCCGTCAATATCTTAAATTTTACTCAAGGCTTCCTGCCCTGCCAAACAAATCTAGAGACATCGCTCTGCCACCTCCTGAAACAACCCATCCCATCCAAAGCTTGCAATGTTTGAAACAAAAGCAATATCCCCGACAACACAGCAACCCTCATCCCCACCACAGCAACTCGGCCCAACAATAACAACTTCAGATTTGTCCATATTTCCAAATCCCCCTTCTCTTCAATCCAACGTCCTTCACAGTTATCCTTGAATAGATTCACATTTTTGGCGGTCATACTGACCCCCAAAAACCTCTCTTTCTCAACCAATGTTAGTCCTGTCTCCTCCTGAAACTCTGTCAAACTTTCCTTTTCCAATTCAGGTAGGGCTCTGGTCCTCAAATTCATCTGTTTTTCTTTAAGTTCAATCATAACAAATGTCAGCTTATGTTCATCATATATCTCACAATTGCTTCTATCATACGCTTCAGAGTAAGTCACAAAGCCATAAAAGATATTTACTCAGGAAGTGTTGTGTTTGTGACTTCTTCAGAGTAAGTCACAAAGCAATAAAAGATATTTACTCAGGAAGTGTTCTATTTAAAGATATAGGCTGTGATGCAAATCACTATGTTCACATGTTTCCAATCCCCCTTTGCACAGTGCATGCTACCAAAGTTGGTGCTCTTTTTCTTTCTGCACAGCAGTCGCTTGTGACTACTGAGTAACGTCTTAACAAAATTTGGGGAACTCAGGAGGGGATTAAAAGTGATGTGAAAGGGTGCATTTATAAATTAAAATTGGCAGTTATTCCCCTGCAAGTGGAAGTACTTATACTCTGGTGAGGAGCTGTTTCACTTCTGGTACCATGAATATCAATACAAAAGATAGCTCTTTAGCAACAGAATGCTTGCTAATATCACAAGGGGAATTCATTGCTGGGGATTTTAGTAATTCCAGCATTGGCTGTATTCTAGCACTATTGCGCTGTTTCATTTTTGTTGACCAAGAAGTTGAGAGAGAGCACCTTACATCAACATGAAAGTATGCAGTCACTTGAGACAGCTTTATAAAAGAAGTTTCCTCCCTAAGAAGAAGCCGATTTGTGGGGAATTAGTTGTTCCACTATTAATTGTATTTTGGATTGTATCTTGGGTTATGGAGACCTGTTTGCTCATGGAGGTTTCTCTTACATTCAGTATACTTGCCTTTGTATAAATGCAGTCTCCAGAACTGCTTCTGTAACTTGGGTCTTTTCTAAGGTAGGTGCAGGTATTTGGAGTTCCTTTGCTGTAGAATGCATGAAAACTACCTCCAAGACAATGTTCATACCCACACATTCTTCTTTTCAAATTATCTTTGAACATGACAACTACTAAAGTTTTGAACAACAAAGCAGAAGCAAACTACAAAATGAAGTCAAAATTAAGTCGAATTTATACTGGTTTACCTATTGTAGCTTTTCAAAAAAATATTCTGGGGAGGGTAGTTTGACAGCTGTGGAGGTTTTGATTTGTAGTGTAGATACTGCTGTTACTTAACTCTAGAAGGCCTTCCTAAGTAGTATTTAGGCTGTTTCAAGTGTTAAACAAGCAAAGCAATCAACATGCTGTTCCTGTGCTATCTGAAAGAGCAGCAATAACACTATTGTCCTTGTAGCATATTTAGGAAGCTGATAAAAAAGACAGGAAGAGATGTTGAGTGGTGTCTTTGTTTTCACATTTATTTACTTTTTAGTCAGTGTAAAGTAATAGGGAAATAACTTTTCTGCTGCAAAATAGTACTAGTACTAGTACGAATGTCGTTGGTAGCTAATGTGTTGCAAAATTCTTGGATCCTTCAGGCTTCTGATGAGATTTAAGTGTGCAACTTCAAAAAATCTCTGCTTGTGATATTCTGCTAAATATTCCTGATGCTCTTCTTAGTTAAATTCATATTGTTCAAGTCCCAGGCAATGTCAAATACATGCGGCAAGAGGTAGGGAACCTCCTCCAAACATTGTGAGCCATTTTGACAGATTGGTGGGTCTGCCCACCTGTCAGATCACTTGATGTCACCCATTAAAAAAAAATCTGAATCATGAGAGCATAATGGAACAAAAAGTTTATTTTAAAAATGTTTAACATTCAATAGTCAACATGCATGTCTGGGGGAAGGTTTTAAATATGCCCAGACAACATATCAGGAGAGCTAAGACAAGCTAGGAAGAAATGATAGATTGTGAGGAGGAATGTAAAGGTAAAGATGGAGAATGGAATCTTTTGTGTCAGGTTCAGGGGATGGGAGTGGAATGGTTTAAACTTTAAAGGAAAGAGCTGTGACAAAATGCTGTGGGGTGTGCACTACATGGAAATTAGCCAAATTTTAACTGATGTTATTTACAGTACTCATTAAAATTGCCTGCCACCCTGGAAGTAATACGCTAGGTATGGGTGGACATTTTCAGAGGAACCTATTGCTTCTGAGGAAAATATGACATTGTTTCTGAATTATTATTATTACTGTGGTCATTTTGTTTGTTGCGCTGTGGTCTAAACCACTGAGCCTCTTGGGCTTGCCGATCGGAAGGTATGGGGTTCAAATCCGCAATGATGGGGTGAGCTCCCATTGCTCTGTCCCAGCTTCTGCCAGCCTAACAGTTCAAAAGCACACCAGTGCAAGTAGATAAATATGAACTGCTGTGGCGGGAAGGTAAATGGTGTTTCCTTGTGCTCTGGCACTTGTCACGGTGTTCCATTGTGCCAGAAGCAGTTTAGTCATGCTGGCCACATGACCAGGAAAGCTGTCTGTGGACAAACGCCAGCTCCCTTGGCCTGAAGGAGAGATGAGCTCCACAACCCCATAGTCGCCTTTGACTGGACTTAACCATCCAGGGATCCTTTACCTTACCTTTTTACTTTATTGTTGAAAGTTGTGATTGTGGCAACTTTTTAGGGAGGCCATAATGCTTTCTCTATGGGAAGTGCTAATGTAATTTTTTATATTCTGATTTGATTCCCTGTTGGTATTTTTCTATCTGAAGAACTAGAGGACCCTAAATCAACAAAATTATATCTTCTGAATAAGATACTAACTGAAAAAGATAGCATTGCACAAAGGAATAGCAGTTCATTTTTTAGGATTACGGCAACAAAATTCAGCTTTAAATTTTGTTTAGCAATTATAATCATTTATAAGAAAAAAAGAGGGAGTGGGGGTGTTTTTTGTTGAAGTCTTAACAACATAGTGCTAAAAATCAAGGGGAAACACAGGGTGTTTTAAGAGCTGAAATCATTGTTGCCAGCAAGCCTCAAATTCCTAAGATAGCAAACAACTGAGGCAGAGTAACAATGATTAATACCTTCTGACTCCAAGGTGGAAGAACAAACTTGAATTTTGTTTGTGGTAGAAATTGGGAAACATCTTTTCTGCATGTGGGTAATTATGTCATTCTGCCTCTGCAAACTCCATATTCTCCATTCCCTCCTAGATTCACCCTTGTAGGTTAACATAGCAATTTTGCCTCCTGTGCTTTCATTTCAACAGAAATGAAACCATTTAAATCAGTTAAATATTTGCCATCCTCAGTTGTGCTGCCTTTGGACTAGACTAGAGCAAAAAATCTGGAGGGCTCAGAATTACAGAGGCTAAAAGTGAGGAGCAAAGAATTAGGGAGTGTTAAGATGTGGATGAGGTGGGGGCTTTACAGGCTGCCATTTTCTTTGTTTGGTCCCAGCTGCTGCACTTGGTATATAATATAAGAATGTGTTTTGCTTTGGGGGGAATGGGTTACACTTGTTATCTGTGTCTTGCCTGATTCCAGCTATTATAGTTATCTTTCTTATCAGGTCACCGAAAAATGGGGCTGGGCTAAACTTGGTCTTTTCTCATTCCTTCATTTGACTAATCAAGTAAAAGTGCAAAACCTCATTTAAACTTCTTACTGACCAAGGTGCCTGTGTGAATGGACACTGCTTTTATTAAATTATACCTTTTAAGCAATCAACATATCTCCAATAGGGGCTATTTCATTATGGCTTTTCCCTGTACAGTGGTGCCCCGCAAGATGGAAAACCCGCTAGACGAAAGGGTTTTCCGTTTTGGAGGTGCTCCGCAAAACAAATTTCCTATGGGCTTGCTTCGCAAGACAAAAATGTCTTGCGAGTTCCTGTGGGGTTTTTTTTCCTCCCCCCCCTTTTTCCCAAGCCGCTAAGCCGCTTATCAGCTCATCCGCTAAGCCGCTTATCAGCTCATCCGCTAAGCCGCTTAACAGCTGATCCGCTAAGCCGCTTATCAGCTGATCCGCTAAGCTGCTAAACCGCTTATCAGCTGATCCGCTAAGCCGCTAATAGCGCTAAGCGGCTAATGGGCTTGCTTTGCAAGACGAAAAAACCGCAAGACGAAGAGACTCGCGGAACGGATTCTTTTCGTCTTGCGAGGCACCACTGTATATTCCAGTCATTGATTGATATTGAAATTTTAAATTGTGTGTTCCTTGTCCTGAGAATTGAGCTGAATAATATATATAAATATTAATATTTGCTTTCGTAGATTTTCACGGGTACAGGAATGCAGGTTTTGGTGTCTTCGGGTGTCTTCCCGTGTAAGAGTTGGGGTGTCTAGGCGACGTTTCGACGAGGTCTCACTCGTCATCTTCAGGCTGTTGCTTTCGGCTTCTTGTTACTGGAACAGAGCAGGATCTCAGTGTTTGAGTTCTTATAAATACTGTTGAGGGGGTGTGGTGTATAGCCTCCAACGTTCTGGGCAGAGAGGAAGTTCCCAGGTTAGTGTGCCTTTTCTTCTTTTGTTCCTTAATTACTTGAGGGATATCTTGAGTGATTTCTTGAGTGATATTCTGAGTACCACTTAGGTGGGTCATTAAGTGTGGATTAGTTGCTAAAGCTTTCGTGTCTTGACCTCTTGAGCTTGTGAAGAGTTTTTCTGAGAAGATGGCTGTACTGCACTTAGTTGTGCTCTGGCTTGGCTTCGTGTATAGGGGCGAGCTGTGGTTTTGTGCCCTGTGCCAGCCAGATCTGTGTAGGGATTGCAGGGGGGTGCAGCATCCGGAGGTGCCACTATGGTTTGGCTACTGGATGGTGTCTGTAATTTATCTGTGGAGAGGGTCTGGGTTTGGGTCTGGTGTGGTTGATTGGTGATGGCGTTCTGTGTGCCTCTGGTTCTGGTGTCGGTTTTTGTGGGGAGGGCTAATTTCCAGATGTCTGGCAGGCGGGACGTGTCGTCACGCTTGTTCATGTTGTGAGGGTGTTTCTCTATCTCGATGGCTTCCATGATTATTCTCTTGTGGTGATGTTCCATGTTAAAGAGCAATTTGGAATCTGCAAAATTAATTTCGTGTCCTGTTTCTTTCATGTGTTGGAAAAGAGAGGAAGTTTTTTCTTCTTTTTTGACAGCATTCTTGTGTTCTGCGATACGTGCATTTATTCGTCTGTTTGTTTGTCCAATGTACGTGGCTGGGCAGACTTTGCAGGGTATTTCTGCCCAGCCACGTACATTGGACAAACAAACAGACGAATAAATGCACGTATCGCAGAACACAAGAATGCTGTCAAAAAAGAAGAAAAAACTTCCTCTCTTTTCCAACACATGAAAGAAACAGGACACGAAATTAATTTTGCAGATTCCAAATTGCTCTTTAACATGGAACATCACCACAAGAGAATAATCATGGAAGCCATCGAGATAGAGAAACACCCTCACAACATGAACAAGCGTGACGACACGTCCCGCCTGCCAGACATCTGGAAATTAGCCCTCCCCACAAAAACCGACACCAGAACCAGAGGCACACAGAACGCCATCACCAATCAACCACACCAGACCCAAACCCAGACCCTCTCCACAGATAAATTACAGACACCATCCAGTAGCCAAACCATAGTGGCACCTCCGGATGCTGCACCCCCCTGCAATCCCTACACAGATCTGGCTGGCACAGGGCACAAAACCACAGCTCGCCCCTATACACGAAGCCAAGCCAGAGCACAACTAAGTGCAGTACAGCCATCTTCTCAGAAAAACTCTTCACAAGCTCAAGAGGTCAAGACACGAAAGCTTTAGCAACTAATCCACACTTAATGACCCACCTAAGTGGTACTCAGAATATCACTCAAGAAATCACTCAAGATATCCCTCAAGTAATTAAGGAACAAAAGAAGAAAAGGCACACTAACCTGGGAACTTCCTCTCTGCCCAGAACGTTGGAGGCTATACACCACACCCCCTCAACAGTATTTATAAGAACTCAAACACTGAGATCCTGCTCTGTTCCAGTAACAAGAAGCCGAAAGCACCAGCCTGAAGATGACGAGTGAGACCTCGTCGAAACGTCGCCTAGACACCCCAACTCTTACACGGGAAGACACCCGAAGACACCAAAACCTGCAAATATTAATATATATATATAATATAATATAATAAATATAATAGGAACTGTGTTACCACATCTTTAGAGCACTTGTATCGTTTGACATTTATTAGAATTCTGCTTGTAAATGATGTATTCTTTGTTACAGAGGAAATACTATTGTTTGTGTATAGTCAGAGATAAGAAAATAAGTGTTAATCATGGCTGAGCTGTCGCCTGATGAAATTCAACTGAGAGCCCATCAAGTTACAGATGAGGTAATTATATTAATTATTCTCTTTCTCCTGTGCTTGTGTAGTGGAAAGTAGACCTCACATTAAAGAAAGCTATTTAGGATGCACAAAGCCCTATCATAGTAAATGAGATTTGTTGTCCAAAATGGTTTCTGTACCACTGAAGAAAAAACCTCTCTCAATACGTCAAGCTTTTAATTTAGAAAACAAAAATACTGTTTTCAGAATATTGCTATTTGAAATGAACAATATAACCTAGTAGGATCTATTTAGATTCAGGAATATAACATCATGCTCACTTACATGAAACTCTGTATATAATGTGCTTACTAAATGTCTTTATAAGTCCATATGGCTGAAGATAAATCTCTTTTTTGTTTTAGTCTTTGGAAAGCACAAGGAGAATTCTTGGCCTGGCCATTGAGGTAAGGAAAAGCTTTTGCGGGAGTGAGGGATGAGGAAGAACAAATCAAATTGTTTGAGAGCAGTTCATTCCTGCAATTCTGTTCCCAGCTGTTGCTATTTTTAAAGCATGTGGGTGCCATTATGAGGCATGTGTAGATGATGACTATGGGTGGAACAGCTTTGAACTTTAAATATTTGCATTGCTGCTGTGTATAGGGTTCAAATTCAAAATAAATTAGCTTTCAGATACTTGCATCTGAATTGCTCATCTTCTGCAAGATTCTGAACATACTTTTACAAAAAATGGACTTCCTTGAGGTTTACATGGTACTAATGCAAATAGTGTACTCTTCACTAGAAACCCTGTAGAATGGCCTGTTGTAGTACAAACTTGTGTCCAATTCTAGCATTAGATTTTGCTGGTTTTGTATCTCCTATCATTTTTTTTCTTCCTTACAGTCCCAAGATACAGGAATCAAAACCATGACCATGCTAGATGAACAAGGGGGTGAGTTGTGCATGTGTAATAATAGAAAGATAGATAGATAGATAGATAGATAGATAGATAGATAGATAGATAGAGTGAGTGATGGCTCTTACATTGACTTGCTCAATACGATCTTTGTTGGTTTCAGCCTGGAATACAAAACATAGCATAAGACTGCTACTAAACTAGAAAGATGGAAAAAAGCTGTTTATATCATGCTGTGAATCAACCATTTCTTCAAGAGCTGGATTAGAATAAGTTTGTTTGGTAGTATTATGGCTTGGGTTATCTAAAATATATTGCGTGCAGCATGCAGTATTTTTTTACTTCAGTTTTGAGACCTGTGGCACATGAATATTGTTTCTTTGTTTGTTTACCCGCCCTTCAACTTAAGATCCAGGGATGAGTTGCAACATTAAAACACAACATTAAAAACAGTTTAAAACAAATTACAATAATAAAAAATAAGGTGCGTTCTAAAACTATGCACCTCAAGTGTCAAAAGCCAGGGTAAACAGGTGTGTCTTCAGCATCCTCCGGAAGCTGTATAATGAAGGTGCCAGATGCACCTCTGGGGAGGAAGTTCCACAGCTTAGGAGCCTCCACAGAGAAGGCCCTCTCTTGCTCCCCCACCCCGAACCTCTGAGGGTAAAGAAGTACCAAGAGGGCCCCCTCTGCTGAACTCAGCATCCGAGAGTGTCTGTAGGGAAGAAGGTGGTCTTTCAGATATTTGGGGCCTGAGTCCACCCAGGTGTGGATACTAGTGTGATTCACTTGCATATTATTGGTATTCAAAAAAGTTTCTCTTGCAACTCCAAAATTACTTTTTAATGCATTTCCTCAAGTTTTTTTCTTTTTTTTTTAAGAAGCATTTTGAACACAAACCATTAAAGTTCTCATCTGAAGATCAAGCATCTTGTAGCATTTAAGTTCTCTAAAATTCCTTTTTCTTTATACTTTTCTTAGAACAGTTAACCCGTATAGAAGAAGGAATGGACCAGATAAACAAAGACATGAGAGAAGCTGAGAAGAACTTGACAGAGCTCAACAAGTGTTGTGGTCTCTGTGTCTGTCCTTGCAATAGGTCAGTTAAAGGCAGGTTGATGAATTCCAAAATTCAAGGGGGAAAATTGAGGCCATTGAGAAATGCTCAGAATATCAAGATTGGGAGTTTTTTTTTTAAACTGGTGTGCTTTAGACTATTTTCCCAAGTTTAAGTGGAAGTTCTAAATTTTTAAGTAGTACAAATTCCTTGAACCTGATGATGTGTAAGGGCAAAAGAAAAGGTAACAATAAACGCTTGGATGACCTTAGTTACCACTATTGAATGTTTTGCGTATATATTGCTCAGTGCCAGTATTGTTTGTTACTGTTAAAATAATACCTGGTTGGTATGGTTAAGGTACAGATTTCACACAAACACACAGTAGGTTGACTAGAAGCAAGGAATATTTGGAAATGCTTTGAGAGCTTGGCAGGCAGGAGTATGATACACATTCTAAATACCTGTTTTCTTCTTCCTTTTGCTATCACATTCTAACTCCTTTTTCCTGGAGAGTGCTTAGCTTGTTTGAGGGCTTTTGTGATAGTTCTAAATATTCTTATTTTGACATATGTACATTTGAGAGATCTTTATGGAATCTATTTCAGTTTGCTTAAGTAGAGGAAGAGGGACAATATAACCTTCTTCAAGTAATTTTGGGATGGTCTGGCCTTAACACAAGTAGTGAATACAGCACTCACAGAATTAAGTTTCAGTACTAACCCCACTTACATGGAAGTGACCCCCATTGAATTTAGTAGGATCTTCTTCTGAGTAGACGATGGTTGCAGTCTTAATCGGTTTTTCCTTCTCCCTGTGTTAGGGTTAAGCTGCTCCCCCCCCCCAACACAAACATAATCTCAGCTGTACTTTTGAAATAGTTTGTTTGCTAACAACTATTTATCTGTTTGCTGGTCTTACTGCTCACTCTTTTCTCATTCTCTCTCCTAACCACCCCACTTTTCCTTGCTTAATAAAATGAAGATTTAGCAGCAGAGGTTGGATTCGCTTAACTGGTCAAAGTGGACTTTAGAAAAAGGTCAATCTTATGAAGCAGCCTGTACTGTTAACCAGCTGCCTGAAGGTGATGTTCTAACTGGGTGCATATATGCATGTGCATGCTGTCTTAACACGCAAGCTATTTTGTGATGGTCCGTAGTTGTGTTTGTATCTGTGCTATGTCGCTTATAGATTGTGTTTACACTATTTGGTCTGGCCTCAGAAACCTGAAATAGTCTTCTGGGATGATACTGTTGGATTTTGGATTTTGTTTTGGGGGAAATGGTGGATTGTATACAGTGGGGAAAATGTTGGAGGAATATTGTGAAATGACACTAAAAGCTAACAGTGGGGGTTTTCTAGTCACTGTTAGCTCACTGCATTTGTTTTTAGAAATTATTTCCCATTATTTCCCAGGGACGGGGAACCTATAGCTCTCCAGATATTGTTGGACTCCAGTTCCTATCATGCTTGAGTGCTGACTGAGACTCATGGGAGTTGGGAGTCCAAGAACATCTGGAGGACCACAGATTCCCAATCCCTCATGTAGTCTATTCCGTGAATCATGATCTTACATACAACTTGTTAAAAACACTAGTGATGATTTGAATTTGGTCATACAATATTAGAATTCTGAACTACTGATACTCTATTCATCTGTTCCAAAAATATAATGCTGGGAGATTGTACATTATTTCTTCTTAAACACGCATTGTAGTCCTATATCTTAGACTGTAATTTGGTTGATTTTCTTTAACATAGCAGCCATTAGTAGCAACAAGCAGGCTGAGGAGTAAGAAATCAGTTCGGATACCAAAGCAGTTCAAGATTTAAATATAACATACAAACTTTAGAAAAATAAAATGGTTGTGTTTATTTTTGTATAAGGTTGCTTCCAGTGTGAAGTTATATGTCTTAAATTCACTTGCTATATGACATTTTTGGTGCACACACAAAGCTCAGTGCAAATGTAAAGAATGTGTATTTGAAAACATGAACACACATCAGGAAGTCAGGATTGGTTGGGTCTCGCTATGGCATTTTCTGTGGCAAACCTGGGGCTATTACTCTGTCATGTATGAAACCGTCCTTTCTATTACTAGTTATATTGCACATTAGAATCATAGAAATAATAGAATCATAGAGTTGGAAGAGACCACAAGGGCCATCGAGTCCAACCCCCTGCCAAGCAGGAAACACCATCAGAGCACATTAGGTTTGTTAAAACTTGTATCTTTGATCTAATAATGTGCGTTCTGACTTTTCTTGTAGAACAAAGAATTTTGAGACTAGCAGAGCTTACAAGACAACATGGAGTGATGGTATAGAGAATAATCGTGTAGTGTCTAAACAACCAGGGCGTGTTGCAAACAATCTGCAACAAAATTCGGGAGGAACAACATCTGGAGGCTACATAAAACGGTAAGATACTTCTCCTGCCCACTCCTGAATATTTATAGGACTAAATGCTTTTCTCTGCAATAGTAGTGACAGCATTTTGTAAGCTTAAGAACAAACCTTTTGGCCTGGTCCACACAATCAAATTTTTGCTTCATTAGCCAGGATATACATAAGCTCCATGCAGTTGCACACAGCTGCCGTGCTCCCGATTCACTTTTCCCTTTGTGTGAGTGGGGGAAACAAGCCAAGAAGCCATAGTTAACCACAGCATCTCATTACTTTTGAAGCAGGAACTATGGTTAATGAATTCCAAACAATTCAGAATATGAAGTCATGTTTTAAAGCTGACTTGTGAATCCTGGCTTGACTGGAAGCCATTAATCACCCAATTTATAACTAGAAGCTGTGGTTAACTACCATTTCTGGAATCTTTTCTACTTTGCACCAAGGGGCTTTCCACAGGTTTACAGAGCTTCTGATTTGATCATTCAAACATGGCTATTCTGTGTAATTCATGAGATCATTCTCAGATACTTCTAGTAGATCTATAGTGTCTCTAGGTGATTATATCACTTTCTGATTCAATTTTTCAAGCAAACTTGCGTAGAAACCTCCATAGCAGAAAATACTTCTGAAAACTTGGGATGCGATAACATTCGGGAGACAGGAACTTGGGATTTCTCAATGTTGGTTTCCCTTGATACTTTCAACAGGATAACAAATGATGACAGAGAAGATGAAATGGAAGAAAACCTAACTCAAGTTGGAAACATATTGGGGAACCTGAAAAATATGGCCGTGGAGATGGGCAACACAATTGATACACAAAACCAGCAGATAGATCAGATAAACATTAAGGTAAGAAACAAAGAATTCAACTATTGATGTCTTAATGTTGGTAAATCTAGTGTCCAGGTGGACAAGTTAATAAATCTTCAATGCCACAGTGCTAAGCTGTAGCCAGATACACTGTGTACTTTTGTTATATTTGTTGTTGTTTTAGTTTTCTACACACCACTTAAATATATTTTTATATATTGTGATAGAGAAGTGGTCTAAACAAAAACACATTCCAATTTAGCAACAGGCTATAGCCGTTTAGCATGCATGAGTTAATATCCTTGTACCCAGATGATGGGTCCTGCAGCTAGATAGGATTAAACCTGATCTCATGGCAAACTCTCCTGGTTGTGGTCCTTACATATAGAAACAGTGATTATCTCAGACAGAATTCTTGTCCCACTGTTCTGGATTCTTTTGTAGCACTCAGTGTAGAAAATTATGATAAACATTATATTGATAGGCTGAGATATAATATTCCACATGCCTTAGATTTTTAATCCCAATGTTAAGCAGCAACAAAAATAAGACAACTGAAAGCAAGGTACATTTTCGAGAAATCATGGAAAGGAACCTCTGTTCAACACTGTGCTTGAATTGTTTTGGTTAGTTTTTTTACCAGTTTTTACATTAATGAGAGAGAAATGCACAAATCAGAGCTACCATAGTTATTTAGGAACATGGTATAAGACCTGGAAAACCTTGATACAGATCTCCTGAGTTATGAATACAATTAAGTGACTGTGGTTTACACAAAAGAATACAGCACTATTTCCCTGCCTTGGCTTCTCCCATGCTCCCAGTAATATGGGTGTGAGAATACTGGCCTACTTTACTTAGCTGAAGATTGCTCTTTATTATATATGTGTGCTACATATTTCCTAATAATTTGATTATATCACAATTACTGCCACTAAACAGTTAACTGAATAGGAAGGTTTAGCTGCTTTTGGAAAACACTCTGGCGTAGTTTGGGTTGGACTTCCTTGAAGCAGGGTGTGCCAAATATGGAGAGTGGTCCCAAGATTGTCTCCCATCATGGTTTTGCTGTTCTTAACATACAACAGATCATGGAGAAGGAAGTTGGCTCAGATACGTAAGGCCCAACCCCTTTAGGTCTTCGCATTGATGAAAATGAGTACATTGAATTTTGCTCTTCTAGAACACTTCTAGAAGCCACCTTAAATCCTAAACTGCTGGTGTAATAGTCAGCCAGTGGCCAGTACACCCAGGGTCCAAAGCATTTCTTCCAGTACTTTAAGCATATCTCCATTGGTAGGTGGTATTTGCTCTAAATTCTGAATGAGTTGCAGGAGTGAAAGGCTTTTCTGCTCAGATGGCTTCAAGCACCACTTAACTACTGACTCACCATAATATCAATCTTTATTCTGAGCCAGCTCCTGAAGAAATGGTTGAATCACAGTATGATACAGTTTGTTTTCATCTTTCTAGTTTAGTAGCAGTCTTATGCTATATTTTGTATTCCAGGCTGAAACCAACAAAGATCGTATTGAGCAAGCCAATGTAAGAGCCAAAAAACTCATTGAAAATTAGCAGCCTGCTTCCAATTCTTTATCCAACTGAAGACGTCCATTTTATTCTACAAACCTCAATTTCCAAAGAAGAAAGATGGCTGGATTCAGAAGAGGGAACAAAGCAGGACAATGCATCATATGGCTTCTTTTGTTGCTTGTATACAGACTCGGTTTGAGAATCCAGGAAAATAGCACAACAGAGACTTGGCTTTCTTACTCTTTTTAATATATCCTCAGGGTTTCGTTTTCTGGCTTCAAATATTTCCATGGTACCTTCTCCCCCTTTTGCAGTAAGATGTGTGAGTGTGAGGCAACTGAGCAAAGGCAGAAGTCATTACCTCACTCAATATTTCATGTCATCACTAAAATGGTGGATGAGTAATTTTCATGAACTTTGTCTTAAAGCTGACCTTAGTTTACCAAACACCTAGATTTCATGGTCAAACCATACATGATGGGGGGTGCATTTTATATTCTTATAATTGGAATATGTGGTTCAGCAACTACTACTTTTGAGAATGGGGCTTTAAAACACATCATTGTTGGCATTCAAGATATATATATATAGGAGAGAAGTACATTTTCTGAGCCATAGCAATTCTCATTTGGATAACAAGGGGATGAGTAGTCCAGCTACACACAAAAAACCCTGTATAGTTGGACATGGGACTCTCACAAAACTTTTAGGAGTTTATCCCCCATTTTATTCCGGAAAAACTGGGTGTTTGTCATCAATCCTACTAGTTATTGCTCTACCCAGACATACTTTCTGGTGGCCAGAGGACCTAGGAGAGGTGAAAGGGCTTACACAGCACCTAATGATCAACTCAGGATTCCAAGCAAAACACTTCCAGGTGAAGAGCTCTGTTGCAGATTATTGTATGAGTTGTCAGAAAACATCTTTTCCTTTTCTTGGTAAATGCTGCATATTCTTTGGATGCTGGTACTGCTGAAAAGAGATTTTGATCTGTGAAATGTTCCATCAAAAAGCAACGTTTGGAAAGTTATGCAGAGCTTAAGATTGAGTAAAAACTATTTTGTAATGCTGTTTCCTAAATAAATTCATCCCTCCCTACACAAACTATGAATCTAGTTGTGTACCAAAAAGCCGACATCTGGAGACCAGCATCGTGAGATATTTATTCGGTGCAAAACACTTACAGGATTTCTAGAGATACATCCAAAGCAGGGCACAATCTAGTTTCCAGTGAGAACAAAAGCTATGGTTGTTACAGTGAGTTCGCATCTGCTGTGGCTTGATAAAACTCCGTTCTTTAAATTGTTTTGAATTGACTACAGTTGTGTGCTCACCTGGTTTCCTTCAGCAACTCATTACAAAATAGTTGTCTCATCTTTTAGTTGGAACCATATGCGTATTCAAGCTTCAAACCTGTACTGAAATACAGTATGTGAAAGACTGAAGTCAGTATTGAAGCATAGCTTTGCTGCTTCTATCTTTCTTATCATGAGACTGAACTTGTGTTTATTTTACAAACTTTAAAGCTGTGGCTTGGCTGTAGGTTATGCCTGCTCTACAAATTGTGATCCCTCAAGCTTGAATGTACACCATCAACTATGCGTTGTGCCTTGCTAGGCCCTTGTGAACTAAGCCTTTTGTGTAATCCTGAAGCTTGGAGCCCATGAGGAACTGCCATTCATGGCTTCTAGACTACATTTAATTTGATGGGTTGCAAGTTGTGCAGGCCTTCGGTAGTGCTTAGCATATAACTTTCAGTTCATTTCTGTTTCAGGATGAAGGTGCTTGATTTAGCTTTCTTATAGGACTGGTTCAATGAAAAATGTTACAATTCCAAGGATTCTCAAGAAAGTTTTAGTTCACTCTTCTAATTAAGAGTTCACCAAACAGCATTGGAATCATTTTGTTTTCTAAAGAGATATGGACTTAGTGCTTTGTGCTGCTATATGTTTAAGCTGAGTATTTTTTATCATATGTAAAAATTATAAACTGATCATAATTTGAGGGAGGAGCGTAGTTCCCAACCCTTCCATAGAAGAAAAAAAATACTTCATGTAGACTGTTTCTGAGTGCTTTTTCTTTCTAAAAAGACTGCCCAGTAAATAGCAGTGCCTTGTGGTGGCTGCTGCAGTAGTCTTTTAAGTCTTGCCAGACAAGAGCTTAAAACAAATTGGCTCATTGTATTGTCACTTCCCATAGATGACAAGAGGATACCTCATTTTTCTGCCACTCTGCATATCAATTCCAACTGAGCCATAATTTTTATTATAATAAGACAAAGCTCAGTCTTCCACGTAACCTCCTGTCAACAAGGGCAAGGTGGTAATTCTAGCTGTGTAGGGTAGAAACTGCGCACATCACTGTCAGTTTGTTTCCTTGTATTAGTAATAGTGAAACTTACAATCCTCAAAGCTGGAAATGGCAGTTCGCACACTAAACCTTACTAGTCTATGGAAATAAAATGGTGAACATTCAAGTGCTATAATAACTGTTACTGTTAATTTCAGATTTACCAGACTGCCATCACAGATGAAGTAAAAATGTAGCTGTCTAATGCACATGTGTTCACTAGCCTCTGTGGAAACTCTACAGCAGTGTGAAAAAGTACTTGGATGTGGATAGCGTAATTTCTTGTGTTATAATTCTTAAATAGCTTTTAACTGCATAGTGCTCTACATCAAACTATACCTTATTTTCTGCTTTCTAGATTGCCCATTTTAAGCTGTAATTAAGCGAATGCCTCAGGTTTCTACTTGCTGGACTGAATAAATTAACTTATGGTTGCCTGCATTGCCTGTCTCTTTCAAAAACACGTGTAATGCTAACTAGCATTGAAAATCGAACTTAATACAACCTTGTTGCCTACTTTAGAGAGAGTAAGCTACAAGTGATTTTCTCACCTGAGAACTCATCAAAACTGACTTCCACTGAATGCTTTTTTGCTGCTGCTGTGGCGACCTTTTCTAAAAACAACCTATATTTTATGTGGCAAGAGGAAGTATAGATGCCTTCTTCAAGTACTGGGAGAAACTCAAGCCTCAGATATTCTCCTTTCCATATATTTGTGTCAAGTAGCATAAACCCTGAAGTTTGTCAAGTTTCTGAGGAATTTCTAAGAATTTAGTGTCACACTGGCTATGTACAATTCTTTAGTTTTATGGGGGTGGTTTAATCTTGCCAGAACTCCCAAGTAGCTGTTCTCCCCAAAATGAAAGTTGATTCATATAGTCTTGTCTAGTAAAATCTTTTCTCCTGCATACTTGTTTGATCCCTACTCCTCACTGGCTAGTAGAAGATAAACATGGTGGGGGAAGGGGGAGAATATACGCTTGATGTGCATAAAGGTTCTCAAATCAGGTTTTCTTAGCATTGCATAATAAGGGTGAGTGGTAAGGTACCTGATAAGGTTAGCCTTAATACATCTGCCCAACTTTGCACTCAAATTTTGGTACATATGATATGAGCACTCATCGTCTGATTTTGCAGTCATTTTCTATCACTTTCTAGATCTTTACAACAACTATGTGAAGTAGGTTAGCTCAGAGTTAGTGACTGACCCAAGGTTGGAAACAAAAACAAATCAGTTAAGTGAGCTTAACATGTAAAACAGTACTTTTGCAAGACCACTTAGGTT
Source organism: Podarcis liolepis (assembly GCF_965112155.1). Lineage (NCBI taxonomy): Eukaryota > Metazoa > Chordata > Lepidosauria > Squamata > Lacertidae > Podarcis > Podarcis liolepis. The sequence goes on from NC_139554.1 coordinate 45,108,206, forward strand.
TTCAAATTGCAACTTCCAAGTCACACGCATCTCCCTGAAATTTAGACTCAACAGATGTGTTTTTTGTACTACATGGAACTATATGCAAGAATGGGGGTGGGAGGCAAGAGTTACAGTCATACCTTGGGTTGCAAACATGATCCATGCGGGAGGCACATTCGCAACCCGCAGCGCTGCGTCTGCGCACACACGTGATGCCATTTTGCACGTCTGTGCATGCGTGAACACCGAAACCCGGAAGTAACTGGTTCCGGTACTTCCGGGTTCAGCGTGGTCCGCAAACCGAAAACGCGTAACCCGAAGTATGACTGTATAGTCTGTATATGGGTATAGATATGACTTAAAGGCTGTATTCTTTACACAGCCTTTAAACTCAAACTATGAACTCCTTCCCCAGCAATTAAATCCAAGTTACAAAAAAAAAAAAGACTATGTTGTTCCTTCAATCACACCCAAAGCAACCACCAGTAGCGACAGGCATGCATATTGATCTTGACAGCCCACACACTATATAGAAAGATGAATTATACTGTACTGCTTTTTTTCCTAGGTATTTTATTTTAAATAGTTTATAAGGAGCAATGTATTTTACAGGAACAATTTTAGCTGTGCATATTTATTCTTTACTATTCAGATTACATGATGTGAATTTATATATTAACTGAAGTTTGTCAAAAGGTGCCAAAAAGCTTAAGACAGTTGTGGATGCAATATCTTTTTAATAAAAATATACAAGTTATTCAAGAAAGTTGCATATCTTAGGTCCTCCTGGGTGCTTTGTATAAGGCAGTAATAAGGTGATCATCCCCTTTAAGCAGTTGAGTTTGCTCCTGCCATGAACACAGAGTGCAAAGGTGTCAGCTCCCTCCCCCCTCAAATACAGTGTAGACATTATGAACCTGTATTTCATTCATTTAGCATGCTCAGGTGAACGAGAGGGCATTACACCATCAAATGGAAGACAAGCCATTCAAGGGGAGGTGAGCATGAGATGAAGCTAGGACAACTATTTTTGATTAGACATATTGAGCTACTATCAGCCCAATTACTTGTGCTTTCAAATGTACATGATTTTTATTTATTTATTTTTTAAAAACATCAGTCTCCTCTACACTATAAAACATTTAATGCAAAGAGATGACTTTGCATTCTAGAGTTAATCCTGTTACAGAACCTCAGTGTACTCCTTGGCAAATGTTCCCCTTAGTGTTATCTCCATGTACTCCATACTTTATATAAGGCTGCCAACGTCTGTAATAAAACCTCTGCAGCCCAAGTGAGTTCTACAACATTTTTCTTCTTACAACATAATGATCCCTGAAGATGGAGAATCACATAAGCAGAAGTGCCTTGTTAGCTGCAAAGGTGGAAAGCGTAACGTACAAGATAGTTGCACCAATTCCTGGTTTCACTTTGTGGCCTTAAAAACAACATATTCAACCAGTTCAAAGTTCTCTTGCAGTTAAAGCCTTGAGTTTCCTTCTCCTGAAAAGACTTAGCAGCATATAAGCTATGTGCATCACACCTCTTGTCTCTCCTTCATGAAATAAGACCGGTCGCAATCCATCAGGCAAATTTTTTCTTCGTGGCTGTGAATCTCTCCATGTACTTAAAAAAAGAAGATGATAAAATTAGGAGTTTGGGTGGAATAAATGCAAGAGAAAGGAAGATAAATGAGAGATTCTCAAGAATGTTTCCTATCCAGCAGTTTCTTATACCGAACCAATTCAAGATCATGGGTTGTAGCCATTGTTCATCCAAAATCGGAGCAGGCCAACTGATACTAATTGACATAATTACTTTGGTCTCTTCAGTTGGGTCTACTCAGAAAAATAACTGGTTAGCTACAAACTCATGTTCTGTGCTGGACAAATGAATTAGAAAATTTAAAAGTAAAATAGTATTAGGTAATTAATAATAATAATAATAATAATAATAATAATAATAATATAATAATTTTTATTTATACCCTGACCTCCCCAGCCAAGGCTGGGCTCAGGGCTGCTAACAAGCAATAATAAAAACAAGTTGAATTAATACAACTTAAAAGCAAAATTAAAATACAACATTAAAATATTGAAACATTAAAATATTAAAATGCAGCCTCATCACAGGAGGAGAAGGAAAAGAAAAAATAAGTTGTACTGCAGGGCCCTGGTCTCATGAGGCAGAGCGTTCCACCAGGCCGGAGCCAGTGTTGAGAAGGCCCTGGCTCTGGTTGAGGCTAATCTAACTTCCTTAGGGCCCGGGACCACTAGGGTGTTGCTATTTATGGACCTTAAGGTCCTCCGTGGGGCATACCGGGAGAGGCGGTCCCGTAGGTACGAGGGTCCTAGGCCGTGAAGGGCTTTAAAGGTCAAAACCAGCACCTTAAATCTGACCCTGTACTCTACTGGGAGCCAGTGCAGCTGGAAAAGCTGAAACAACTCTTCAAATTCAGAACAGAATTGTAATATTCCTAACTGAATGTAACAACAATGCTACTATCTGACAGAAGTCTTGGAAGTAGGAGAGATTAGGATTCAATGAGGGGCAAGACACTAGTCAAACATTTTCCCCTAATTTCATTCACAAATGGAAGCCTTATTTTCCCCCAAGCCTATTGGTTTACAGCAGGGTGAGGGAGGGGAGAGAATAGTACAGACCTTGTCATATCCATCCAATTCTCGAAGTTTCTTGATTTCAAAGAGATTGCCCTCTACAGCAAGCAGAGAGATCTGAGAATCACTGAGAATACTCTGAGGAAGCATGCTTAGTTCTAAACAGTTTTCTTCCAGACGCAGGACCTTGAGGCGTGGACAGTAAGATATCTGTGAGGAGATCTGGGAAATCTATCGTGCATCAAACAGGGAAAGGGAAAAAAAGTTATTGCTCTGCCACTGCTAAATTGGAACATTCAGGACAGATAAAAGAAATCCTATCTTCATGCAGCTCATAGTTAAAACTATGGAACTTGCTCTCACAGTAGGCAGTAATAGCCACTAACCTGGGTGACTTTAAGAGAGGATGGGACAAACTCATGGAGGATAAAGCTATCAATGGCTACTAGCCATGATTACAATGCTCAGCCTCCATCGTCGGAGGCAGAAATGCTCAAAATGCAGATACACTAAACTATTGGGGAATTGACTGGGTAGCTAGGATGGACTCACTGCAGGAACTAGCACAGAGAGTTACAATTAAACATCCCAACACTGAGTCTGAGTACTTAGTTATGAACATCACAGGGCCATGAATTTTGTAGTTCCCCATTTCTAAGGTATCTTTGTATAGTGGTGCCCCGCAAGACGAATGCCTCACAAGACGGAAAACTCGCTAGACGAAAGAGTTTTCCGTTTTGGAGGTGCTTCGCAAAACGAATCTCCTATGGGCTTGCTTCGCAAGACGAAAATGTCTTGCGAGTTCCTGCGGGTTTTTTTCCTCCCCCCTTTTTCTAAGCCGCTTATCAGCTGATCCGATAAGCCGATAAGCCGCTAAAAGCCACTAAAAACCGCTAATAGCGCTAATCCACTAATCCGTCAATGGGCTTGCTTCTCTTCGTCTAGCGGTTTTTTCGTCTTGCGAGGCACCACTGTATTACCAATGCTGAGGGGATGGGGCTTGATCTGAAACATCTGATTGAACATGATGGCTATTTTCGTCCATCCTGACTAGCAGCAATTCAGTGCTTTGGTGTGACCTTGTTTTAAAAAAGTGTTACAAAAATTTCAATGCATTTTAAGACATGCATGCATAAAATTATGGCAATAGCACTGTCGTTTCAGCTTGCACAATATGCAAATTCAAGCCCTATAATACCAACCCAAAAACAACAACTCCATAACTTCAAGCAATCTATTTTCCCTATAGAACTGCCTCCAATGGGGTGAACCATGTTGTACAAACAGCTTTGTGTCCTTCTCCCTTCTCTTTTCTGCACCATCCCCAAAAGCCTCTCTATAGAACATTGTGTGCTATGCTCACTGTGTATGTTGGGGGGGGAATCACCCAGGCTAGATTTCAGGTTATTTCCTCCCTCCCACTGTAGCTTCATCAAATATAGCATCCAATATTCAATCAGTCCCACTTTAACCTCTAGAAAGGCTTTTTGGAGGCTACAGGGGGAAAGGAGAGGGAAACAGAAAGTTCAGCTGCATGAGCTGTCTTCCACTTGTACAAGGTTTGAATGTAACTTCACTGGTGTATTGTTTTAATGGAATGGAATTAAGACTGGTTGAAGAAAGACATGATGTTCAAAGCATAAACGCTACAACGTTCTTCTCAACAAATGGAAAATTGTGTTACAAAATACAGAATAACCTAGCAGATTTCCCATAGGGGCAAACAAAACAAAAGGAATATGTTAAATTTTGCTTGCAGCTCTAAGTGAGATCCCCCATTTCAGTAGAATTTTAAGTGACGCTTGTGCTTTGAGAAGCTCTTTCCTCCTGAATGATATACACCTACAAAAACTAGTTTCCAGACCTGGTTTTGATTCAAGTTGAGTTCAATGGCCTGCAAATCCCCAACTGTATCTGGCACACTCTGGATCTGATTTCTGGAGAGATCCACCACATCTAGGTGACGCAGGCTGCAGAGCTGGACAGGTACAGTTCGGAGCTTGTTTCCAGAAAGACTCAGGGTCTTTAGTGCCGAAAGTTGTCCAAAGGCAGCCGGTAACTGCGTCAGCTGGTTGCCGTTCAGATGCAACGCCTCTAATTTTTTCAGCTTGCACAGCTCTTCAGGTAGTGCAGCTAGCAAAAATATATATATAAACAAATAAAATCAAGCTGTTCGGAGGAAAGAACAATTATAGTATAAAGGTCACTGTTGTGGAATCATACAGCACCCCATTGTGTTAGGATACAGTCAACATTTTATCTTACAATACATGAAGATATAGAATGGATAAGTTACAATTGCCCGAATTAGTGTGCAGGCTCTACCTTCTCTTTGAACTCTAGCTGCTTGTGGAAAAATGAAGGAGGAGAGGTAGGGCACGATTAAAGGCAATTTTTCAAGTTAAGTGCTTGGTTCACAAGTCACGAGCATTTCAATAAGATGAGATAATTTTGAGTATCTTAGCAACCTGGAATCGTAATGGTGACAAAATCTGTTTTTGCAAGCTTTACAGCATCCTCTACTAAGCAGCAAAGCTTTTAACCAATGTATTGAGTTATGTCTATTACTTTGAAAGAAAATGATGGAATTAAACTTGTAGTAATGTAGGCTGCAATCCTAAATATATATTTTTCCTGTCACTAAGTCCCACTGAATTTATTTCAGCAAGATGATGAGTTATTTAAGAAGTCTTACTCAGCTTGTTGTGATTTAAAGCAAGGCTCTTCAACACAGAGAATTTTCCCATTAGTGGTGGTAGGACCTCAATCTTATTGTTCGACAAATCTATTGTTCTGAGGTTACTTGCAAGCTTCTGCAGATCTTCAGGAAACTGAAAAAGCAATTCAGAAATCATGTGAAAGTTCCAGAACGACACAAATTGCATTAAGTATATGTGGGTAGGTAAGATAATAAAAGGTGCAGGAAAGGAGCTTTTTAGGTTTATAAGGTTGCAGGACAGAATTACAAAACTATAAATGGTGTGAAAGGACTAGAGGGACAATTTAATTTGGGAATATCCTCCAAAATTGACAATTAAACTACATATTACACAAAATTTATCACAGTATGTCATGTCCACTATGATAGGTAGCATAAGCAATGCAAAATCTTATATGTTCCCATCCTATCTCACCTGAGCAGCAATGGTCTAAAGTTGTAATCCAAAACACATTTACTGGGGAATAAGCCTCACTAAACCAATAGCTTTTATTTTTATAGCTAGGATAAGATACATTAATTAGAACCCATTCAACTGACATTTCTATGCTTCTTATCCCACTAACATATCAAAAATTGATTTCAAAAATTTTAAAACTCTTCAAAGCACAAATATTTCTCTCTGTCTCTTGCGTTATGCAGTATAAAATCATTTGTGGCACATGTTTATGATATAGATCTTTACCTCAGAAAGGCCTTTTCCCGTCAGCTGGAATACGCCCGTTTTCTGTGCTGTCTCCAAATGCGCTTTTAAGGCACTGTTTCCCATCCTCCTGCTCTTGTATCAGATGCTAACAAATGTGTGTAGCACAAGTCCAGCTGAGTCACTTTCATTCATGCCACATCAGGCAACATAAGTTTATGTTCTATTAAAAGGTAAATTTATAATACTTATGATACAGGATTATCAGTCACTTTTTCCCAGCAGCGCAATCATCTTTACAAGAAAAGAAAAGCACTCAGGCCTATTTCTCAGGGGATAAGAAATCAAGCATAAGTTGATGCGGTCATCATGACATAGAGGGTGAGCTGGACAGTTAATGAAAAAGAACTATATGGAAATATGGGCATATCCAGTACGTAGGACAAAGATTTAGACAAAGACTGCAATACTGAATGTGTTTTAAGCTGTACTGAAAACAATTTGTTTCCAGGTCAGCATGTTGATGCTCGTAGTCCAAGAAGATTAAGGCTGCAATCCTACATGCACCTGTCTGGGAGTAAATCCCACTGAACTCAATGGGATGTATTTCTGAGTAGACATGCCCATGTTTTTACTGTAATTTATTTGGCCTTGTAGAAAAAGCTCTACTAAGTAGGTTATGTAATCAGGCAGGCAGGCCCATCCAGTAACAAGCTTTATAATGTTAGAAGCCATGAGAACTTATTTATAGTCTACCCTAGGCTCAGCATATGCAAACTAGGGAATATGTCGCATTCACAGGGGCTTACTTCTTGAGTACTGTATTAGATTTATTCATTGTTCTTCACAAGAAAATGTCTCAAAGCAACTTACAAATCCATTAAGAACAAGACAGAATTGACAATTGTTAAAAAAAGCAAGTACACAGTAAAAAAACACAGTTTGGATATAGCTCAGGTTATCGAGGAGAAATCTTAACCACAAGTTCGGTTTCGGACAACATGTTAAGTCAAACTTTGGTTTAGCTAAGCAAAAAACGACTGGAGTAAAGTAGCTACAAGCTCCTCTCCCAGAGCCTGTGCGCTTGCACAGTCCAGGTAAGTCATAGTTAGCTTACCCTGTCATGTGAACAGGGCCACAAAGAAATACCAGCAGTCACGTAGGATGGTGGAAAGGTACTTGCACAACAGGTTCTAGCACATATCCCTCAACCAAGCTCACAAACTATTAAACTAATGAGCCAGCATAGAAAAATATTTCTTTGTAAACATAGTTTTGATATTTATTCCTGGAAATTCCAGATTATCAAGTGATGAGCAACAGAGATTAATATATTCACGTTCTTAAAGGATCAAAAGCATAGATGTTAGCAGAAGATACCATAAAATATTTAACCCCTCAATGGTTCCATTTTTTGCTTTCCTCAATCCCAACTAATCTACAGTACTGCAAACAAAGGCTGCAGATTTGAGCTCACATAATTGATTCAAGTTTAGGTTCCACGGCTATAGGAATCGCAAAGGCCTATGGATTTTTAACTTCAAAATGTCAACACTGTTTCTTTTCTGCACCACCCAAGTACTGGTATATGCATATACAGTGGTACCCCGCAAGACGAACGCCTCGCAAGACGGAAAACCCGCTAGACGAAAGGGTTTTCCGTTTTGGAGGCGCTTCGCAAAACGAATTTCCCTATGGGCTTGCTTCGCAAGACGACAGCCCATAGGGAAATCTCTGGGACAGCGGGGAAGCGCAGCGCGTCTTCCCCACTGTCCTCGGACCTCCTCCCCCCCCCCCGCCCGGCATCAGAGCGAAGCTCCGATGCCGGGAGGTGGGGGGGAAAAGCCTCCTTCCCCCGCCCGGCATCAGAGCGAAGCTCCGATGCCGGGAGGTGGGGGGGAAAAGCCTCCTTCCCCCGCCCGGCATCACAGCGAAGCTCCGATGCCGGGAGGTGGGGGGGAAAAGCCTCCTTCCCCCGCCCGGCATCACAGCGAAGCTCCGATGCCGGGCGGTGGGGGGGAAAAGCCTCCTTCCCCCGCCCGGCATCACAGCGAAGCTCCGATGCCGGGAGGTGGGGGGGAAAAGCCTCCTTCCCCCGCCCGGCATCACAGCGAAGCTCCGATACCGGGCGGTGGGGGGGAAAAGCCTCCTTCCCCCGCCCGGCATCAGAGCGAAGCTCCGATGCCCGGAGGTGGGGGGAAAAGCCTCCTTCCCCCGCCCGGCATCACAGCGAAGCTCCGATACCGGGCGGTGGGGGGGAAAAGCCTCCTTCCCCCGCCCGGCATCAGAACGAAGCTCCGATGCCGGGGCGGGGGGAAGCCTTCTCCCGCCGCCCGGCATCGGATGGCTTTCCTGAAGACTTGGGGTGGGAGGAGGGTTTTCCTTCCCACCGCCAACATTCAGAATGCTGTTCTGAATGTTGGCGGTGCGGAGGAAAAACCCTCCTCCCACGCAAGCCCCGGGAACAGAGGGAAAGCGCTGCGCGCCTTCCCCTCTGTTCCCGTACCTGTCCTGAAGGCTTGCGGTGGGGAGAAAAGCCCTTCTCTGCACCGCCAGCCTGGCAAGCGGTTTCCCTAGGAACGCATTAATTGATTTTCAATGCATTCCTATGGGAAACCGTGCTTCGCAAGACGAAAAACTCGCAAGAAGAAAAAACTTGCGGAACCAATTAATTTCGTCTTGCGAGGCACCACTGTAACAAAATCCTTATTCACTCAATAACAGTATTTAAACAATGTGTCTCAGTTCCCCTGAACCAGCTTTTGCCTGCTCTCCATGCCGCCTCCTCACTCCTCTCAGTTGAAGCTGGGAAGAGAGGCTGTGGGTAGGTGAAGACAGTTCTGATCTAAATAAAGAGGACAAGATGAAACCCAGCTGCTCCATCTTCCTCCATCTCAGCTGGTGGAATTGAAAACAACAACTTTTCACTTCCACATATGGCTATCAAACAATATGCCATCTCTATCCAGCGAAGAGGCTGTATCCATCGCAGGTGATGCTCAGAGTAAGCCCACTGAAATTAATAGACATGACTAACACAAATTTCAATGGGTCTACTCCGAGTGCTTGGATACAACCCAGGCGGACTATGGGTGGAGAGGGGAAAACAAAGCAGCATATTTATCTAAGATGGGCGTTGTCCAAGTTGACCTACGTTAGAGGGAAAGAGCCCAAGTTTCTCTTTACTCAGAGAAGTCAGCCACACTGAACTCAGTGCGACTAGGCTGCCAAGCTTCAGGATACTGGCTTGGGACAGGAACCATCGCATTCAAACAGGACTTACTTCCGAGTAGAAACGCATTGTAGTGGGCTGCCCAGATGCGCTGCCACACAGTTTAGCTGAGTTTTTACTTCCCAGGTGCAGCTACTTTTAGGTAAAGATGCACAGGCTATAAACGGAGGGATCTCATCCCTGCTGCCCTAGTCCGATTTCCCTCCGAGGAAGGAGGACGGGAACCAGGGGCTTTCTCGGGAGAACGACCTAAAGAGGTGGACAAGCACCTGAGCTCGTCTTACCTGTAACTACGCTCGCCGCCGCTTCGCATCCTAGCAACAAGCACACGCAGCACCAGAAACGCCAGCCGCACTGTTTTAATCCCCCACGGCGAATCGCAAGCCCCGGATGACAGCACAACCCCGTCGCCTAACGTGAATAATGGCGAAGCCTCTGCCCGGAATAAGCTTGAGGTGGAGGTTCTCCGGGGGTGGACATTACCCACACGGCCGGGTTCACTTCCGCCAACAATCAACATGGCGGGAAGGGCCACGACGCCTGGGTGCCGTTGGGCTCCACAGGGTATCTGGTCTCGCCGCAGCCCGGTACCGCTATAAGTAGGCGCCAGGGAGGGCTGCGTCGGGGTTGCGCCTCCTGTATCGGGAGTCCCCTCATTCCCTGCCACAAATATATATATATATAAGCAACCCCTCGTCTAATGTGCCGGTGAGCCGCTTGCCCGCACTCGAGATGGCGGCGCGAGTTTGAAAGGAAGCGCGAGAAGGCGCTTCGCATTCGAAGGCGAGGCGCGCGAGAGAGTTTCCGCGCGGCGGCGGATGCTCGCCTCGCCATGGCTTCTTCGAATCCGTGGGCTCCTGTGCAGCCGTCGGCGGCTGGGCTGCTGCTGGCTGGCTGCCTGTCCGCGGGGGTGGTGTCCCAGGTGAGACGGGCTGCGCTTTTTCTCCCTCCCCACGTTGTATAAATACACGTAACGCAAAACCATCATCTGAAATGTGTAAATACGCGTTATGCAAAACCATTATCTGCAGTGTGTTCGTTTCTGCCCAAACTTTGGGAAAGTGCTGCTGCTCAGTTTATTAGATTCGATTGTAATGGGATGGGAAAGGCGTTTTTGAAGCTGCCTGCTGCTTTTAAAAGATGCTGATAGTATCGGTATGTTCATAGGCCGCCCAGTATGTTCTGTTCTGGCTGGCAGCATTAATCCAAGAAGTCAAGGGAGGCCCTTTTTGTAGCCTTGCTACCTGACACCTTTTGGAAAGTTAGCTTTTTGTCCTTGTTCCTTTAGTCCAGCTGCAACAGTTCTGGTGTGCTTGTGGTGTGTTTACTTTTGCTTAAAAATACATCTAGGCGGTGGGCTTACTCTTGAAAGAAACATGCTCATGATGGTAAAAAATATTAACTTCCATCCTAGTTGTAGTTTTATAGTTGTCAGCTCTTGTAGCTCTCTGGACCACCTGGATTGGATTCTGTTCCTAAATCGAAACGAAATATCTTATTTTCCTTTCTTTATATCTTGCATCCTCAGGAAAACTCTGCATGGATATTTAAATGCTAAAAGGCTGATCCACTCCACTCTGCATAACTGTGGATGGAGAATTCCCATAAGTTCAGTAGGGGGGGATGGGGTCTGTGCATGTGTAACCCTTGTTTTTAATTCCATAGAAGTGACTTTTGTTGCAGAACACAAGTAACTTACACAGAGTGAAACATAGAAAGATGCATTATACTGAGTCAAATCATTTATGCATCTAGCTCAATATTGTCAGTACTGTCAGTGCGTCTCCATAGTTTCAGCCTGGGCTCCCTCCCAGCACTGTCTGGAGATGACAGGGATTGAACATGCCATCTTCTGTGTTCACGTGCAAAAGAGATGCTCTGCTACTGAGCCACAGCCCTTCCCCAAAGTGGAGGGAAAAGGCTTGACTGGAGGAATGGGCAGATACAGGAAACAACCGATTTACATGTGTCTGATGGAGGTGTCTGATGGAGGTGCACATGTGTGTGTTGTGCTAAACCCATAAATGACTTTGAAAACATCACTAAAACAGCAGAGTGGAACATTTACGCAGGCCTTGCCGATGCGTGTTAGGATCTGGAAGTAGGGTGGATGTGATATGCTCAAACTGCCATGCCCCAGTGAGCAAGCTGGCTGCTGAATTCTGTATCAGTTGCACCATCTTTAGAGGCAGCCATATAACACGTTGCAGTAATCTAACCTAGAGGTTACCAGAGCATAGACAACAGTAGTTAGGCTATCCCTGTCCAGTTAGGGGTGCAGTTGAGCCACCAGCTGGAGCTTATGGAAGGCACTCTGCGCCACTGAGGCCACTCTGACCCTCAAGCAACACCAATGGATTCAGAGGTATCTCCAAACTATGTACCTGCTCCTTCAGAGGAAGTGTAACCCCAATCAAGATGAGGCAACCTTCTACCTATCTAGTCTGGGAAACCACCCTTGAACAGTGCCTCAGTCATATCTGGATTGTTTGTGCAGTTTGTTGGCTCTCATCCAGTCCATTACTGAGGTAATAAAAAGGTGAAGGTACCCCTGCCCGTACGGGCCAGTCTTGACAGACTCTAGGGTTGTGCGCTCATCTCACTCTAGAGGCTGGGAGCCAGCGCTGTCCACAGACACTTCCAGGTCTGCAAGCTGCATCTGGCGAGCCAGCGCAGCACACGGAACGCCGTTTACCTTCCTGCTAGTAAGCGGTCCCTATTTATCTACTTGCACCCGGGGGTGCTTTTGAACTGCTAGGTTGGCAGGCGCTGGGACCGAACGACGGGAGTGCACCCCGCCGCGGGGATTCGAACCGCCGACCTTGGCTTGTCCTTCATTTCTCCAGGCAAAGACATTGGGATTGCAACCTAAATGTATTTAAGACTGGAACCCTAATTTCAAGGAAGCTTGAATTGCTTATGTTTATTGAGAATTTTCACGTTTCTGTTTCAGGAAACTCTGGATAGATGTGGAAAACCCGCTCCTTGCTTTGTTCGCCTCTCAGAGGCAGAACAAATTGCTGATCTCCAAGCTGAAATCAGTGAGGTAAAATAATCTTTGAGCATCAGAATAGGAGCTCTGCTGAATAGGCCATACATACAATTTCCTCTGAATTGTAATAAATGATTTCATAGTGGTGAAACAGTACTATAGGACTATAGAGGGGCTTTGCAGGCTATCTAGGCCAATGCATGAAATCCAGAGCTACAGTATCTCCAACAGATGACTGTCCAGCCTCTGCTTGAAGACCTCCAGTGAGGGAGAGGCCACTGCCTCCTTATGTAATTTTCCTATTGTTGAACTGTTCTTACATTTAAGAGATTTCACCTAATATTCAGCTGAAACCAACCCTGCTGTAACTTAGTTCTGCCCTTTGGAGCAGGAGAGAACAACTATTTGCTCTCCTCACCCTTAATCATCTTCATTTTCCTCCTCTTCACCTCTTTTAATTTGTCTATATATCATTCTTAAAGTGTGGTGCCCAGAACTGGACAGTTTTTCAGGTGGACAAGATAAAGTGGAACTTAGAAACTGTGGTTTGATTAATGCATCTTAAAGTTGCATTTGCGTCCTCCCTCCCTTTTTCTTTGGCCACTACACCACTAATTCATTTTAGCTCATGATCGTATGTACTACTGCCAAACCAGGTATCCCCTTACTATAACTCCGCATTTCTTTCTTTTTCTGTTTTGCCTGGTTTCAAAAGATAATGTTTTCTAAAATATATTTTTCACTTGGTAAGAAGCACTTCTTATCATGTGAACAATATATTTTGAAATCAATCCTATATATTTTTTTAGCCAGGACTCCCTCTCCCTCTTTGTTCTTTGGTGCCTCAACTGAGGTTGAGAAGCTTGTCAAATTATCACCCCTAATCCTCTTCTACAGAGATGTGATTTAGTGACATAGCCATGAAAATTGCATTAAGTAGGAATTTAGCCTATAATAGTTCCACCTAGAACAGATTCTGTTTTCCAGCATCCAAACTCTGTAGTTGCATAGGAGACTGGAAGTCTTAATAAAGCCGGAATTAAGGGATGATAAATTGAACTATTTTTAAAAAAGAAATTATGAGATTTTAGTTAAATACATTAAAAAATAAGCTTCCCACAAATCTTATCAGAAATAAAATTATGTTGTGGTTCCTGCAAGCATAGAAGAATTACTTTGATAAAAATACTTGAAAATGGTCAGGGTTGTTGGGGGTTTTAAAGCAGTTATAAGTGCAACTGTAAATACATTAAACATACTGCATGGATATAAGTGTAACTATTTTAATATGTATAGATGAAGCTAGATGCTGAAATCCTGCAGATGGAAAAAGATACAGCAGACATTACTCATCCATTCTACCTAAGTAAGTATTTTGTTTCATGCTATTGTTTAATCCCCAAAACAGCACTCCTAGAAGATCAGTCTTAAGAGTTATTTAGACAAAGCCTTACATCTTCATCCTGCTGTAAGTATACTGGTGTCAGAGAGATTGGTTGAGTCACAAAGCTGCCATCTATGAACAAGATCCAGCATTGTGCCAGTGGACACAATGGGACCTACCTTTCTCTCCTCCCCTTTGCAGCCTGCTGCCGCCCCACATCTGGCCCACCAACCTTCCAAAACAGATTTTTGGGTGCCTGGAGGCTGCAGCAGGAGAGTAGAAGAAGCCTGTTGAGGAAGTAGCATGCTTAACACACTTAGCAGGTGACGAAGCATCTGGCAGCCAAAGCGAAAAAGTTTGAACAGGAATGATCCCTGAAAAAGGAAACAAGTAATTAGAAGTGTTTGTATTCATCAACTCCATAGATGCATTGCGCATATGCTGAAATGGGCATTTCATTCAGAATCCTGAGCGTTTCATTTAAGACAACTGTGAGCAACTTAAGCCAACCATCCAAAACATACACTATGAGGAAAGACAAAAACATATCCCTAGGTTGGGAAGCAATTTGGCTTGGCAGCAGGTGGCACGCCATCCTGATACCACTTCAGTGATGAGTAGTTAGGCAAGTTGCATGAGGAAAATCCATACACCAGGGGGTAGGGAACTGGATCTGGCCAGTGGGGTGGATCCTAGGTTCTTCCACCTTGAGTGCAGGCAGTGTAGCATTTTGACAGGTTATTGGTTCAAACCACTCTAGAAAGGAAAATCCAAGAGAGGTTGAAGTTACTGCCAGTCAGCTGTTTGGTCTGACTGACTCCAAGCTCTGCTTTCTGTGGTGGTCATTGCTACGGAGTTCCCCATGGGGAGCTCTGTAGCACAGCTGATCCCAACTTGTTTGTGTGAATCAAGCTACCTTGCCAATACACAATGAGGAGCACATTTTAGAGTTCCCAATTGTGCATGGACAGCTGTGTGTCCCTCACCCAATGTCACATATGATGTTAGGCAGGCTTCCTCAACCTCAGCCCTCCAGATGTTTTTGGCCTACAACTCCCACGATCCCTAGCTAGCAGGACCAGTGGTCAGGGATTATGGGAGTTGTAGTCTCAAAACGTCTGGCGGGCAGAGGTTGGGTATGAAGCAGGTTGGTATGGTTTCAGGGAAACAGATTTAATGGGCCAGACTGACACCTGAGGTGGGCCTAATTAGACCTGCAAGCTGGAGGTTTGCCATACCTGCCATACATGGACGCCATTCCCCCAAAACCCAAAACTCATTATTCCATGCAAGCTACTAAACATTGCATCCATAACTATGACAATCCTACATGTATTGGGTGAAGGCGGAAAGTCCCAAGATCTTGGGAAAAGGCTCACAAAGGCTACCAGTGTTGACTGAAATGAGCAGAACCAAGAATAATGGGGGGGAAAATTAAATGTAAGATGTTCTTCACAGGTGTACGTTTGAAACACTAAGGCTGTAATCCTGTACATATTTACATGGGGACAGGTCCCATTGAACACAGTGGACATAATCGCCCTGCATTAATAGAAAGTAGAGTACACATATATTAGCACTGGAGGGAAAGATTGAGAATGGTGGACAAATGACCCTTTTCACCAGTTTGTCTGCTGTTACTTGTCCTGTTATCAAGGGTACACAGCATTCCCTAGGATATGCTTAGAAACCTGTGGTCTTTATTTCTCAGCAGCTGCTGCTTGCTTCCATGGGGGTCTCTTGATGTGATTCACCTTGCAGGTGCTCTATAAGGCCACACAATTTTGTTAGACAATCACAGATTCACACAGCATGCTACCAGTGTTTTGGAAGCCTGTGTTTCAAAGCATAAAAATATGTTTTACAAAGAACCTGCTCTCACTTCATTTCATGTTTAAATCTGAAAGTTTTCCATTTTTTAAAAAAAACAAATCTGTAGCTCAGAAATGCCAGGCTCTGCAAGCGATGAACAAACACCTAGAAGCAGTGCTGAAAGAGAAATGGGTTCTTAGGCAGAGGCTAATGAAACCAGTGCGTCAAGAAAGTCTGCCTATTGAAGCTATGTACCACAGGTAACAAACTGCTTTGTTATTTTACTTACATGTTGGGTACTCTTCATTTCTTTTCCAGATCAATAAAATACATTGGGAACAAAATCCAATTACAGTTAAAACTGCAAATGATTATGCTAAAACTTTTTTTGAAAAATAAGTTACTGCAGAACTCTAAACAGCCACAATCAGTTCACTTCTGCTACCAAATAACATCCTTTATTTCAATTTTCATCAAAGGTACACTTCAGACATATATTCAGTGTATCACAAATGCATTTTATTTTAACCATAGTCACTAACATTCTTACAAGACACACAATCCTTACTTTATTCATTACATTTTTCTTTTTTCTTTGTTTCCTGATAAGTTCCTATTTTAAATCACCCTGTGGCATACACAGCCTGTTTTCTAAATCTGCATTAGTCTGACAGCTAAATTATTCTAAATCATTTATCAGCTCAGTCCAATTCATATTAAGGCATTGTTTCTGCTATAACATTAAAATAAATTTTCTAAATAACTTTTGTGTTCTATTTTCACTTCTTAATTCTCATCCATGTTCATTTAATGCATTTCATTAAGGACCAATAAAGATCAACCACTCAGCGATAGTAGGTGGCTGCTTTCCCCCAATATTGGGCTGTTCAAACATTTGCTGCCATTACTAAGTAATATATTGGTTCAGTGTCATTTGTCTGTATCTGTTTCCAGCACCATCAGTATAGAGTCAATTGAAATTTCTCTTCCTATTATCTCTTCTTGGGGGGCGGGTTTCCTGTTAGAAACCAAAACATAATAACAACAACAATAAATAAATAAATAAAATAAAAAATAACAACAATCGTAACATGTGAATTATTGAGCAATCTCCCCTCCCCTTCAAATCCCCCAGATTATATTTACTCTTTTACGGTGCTAACAACTTGAAATATTCCTAGGTGATACATATATTTAGCCTCCATAGTGTGAAATATCACCTCACAAAGATATTATCATTTTCTGTTAAATTTTTCTTTTTCATGCAGGCATGTAGTAGAATTGTTGGTGTCGGCAGTGGCTTTCATTGAAAAACTAGAAACCCATCTAACCACAGTAAGGAGCATTCCTCAAATACCTCTAGTTATGAAAAACATGGTGAGTGGTCTGTCATATAACTTTTCCTAGTTTCCTTTGATAGTAAAGTAGTGGCTAAGAGCTTGGAAGTCTTAGCTGGAAGTCTCCGGTTCAAATCTCACCAGGCTATGGATTCCCTGGGTTGTCTCACTCAGAATGCTGGCTAATAGGCCTGTGCCTGACATAAGGTATGTGAAGCACTGTAACTTCTGCTTCACTTCACACTAAGCTTCCCCTGCAATTAGAGAAACTGTGAATCTGTATCTCTGTCCTTGAAGAAAGGAGCTTCAATTGCTGAATCAATTGATCAGAAAGTTCAATTCCATCTATTTGAGTCTGAATAGTGACTGGTTTTCTGTCCTGCTACAGGTGTTAATTTCCCGTCAGTGCTAAGATGATTGTATTATCACTAATTATTGCAGTTGTGAAGGGTCACTCTAGTTATTCTGCATACTGTACAGTTGAACTGTACGGTTCCATTGGGCTGTACTTTATTTTGCTTTTCATTGCCATTTAATTCCAACTTTTACATTTTTCCTTTATTTAACATCCCCTCATTAAAATAGTACCGAAGTGATGAACAACAAAGCAGTTAAATGCAAAACAATTCAGTATACGCTAAAAACTATTTTAAAAAGCCAGCATATCACTGTTAACAGCAGTCAGGTATCATTCAACTGATGCCAGAAGCAAGGGAAAGTTTGAGTGAATAGATATGTGTTTAACAGAAGCTGTTAAATAAGTGCTTGCCATATCTCAAGAGTAAGAAGGGTCATTGCTAAGGCATTGCTAAGTCTAGGGGCACAAGATGAGCCCCTGCAGTCTGGCATAACTAATAGGGCCTCCTCCAAAGATCTTGGTGAACGAGCAGATCTATATGGGAGTTGCTCTTTCAGATAATCCGGTTCTAGGGAGTTATAAATTAATAACAAAACGTTAAACTTGACTTAATAGCAAGCTTATCATTTCTTAATACCCATGTGTGCGTTACATATCTGCCAGGTGAGGATTACAAAATGCATCTGATAAAGTGGACTCTGCTCCACAAAAGATTATGCCAGGATAAATTTCTTAGTCTTTAAAAAGTAAAGGGACCCCTGACCATTAGCTCCAGTCATGCCCGACTCTGGGGTTGCGGCGCTCATCTTACTTTATTGGCCAAGGGAGCCGGCGTACAGCTTCCGGGTCATGTGGCCAGCATGACTAAGCTGCTTCTGGCGAACCAGAGCAGCGCACAGAAACTCCGTTTACCTTCCCGCTGGAGCGGTACCTATTTATCTACTTGCACTTTGACGCGCTTTCGAACTGCTAGGTTGGCAGGAGCAGGGACCAAGCAACGGGAGCTCACCCCGTCGTGGGGATTCGAACTGCCAACCTTCTGATCGGCAAATCCTAGGCTCTGGTTTAACCCATAGTGCCACCCGCGTCAATTCTTGGGTTTCTGCTGTAACAGACTAATATGGCTACCCCTAAAGCTATATGAAGGAATCTTTCCTGGAGTACGTTGACAAATGCCAGGGCAGGTATGCTAGTTTCACTTCCCCTGAGCAGCAGTCCCTGTGATGAGTTCTTATGTTGTTGCAGTTTTAGCATAGCATGCTAAAATACTTGTTTTCCTATTTCATTCCAGGACAGTGCACTAACAAAGATGGACTTGTTAGTAACAGACACAAAAGCACTGGCAGAACAAATACTGGAGTGGAGAGAGAAAGTAAAGGAGATCTTTGAAAATTCACAGCTGACTGCTGAATCAGATTCCTGGTTCAGAAGTATAACTCTGTAATAGTGCACACTCCCTGCCATGCCTTTTCCTTCCCAATTCTCGGGCTACTTAGAAATTTGGTGTGTAGATAAAATGCATGTCTTCGATCACGTTTAAAGTCACTTGTGTCTGTCTGAAATATATATTTGTACGTAGAAATAGTGCTATGTTAGAAACTGACAACGGATGTTAAATGGCCCTCTTGAGGTTCTGAGGAATATTTTAAAGAAGCAATTTTATTATGTTGCCTTAACAAGACCAGCTTCATGTACATATGTTTTATATTTTATAGAAAATGTTTTATATAAACATTATCTATTTTAAAAAGTGAGACCACTCATATCTTGGTACAAAACTTCAATCAAAATACTGGACTATAGACTCTTTTGTATGGGTGGGAAAGCTTTAGATTCCACCCTGTCCTAATGTGCATATATGAAAATCTGTAGCTTGATACCTTTGCTCTTCATACTGTTGAATACTGTACTAGAAAATAATGCAGAGGAAGAGTATGGGAAACAGTATTCCGTTAGTAATAAACAAACTGAATAAATACTTTTTCCTTTGTTTGTATTTGAAAGGGGGGCGGAATAAGCAACTGTATACAAATGAGCCTGTCACTATGCTAGCAAATGCCCGTGTTTCATAATCCTCCATCAGCTATGCTTGATTCGTTATAGCTTGTTATGACTCATCATCAGTCTCTCATCTTCATCTGATCTCTGTTCCAGCCGCTGAGAGAAAGCACAAGATAGATGTGCTGCTATGTAAACAGCATCCTGAGGAAGACTGTTTTTTCCCCAGTGACAGGACCTGTGTTCTTTTTCACATGTTAAAATAAAAACTAAAAGCAGGGAACATCCCACAATAAACGCCCATATGCATACAACCTGGCAAGCAGGCATTTGTGTGTTTATAACCTAAACATGCTTTCTTAATAGAAATGGATGGGTAGTTTTTCTTTCACTCTCATACATTGAAGGTGGCAATTCTAACTCTTTCGTAATCCTTATATTTATTTGTTCCTAAGTGGCATGTAGGTAAATGTGTAAATTTGCCCATGCAGTTAGCCAGTCCTATACACATTTCCTTTGAACTAAGTTGTGCTGTATTGAATTCAGTGGGATGTGTGTAGAGATTTGCAGTTTTTAGTTTAATATGCTTCAAAGACATTCATATCAGTTCCTTAATTTATTTCTGCTGAATTCTCTTTAAAGGAGTTAACCTGTTACTGATATTAACAGACAACTTAAACTACTAATTTAAGCAGATATTTCTGTTAGAGTACATTCACAAAGTTCACATGATGCAACAACAGGACATAATTTATCAGCACAGTCCTAAGCATGTTAACTCAGCAGTCCTATTAAATCCGAAGAAATTTACTCCTTCATCAGCATGTTTAGGATTGCAGCCTCAAATCCAGAGTGCTACAATTTAATTTAAAAGAAAAGAACACAGCACCTGAGGTTTCAGATAAAATAATGAAAAGCAAATAGAATTTCTCAAAAACCTTGGTTTGTATTGAGAGTTGAAAAACATTGTGGGTCCATGATCCATGTTTAAATACAACTAGTGGTAAATTCTTACATGTTACACAGATTGTTTCATTTGAACAATCTCAAAATCTTTTCACAAAGACTTATGATGGCAAACGGAACTTCATACTGTTATATGCTGTCTGAGAAAAAGGAAGATAACAGTGGTTGACTCTTGACAGCTGATGACAACATTGAACAGATAACCTTTGTCATTTAGTTGTGTCTGACTCTTCGTGACCCTATGGACCAGAGCACGCCAGGACTCCTGTCTTCCACTGCCTCCCGCAGTTAGGTCAAACTCATGCTGGTAGCTTCAAGAACACTGTCCAACCATCTCGTCCTCTGTACTCCCCTTTTCCTTGTGCCCTCCATCTTTCCCAACATCAGGATCTTTTCCAGGGAGTCTTCGCTTCTCATGAGGTGGCCAAAGTATTGGAGCCTCAGCTTCACGATCTGTCCTTCCAGTGAGCACTCAGGGCTGATTTCCTTAAGAATGGATGCGTTTGATCTTCTTGCAGTCCATGGGACTCTCAAGAGTCTCCTCCAGCACCATAATTCAAAAGCATCAATTCTTCAGCGATCAGCCTTCTTTATGGTCCAGCTTTCACTTCCATACATCACTACTGGGAAAACCATAGCTTTTACTATACGGACCTTTGTTGGCAAGGTGATGTCTCTATTTTTTAAGATGCTAGTAACCACACAAATTTGAATGGTCATCTCTAATGGTCTTGGTGTGCTGATGCATTTGTCACTAGGGGGCATAATTGTGAATGGTTCCCTTTTGTTATCAGTAACAGTCTGAAAGTTTACATGCTTTCCACCACACCCCTGCTTTATTTTTAACTTTTAACTATCGGCTCACAGCGTAGATTTGAACAAGATTATAGATATCAGTATTAGCTCTATATTGCAAAATGGAAACAATACTAAACTCATAGTATTGTGAAGGCAAATACCTAAAAGACACTAAAGCTCTCTGAAAGTGAAAAGGTGCTGCATAAATAGTATTTTTAGCAGTATGAAGATAACTGTACAGTGTGAATGCACTCTGCCTTTCCTAGCAAATAGAAGACATGATTGTATTCACCCAATACTGTGTCACCTGCACTGGCCGCCAGTATATTTACTAGATGAAAAGCTAGTGCTTCCCTCTTAAAAGCATTTCGAACAGTGGGCCCCATATTTCTGCAACCACCTCCCTAGTATTAACTATGACACTTTTAGTTACTGAGTCAGACCTTGCTCCATATACAACTTATCAGGAACATAACGGGGCCTTTCCTTCATCAGCTGCTTCAAGGTTTTGGAATGATTTCCCCTTAGAGGTGTGCAGTTTCTCCTTAGTGGGTAGCTGCACTTTATATTTTTTGTTTGCCCTTTGAGTTTTATAATTTAATTTTGAATAGTTTTGTTAGTATAAATCATCTTGAACCTTATAAAGGTGGCTACCAAGAATTTTGTAACAATACAAAATTTATTTTGTTGTAATACTACATAAGCTGACTCTTCTACTTATGTGCAGTATTAGTTTGGGTATCTTTCTAGGGAAGTTTTATATATATGAGAATCTGCATTTTAGCAGGCCACTATAGATCTACTCATGTATACACTATAGAGTGGACCTAAAGAAGCCAAGGATCCAGGAAACATGCCATCAAGGGTGTTAGATGAGGCTCAGAGCAATGGGCCCACAACAGATAACACTCAAATTGCAAGATGGGGTGTTCGGATGGTGAACAAAGGTGTGTATCACACCAGCAAGCGGAGAGTTCCAGTCAGGTAAGATCAGTCATGGGGTCAGAAGGCTCCTTGTGACTTACAGGTGTATCCATGTATTGGTGATCAGTTTCTGGTCGACTCTATTGCCCAGTAATTGCTGGCATTTTTGCAAAGAATGCTGGATTTTGCAAACTTTGGCCTGATTCAGCAAAGGCGATTTATTCTGCACCTTTAGGATTGCTTACTACAGAATTATGTGCCAATCACAGTTTACCTCTTTCTAAATAAAACAATGCACCGAGAAGAATCCTGTTTTTTTTCTTCAAGGAAGCACGCCATCCTTGTTCTACGTGTTGTTATTAAGCGAGCCAGAGCCCACCTCACCACAGGTGCTGTTTTTGAGAAGCCAGATGTGGTTTATTTTCTTTTTTGAAGCACATGTGTCACCCGCATTGGGGTGAGATATTGCTGGACTTCCTATTATTATTATTATTATTACTACTACTACTACTACTACTACTACTACTACTACTACTACTACTATTATTATGGCGTTACCCAGCGCCCTCTTTAGGCCAAGAGTGGAAAGTTGTCGAGTTAAGCGTCTTTCCATACTCCATGAACTTCTCTCAAGTTTCACCCTGACTTGGAGTATTCCCCACCCGCCCAGAAGTTGGAGCAGCCGGCCACTTAGCCGCAGACCCAGCGCCTCACGGAAAACGGAGGGAAATTGGAGACACCCGATTCCCTCAGACCGGCCCAGCAGCAGCAGCAGCCCCTCCCTCCCCATTTCCTCTCCTCTCCCCAGGCGGCCAGGCCCTTCCCTCAAGAGCAGCTGCGCTGCGCTGGGCGGGGTCGGGCCGCGTTTCCCCTGCCCAGGGCTCTGCGGAGAGCCGAAGCGCTCGGAGGAGGACGGCGGGGATGTGATGCAGAGTCGTGGCTTCGGCGGCCGCGGCGGAGGGGAGGAGGGGGCGCCTTTTGCTGCAACTCAAGACGGGACATGGCGAATGTCAAAGTGGCGGTGCGGGTCCGGCCTCTCAGCAAAAGGTGGGCCGGGGGTGGCGCTGGGGCGGCTGAGGGTGGCAAGAGAGGGAGTCGACCTCGAAGACGCAGGCACACGTCTATGTGCACAAAGGGTGGGAGAGGACGCTTTTTGCACGCACGCGCCGCCAGCTTGTTTGCACCGTAGCGCGGCTTGTGCGCGTGTGGGACCGTTATGTGCGGCGCTCGCGTCTCCTCTGTGGAGGAGCTGCCAGGTGTTAACATGTGCTGGTTGCAATGGTTGCGTCGCTTGCAGAAAACCTGGGCAGCCCAGGAACTGAAGCGCTGGGCTGGGCTGAGGGGAGGAGGGAAGCTGGTGCTGCGACGTGATGGAGCAAGAAAGGTCGTGGTATTGCCTCGCTCAGCCTGATGTTGTGGAACTATAAAGTATATTGTCCAGTAACGGGAGGGGTGAGAGGAATGCGTGAAACCAGTGAAAAAGGTGCAAATGGAACATAGGAGCCAACTCCTAGGGGCCGAGATTCCCTCACCCCCCAGTAAAATATTTGAGGGTGCAGTGCATCCCCCCAAAAGTTGATGGGCATCACCATTGAAATGGTGTGTGCACACCATGTCTTGTGATAGATTATGTGGGGTGGGACTGATCTGCCACCACCACCCCAATATTTTGTTCAAGTTGGCACCCCTGAAATGGAGACGGGTTGTGTTAAAGGGGGCTATAAGATGTGTGGCACATTTCTAGGCAGTCTCTGTTTAGGTATACAGTGGTACCTCAGGTTACATACGCTTCAGGTTACAGACTCCACTAACTCATAAATAGTGCTTCAGGTTAAGAACTTTGCTTCAGGATGAGAACAGAAATCGTGCTCCGGATGCGCGGTGGAAGCAGGAGGCCCCATTAGCTGAAGTGGTGTTTCAGGTTAAGAACAGTTTCAGGTTACGTACGGACCTCCGGAACAAATTAAGTATTTAACCTGGGGTACCACTGTATAGTACTCGGAACTCCAGTGAGACTTGTTTATTCCCATGAAGCAAGCATGCTGAGTACGCTATGCTTTGTCTACATGATATATTTGTTATAGGAATGCTCTGCATTATTAAAAACGTGTTTTGAGTTCATAACAACTTGGCTACAGTTGAATTATTTAAAGGCCTTTCCAGGCAATGAGTTTATACTAGTGTATTAAATGTGCAATTGCTATGGGGTCCAGTTGTCTTCTCCCAAGACTCCACTTTTGTTGCTAAAATATTGCATTTTCCATGCAAACTGCACACTTGGGACTCTGAGAATGTGATTGGTTTTTTTCCAGTTGCCATGTTCAAAACTTTTGTGATTGCTTCATGGAACACAAAGTATAATAGACAGTCGTAGAAACTGTACCTGCGGTGCCTAAAGACGAGCAAAACTAAACTTTCCCATGCTGTTTTATAAACTTGTTATTTTTAATCACTTGATGTCCTTGGTTTCTATGCCCTCGTAGGAGTTTGCTATTTCAGTGATGGAGTGCTCATCTAACATTACTTTATAATTACCAAAAAACTTGAAAGGCAAGCTACTCCTCTCCCGACAGAGCCCTGCCAGTTCTGAAAACCTTAAGTTGTTACTTAATTTCTTGATGAGGGCACACTCTGGCTGTGTAAAATGCATATCCTGGCTGAGTGATATGACCACATTAGGCACAGTTCTTGGGGGACAGTGATGGTGCCCCCTGTCTGTACCATTCTGTTGCAGAACAGAGCTGCTTGACTTCACGTGGCCTGTTCTGCACCCTCAAAACTAGCTTTTCTCAGGTGCAGTGAAGGACATTTCATTGCTAGTCAAGTCAACCTCCATCCATGAATTGGTGAGGGCATCATTTTTTCCTGAAGCACCCAAATAGGCATATGCTGGTCATGCTCCCCATCTATTATATGAGGAGAAAATATTGCACTACTGCCAATGGACAGTGGCTAAAGTGCTAAGGATAAAATTTTGGGGTCTCTGTTTCTACTATCCAGTAATGGGAGGTTTTCCATTTTAAATACAGAAATGCTGATGTTACCATAGATGGAACTAGGTCATTTCTAAACTTCTGTAATATTTCTACCTGCACCAGTGGCATAGCATGGGGGGCTGTTGCCCTGGGCACATTTTTGAGGGGGCACAACAAGGGAAGCTACGCCTGGGCTGGTCTTTGGGGCTGGGGTGTGGGCGGCAGCAGGAGCCGCTTCACTCCCAGGTCAGGCCTGACCCAGGGGCAGAAGTGTTTAATAGGTGGTAGCACTGCCCCTCTCCAATGCTGTGATCCCCTGCAGTTGCCCATCAGTGGCGCCACTGCAGCCAAGGGAAGGACGACCTTCATTGGCCACTTTGCCTTGTGGGCCCAAATGGACCTCCTTTCTCCCTCCGTGCACCTGGCACACAGAGAGACGAACAAGCTCCATTGGCCATGTCCCCATGTGTTGCTCTGCAGCCGGAGAGCAGAGGAGCAGACCCTGCGATGGGCTGTGGCCAAGGTGTGCCAGGTGTGGGGGTGCTGCTGGGGTTCCTCAGTGGGATCCTTGTCCCTCCACCCCTGCTCCCAGTGCACCCCGCTCCCTGTGCTTGTGTCCACCCACCAGGGGTGCTATGGGCCCAAGCAATGCCGCTAACCAATCCTCTTCATTCTCCCTGCTTTGCAGGCTGAGTTTATGCATTTAGCAATTCCACACATCCTAAAAGCTGATGTACAAGATTGCAAATTCAGTTCTCATACGTGCTGGAAAGACCATTGTGTGAGTGAGTGCCTGTGTCTAATGGGATGATTAAAACCATGTGTACTGTGGAAATTTGGGGAGGGTGGGAGAGAGAAAACTTTGGAGCGGTTGCAAAACTTTGTATGACTAGTAACGCAACTCCTCCTCTGGAGAGAAGAGAGAACAGCAACAAAGAAACAGATTGAATATTTCAATATGCTGCTTGCTTGTTTTACTACTTTCATTTTTTTATTAACTTGGGTCATGTTTTTGGACCACTGACCCTTATAATAAATAACCATTTATGTCTTAAGTGGTATAGTTTCTCAGCCTTTAAACAAATTCAAGTATACTTGAATTAAGCAGCATTTTAAGATGACTTGGGCAACCATCTCTCAATCCAGAAAGTTAGAAGCAAATCTTAACGTTAAATCCTGCATTTTTATGCAGGAACTAAGTAATGCAGCTTCCATAACTGGCTTCCAGGAATCAGGTAACAGTGGAATTGTAGTGCCTCTGTATGATATCCATCTAAATCATACTATGAGTAGACCCATTCAAAAAAATTTGCTTGTCTATTTATTTCACTGGGCTTACTCTTGAGTATGTTTTAGCTGGCTTGCACTCTCTGCCATTAATCAGGAGAAAGCCAAAATAAATTAATGCAAATGAAACAAGGGAATAGCTCTGAGGTTTCTGCACAGAGTAAACTCTTAAGTCCAGGGGTCAGCAAACTTTTTCAGCAGGGGGCCGGTCCACTGTCCCTCAGACCTTGTGGGAGGCCGGACTATATTTTGAAAAATATATATGAATGAATTCCTATGCCCCACGAATAACCCAGAGATGCATTTTAAATAAAAGCACACATTCTACTCCTGTTAAAACACGCGGATTCCCAGACCATCTGCAGGCCAGATTTAGAAGGCGATTGGGCCGGATCCAGCCCCCAGGCCTTAGTTTGCCTACCCATCCTTAAGTCACTCTCTGTTTCTGGGCAGGTCTTGTGGTACTTCTGCAGTTTTCTTTAATTGAGAAGTCTCATAGCAGCATTACAGTGATGCCCCGCAAGACGAATGCCTCCCAAGACTGAAAACCCGCTAGACGAAAGGGTTTTCCGTTTTGGAGGTGCTTCGCAAAACAAATTTCCTATGGGTTTTCTTCGCAAGACGAAAATGTCTTGCGAGTTCCTGCGGGGTTTTTTTCCTTTCCCCCCTTTTTCTAAGCCGCTAAGCTGCTTATCAGCTGATCCGATCAGCAGATAAGCCGCTAATAGCGCTAATCCGCTAATCCGTCAATGGGCTTGCTTCGCAAGACCAAAAAACCACTAAACGAAGAGAATCACAGAACGGATTCTTTTCGTCTTGCGAGGCACCACTGTATTTTTTCCTGCCTTGACCAGTACTCTTGAAGAGATTTAAGCTCCCAACATTTACCTTCAAAAGGCAATCTGTGTTAACTTGCCTTTAAAAATGGGCTAGACAACTTCCTTCAATTTGTGGAAACTAAATAGTGTCAAGCTTTGGGTAGTTAGTTTACATCATCTGCTTCTGTCATCATCTGACTATTAAAGCATATCTAAGTACTTTGAGAAAATCTCTCAAAAGTCAAAATAAAATAATTCATTTGAATTTAAGACATTTATCTCTCTTCATGAAAAGTATTCTTCTGTTTGAGGTTATTATTGTTCTCTTACTTTTTCTACCTTTAAAGTTCTAAATGTATAGAATGTTTGTTGGCGTATGTGTCTGAACTAATGGTTTTCCATTAACTTAATTCTCCTGATTGTATTGTTTGCTTCAGAGTCGTTTGTGAATGCATCTATAAACAATTTTGACCATTGCAAAATTAGGACTATAAGCAAGTTATTACATAGCAGAATGAAGAAATAAGGGGACTGGGCCCACTGAAGTTAAACATTATCAGGTACACTTACTGGGAGAATGATAAATACGCTTAACTCACTCCTGTTTAAACCAGTGCGACCTGAAAGTTCTGAAACATGCCCATAATGTTTTAATACATATCACTATTGTTTTTTAATACAGAAAAGCTTTGTATCTTCATAGTTATATAATTTGTTTTCATCTGATTTTCAGAGAGCTCGCAGAAGGAAGAAGAATAATTGTAGAAGTTGAAGATAGAGTGGCAAAAGTCAGAAACCTAAAGGTATGCTTTAATTTTTATTTTGGCATCTGAAAAGCCTGACATCTCTACTGCAAATCTTGTTGCCTGTAGAGTAGAGACAGTGTGGTGTAATGGATTAGACTTGGAACAGAAGAGGCAAGGATTTATTACTATTTAGCCATGAAGTTCACTGGGTGAGCTTTGGCCAATTTCTTCATCGAAGCTGCATCACAGGGTTTTTATGAAGGAGAAAACGGGGTCACCCTATATATGCTGCCCTTTGAGTTTATTGGGGAACAGGTGGAATAGGAATGTAATAAATAAACAAACAGAACCATTGCAAGAGGAGCTTGAGTTGACAATCCAAGGCTGATCTGTATCTCACCAATCAGAACATGCAGAGACATTGTATAGATCAGTACTTTGCCTCCCATTCCTGTACAGTGGTACCTCAGGTTTCAGACTCCGCTAACCCAGAAATAGTACCTCTGGTTAAGAACTTTGCTTCAGGATGAGAACAGAAAGCAGTGGGAGGCCCCATTAGCTAAAGTGGTGCTTCAGGTTAAGAACAGTTTCAGGTTAAGAACGAACCTCCAGAACAAATAAAGTTCTTAACCCGAGATACCTCTGTATATGTTTTGTGGGGGCACGCTCCTTTGGTCTGCATGTCTAGCTTACATTTTGCAGGTTGAATCCTAGCTCCAACTTGCGGTGACTTCACTTACCATTTCTTACATTTTTGCATTTTGTTTTCCCTGTGTGGATGGATTCTTGCATTAAATTCTCATACTGCTTTCTGAAAGCATATGTGTCTAAACATCATTTTGAGATACCTGTGGTACCTTTCAAGGGGGGGGGGGAATGCTCATACAAACGTGGCCCTCTCTATTTTGGCACAAGAGTAGCCACAATTATACTGAGGTATAAGTGTGAGTCTTGAGTTCAATACAGAGTTTTATCAGTTGCTGGAAGCCACAGGAGGGGAGAATGATGTTGTGCTTAAGCCCTGCTTGCAGGTTTCCCACAGCCATCTGGTTGTCCACTGTGAGAACAGGATGCCAGGCTAGATAGGGTACTATCCTGATCCAGCAGGCTCTTATTATGTATTATGTTATGTATTAAGAGGACTTTCGTTCTATGTCTGGAAAACAGTAAATCTACTGTTTTGCTACGTTGTTGTTTTTTTAAGCAGTTGCCAGTCCTTTAGAAAAATCTGCTGAAAATCATTCTTTCATATCCCAAAAGCAAATTTAAAAATAAACTGGGAAGGAAATGCAAAGGGGGGGGGAGGGCACAGATTCTGGCACAGCTTCTGAGTTCCTTATGGAATTGAAATAAACATCTGTTGATCTTTAAAACAGATGATAACATAGCCTTCTTCTAGTCATGCTTCTGTTGCTGCAGCGCCCTGCATTTCAGCTGAATGCCTTTATTTTGTCAAGGCTGTCAGTAAATTATTAGTAACAGTAAGATAAGCACAAAATTCCAAACATCTGGATAACTTTCTTCCTTATTTCTCTCTCCCTTGCCCTCTCTTTTAATTGCAGTCTAATAGGATAGCTACTAATCTCTGGGAAACGTAACAGAACTGTGTACTGAGCTACAGTTAACATCCTGATGGGTGACTGGCTACGTTTAGAATTGACTTAGTTGGACTGTACATCCTTTCCGTTTTGAGATTCTTGGAGGCTTCTTTTATAGGGCATGGGAAACAGAACTGTTTTTTTCCAGACATTGGGACTCCTGAATGCTACTGTACTCTTTTAGTCAAATAGTAAGATGGGGCCAAAATCAGTTTCTGTTGGCAATGTATCTTACTACTCGGAATAAAGGCAGATAAGTGAATTATAGAGTAACCATGATTACTGTGGGAATTCTGCAGGACAGATGCTTTCTATTTCTTGCTTAGTCTTTATTTGTATATGCATGTCCGCCTGATTATTTTAGGTGACTTGCTTAAGATAATTAGTATTTTAAATGCCTTAAGAGGCTGTTGGCAGAAATCAAATAACTAGATAAGTGTTTTCCTCCTTCTTTTATATTCTTTCCGGAGCTGGGATAATTCTTGGACCTGTTCTAGGAGGGTGCCAGTAGATAGATGGTGTTCAGTGTCTTTTAGGACATTCATGAGATCAGTTGGCTGGTTCTTTATTGTGGCTGGGATATGGAGGGCATGAGTAATGTATAATTTTTATTGTTATTTGTAAGACACTGCAAGGTGTTGACCAAAATATATGTCTACATACTCTGCTGGTGGCAAGCATGCAGACATGGAGCAGCTATGTGAAATGCTTACATCTAACAGAACTAAAGGAGAACTGAAGCTTATTATGATACCACTTAGTGTTTTCAAATATATAATT
The DNA here is from genome assembly GCF_965112155.1 of Podarcis liolepis. Classification (NCBI taxonomy): domain Eukaryota; kingdom Metazoa; phylum Chordata; class Lepidosauria; order Squamata; family Lacertidae; genus Podarcis; species Podarcis liolepis. The sequence goes on from NC_139554.1 coordinate 45,138,173, forward strand.
AAAATAGATGAACACAATTACAGTTTTAAACACTGTCGCAATTTCTGCTTCCTCCTCTCATCACAGGCAAATTTGAGAGTTAAGGGAGATAACCATTTTATGCCAACTCGCATGCTGAACTAGTTTGGAATCATATATTCTATTTCTTATGGATACCTGAGGAAAGAACTCTAACTTTCATTGGATGCATATGTGGAATTTTCCTTTTCCATAGGCAGATATGAGAAATGCATACATTCAGAAATATTGGGATTGAAGTGTGGTTTCTTTGATTAGGAAAGGAAAGCTTTGTAGCAATTACCTTCTAAATATAAGAACTGTTTTAATGGAATCCCCCCAAAGGCCTATCAAGTCCAGCCAGGGGTGGCATCATGGCAAAGTGGGAAGTCCACCCACCCACCCACCCCCGCTGTAGCCCTTCCTTCAAACTCAATTACTGGGGTCACATGGTGGCTTCCGGTGAGATCTCAAAGAACTCTAGCGAGATTTCTCTGGTAGCCACCACTTCTCGCTTCTGCAGCAGTGGCAGGGGTGACTGGGGCACCTGCAGAGGCACTGCACCATGGAATTCCACTACCTAAGGCATCTGCCTCAGTCTGCCTCATGGGTGGCCCAGCCCTCAGTTCATCACCTGGTCTTCCACAGAGGCCAACCAGATACAGCTGGGAAAGTTTTGTAGGGCATATGCATTAGGCTACTCTCACTCATTTGTTCCCCACCAACAAGTATGCAAAGCCTTATCTTCAATGAATTAATCTAATTAGGAATCAGCAGAATTTGTAATAAATAATAATCTGTTTACGTTGTAATGCATGTGTAATTTATTTATTGTTGCAAGTCACTTTGAGTTACTTTTTGCTTAGAAAAGTGATTAATAAGTTTAATTAATAATGTTTTTGGTATTTCAGGAGAGTTGACCAGCAAAATAATTTGCTTTCTATTTTCTTCTTAGTATGACAGAATGATCAGTAACTGCCTGGCGTGTGTGTGTGTTCATTTTATTTTTGTAGCAAGTCAAGAGCTCTCAGTCAAACATAATAGCCATTGTAGAACATAGTGAGCTAAATGAGGCATGCTTCTGAATGATTGTGCAATATAAGCTTCATTATTAAAGGTAATCCTTTTGATACAATTGTTGAAAAGACCAGTTTATAGTATACCAATAGGCAAAGCAAACATAAGTTCAAGTTAGTTAGCGTGGCAAATAGATTCTTATAGGTTAGTTTTACTTCCACACAGATAACACTCTCTTAAAGGATCATAGAATCATAACAGATGGGGGAGAAATTTGATTTGGTAACCATTTGCATTTCCTGAAACTGTATGCAAGCCAAAATGCAGCAAAATTTCAGACAAGTGCAAATTACAGTCTAGCCCTCAAGCCACAACATTATTGCCATCATGTATATTAGAGGAAATGCAAACAATAGTGAAAATAACATGGAAAAAAAATCTTATTTAATTTTATTTATTTATTTATTAGTTTTCACACATCTCAAGGTGACTTGCAATCACGTAATTTTTTTAAAAAAATCAGAAACAGGGTTTAAAACAATACAGTTAGAGACCCAAGGCAGAGACCTCCTTTTTTTAATCCATTCACCTGAAAAAAGCTTGTTGAAACAAAAATGCCTCCAAATGTCAACTAGGATGCTGTTCTGCAAAACAAGAGCAACCACACCAAAAGCGCTATTCTGATTTACTATGGAGCATGCTTCTGATATTTTAGGGACTTCGAGGAGAGGACATCCTGTAGAATTTGTGTTGCTGATGCTTCAGGTTGTCTTTGTACATTTTTTCATTAGCAAAGTATAATAGTGTCATATCCTTGTATTACTGGAAGCTAAGGAGCACCTGTATCTAAAAGACAGAATGTATCCCCTAAGAGTTTTGAAAGGATCATTAGTGGCATCACAGCATAAAATTAAACATTTTATAGATAGCCTTGAGATATGCTAGTTTTAAATTATCAAAGTTATTTTGAAAGGGCAATCTAAATAGATGGAGAAGGCTTTGTTCTAAGCAGCTGATCTCCTTTGGGACACTAATGGAGCCTCAAGTATCTATTACCTCTGGTTAGCCTTGGGTTTTAATTAATGCCAGTTGCTTCACAGTTAATTTTGCTAGGTCTCAAAGCATTATCTGATTGATTTGGGTGTATTTTTCAAAACCAGCTCTTTAAATAGTGCTTTTACTTTCTTTCTAAGATACTGCAATTGGTGATTTGTCATACTGCATAGATTATTTTTTTAACAAATAAAACTTATTTACAAAATAAAATAAAATTTGGAAATCATTGTAAAATGTTGAATTGCTGTTTGTTTTTACTGCCATTAGGGTACTGCTATTTCTCCTCTGTGTGGTGACTCAGTGCTTTCCTCTTTTGATGAGCACAAAGTAAAAATATATTTGCTTGGCAACATGCCCTGCCTGCTTTCCTGGTGCAGGCAGATTAGTAATAGAGTAGCCACACCAGAAGTCAAAACAATAGCTTGTGTATTTTCACCTCTCTCCCTTTTTGTGGCTGCCATTAGTTCAGCAGTAAAAGCATAAGAAACATATTTCTTTAATGTGAAAAAGAAGAAATAATATTACAAACAGCTGGCATGTCAAGTATGTGGCCAACTCACAGATTGTGGCCAATGTCCTTTGCTCACAGTAAGTCTTATGTGAGTTGTATATAGTGAGATGAAGCTTGCAGTTCTTAGCATCTGCTTCCACAACTATTGGAGAGGTATGGTATGATAGTCTCAGAGAAAACACTTGAAAAGCCTATTGGTGTACTGTTCCCCAGTCTCTGGTGAGCTTGTGGTGCATATACGCCATTGGATCCTAGCTCTAGCACTTCATGCATACAAACCAGCTTACCATGGATTTGGAAACCAGCATATGCAGATTTTCCCCTGTTCACCTGTGTGAATGTGAATCAAGTCAGCTGTGGCATCTTCTGCAACATTTAGGATACAATATTTTTTAATTTTGCTTTAATTTTGCTGCTCATATTGGTAGATCACTCTTGCAGGTAAAAAAAGTCTCCAGAAATTATGTGTGAATCAAATTGGTGATGGAAAAAATATGTTAAAGCAAACATGTGCAATACTTTAGATAAAGTAATATGGCATTCCCAACAGACAGACACTGAAAGTTTCTGCTTCAGGCATTTTGGCAAGAGATTTGAGTAACCAGAGTTGGTTGTACTAACAGATCCCTCAATTCTTTTCTCCCAGTATTACCTCATGAATTCTGGACTTCTCAGGTTTTTGTTATAAAAAAAAAAAAATCAAAGTGCACAAACGAGGATCAGTTCATAAAGGCTGGATGATTTGCAGCAGAAAATATGAAGTGATTTCTTTGTGTTCTGGTTATTTGAAGTGAAATACAAGTTATGTTTGTGATGGCTCATTCACACCTGTAGTTTGCCACCTGATTAAACAGTAATCAAGCAGTGAAAATGCTTGTATGGACCACTCCTTATCTAATGGTGCCATTTTACCAGTATGCATAATAATATATAGTTTGGGTATCTGAGAAAGAGAGTTTGAGATCATCACCACCACCACCATCATTTCCATTGCAGAATTTCTGGACACCCTTGTTTAAGGGGTATTTATGATCTTTATTTGAAATGTAAAACTAGGAAGAGGAATGTGCAGACTGTGTTTGACTCTAAATACTTTTAACTGAAAGAAATGTACTGTGTAAACATTAGAAGTGGTTTAGAATAAATTTTGTAAATACAACTAAATGCATGCTGCTTTCTTCTATTTTCTTTCAACTCAGGTGGACAGCAGATATGAGGGTGTTTGGGACACAAGGGAGAAAGTTGTGGCATTTGGCTTTGATTACTGCTATTGGTCAGTTGACCCTGAGGATCCCACATATGCATCTCAGGAAGTGGTAAGGAAATAAGTGGTACTTTTTTCTTCTTTCTTGGAAATCTATAAAATGAAACTGGTTTCTTTATAAAATCAGTAACACATTGAAATTAGCAGTTTCTAATCCATTGGCCTTAGGGACGCGGGGGGCGCTGTGGGTAAAACCTCAGCGCCTAGGGCTTGCCGATTGCATGGTCGGCGGTTCGAATCCCCATGGCGGGGTGAGCTCCCGTCTTTCGGTCCCGGCTCCTGCCCACCTAGCAGTTCGAAAGCACCCCTAAAGTGCAAGTAGATAAATAGGTACCGCTTTATAGCGGGAAGGTAAACAGCGTTTCCGTGTGCTGCGCTGGTGCTGGCTCGCCAGAGCAGCTTCGTCACGCTGGCCACGTGACCCGGAAGTGTCTCCCGGCCTCTTAAGTGAGATGGACGCACAACCCTAGAGTCGGACACGACTGGCCCGTACGGGCAGGGGTACCTTTACCTTTTTAATCCATTGGCCTTAGGTGTGTGTGAACTGTTGTACTGCGTCAGACCAATAACGCCCCTTACAACCCACTCCAGATGTTCTTAACATTGACCCAAACTTTCAGAAAGTTGGACTGGACTGGATAGGCCTTTGGTCTGATCTATCAGCATTCTTGTTCTGTATTTAGGATCTGCCAGCTGTCACAGAATAGTGGCACCGGGTCATGTAGTGGTCAATATGTTGGAATTTGGGTAGGATGAACTGGGTTCACATCCCTGATCAATCATTGGTCAGGTGCCTGGGAGTAAGTTCTATTGGTGGTCACTTTGGACTGCACATGTTCAACATGTAAAATACATTTAACAAAAGCCAGCCATTGCAAGGAGTGTTGCAGTGAAAACTGCTCTTGAATTATCACTTCCATCAATTCAAATAATTATTTTCCTCATTATTATTGCTTCATTCGCTTGCCAGAGCAATGAGTAACCATGAGTTACAATGCGGCTTAGCTGATGTCAATTTCATTTGCATTCTTGCATTATTTATTCCTACGTAGATTGTGGATGCTGTAATACAGGGGTAGGCAAACTAAGGCCCGGGGGCCGGATCCAGCCCCATCGCCCTCTAAATCCAGCCCGTGGACAGTCTGGGAATCAGCGGGTTTTTACATGAGTAGAATGTGTCCTTTTATTTAAAATGCATCTCTGGGTTATTTGTGGGGCCTGTCTGGTGTTCTTGCATGAGTAGAATGTGTGCTTTTATTTAAAATGCATCTCTGGGTTATTTGTGGAGCATAGGAATTTCTTCATTTTCTTTTTCAAAATATAGTCTGGCCCCCCTCAAGGTCTGAGGGACAGTGGACTGGCTCCCTGTTGAAAAAGTTTGCTGACCCCTGCTCTAATACCAACAATATTATTTTATTGTATACTGTATCATGTTGATTATCTGCCTGTAGTTTGCATACTGTATGCCAAAGCCTGGAATTCTGGGCAGGAGGACTGGTAGGGACAATATTATGTGTGCTGAACAACTTAATGGAAATTCATTAATTAAGCATTAAGAAAAATGGTTAAGTGTTTGATAGTTGATGATGTGAATTTCCAAATAGAATAATAAATCTTATCTTTGTTCCTGTACAACTGTATGGTAGGCAACACCCCTACACCAAGCCATCTGTTTAACAGATCATATTGTTTTCCATTACGAGGTTTTGTTAGAATTTTTTGCTCCCTAGGGACAGAAATGGATATTGTTGAAGCCAGGCATATAGTGAGTCAATGCACATGAGATTTAAAGACAGGGATTTTATAAACATTGATGAAAGAGTGCTTGCAGTTAAAAAGTTTTTGCTCTTTAAATACATTTTAATAAAATGTGTATATTTTGAGACGTAGCTGAATAAAGAATGGGGAATTTAAAAGAGGAAAAATCAAGGGAGAGTATTAAAATGGGAAACACATCTTTAAAGGAAGGATTGCGTATTAATTGGTTAACAGATACAATGAAATAATTACGATAGAAGAAAATGATTAATTTTACTAGATATGATTAAAAAGATTGAGTTGGGATTTTTTTCCTTTTCCAGAGAGCAGTTGTGAAATTCAAGTTGCATTTGGCTTATAGGCTTTGGCAGAAACTGTATCCATAATTGAAAGATTGGAGTTTTTCATTGTAAAAGCAACCTAATAATTAGCTTTAAAATACATTGATTAGGAAGTGATATATGCCGTGTATGTGGGTATAAAGTGGCATTTTTCTCATGAAATACTTGCAAAGTGCTGAGCAGTCAACTGTTATTGTTTTCCCAATCTTGAGAGAGAGAGAGAGAGAGAGAGAGAGAAATGAAAAGAGCATGATATAAGAAGAGATTTTTTTGTGCAAAAATTGGATCTGCATGAGGGGGAGGGAAATCTTCTCCATGAATGTTTTAGTTATGTTACATTTCTTCTGCCAGCGACACAGCTGCTGCATTCAATAGGCCTTGGAATGGTTTGGATTTTACACGAATAAGGTCACTTTTTTGGCTTTAGTCTGTTTTAGTCCTTCTCCAGAATTCCTAAGTTGGAATCAGTGAGCATATTGAATTAGTCCTATGTTAAGAAAAGATACACAGTGAGAAACAAAAAACCCCCTCAAATTCCATTTTACTTTTTAATATTATCTTGGTATATATTGCAAACAAGAGTTATTAGAATAAAATCATATAGAATTGTCTCTCTATGCGGGCTGAGATCCACAAACAACATTACTGGCATATTCATTTTGATAACACTTTGTCGTTAAGTAAGTTTTGAAAAATAAGTTAAAGCTAGTTGCTGCTGCCACTGACTTGTTTGAGAGTCTTCCTTAGTAATTAATTTTGTTGTGAATGAGTCAATAGCTAGAATATTGACAAAGAGTAAAAAGGTGAAGATAAAGGACCCCTGGAAGATTAAGTCCAGTCAAAGGCAACTATGGGGTCGCTTTCAGGCTGAGGGAGCCAGTGGTTTGTCCACAGACAGCTTTCCGTGTCATGTGGCCAGCATGACTAAACCACCTCTGGCGCAACAGAACACCGTGAATGAAACCAGACCGCATGGAAATGCCATTTACCTTCCCGCCACAGTGGTACCTATTTATCTACTTGCACTGGCGTGCTTTCAAACTGCTAGGTTGGCAGGAGCTGGGACAGAGCAACGGGAGCTCACCCCGTTGCAGGGATTCAAACCGCCGACCTTCTGATCGGCAAGCCCAAGAGGCTCAGTGGTTTAGACCACAGCGCCACCCGTGTCCCTTGACAAAGAGTACAGCCTCCATAACAGACTAAAATGTCAGTTAAGACAAGTAAAATCTCACACGGGTCTTAGAGGCAGGAAGAGGTTCATCACTGTGGTCAAGTTGGGAGCTTGAAAGCTGGGAAGCCAATTAAGAAGACAACCCAGAAAAAGTCCAAAGAAGAGGTAATTGATAGAAGACAGTGTGTTCAGAAACAGGAACCTGAGGGAATAATAGCTTTAAAGTGGTAGTAGCATAGGGGAAGGCAAAGTTAAGGAAAATAGGGGCCATTGAGAATGAAACCTCAAACAGAATGTAAATATAGAAGTTTAATGCTGATAGGGGGTTGTAGAGAGGACAGAGGAGACTTTGGATCAAGCAGTGGAAATCCAGAGGTAGGGTGGTATTTATTTGTCTGCTTTAGTCTGCAGTCCAATGCATTCTTACCTGAGAATAAGATCCAATAGAGCTTACTTCTAGGTAGAAATGCATAGTGTTAAATAGTGCTGTTAGTGCTTCATGAAAGCAAGTACTCTTGATCAAATTGTTGCAAGTCCAATTAAGTGAAATGGAATATATTTCCAGGTAAATGGATATAGTCGCTAGAAAATTATTTCTTTCCTTTTTCCATTTCATAGTAACCTAAGACCTCACCAGCCAAACCAATAGATTGGCCTCTTGGGATTCTGATTTGTTGAAATAAGTTAAATTGAGCTTCTCTGTGGTCAGCCACTGTTTACCCTTACAATTTGTATGAGTAATAATAAATGGTTATGGTTTAAAAATAAAAAGCACTGGTTTCATTTTCAACCATCATACAGTCCCTTAAGACCTTCAACAGTTGTGAGTCGTGTTTGGGGGGAAATTATATATAAATGGCCAGTGAAATTTGTAACAACTGGAAAGGCTGTTGGATGCATCTGTACTTATCTTGAATAATGGAATGACAGCTGCTGCACACAGATAAGTCTTCCAGCTCCTAAAGTATGTGGTGTGTTAGCATGTTCTATACATCTGTTGTCTTAAAGAGTAGGCAGAGAGCTCACCCCTCAGGTTAGCGCTATGATTCTTAGTGTGTGTTAGTACTTTTTATACCATCATAAAAAAGCCTGCTAGATCAAGCCAATGGCCCATCTATCCCACTATATTGTTCTCACAGTGGCCAACCAGAAGGCAAGCATGGTGAACTGCCAAAACCATTTTCACATTACACTTTCCCACTTAAAATGCTACTAAAACTCTCCGGGACAGCATAATCCAGCTTCTTTCCATCTGACTCCCCATACTGCCATATTGTAGACTTGGATGTCTTCCTATGGTTATAGCCTATCGCACAGCCATTTCAATCTCCTTCACCAGCATAATCTGTAAGGTAAAGGTAAAGGGACCCCTGACCATTAGGTCCAGTCGTGACCGACTCTGGGGTTGTGGCACTCATCTCGTTTTATTGGCCGAGGGAGCCAGCATACAGCTTCCAGGTCATGTGGCCAGCATGACTAAGCCGCTTCTGGCGAAACTAGAGCAGTGCACGGAAATGCCGTTTACCTTCCTGCCAGAGCGGTACCTATTTATCTACTTGCGCTTTGACGTGCTTTTGAACTGCTAGGTTGGCAGGAGCAGGGACTGAGCAACGGGTGTTTACCCCGTCACGGGGATTTGAACCGCCGACCTTCTGATCAGCAAGTCCTAGGCTCTGTGGTTTAACCCACAGTGCCCTGTAATAAAACTAATGATTTTGGGGAAAGGCCTTCTCATTGTCCCCAATGCCTCTTTGAAAAGTATTAATGCATCTCCTAGCATAGGAGTCAACTCCCAGGGGCCATGGGGGCTTCGGCCCCCCAATAAAATGTTTGAGGGGCCTGGGGGCCCCAATGTTGATGGGCATTCCCATTTAAATGGTTTGTGTGCATCGTGTCATGTGACTGATTATATGGGGTGGGGCCTACCTGGGCCCCCACAATATTTTATTCAAGTTGAGAACCCTGTCTCCTAGTGACTAAGTAGATGTTAGTTCAAAGGAAAGCAAACATATATTCAGACCAGCAGTGGCTATAGTTGCAGGAGAAATGGACGTATGATGCTTTCTCACCACTGATGACACTTCAAATTAATAGGAGTTCTTTCTGATTAGACACATTTAGGAATGTGGTATAATTATGCTATCACCTCCCTAGCCCTTTTAATACTGAGATTCCTGATAATTCCATATGTTTGAAAATAAGCCCTACTTTTCTTGGGAATCACAACTCTACTAATATATTACACATTGGGATCATTTGAATTAGACTTTCATAGGCCTACATAGAATACCTAGAAATAGAAATTGCAAAGAAATTGGACGTTTTTGAGCTATTTCTAAGGGAAATTGGCAAAAACGACACTGTCAACATGGGAATTTAGTTTGCGGCTGCAGTATTCTGGATATGTCTAGGAAATTCTGGACATATGGCAACCCTAATTGTAGAGTTGGAAGGGACCATGAATATCATCTAGTCCAACCCCCTGTAATGCAGGAATATGCAGTTGTTCCATTTGGGGATCAAACCTGCAACCTTGTCATTATCAGCACCATGCTCTAAACAACTGAGCTATACATGCTGGCAATAGAATTGTAGTTTTAAAAAAGAGCAGCAGGTGATTTCCCCCCATATGTCCTATATATCAAGCTGGTACCAAGCAGCGAAGAACAAGCTCAGACAGGATCACAATAAAAAATTAACATGTACAGACATTTTTGAGTGAGAAATAGTATTTGCCCTCTCCATCCTCTCTCCAGCTGCAGGAAGAAAAGTCTCCTGGTCTTCCGGTTGTACCTCCAAAAGCCATCAAAATAAGAATAAACATTAATACCGCCACACGTTTCCTTGACTGAGTCCAAACAGAGCTTTAAATACATTTTTCCTTGCAGCTGCTCCTTTCAGTGGTAACATTTAGGAAATGTTTTCTAAGTGTGTTCCTGAGTTGTATTTATGCTGCTTACTATGATGTCATCTCATCCTTGAAAGTAATGCTTCTGTGATTGCCTTCTGATGCCACTCAGTTTTTATTTACTCAAAAGCTAATTGATTAACTTAAAGTTATTTCCTAAGTAGCAGCCATGATACAGTTGACTACCCTCAGAGCAGCATGGATTTTCTGCTGGTCAACTCTGTTATGGTGTGTGCTTAAAGTAATTTAATAACCAAAAACCAGGGCTGACCGTACCATTAGGCAGAGTGAAGCAGTTGCCTCAGGTGGCAGCTGTTGGGGGCACCAGTGTCAAACCCCAGTATCTCCTGAGCCCTCTGGCAATTCTTCTCTGTTGAAGATCAGAGCTATGTGTGCCACAGACCTGTCTTACACCCCCTAAACTAACCTCCTGCCCGGAAGAACACCAGAGTCCAGACAATGCTGTCCGAATGCCAGTGTTGAAGTAAGCTTTACTGTCTGTCAGTTTCTGTACATGACATTGGGGGTTGCATCTTGTCCCTTGTTTCATGTAAGTCCAAGAATGAGATTTATCTGTAACGATTTTTCATAGTTTCCCCATTGGCTCCTAGCCAGTATATTTCTATTTTGTGAGAATTGTGCATTGTACATGAATTCTCATTCGCTCAAGTACTGTTGTTTACTTAATATTTCAGGTTAAAAAAAATCACATAAGAACAATATGATAGAACATATGATACGTCTGTCACACAATTCTTCAGTTTACCTTGTAGATATGCAGTGATTTCTTTTAAGATTTGAAATGTTGAAAAAGAATTGAGTTCTCCCCCCAAGCGAGTTTAGATTCTAATTTTTTTTGTTATGATTTTAGATTTAATTAGTTGCCATCAGTTGTTTTGAAAGAGTTACTTGAAATGGTCCTTCTGGAGTCACTAAACAGCATTCATTTTAGATACTCGGCAACCCAGATTCTCATGTATTTCCCGTTTTCATAGCCTTGGCATTTCTGCCTGTAGACTCACAGGCTCTGTCTGCACTTAGCTTTGCATAGTACAATGTGCGCATTGTTTCACATCCTACTGGGTATAATTTGCATACATTTATTCCCTGATTACAGTAGATGGAATAATAACTTTGTATGAATAGTTTGCTACAATTGAATGTCATAGGAGAGGGAGGGGGGACTGTGAAAATAAAAGTTTAAAAAGTATTTGCAATCCCACAGGAAAGCTGGTATCAAAAGCTGCTTTTGCCAAGTATTGAGATCTTGAGGGTCGCGGGAAGTGAATGTGGCACTGTTGCAGCTAAACTTAACAATATTTTCAGTTTCTTAGGAAGTACATAGGTTGGTCTTAAAGACTTAAATAAACTGAAGCTTTAAATGTTTTTATCTGTATCTCTAACAGGAAAGGAATTAGTGGAATCAGTGCTCACATCAAAAATTAGTTCCATTACATTTTATTTTGGAAAGAAAGAAGAACAGGGACACACCTATACCGCTTATTGAAGAGTATGGCACGTGGCCCACTGTTGAGCATCCATGACAACTTACATAATTGCACTGTAGTTCTTGGTGGCTGTTCTAGTTTGGAAGTGGAAGGAGGAAAAGGAATATCAGTAGTTTTTAAATAGCAGTTAGAGGTGTATAGTGGCCCTGGGGTGCAACATCCCCCCTTCCCCCCTTGAGGTAAAACTGGACATGCCACCCTGCCCTGCTGCTACTCCTACCTCCACAAGCGCCATCATACTTGCTACTCTCGCTTGCACTACCTGCTCTGCCACCATTGCTTGCATCACACACCCTGCCACATGTGCTGCCGGAGGATAAGTGCTGCATCCACTGGCACTGATTTTGAATGAAACCTCACACCAAATGGATGCTATCGCACCCCACCTAATGGCTGAGAGGGCCCTTATAATGCCACCTGGGCATTAGTTTTAATCTTGCCTGTAGTAGGATGGTTTAAAATAAAAAAAAATTATCATTGTAGTAGGTTTCTCTATCCCTTATAAGTTGGTTATTTGTGTCTCTTAATAGCAATCTGACCCTGGTGTTATACAGGGGAACGTTGCCTATGCCTGGTAGAGGCACTCTTTCTTGTTTCTCTTCTATCATCTGAAGTGAGAAAGAGGGAGGAGATTTCCAAGTGCTATTTCCACATCTTTTAGCTGAAGTATCTAATGTCTTTGAGCATCAGATGATACAGTTAGATCCCTACTAGGTACTGTACTGAAATGCCCTGCAATCTGGAAAACCCGTTCAAGGTCTTAGAAGGGAGGAACAGGGAATATTTGTCATTAGCGAACTTTTCAGAGATTGATACATGGTGGCTAACAGCTCGTTCTGAAGGCTGAGAACCAAGGTTGTGTTTTTAAAATAACCTCCTTTTGTTTCATGATAATAGAAAACTAAAACTTACTGGTTGGTTCTTATCAGCAAAGAATGTGAAAAGAAACCACTTGTGACCTTATAGCCCTTTTATAATTTGGACTTTGTCCTTGGAAATGTATAGTTCTTCCGGCTGTGAATTTACCATCCGAAATTTCAACCTGTGTTGGTCTCCCTAATGTTGTGCAAATAGTAACTGCATTATTTCTCACCACATCATGCATCCAATATCTCTGTGCCAGACTGGGGGGCTATGTAAAAGGTTTGTGTGCATGTTACCATGTGCTGGCCACTATCAGAAACACATACTAAGTTGAATCTTTCCCTAATTAACCTTTGGAGCATGGTAGCACAGTTTCAGAGATGCGCATTGATGTACCTTTGGCCAACCATGAGAGGCAGGATGTTGTTTTAAATCTTCAGAACCCCATTCTAGCCACACAGCCAATAGGATTTTTCCTATAGATTTATCTGTTGGAGAGCAGCCGTCTCTTCCGTTTCACCATTTCCTGTTTAATTGAGCAGAGAAGTGAGGATCTGAAGATTGGCTAGGCTTCCTAGTAGTGTAGCCAGTCATCTATTTACAAGAGAGAGAAATGCTTCAAAATGACCACAGTCTCGCTCTTTCTTCTTCGTCATGAATAGTGTAATGTTGCTTAAATAAACCCAGTGTCATAGCAGAAGTTTCTTGCTCCATTAAGGAATATAATGGGGTTCCCTGTGTTCTGGTGGCTGCTTTCTTTGCACACAGAAAGCCTTCAGCTGGGATTAATTTGGTATTCCTCGTGAGAGTTCACATGCAGAAAAGACCCTGTATCATTGAGACAAAGCTATTACATTAGTCCTTCCTTCCTGCATTATAGTCTATTACAGTACTTTTTTAAAAAATAAGAAAGGGCTGTATTCTCTGCATCCTTTCTATGAAGATTCCTATGACTTGTTGTCATTGGCTTTTATAATTTTGATAGAGGGGAGTGGATTATTTGGCTAGTTTAATAAGAGGTTAAGGTCTGACGCTAGCTAACAGTTTTATGTCAACGTAGAGTGGAACAATTCATTATGTGTTGGTCTGTTATGTTTGTATCAGCAGCTGAGGATAGTTTCAGGCCATGCCAAAGACCAGATAGACAGTGTGTGTGTGTGTTTAACTCTTTCTTCCTTAGCCCTGTCTGCTGAAAATAGCTCCTCAAACTGCTCTATCTCTGATTTTGCAAGGAGAAAGCCAGTGGTGGGCTGTTGAGCAGATGGCAGCTTAAAAGGATGGGGTTAAGCAACGCCTCACCACTCTATGAATTGTCTGTTTGGAGTGAAGACATGTACAGTCGTACCTTGGATCTCGAATGCCTTGGTACTTGGACATTTTGACTTCTGAACGCCGCAAACCTGGAAGTGAGTGTTTCGGTTTGCGAACGTTCTTTGAAACCCGAACTTCCAACGGGGCTTCCACAGCTTCCGTTTGGCTGTAGGAGCTTCCTGCAGCCTATCAGAAGCCACACTTTGGTTTCTGAACATTTTGGAAGTCAAACAGACTTCTGGAACGAATTACGTTCAACTTCCAAGGTACGACTGCACTTACTTCACTTCTGATATAAACAGAATTCTTGGGAAAATAATAATGTTCTATGTGTGGCTGCATACACACCATATATTTAAAGCACATAGCTTCCTACAAAGAATCATGGGAACTGTAGTTTACCCATCATACTCTGAGAAGACCTATGGAAGTAAATGGACTTAAGTAACTTGTGTCCAAAGATTTCTGTGGGCCTAGTCTATGACTTAGTTGGATAGCACCCACTGAATTCTTCATAGAAACAAACTTAAGTAAAAACAGATGTTACAATAGTGCTATAAAGCAGCTTTCAAGATTATGTCAGGCCAAAACCAGACTTCCACCACAATGTTTTTCCAGAGCTGGAAATAAAAGCCTCAAGGGCAAAAGGTTGCCTGTGATCTTATTTTATAAAACAAGTGCATATATGTGATTACAGTGGAGCAAAATCTCTTGAAAATTCTAGTTGTGGTGTTTGAGACTATTTGAGTCTAAAATGAGAAGCAGCAGATGTTAATTTGAGATGTTCCTAAAAGCAAAACATTTTGACCATATTGAGCTCTACAGGTTGGACATGGAAGTGTACAGTTTTCTCCATGGTCAGGTCTATAAGGTTTTCATAAGCCTGACCCAATTTTTTTAGATAAAAAGGTATGAAGTGTATAATAGGGACTTCTGAAGTTATTACTACTGTACTAGACTTATAGAAAGGCTAACCAGAATATATTCAAACCAGACAAAATGTTTTTCAGATATTCTCAGACTTTCCTCTCAAGTTCACAGATTGTCTTTTTGTATGTTAGCAAAATATGTCATCTGAGCTAACTGTGCTTGAATAGCAAGTGATTTATTTCCTTTGTGCAATAAACTAAGTCATTTTTGTTTTTAATATACTGTGTTTGTTTTACTGCCTTGTAAACATATGGTGTCCTCCTGTCATGTGACAGAACTTTTTCTGTGCTGCATCTTTGGAAGGCTTTGTTCTTCAGGCTAGTGTGGATTTGGAACATCTGCAGGACAGTCATCAAAGTGCAAAATCTGATATATTTATACAAAATTTAGAGCAGCTATTAGAAAATAGCTGGGTTCTGTTTCATGGCGCCACCTCTGTAGCCCGCTGTTTCCAGGTTCTTTGCACCTTTCCTTCTTTCTGCGTACCTTCTGTATGCGCTGAAACCTTGCATATTGTCTGAAAGCCTAAATCTTTTGAAACAAGATTCCTTATGCCAAATACAACAAACATACAGAAACAAAAAGTCATGAGGTTTTTGTGGAAGCAGGGTTGGGGGAGCACTTCCAATTTGCAGGTGTTACAGCTTTCTTCGAGTAGTAGTTTATAAAGGAACTACTGTTGCATTAGGCACACTACAGGGTTTTTTGATGGAGGGGGAGTTCTTTGTTAATTGGGTGTGACTTTCATAAAATTGTGTGGCAAATAGAGCCTCACTTTCATGTCCCTTAAACCCATACAAGGAGTATGAGCGTGATTCTCATAGTTAAAAGACGTTGGCAGGACTGGAAAATTAGCAGATAGGCAGAATGCATCTTCCCCTTTTGAAGATGCTGAGGCCTGGAGTGGCTCCTTCCTGCTCATGCTTCCTGAACATTACTGAGGATAAGTATACATAATACAGTCATACCTTGGTTGTCAAACACCCTGCAACTCATGTTTTGGCTCCCAATCGCCGCAAACCCAGAAGTGATTGTTCTGGTTTGCAAACGTTTTGTTGGAACCTGAACATCCAACGGGGCTTCCACTGCTTCTGATTGGCTGCAGGAGCTTCCTGCAGCCAATCAGAAGCTGTGAATTGGTTTTTGAACGTTTACATTCTTGGATTCCATTCGACTTCCAAGGTACGACTGTAAATATAATTTCCCTCTCTTTTTTTCATTTCAGGTTTTCCAAGACCTTGGTACTTCAGTATTATCTGGTGCTTTTAAAGGATACAACATTTGTCTTTTTGCATATGGACAGACAGGTTCAGGAAAAACATACACCATGATGGGCACTCCAGTGAGTTATATTCTTCAATACATTATGTGTTTTGCTTTAAATATGCTAATGCCTCAAGTTCAATATGCAGCAGAATGTTTTGGATTTTAAGCATTGGTGACTTAGGACTCAGCTATATAGTTGCAAATATAATGTTTTAAGTGCATTATACAAATGTGACACTAGATTGTGATGGTGAGCTTAATGTCAAATTCAATATTTTTTTAAAATGTTTATTAAAAAAGCATTTTCACAGTGTTTTTTAATGTGTGTCTGGATTCCGCCTTAATGAGATGGATGTATGAAAGTGATGTCATCTTGGCCTGGTTCACATATCACATTAAAAACCATAGGTAGAAGCAAATGGCGATGTGATATGCACACAGAATATGCTAATGCATGCTGATGAAAAGTTATTGCTCTGCTTCTCTCCCACTCCCACTTCTTCAATACTGCAATACCAGAGAGCAAGTCAAGCTTGTTGTGACATCTAAACATAGGCTTGTTTCTCTTCAAACCACAAGTGGTAATCAAGGTTTGTTTTTGAAACTGACTCTTGGGATTCTTTCCCTCTTTCACCCTATGTTCAACGTTAGGCACTATCAAATGTTAAATTTTTGAAGCTAAAAATAGAGGAAGTTCACATTAATACGGACAATGAGCAAGTTACATGCGCACCAGTAAAGATATTAGCATAGCTGAAGCATTTCAGTCCTTCAAGGCAGTATTGCTTTTGCCATCCTAACTTCTTTTGAGTGCAGTTGTCCAGTCCAGAAGGCCACTTCTAGTGTTGTGAATCTTGCTTAATCCTGCTATGTACTTTGAATCTGTATGATTTAAATTAACAGGAGTGTTTGATTAAAAAGAGTTTGTTGTTGCACAGGGGTCCGGACTATATGATTTTCAATTATTATAACTTATTGGTTTGTAGCCAAACAAGTCTTCTGTCACAGCAGGGCTTTCTCACCCTCTCCTCCCCATTGCAGCCTCCTTTGCTTTTCACTATAATTTCTCTTGAGAATTGAGCGGCCTTCAGGAAAAGCCTGGGATTTGTTATTTGTGTGGGGAATGCATTAGGTGGTGGCAATCAGGAAAAACTAGACAGAGGCAGCGTGTGGTGTGTGTAGTGTGTAGAGGTCACAAGTGTGTGAGTTCAAACAGTCTTCACTGATTTTGAACACACACACTTTGCACTCTCAATGGAGACATTGGGGGGAGAAGCAGTGAGGATGAGTGGGTCAGAAACTGCACAAGTAGACTTCTGCACAATGCAGTTCTTGTTTCACTCCCCAATTCTGTTGCAGAACAACTCTCCAGTTTTATGATCTGACTCTACCAGTTACCTAAAACAGTTTTGCTCCCATACTGATTCCCTCTTTTTTTTAGCTTTCCATGCTATAGTCACATGGTACCAAGGAAATTTTACCATTGTTTAAATACCAAGTGATTCTTTATAAACACAAATGAACAGCAATCTTGTCTCTTTCTTCACTTTTCAAGGCATCCATTGGATTAACACCTCGTATATGTGAGGTATTTATTTAATTAAACCAAATATTTACATTGTTAAAATTTCATTGATTCTACCCCTCCGCCCTGATCCAGAAAGCAAAAAAATGAAAATGTCTTATTTCTGTAGGGTCTGTTTTCAAGAGAAGATGACTATACAAAACAGTCAGCATCATGCAGAGTAGAAGTCAGGTATGTGTGTTTCTATTTCCCTTTGTCATGTGATTCTGTAGGTCTTTACCATTCTAATTCGTCCTCTAAGGCTGTAGCCCTAACACTGTCAATGATTGTGGCTGGAGTAGTTAAATATACTGCTGGTTCTGGGACCCTTCAACATCCATGCCGAGGCAGCTGGCTCTGAGGCGGCTCAGGACTTCATGGTCACCATGACAACCACGGAGCTGTCCCAATATGTCACCGGCCCAATGTACCTGGCAGGCCACACTCTGGACCTTGTTTTCTCGACTGTGCAGGAAGAGGGTGATTTGAAGGTGGGGGGACATTGACATCAGTCCCTTGTTATGGTCAGATCACTTCCTGTTGAGATTTAGGCTGTCAGCACCTTTCCCCTCCGCAGAGGCGGGGGGGACGGGACCTTTTAGGAAGGTCCGCCCTCAGGGGCTGATGGATCCAGTGGGATTCCAAACGGCTCTAGGGGTTTTACCAGCTGATATGACTGGTGCCCCTATCAAAGCCCTGGCCGACCTCTGGAACACCTGAATGCCTCGGGCTGTTGACATAATTGCCCCTGAGTGTCCTCTCCCACTTCATGGAGCCTTTTTGGCCCCCTGATATACTCCAGAGCTTAGGGCGAGAAAACAAGCTAGGAGACGGCTTGAACGCAAGTGGAGGAAAGATCTGAATGTTAGGCTCTAGACAATGTTATGATTGGACAACCTAGAGGTGGAGTAGGTGTGTCTGGTGGGCAGGGCAGAAAGGCATGATCTTCTTTCCTCATCATGCGTAGCTTCTGCTTGTGAAGAAGTACATCCAGGCTGACTCAGAATTCCTGTATCATTCCCTCTACTTTTCAGTTTCCTTGAAATCTATAACGAGCGAGTCCGAGACTTGTTAAGGCAGTCAGGCCATAAGAAGCCATACACTCTTCGTGTCCGTGAACATCCTGAGATGGGTCCATATGTTCAAGGTCAGCGACTTTTAACATGGCAAATTGATATTATGTGCGTGATTTGTTCATTTTCGTTTTTCCTTTGCTTTCATTAATTATATATGGGAAGAAAGATACGGATAATAATAGCAGCCAGAGCGACGGCATAAAAAGTACACTGTAGTGGAAATGGCATCTGTCCAAATTCTGGGAATCCTGCTTGAACATTCCATATATGGTGGTTGTTGCCTAGCGTCTGTGTCTTCTGATAGGCCCATAAGTTCCAGCAAAGCTCTGGTGCACTTCTGTTGCTAATGATGAAACATTAGCAGTTCAAATGTTCAGAAGGATTTGGCTAGATGCCTGAAATATGTGAAATACTGCCTTTGTTGAACAGTGTCATGTGGTAGACTTAAAATGCTGTTGTGAGACCACATAAACTAAATTGATTTTAAACTGGTGATTCAGTTTGAGTTACTAGCCAGATGGTAGCTTGGTGCATGTATATGCATATTTAAAAGCTTTTTAGAAAGTAGGATAATATTTCACTTTACTTCTCCCATCTTTCATTTGAATTATTTATTTAGAGGAGCCTTTCCCAACTTAAGTGGACCTTCAGATGTTTTAGACTGTAATTTCAATCAGGCTCAATCAGTATGGCCAATGGCCCAGGGGTGACTGTTGTTGGGAAAGGCTGCTTTTAGATGAACAGTTAGCAAAGAAAAGTGTGGTCCATATATTTCTGCATATATTCTTAAGTAAGCTTTTCAGAAAGTGAAGAAGAAGAGTTTGGATTTGATATCCCGCTTTATCACTACCCGAAGGAGTCTCAAAGCGGCTAACATTCTCCTTTCCCTTCCTCCCCCACAACAAACACTCTGTGAGGTGAGTGGGGCTGAGAGACTTCACAGAAGTGTGACTGGCCCAAGGTCACCCAGCAGCTGCATGTGGAGGAGCGGAGACGCGAACCCGGTTCCCCAGATTATGAGACTACCGCTCTTAACCACTACACCACACTGGTGACGTTTTAAAAAGGAACACTATATCCTAGTAACTGCATACCCTTCAACTGTCTTGATAAAAGCGGGGCATCCAGTTTTTTCTCACAAGAGCATGGCACCCATTTTGGGTGCTGCAATCTCACCCTGAAAAAAGCAGGGCCACGATCTTGTGTGGCACCCCAAAATGTGTGTTTGGGGGCATGAGAGCACAGCCCCCCTCAAAACACATCTTTTGAGGGCCACAATCCCGTGCAGATCACGTCACTTGCATAGAAGCATGACCCTAGACACACATCCCAGTTTTTCACCTCAGCGTCTTGGAGGGTATGTAACTGGAATAGGTGCATGGGTTTTAAGGAATTTACTGTGTGATCTTATGCCTGTTTACTCAGACATAAATTCCGTTGCATTTCATGGGACTTACTGCCAAGGATGGTGGATTATGTGTGTAGCCCTAGAATCAAGATAGCTTTGTAAATTGTTTAGCCAAACTCTCCCTGATCTAGTGATATCTTGTTGGAACCTGTTCCAGAACAAACTCCCTTGCCTGTAAATTATTCCTGTGAAGGGATAGTTCTGCAAACATAAAGGGATGGAGCTGCCTCCTCCATAGAAGTGGAAACTTTAAAATACTTCCAATTCTGCATTGCGGGCATTGCCTACCTTAAAGACAGATCACAGGACTTTAAAGTACTTGGAAATGCGAGTGCAGCAATGGAGCCAATCTGCTGCTCCTCTTGGTTTGCCTGCATCATGCCAGTGTCCCTACCCCCCTTATCTTTCACACTCCTGGTAAGCAGCAGCTACACACCTGCTAGGAAGCTAATGTTGCAGCTCCACCCCACCAGGCCAGCAGCTTCTGACTATTCAAAATGAGCTGAATCACACCAGTCCATGTTTTTTCCATCATGGAATTTTGTTATACGGATAACATTAGCACGGTTTTAATTTCTGCAACAAAGGGCAAAACTTAATTTTTCTATTCTTGCACACATTGTGCTTTTTAAAAGTCCAGGCAGCAAAGAGTTTATAGGTAGCAAAAACAACCCGAAAAGCCAGCAGTTTGCAGGAGAGTTGTGAAGTGTGTGTACCTGCTGGTTTCAGTTAATGAACTTAAGTTTAATTAGAAATAGTCATAACTGCAGGCTATTGCCTGTCACGGAAAACAGCATTTTTTGTTATCATGCGTCCCTCATGAGTCTAGTAAAATAAAATGTGGAATATGGCATCATTTCATTGCTAATTCTTCTGCTCTGCTCTGCTCTGCTCTGCTCCACTCCATTGGCTGCTACTAGTAAGGAAACTTGCAGCAAGATGCATCTGTCACACATTTTGTTTTAATACATGTTTTGGGGGTGGGAAAAAACTATGTGGGGAGAGAGAAGACTTTGAGCAGCAGTCTCACATCCTCAGTAATGTTTAGTTCTGGCCTTAGGTGCAATTAAAATATGCAAGTTTTGGTCCTATGCTTCTTGCATTCCTAGTAAGCTTATGTATGAACAAGGCACCCGTCTTTGTGTCAGCGGCATTTTGCCTCACTGTTTACAAGCAGCACATTTTCCAGTTGCTAATCTCAGTTTTTAAAAAGAAAGAAACGGTACCAGATGTTTTTGGTAGTTTCCATGCTATCATTATTTACAGTAAATAATTTCTAGATCTTAGCCTTTTAAAACTCTGAAAGCCTTTTAATGCTACCTATTGGAATGGTTACAAAATTCTCTCTTCCAGATGGTTCAGCTGTTTAGGAACCAGCATCTTTTAACATCAGGAAATGATGCAACGCAGGACCAA
This sequence comes from Podarcis liolepis, assembly GCF_965112155.1. Taxonomy (NCBI): domain Eukaryota; kingdom Metazoa; phylum Chordata; class Lepidosauria; order Squamata; family Lacertidae; genus Podarcis; species Podarcis liolepis. Next base: position 45,159,539 of record NC_139554.1, read on the forward strand.
TTTTTAGCCTGGAAAGACTTCCAGATCTTTGTGATATTTAAAAATGGTCACTCTTTTCTAAAACAACCACATGGTGCTTTTCCTGCTATTCCATCTCTACCACCATTGACATACCTTAATTTTATATGACTTTCCGGAGTAAAATGTGCAAACTACTGCAGTAGCTGTGAGAGATCTTCCAGCAGTTGTGCTCTCTGAATCCTATTTGAGATGCTGTAGCGGAGGGGTATTACAGAACTGCAAACGGCTTGTATTTTTGCATTCTTTATTTTTGTTGCAACATAATTTAGTAGCAACGTGCTTGCATGCAGCTGTAAATTCAGAACAGTGTGTCACTACCAATGCAGCAGCTCATCTTTCCAATATTGGGCCTTTTATATTATTAGTTCTGAAGTTGCATTGCTGCAGTATGCTGCTCTCTAGTGGGACTGCAGAGACTAATTCTGAATTCTGCAGTGCAGCATCTCTGTCTTGTAGTTTCGTTTCTTGCAAGCTTACAGAATGGTTTTTTATAGTTAAAAAATGTTTTCACTTTTTTTCTTGTACTAATTTGTTTTGGTTTATTTATCTGTACTCAACACAGAAGTGATTACCTAGTTTTAGAAAGGTTGTTCACATTACGTTATTGTCAAATCAGTTGTTTTGATTTTTTTTTCTTCCTGCACAATCAACCACAGTTCAGGATACCAACAACTGTAAGTGACATAAAAGCACATGTCTTGTTTCTTGCAGAGACACTCTGGAATAAGATTTGCTACTACACTCTTTCCTCTCAGCAGTACACATGCAGAAATGCTCTTGCATGGGGTTATCTGAATGCACCTGACTACATTAGGTCTAAAAATAAAAAGCACGTTTCATTAATGATAGGTCCTATTGTGTTTAAATTCTCTGTTAGGTCTGTCTCAACATGTGGTTACAGACTACAAACAAGTAGTTGGACTTCTGGAAGAAGGAATAGCAAACAGGTATTTTGCTTTTTAAAACTCCAAAATATGTTGCCTCCTTATTTGGTCAGTTGGTCCCTTACCTTTCCCGCCCTGACCTGGCCACAGTGATCCATCCGACGGTCATCTCCAGGCTTGACTACTGTAATTCGCTCTACGTGGGGCTGCCCTTTTAGCTGACCCAGAAACTCCAGAGGGTGCAGAATGCTGCAGCGAGGCTCCTCACGGGGTCTCTGCCATGGGAGCATATTCACCCAGTGCTTTTCAAACTGCACTGGCTCCCGGTAGAGTACAGGGTCAGATTTAAGGTGCTGCTTTTGACCTTTAAAGCCCTTCATGGCCTAGGACCCTCGTATCTACGGGACCGCCTTTCCTGGTATGCCCCAAGGAGAGCCTCAAGGTCCATAAATAGCAATACCCTAGTGGTCCCGGGCCCTAAGGAAGTTAGATTGGCTTCAACCAGAGCCAGGGCCTTCTCAACACTGGCTCCGGCCTGGTGGAACGCTCTGCCTCATGAGACCAGGGCCCTGCAGGATCTGATTTCTTTCCGCAGGGCCTGTAAGACAGAGTTGTTCCGCCTGGCCTTTGGCTTGGAGCCAGTTTGATTCCCTCCCTCTCTTTCTTTTTTCCTTTCCTTCTCCTCCTGCAATGAGGCTACATTTTAATATTTTAATGTTTCAATATTTTAATGTTGTATTTTAATTTTGTTTTTAAGTTGTAATCATTCAACTTGTTTTTATTATTGCTTGTAAGCCGCTCTGAGCCCGGCCTTGGCTGGGGAGGGCGGGGTATAAATAAAAATTATTATTATTGATTTTTATTCCAGCTACTCCTTTTTACTTCCAATCATAATTAACAGATTAATACTCTAAGGGTAAGTCCTTTCACTTCTGGTTTCTAGGGTAGAACTTTAGAGCACAGGTGGGGTACCTGTGGCTCTCCAGATGATGACCCAAACTCCCATCAGCACCAGCTAGAATTACCAGATGGGATTTAGTCTACAAACATCTGGATTGCCACAGGTTCCTTACCGCTGCTTGAATAACATACCTGACAACAGATATGGATAGTGTTCCCAATCCAATCTTGGAACTATGGTGTTAACTTGATTCTTCTGCTTCTTAATATTGGCTATCATCTATTTTCTATACCGACTTAGAGACAATTACTTTTAAACTTTACTGCTTTTTCTTCTATATAGAATTACAGCATCCACACACATTCATGATGCCAGCAGCAGATCCCATGCTATCTTCACCATCCAGTATACTCAGGTTAGTCCCCTTTTCCATTGGAGAATTTTTGAAACCCACAAAGATAAAAGTTTTTGGCATTGATTTGAATGATCAATCCATTTTATCAAAATGACTGGAATGCTTATAAGTCTTTCTTTTTTTAGTTAGTTAATTTCAATTGGACCACATGAAGTCCAATCTTTGCCTAAAACTATGTATGTGATGGAGCTCTTTTGACCATCTTAGTCCTTAGACCAGCACACATTAGGATCCAGACCATTGAAACCCTATGTTTTGTGAAGGTCATGATAGATATGCTTACCTTTTGTGGTGTTCTTGTGTGGCAAAATCCACACAAATTTGAATTTGTTTCCTTTCAGGCTATATTAGAGAACAATCTGCCCTCTGAAATTGCAAGCAAGATCAACTTGGTGGACCTTGCAGGCAGGTAATATTTTGCTTTTTAATATAGCATTTTGTAAGCCAGTTGTTTTTAAACTTTCTGCTTTTTAGGGAAGGATTTTCATATCAACTTGCTTGTCATGGGGCTCCTGTGTATTGCAGAGGACTCTGGGGCATGTTCACACCAAGCTTCAATGTAACCACCTTAACATAATCCCACATTGTCATTGGAAGGGAAAACTGTGTTTCAAGGAAGCTTGTCTGCCATTAAAGGTAAAGGAACCCCTGACCGTTAGGTCCAGTCGCGGATGACTCTGGGGTTGCAGCGCTCATCTCGCTCTATAGGCCGAGGGAGCTGGCGTTTGTCCGCAGACAGCTTCCGGGTCATGTGGCCAGCATGACTAAGCCGCTTCTGGCGAGAGCAGTACATGGAAACGCCATTTACCTTTCCACCGGAGCAGTACCTATCTATCTACTTGCACTTTGACGTGCTTTCGAATTGCTAGGTGGGCAGGAGCTGGGACCGAACAATGGGAGCTTACCCCATCGCGGGGATTCGAACCACCGACCTTCTGATCGGCAAGCCCTAGGCTCTGTGGTTTAGACCACAGCACCACCCACGTCTGCCATTACTGATTAGTAACTTGTAGTTTTGGGGTACTCCAGAATTACCCAAACACAGTTTGAAAGCTGAAAACCACAGTCATAAATGGATGCCACATTACAATTTTTACTTTTGATGCACTCAATTCTAATAATATTTTAAATTGTACAGTGAAAGTATAGAAATTACGGTCAGCTAAATCCTGGGGACAGAGGAGGCAAAGTAGGAAGAAGATATGGTTTTGATAGTATCAAGCACCAGAAAAGATTAAGTAAAGATGTATGTGTACATTTCTGGTTGTTTGGTGCAATTTAGGTTAGCAATACATATTAAAAAGCTTTGAAATGTTTTTACCTCCTATTGAACATATCTAGGTCCTTTGGAAGCAAGTATATTTGCATTGTTTTGAATCAAACTGGAGAAGCAAATGCAATGTAATCTGTTGAGGATAAATGAAAACAAAAGGGGCAGAGAGGGATCGTTCAGGGATACTATCGTTTACTGTAATAGTGAACTTTGATGGTCGAATGACAATCACTGTGGAAGAAAATGGGACTACCACAAAGTAGTAGTTTCTTCATAGTTGGGGAACTCCTCGGGTATGCAAAAGAATATAAGATTGTAAAATTAAGGAAGGATTTTAAAACACAAAATAGCTTGACAAGGACCTAAAAACAATGAGTATATAGAACGTTGAGGGAATCTGTTTTTAAAAGAGGGGAAATGGGGGAGAGGGCTAGAATTGGCCTAAAAGCTTTTACTATGTTTAGTATAGAGTGGATGCATGCCATGAAACAGACAAACAAACAAACAAAAACCCTATTCGGGTTATATATGGGGAGGTTTCAAAAGGAAACAAAGAAAACAACACTTGTTTTCTTTGCTGGTCTCTTCCTCCCCATCTGTATAGCAAACAAATGCTCAGGTTTAAGGGATGGCAACTAGTCTTGAGGCTGAGCCTTTCCCCCTTGAAACCTCATTGTCTGCTGGTGAGACCCAACAACACTACAAGATCTCTGTTCCAGACAGAGAACAAGAGCACTCTTGTTAGCGATAAGTAGACATACACACCAGCAAACACTGTCAGTGGAAGCCCACAAGGAGGCTTCCCCCGCTGCTTCCTCCAGTGTTCCCTGGGTGCCCCTGAAATTAGCTCCAGGAGGTCAGGAGAACCCTCCAAACATGTGGGGAGGGTTTTTCCGACTAGCAAGCTGTTATGCTCATACAGAGGAAGCGTTTGTAATAGTACTGTACAATGAATTCCACTCACTGTGTTCAAAATTTGATGCTATACTGTTGTATTCCATAGTACAGTGTTACTTATCTCCTTCTTTCCATGATTTGTTTTAGTGAAAGAGCTGATCCAAGTTACTGCAAAGATCGGATTACAGAAGGTGCCAATATTAACAAATCATTGGTTACTCTTGGCATTGTGATCTCCACATTAGGTATAAATAATGTTATCTTTCATTGGAGCAATAGCTAGACATAATGCTGCCATACAAAACGCCTTATTGAATCTTACTTTAAAATTTACCAGGCAAACAATAATGATGATGCATTATATTCTCATTTGGCATGGTAAATCAATTAAGTGTTTGTAAACTATTGCAGTTGCTCCCAAGGGAAACGACTTCAACATAGGACAATAAATTAAACATTGGCCTCATTTGAATGTCACAGTAAGCCAAACTATGATTTACCGGCAGCATACAGACTTGCTACTCTTCTCATCCCCAGTTTTTCATTCCCATATTGTGCTGAGCTAAGCCAAGGTTTACTGTGTCGTCCGCACCTATGCTCTTGTTTAAGCTCTCTTCTCACTCACCACAAGCTATACCCAAGAACAAACTCTTTTAACAATGCAGTTGTGTGATTTTGTTCCTGTTTATGTGGGGAAACATACAGTCTGCTTCCAGCATTTTCAAAAAGAAAAACCTCTGTAGGACAGTGTGCTCTGGCGCAGGGAAGCAAGAGCAGAAAGATGCTGAATTAAGTTGCAAGTAAACTACCTTCTGACTCCGAATAGCAATGGCTAACAGGAAGGTGCCTCGTGTCATTAAAAAAAAATTGTGCTGGGTTACTATGTTTGCATGGGAGCTGTACAAAAAGGGAACATGTATCTAGCATCTTTAAATAAAAAAAGCTTGGAGGAAGATAACAGTTGAGGGCTCATCGAAGCTTCCATTTGTGCCATGATTTGTAGGCACAGCTTTGTGCTTTCCAGACACGGGTTCGAGTGGTGTGTGTGTGTGTGTTTTGTCTCGCTGGAGAAACCTGTTTACCACTGAATCAGAACAAACATCAGTTGAGTTTTCTGCAGATTGCCATTAGTTCCAATTCAGTGGTAAATAGCAGGTATTCCCAGGGAGGCGGGAACCGGCTTGGACCTGTGCCTACAAATTGCAGCACAAACAGAAGTCTGGATGAGCCCCGAGTGGAGGAATTGTGACATTTACTATCATTCATTAGGTATACAACTCACATTTGACCCAGCAATCAATTTGCAATGGTGGTACTATCTGTTGTGGAATAATATTAACCCAGCAACAAACCATTATGATTTTAGTTTTGACACAAGTGCTACACTAAGTAAATATATGTGGTTCTTCCACAACAATTGAGTGATGACTGTATATTTATCATAGGCATGGGAAACCTGTTGACCCTTCAGATGTTGATAGATTCCAGCTCCCATCATCCCTGACCGTTGGCCATCACTGATGGGAGTTGTAGTCCAAGCACATCTGGAGGGCCATAGGATCCCCACCAGAGATTTAAATGGCACACGTCAGAGGCTTACGACTGTTTCCCCTGTTCTCAGCACAAAATTCTCAGATGTTCAGCAGCTGCCAGAGTATAAACAGCATAGCCAGTGAAGTGGATAGCAGTCACACAGACAATAACTCTGGAGCCAGTATCAGCAGCCAGAGGCGTCAAGCTTACACTCCATACCGTGACTCCATCCTCACTTGGCTTCTGAAGGATAGTCTGGGTGGCAATTCCAAGACCATTATGATCGCAAGTAAGTTAACAATCCTATTTTCCTCACAGGGTGTATTTTATTTATTTAAACAGTTTATGTACCACTTAACTACAGTAGTTTCCAAGGGATTTACAAAGATACAATACAAAACATCAACATCAGCAAAAGCTATAAAATCAAACATCAGTTAAAATGCCTGCTGGGGGTGGCAGGGGGGAGCTGGAAGGATTGCCTTGTTGAGTGTGCCATTTACTTATTTCAGCAGATTTTTATGCATGTAGTCATAATGCTCAGGGTTCCTAAGACCTTTTTTTTAAAAAAGCAAAACTATAAAATCCATTCATAAAACATTAGTACATCTTAGCTTTAAAATGGAATTAGACAGATTCATAGAGAATAAATCTATCCGTAGCTACTAGTTATTATGCACTATCATACCGGTTACTGAGGAACAGAAGTGGGAGAGGGTTAATACACTCATGTCTTGCTTGTGGGTTCCCATAGGCATCTGGTTAGCCACTGTGGGAGACAGGATGTGGGAGAGTAGGCAGGCCTTTAGTCTGATGGAGCAGGGCTGTTCTTAGTCGTACAGTCAAAAGCAACAGGCTAAAACAAGTGGTCACTCTACCAATAGCTCACCAACACAGCAGGCCAAATGCCTGCCAGAATAATGGTGCCTTGGCTAGGCAAGAGAGAAACGACTGAAGAGACAAGGAATTTCATAATTTAGGTGCTGCCACAGAGAAGGCTTTCTCCTGCATTCCAGCCAGTCATGTTCCTGCCACCAATGAGGGCCTCCTCTGCCGATCTTCATGGGCGGGCAGGCTTGTATGGGAGGGGATGGCCATTTAGAAATCCAGTGCACATTAATTTTTCCCCAGTGAAGCTATTGTAAAATCAGTGGCATGCGTTTTCAAAGTCAGGCACCCATGAAGACCCTTAGTTGCCACCTTCTGGATCAGCTGAAGGTTCTGGAGGCTGCTCAAAGGCAGCCCATGTACAGTGCATTGCAGTAATCTAATCTGAGCATAATTAAAGCATGTGTCACCATGTGTCTGACCTTCCTGAGAATAGGGGCAGCTTCTGCTAAGCCCTTTTAAAGCATGCACATGTGCTTGCAGGCTCGTCGTCTGTTTGCTTGTGTGCCTGTCTGTTTCTATGGAGCTTGAAATTTAAGAGGCTTGGTTGAGTGAGCCTCTACTCCAGAGGAAGGTCAGCCATCATAACCCATGTTTTCAACAATACATACTTTGTCAGAAATGTACATTTGATTTATCTGCCGTGATTTATCTTGAATTAACATTAACCAGTGGGAGGCTCGCTAGTACTTTATAGTCACAATGCAGAATAATTCTTAAGTTGAGACTTCAAATTCCAGCTTAGTCAAGGACTTATCGATTGGCCTTGGGCAAGACTGTAGGTAGTGTGAAGAGGGTTTGGTTTGGAGGGGCATTTCTGCAAAGGCGGAAACGCTGCATTGTTGTTTTCAGCCCTCTTGGACATCTTCATGCAGACAGGCTAAATTGAAAATAGGGTTTATATAGTCTTGTGATTTTTGCATGGAGGGATAAAAACTGTGGTGTGCTTTTGCAATCAAAATTTTATTTACACTGTATTTCCCTTTTTTTATCTGTAGCTATCTCACCTGCAAACTCTTGTTACAATGAGACCATGAGTACGTTGCGGTATGCCTCAAATGCCAAAAACATTATTAACAAACCCCGGGTAAATGAGGTGAGCTACCATGTTGTTATTTTATCATTTATTAATCAATGTTCCTCTCCATGTAATGGGTAAAGAAGTATATCTCTTACAAAAGTTCAAGTGAAAGTCCAATAAATAATATGTGAAGGGCCACAGCATTTTTGCCTTACTGTTTATGTGCATATAAAAATGTTACTATTTCAATGTGGTACTGTTAGTTAATACTTAAGGTGTGATTTCATCATATATGTACCTACTACACATGTTCACACCAAGTATAATCACGGTTTGAATTTTAACAGAGAGATAAGGGGGAGATTCAGTATAGATATGCTGTGCAGTAGATGAATTATGAACTCAGCATGAGATCCATGATTTCTCTCCCCTACTAAAAGAAAGAAAGAAAGAAAGAAAGAAAGAAAGAAAGAAAGAAAGAAAGAAAGAAATATGGCGTAGCAATGCCCTCAAGCATCCAGCATATTTCTTTTAGAACAAGCCATATGGAATCAGTTGCTTCCATGCTGTCATAGGACTTCTGTATTATTATTTTTTGAAAAGCTTGTTTGTTCTCTAATACTTGCTATATTTCAGGATGCAAATGTGAAGCTGATTAGAGAATTGCGAGAAGAAATTGATAGATTGAAGGCTATGCTGATGAGCTTTGAGCTGGTTTGTACAAATGTTTAATTAAATGGAGTCTAAATTGGCCAGTCATTAGATCTGTATATAAATATATATTTTTAGCAATATCACTTTTGCCTGAGTTGGGTTACTAAGAATACAGGAAACTGCTTTATACCATGTCAGTCAATTTGTTCTTCCAGCCCAGTAGTCCTTGCTCTGACTGGGGGCATCTTCCAGGCTCTCAGGCAGATATTACTAGTGGCTTTTAGGTGGAGATGCTGGACATTGTACCTGGGACATCCTTGAGTACACAGCATGTGCTATACCACTGAAGCTGCTCTTAATAAATAAGTTAAATATAGTTATGTCTTTAAAGTTGAATAATTTAGAACTCAAATGATATCATTAATAACTAAGTCAGGGATGGAGCCAATCTCTGACCCGCAGATGTTAATGGATTTTAACTCTTATCAGCCCCAACCAGCATGGCCAGTGGTCAGGGATGATGAGAGCCGTAATCCAAAAACATCTGAAGACACACAGGTTCCTCATGCCTGGTCTAAGCATGCTTTAACATGCTCCCAGCACACACCCAGAAATCTCCAGCTTAAAGCAAAATACAAAGCAAACTTGGAATGGTTATTAGCTGGTGTGCAAATGTCACTTGCTATAACAAAATTATAAAGTCGTTATGATTGTTAACTTTAATTAAGCATATTGACCAAAATAGTGAGTTTGTTCATTTTTGAAAAATTACATATACCCCTTTAGGGTAGTCGTGGTTTGAGTCTTAAATATGTTGTGGAAACAATTTTTAGCTGACCTAAAATTAGATTACTCCAAGAGTGGCTTTGGGACTTTAAAGGCAAGGTCTTCAATCAGTCACAGCAAACACACAAGATTCAAAGGAATAATCAGAAGATGATGATACTTCATTAATGATATTTCAGTGAATCATGCCTTAGTTTATATCACCAGCCCACAGAGATAGGCAATGCTTTTTTCTGGGGGGACGCATACACCTAAACATTTTGTGAATCTTTGTACTTTTGTCTATTTACTGTATTTATTTCCCCCGATTTGAACTATAAAACGGTGGTTTTCTTGAGTCAAAATGAGAGTACCCCTAAACATTTTTTAGTAAAAAAAGAAAAAGAAGCAGCAGCGCTGGAGATAGGTATCTACTTTCTGATGCCCGGCACCCAATGGCTTTGTAGTCAATGTGACAAAGCACTGCTGAGTCACCTCAGGTCATCCCAGAGACCTCCTAGTGGAATCTTTCAGTCAAGTCCTGGAAAGAAGATGACATCAAACTTGGGTCCATGCACTCATATAAGGATAGAACAGAGATTTAGCTGTAAGATCCAGAATTTCCTCCTTACTGTGGTAAGAATTTACTTCCGAACCACTTAAGGTATGCACTAGTCCTTGCTCAGGTGAGGGAATATACCTTTAAGTGACCACGAAACCAAGAGACTAGCAAGCAAACTTCCTGTAGGAACCCGGTTCATTAAAGCTGTGGCGCAATAGGGCAGCCTTGCCAGCTAGAAAAGACTGCATCAGAGGAATGTTAGAACAAAGCTTTTATAGAGTTTTACACACATAGCCATACATCATAAAGCATCATTGCATACATCAAAAGAGGTTACAGGTCAAGGGATGTAAAAAGACATGGCTCTACACTGATATCAACTTTGGTCTCAGCTTTTGCACTTCACCTCCGGTTGCCTCGACAGCCAGGCTTTCACTAAGGAACTATGGACATTGCATTCCCATATATTTCTTCCTGGCTCAGCACTCTGGCGTGAACTTAAAACATCCTAGCAAAACACCCTGACTAACCATCTGTGCCCTTCTAATAATACAAATAAACTTCCCACCCTTCAGGGTCAGATAAGTATGAAATGCAGTGTAGGAGTGAGGCATGAGAGATTTGCAAAATGCAGGAACCCAACCAGGAAACCAAGACTCAAATCACTCATTGATACATAATATTACAGAGTAAATGCATGAAACAACTAAAGCAAAATCTATGTCAAGAATTAATATCAAAATTTCTAGACACCACCGTGGGAGCAGGGCTGGGGCGGGAGAGTGCTAGAGCTCTGTCTGGTCAAGTTGCATGGAATCAATTTCAATCCATTACCCCCGAGGATGTGGACAGGCTGCTTGGATGTGTGAAACCAACCACCTGTCTCCTTGATCCTTGCCCATCCTGGCTAATAGAAGCAAGCCGGGAAGGCCTGGGCGATGGGCTCTGCGGGGTGGTGAATGCTTCCCTCTGTGAGGGAACATTCCCAGATCCGCTGAAAGAGGCGGTCATTAAACCGCTTCTTAAAAAACCATCTTTAGACCCGGCCAGTATGGCCAACTATCGCCCAGTCTCAAATCTTCCATTCTTGGGCAAGGTGATTGAGCGTGTGGTTGCTGAACAACTCCAGGCACGCCTGGAGGATGCGGACCATTTGGATCCCTTCCAATCAGAATTCAGGCCTCATCATGGGACTGAAACTGCCTTGGTCGCGCTGGTTGATGATCTCCGGCGAGCTAGGGACAAAGGTGAGAGTTGTTTCCTGGTTCTGCTGGATCTCTCAGCGGCCTTTGATACAATCGACCATAACATCCTTCTGGACCGTCTAGAGGGGCTGGGAGCTGGGGGCACTGTTATACAGTAGTTTCGCTCCTTCCTCCTGGGCCGTGTTCAGAAAGTGGTGGTGGGGGATGAGTGTTCAGACCCCTGGGCCCTCACTTGTGGGGTGCCTCAGGGTTCCGTCCTCTCCCCCATGCTTTTTAACATCTATATGAAGCCGCTGGGAGAGATCATCAGGGGGTTTGGACTGGGTGTCCAGCAATACGCAGATGATACCCAGCTCTACCTCTCTTTCAAATCAGAACCAGTGAAGGCGGTGAAGGTCCTGTGTGAGTGCCTGGAGGCGGTTGGAGGATGGATGGTGGCTAATGGATTGAAGTTGAATCCTGACAAGACAGAAGTACTGTTTTTGGGGGACAGGGGGCGGGCTGGTGTGGAGGACTTCCTGGTCCTGAATAGGGTAACTGTGCCCCTGAAGGACCAGGTGCGCAGCCTGGGAGTCATTTTGGACTCACAGCTGTCCATGGAGGCGCAGGTCAATTCTGTATCCAGGACAGCTGTCTACCAACTCCATCTGGTACGTAGGCTGAGACCCTACCTGCCCGTGGACTGTCTCGCCAGAGTGGTGCATGCTCTAGTTATCTCCTGCTTGGACTACTGCAATGCGCTCTACATGGGGCTACCTTTGAAGGTGACTCAGAAACTACAACTAATCCAGAATGCGGCAGCTAGACTGGTGACTGGGGGCGGCCGCCGAGACCACATAACACCGGTCTTGAAAGACCTACATTGGCTCCCAGTACGTTTCCGAGCACAATTCAAAGTGCTGGTGTTGACCTTTAAAGCCCTAAACGGCCTCGGTCCAGTATACCTGAAGGAGCGTCTCCACCCCCATCGTTCTGCCCGGACGCTGAGGTCCAGCGCCGAGGGCCTTCTGGCGGTTCCCTCATTGTGAGAAGCAAAGGTACAGGGAACCAGGCAGAGGGCCTTCTTGGTAGTGGCGCCTGCCCTGTGGAACGCCCTCCCATCAGATGTCAAAGTGATAAATAACTACCTGACATTCAGAAGACATCTTAAGGCAGCCCCCTCCAGGGAAGTTTTTAATCTGTGATATTTTAGTGTATTTTTGGTTTCTATGGAAGCCACCCAGAGTGGCTGGGGAAACCCAGCCAGATGGGCGGGGTACAAATAATAAATTATTATTATCTATATCACTGCTCTGCCCAGTGCTCACCGCTGTGGTTAGGAATACTTCATATATAGCTATGGATGGTCAAATAATAGGATTATTCTGATATATTACTTTACCTTGTGACTTCAGATCATTCGCCTTCGTTTTGAATATGGAAACATTACATCCCTAATATTTTGTTTCAACAGAGGAATTCTAGTCCTTCGTGGAGCGATGACAGAGAAGGAAATCTTACAGAATTAGTTCTTCAGAATGAGCTTAAGGTATGCATAATAATTTCCCTAGTACCTGTGTGGCATTTCTATAAGAGTATATATATAGCTTAGCAAATATGCATGGATATTTCCCCAAGGCCCATAGAGAGTGACCTTATGAATGCAGGTGCATGGGAAAAGCAACCTTAAAGTGTCAGGGTCTCATTCTGGGAACACTTGCAACGAGGACCAGGCACCTTACTCCTTTTACTACCATTACAACTTGTAAGTGGAGGAAGCTGCTGGCCTGAACTTGACTATATTGCTATCACCGCTAGAGACGGCTGGGATTCCAGCCCAGCAGGGATCATGTGACATAAGGAACCAAAATAGTCCCAGTTAGTCTCTATAGAGTGGCTGACTCAGCTCTTCCTTCTGGGCAACTTGTTGCTTAGTGCAGATCAAGTTGCTTTTCTACCTATTTGACAGCTGTGGAACCCTATTCTTGCTTCTAGATTAGAATCCTCTTCACAAGCATGCTGATAGGAACAATTGCCCAGCAACCATCAGAGTAACTTATGTAATTTGTACTTTCTTGCAGGAAAAAATAGTTTTGTGTAATGCTTTATAATAAGTACATTTCCCCCTCTTTTACTGTTTCCAAAGATTGAGCAGTTGACCAAAGACTGGACAGATAAGTGGATTAACAGGAAAGCTATCATGGAAGAATACAGTGTGGATATCAACAAGGAAAAAGCTGGAGTGATGATAGATTCCAGTTTACCTCATTTAATGGCCATGGATTATGATATCCTTAGTACGGGAGTTATGCTGTATCATCTCAGGGTGAGATGCAACACTTGGTTTGTTTGTTTATTTTTACTTTCTTGCAGGTAGCAATAGCTGTAGTTATACTGTATATGGAAAAAAGGTTTAACCTGCTGTGTTTGCTTAATAGTAATTATATGGACACAAATAGTTTGAAATAGTTGAGAGTTTATCATTGTGAGATGAGATAAAATAATTGCATTCTTCTTTAAGGTTTTGAGAGAATCTGAAATCTATACTATTCCATCAATAGAAAAAACCCATGGTGTATCTAAATTTTGCACCTCTGTCTTAATACTTCTACTCATATGTCTGGCAAACAAAAGGGAAGGTTATATTACTTGGGCTTAGTAATACCATGTAGACTACATCATTGCCATGGGGAAACTGAAGAAACACATGCTTTTAGAGTAAAATTTTAACAAAGTGGATATAATAATTTAGCAATGGAAGCAAAAATCACAGCATTATAGACAAGTAGTGAATTTAGATATTTAACCAAATTTTTAAATAAGGATGGATTAAGTTCCTGGTTATTATACAAAGCTGTAGTACACAGTGGGTATCAGATACAAGGATTATCATTGTTAATATTGTAGTTTTCCTTATGCAATTTTAAAACATTGTTATAAAAAGCATTTCAGCAATCATTCTGAAAGAGAAAATATGAAACATAATTTTATTTCAATTTCCCCATATTAGTCTGTCTGTAAACATATTTTAACTGAAAGTGCTAAGTATGCTATGTTTTCTCTATAAGTACAGTGTACAGTGAGAACCTTTTGAGGCCAGATTCCTGGGCAAGATGACTTATAAAAGGCACTAACTTTTTGGAAATAGAGAAATTTATTTTTAACAGTACAGTGGTACCTTGGTTTGCATACATTTTGGATTACAAACATGTCAAACCCAGAAGTGCGTGTCCCAGTTTGCAACCTTTTTTGGAATTACAATCCTTTTTTTTTTTTTTTTTTTGATTACGTACAATTTTTTTTGGGAGGCCCCATTGGTGAAAGCGCGCCTTGGGTTACAACCTGTTTTGGTTTACAAACGGACCTCTGGAACGGATTATGGTTGTAAAGCAAGGTACCACTGTATATCAGTTTGGGTTTAAAGATTTATACTAAAAAGGGAAAGAAAGGCCCAACTTGCTAAATACTACTTTCATTTAGCTCTCTCTTTTTTGTTTCAAGAATGAAGCTTAGTTTAATGACATGATGAATAGAATTTTTGTGTACTTACTATGAGTAAGTAACTGAAGAACCATTTAAGCCAAAAAGAGGAAGATTAACTGCATAAGAAAAAGAAGCCAGCAATCCAAACAACAACTTTTGTGCCTTTATTAAAAGTGTAATTCTTATGTTAAAATGATTCTGTGATACATGTTTGGACACTTTTTGTTTAGTGCACGCGCTTAAAGCTGGAGTTCAACTTCCTAGAAATTATGGCAGCAAAATTATAGAAAGAGCTTATGCTTTACAATGTTTTTGTGTCAATTTAAAATTCTCCATTAAGGAACCTAGTCTAGGAAGCATGTGCAATATATGCATTAACAATACACCTGACATTCTCTAATTTTTTCCCTTTTCCTAAACTAACTTCCACTGTTTAAAACGTGAGTATCATCCCACTTCAACTGACATAAAATATCTTAATTTTGGATAATTTACCTGCAGATGTTTCATTTATTCTATCCCTTTTACTTCTCAAAGAGCATTTCAGATCCAAGAGTGCTGGTGTTTGCTTTTTCTTTTGCACATTCTTTATGGCAATTGGTACTTTTTCATATTAAAGTTTATATCATATAGGCCCCCATGAGTGAATATACATGCCTTTGTTTGGGACTAGTGCAAGATGCAATATTTCCCCATATTCCCCTTGGTGTCCCACTGAAACAGAAAGCCGAGACTTCTTCAAAATGTTTATTCCCTTTGTTAGTTGCTGAGACTACGAGAAGTCTAATCAAGAAGTCTAATCAGTTCTGACATAGTAGAAAGAATGGCTTTCATAGTCACTTTTGCACAAGAGCCAATTTTGCAATACCTGAGAGAGATTGAATATATCTTTATATAGAAAGAAACCTTATTTGCATACTCACTAACAGGGATTTTCATTAAACCCTCTTGTCTGTTTCATTTACGCTGCACTAACAACTTTGTCCCCTCTTTCTTTGCTTCTAGATGCTGCCTTTACTTTTCTTTATGCTTTGCCTTTTTAGATTCAGGTGTCTGTTACCTTCAACTGAGGAGCAAGAAGGTAAAATGTTAATGTTTTTCCTCTACAAAGTGAACAGTGCTGTCTTGCTATCTCGCATGAATAGCAAAGGAAAAGAAGCCTGCTCTAGATCATGCTACATGAGAGGTGCTTTAACCCTTGCACTCTTCTTGTTTACCTGTATTTTACAATGTCTACCAGGTGTGGCAGCAGTTTTGCGTAAAAAGAAAAGTATAGGATTTACTTGTGACAAAGAGCCTGAATATATTTAGGAGAGAAATTATAATTAAAATGTTCTCTCAGGACAGGGCTCACATAATCCTTGGTTTTATCTTTTGAAAAATAGCATACCTTATATATAATGTGTCTTTTGACATTCACATATCTAGGAACGTTTGCTTTTTGTGTGAACTAGGTCCAGATTTTATTTATTTATTTATTTAGATACATATATATATACATATAAAGGTAAAGGGACCCCTGACCATTTGGTCCAGTAGTGACCGACTCTGGGGTTGCGGCGCTCATCTCGCTTTAGTGGCCGAGGGAGCCGGCGCACAGCTTCTGGGTCATGTGGCCAGCATGACTAAGCTGCTTCTGGCGAACCAGAGCAGCGCACAGAAACACCATTTACCTTCCCGCCGGAGCGGTACTTATTTATCTACTTGCACTTTGACGTGCTTTCGAACTGCTAGGTGGGCAGGAGCTGGGACCGAGCAACGGGAACCACCAACCTTCTGATCGGCAAGTCCTAGGCTCTGTGGTTTAACCCACAGCGCTACCTGCGTCCCACATATACATATACCTTACTTTTAAAAGCAAAACACATTCACAAAGAAGTTTATCCCACATATTTATTTGTGCAATGCTGTCATCACATTGTAGTTCACATGCTTGTAGACAACTGGTGCTGCAAACTATAGTGTGATGGCATACTTCTGAGAGCTGGGCCATCGCAGCAGCACTGTGAATGTGAGGAGAATGGAAGCTGAGGAAGGGAGACTGAGGCAGTTGGATGGTCCAGGCAAGTTGCAGGGAAACAATTGACACAATCCAGGGCATCTCCCTAGCATCTATCCTGCTGTGCTTCTGCAGTCCAGCACTTCCTTCCGCCTTGCTTTCTGCTGCTGTGGCTGAAACAGCATTGTCTGTGTGAGGTGGGCAGTATGAGTAGGAGGAGGGTTAATAAGAATGAAGGTTGGCAAGCTCTAAGGAGGAGAAGGGCCAGCTCCATGTTTCTGAGGGGACTTGGGAACACAGGGTACAAACAGACCCCTTGTCCCTTCCCTTTCTTCTCCAAAGCATATTCTTCCTCTGCTCTGGGCCCCACCCATACCTTTTTATCTCTGCTTCTTTAGGTTCTCAAATATTTATAAGCTTCCTTCTCTCTCCCCCCCCTCAATTTCTTCTACTTCTTTTCACCTTGTTGTCTCCCTCTCAATTTTCTTTTTATTTTGTGTCCTTTCTTTTGCATGCCATCTCCTCATGTCAACTTGCTGAACATGTGTTCAGAAAATACGTCTGAAAAGGTTTCTGGACCCTCAGAACTTAATTTAGGCAGCGGTTGTTCGATGTTTTTCTGATCTGCTGATAAATATTCTGAAGAAGCAGGGGCTGAACTTCTTGCATCTTTGTAACTTTTCTTACATAAGAAGTTTGTTAGGGCAACTAATCATTTTTCCCATATGAGTCTCATACAACACTACACATGAATATAATTCCCTCATCATTGCTATGTTTAATAACTGTGTTACTATTCTACAGTGTTATCCGTTGATTTGCCACCCTTCACTTCAGCTCTTGTGGGGACTAGGTTTCATTTTTCTTTTTTTTCTTTTTTGTTATCTGCAAATTTTTCTAGGCAAGGATTATTTCTTCATCTGTTTTATTTGGAAATAAGATCTGTCTTAATTAATTTAAGGCTGTAATCCAGTTCATAATTCGTGGTTCTTATTGAAATCAATGGCACTTAAGTATGCTACTCAATTTTATCCCAGCATTCTTTTATTACCCTTTTAAAAAAGGTGATTTAGGATGCGTGTAGAATAACAAGCATGTTGACCATTAAAATATTTTACATAGCAAATGATACCTTATTCTTCTGAGTGAGTAGCTCTTTTTATGCCAGGAGATAAGTGTTAAAATTGTAGTGCTCAGTAATAGATTTGCTAGATTTTAGAGTTGGAGTGTAAGTTTGAAATCTTGTGTTTTAAATGCTTCCAAACCACCTAGAAGGCTAAAATATGGTAGATAGCTTGTTATGAGAAAATTCAGAAGGATGAAACATTTTATGTAGCATAGCAGAAATTAGCATTGCAACACAGAGCAAGCCAAGATCCACATGGTATGGTTTTATAAACTTGAGGCCTCTCGCTAAAGGTAGAACATATAACTATAATGTCTTGTAGCCACTGCAAACTTCATTCTCTATGAATTTGTCTAATCCTCTAATCACCACCCTTTGTGAAAGTCAATTCCATAGTTTAACTGTGCACTGTGTGAAGAAATACTTTCTAATTAAATGCATCAGGAAAGTTCGTGCTGGAAAATCTAAATGTTCTGAACCATGTGAAGTCCATAGGCTTTTGAATCTTATTGTTTAGAGTCATTTCTCTCACCTGAAATTTTAAAAACCAAATCGCTTGCCTCAAGCAGATAGTTGATAAATGTAGTGGAAATGTTACACAACGAAGTATAAAAATCTGCACACATGCGTGGAAGGAATATATAAATCTATCCAAGTCTCTTTAAAATAGTAATAATAATAATAACTTACTGTGATTGTTCCAATTTTGTAGGAAGGAACAACCAAAATTGGAAGAAGTGATTCAAACCAGGAACAGGATATCGGTAAGAATTATGAGGGAGACCCCAAACTCTTGCAGAGAAATCATGAGAAATGCAACATCCTGCGATTTCCCCAAAACCTACACCAAACCTAACAAGAATTGTGTCCAGTTGCCTCACTCCAGTGGGGAGTAAGACCTGGTAGGAGAGGTTAGCATGCATATGCTAGAGCTGTGGGAAAAGTTAATTTGGTTTTGGGGGTGATGTGCTGATAGCTACCCCAAGGTCCCCATAATGATTTGGCCTCTTTTTGGTACTTTTGGTGTTCTTTTATTGGGTCTATACAGGCATTCTGCTGAACTGGAGGCCGATGTTTTAAAAGTGTTGCAACTCTGAGAGGACCTGTGTATTGAGTGCCAAAGTTCCACAACCCCACGGCATCTCTACTAATTAGAAAGAACCGGACATGGCATCTCTGCTAATTAGAAAGAACCAGACACAACTCATTGGGTCAGATAAGGCCACAACTTCATTGGTTACAGATGCAAGGGTTTTTGCATAGACATTGGGCCACAACCATTGACTTCTGGCCCACCTGCCGGAAGTGAAACCCTGGGCCACCCAACAGGGCTATGACTTACATCAGATAGAAGGACCCCCACAGGGATCGCTGTCTTGAGGTGTGCTGTGGCCCAAACCCCCGCCTGGGCATAAGGTCAGAAGTAACTGCTCCTGGATCCCTTTCGTGAGATACCATTACATTTGGAGGGGTAGGCAGAGGCCATAGCTTCCCCTCCATCCAAGACTCAGCGGTGGAGGAAGCTGCTTGGGCGCCTGGGGCGGTGCATCCAGGGGCGGGGCGAGCAGCCCATAGGAGTGAGGGCACAGCCTCCGGAGTCTGCCTGCCTCCTCCCACTCAGCTGCTCTACAACTGGGGGGGGGGAGGCAGCGGGGAGAGAGACACGTGGCTCAGGCACGCTGCAGGCCCCGCGGTAAGTGCCACCCAGCATTTTGTCATCCCCCTCAGTGGTGACACCCAGGGCGGCCCACACCCTCCACACACCCCTTCCTCCGCCCCTGCCAAGACTAAGGTTTATCTAATGCCTAAACCACCAAAGTTGTGAGTATTGTAGTGAGGTAGACACAACCCCCGGACTGGCGCCAATTGGCCTGGTAAACAAATTCCTGCCCGGCTGCAAATACGGAGACCAACAAATAGTCCATAGCAAGGTCAAAATTACACATGACAGAAATTAATCAAATGGAGAATGCGAGGGTGATCTGATGAAGAACTGAACGCCAGGACCTGTTTATTGAATGTTCACTTTGATTTCTTGTCACAAATTTCTTGCACTGTGTCTCACATAGAAAGCAAGTAAAAAATAAAAGTTTATTAAAATAGCATCACAAACTGGAAACAAAATAACATGTTTGCTGTACTATACCAGGAAACAAATGGACAGAGCAGTACAGAGCAGCCTTCAGAACAATTGGTTTTATTTTCAAAAACTGGTTAGAATGATCATTTGCGAAGAATAAATTTAAATCTTGTATAGTAGATTAACCTAATTCTTCAAGAATATAACTGTGCTGCTTAAATTGTGAGCCATCTGGCAGAGACTTGTCATAAATTTTCCTCGCATTGCATGAATTATTTTAAGGGTAGTACAAATTAATAACAAAAATAGCATGATTCCTAGTGTTTCTGTATATTTGCACTGGAGTTTTGTACAAAGAAAATAATGGATGTTTCTCCTTCACCACCCCGCGAAAAACAACAATAATTAAATAAATAATAAATCCACGTGTTTTGCAGTTTTGCAGGGTCAGTGCATTGAAAGGGACCATTGCGTTGTAGACAACCAGCATGGGATTGTGACTCTGCGGCCTCTTCAGGGAGCGCATTGCGTTGTGAATGGTCATGAAGTCACAGGTTCTGTTCGTTTGTCGCAAGGTAAATCCTGTACTGCTTCTTTTACAGTACTGCTGCTGTCAAGCACACCTGGTAGATATGTAAAATGATTTGAGAACAGATTTATGGAACAGGATTATAAAGTACATTGAAGCATTGCATGACCTGATCCTAGCCATGTTTTCTCAGAAGTGAGCACTCCTGATTTCAGTGGAACGTCTGAGAACATGGGCCTACACTGCATATCATTTGTTGTTATAGAAATTTGTGACTGCAATAATTGCTCTGTACTCATATTTGTTTTACTCTAGGCTACCCTAGCTAAATTGGAATTTTAAAGACAAGCCCCAGGATGAATACTTCCTTCTGTAAAACACATTAGCTTTATTTCAGCTGCTTATACCTGATAGCTTTGGCTCAGTGCCTCAGATATTTTTAATGAAAGTCAATAGCTGAATGTCTCTTGAGTTCAGTTGTGAATATATTAATGATGTGATGCACCAGATATATTGGTAGTCTTAAAGTTCTGGATTCATCTCATTTAATTTCAAGTAAATTTCAAAGTAGAAGCACTAAATTTTTTTTTAAAATATTTTATTGCAAATTTTAAACAGAAGAAAATCACCAAACATATACAATACCTTCACCAAAAAGTAACAGACAAAAGAAACATAGGTAGACAAAAACATAAACATAAAATAAAAAAAATCATAACTGTTCATACATCATTTTTTCACAACTATCTGGACTTCCTCACATCTCCCTTTCCTGCGTTCTCCATAATAAAATTATAAGCAGCAATTTATTACCTTATTTCAATTCTTATTTTCTAGTTCTCATATATTATGCCTCAGACTTTAAGTATTTTTATCAAATGCCTAACAGCTTGGTTTAGACATAACATTACTTCAGGTTTCATCTTTCTTGTTAACTTCCACTTATTCTTATATATCTTTCAGCTAAATTGCTGATGCCATGTTATTTCCTTTCGTAGAAGCACTATAAAGGTGCCTTCAGCACTGGTGTGCAAGTCTCATCCTACATGCAGTGCTTGCTGGCAGTGGTGAACATACTGTGGCGTATCTGTATTAATAATTTTATAATGCTGCTTGGAAAGAGAATGAAAACAAATCTGCCAGCATCATGATACCATTATGGTGCAGCTGAATTTGGAATACCATGTATAGTTAAAATAAAAATACAATTGAGCAGGAAAATCTGCAGGAAAAAAGCAACCAAAATGATCAAAGGAGATTGGGCATTTACCTTATGAAGGAAGGCTAAAACTTTAATAAAAATATTATTAATAAAATAAAATAAAAATAAAAAAGTGTTCAAGGTATTTTGAAAAATTTGAGAAGCCCAGTTAATTCCAAAGTGGGATCTAAAATGTCTTTTTGTTACTAGAATATTTTCAGAATTAGACTGTTAACAAAAATAAATTGTTAATAACAGATAATATGTTATATCTAATTGTAGCTTTAAAAAATACCTTATTTGTAGTAAAATGTACTATAAATACACAGGAAAAGTCAAATATTTGCATAACAGATTAAATAACTGGTAGTTTCTCAATTTGCCTTTTCTTACTCCTGTTTTTAGGAGCTCTGGTTATTCTGGGCAAAGCTCACAAATTTAGGTTCAACCACCCAGCTGAGGCTGCCCTTTTAAGACAAAGACGATCCGTAAGTTTGAAGTATTGTTTGTTGCTCCTCCCCCCCCCGCCCCTTGTTTCATTGACTGCTAATGTCAGTACTCTGTAGTAAATATGAGAACAACTAATGCTTTCCATGGTTACTTATTTGCCAGCAGAAAACTTATGTACCTTCTAAAACGACAGCATGCCCCAAAGAAAAGGTTAGGGAATTGCTGTTGCATCACACTTGATACCATTGACTGTGGTGTCCTTTGCGTTGTTTGGTCAGGATGGTGGTTTGGGTCACATGTTATACAGTGGTGCCTCACAAGACGAAATTAATCCATTCCGCGAGTCTCTTCGTCTTGCGGTTTTTTCGTCTTGCGAAGCACGGCTATTAGCGGCTTAGCGGCTATTAACGGCTTAGCGGCTATTAACGGCTTAGTGGCTTTGCGGCTTTAAGAAAAAGGAAACAAACTCGCAAGAACTCGCAAGACGTTTCGTCTTGCGAAGCAAGCCCATAGGGAAATTCGTCTTGCGGAACGACTCAAAAAACGGAAAACTCTTTCGTCTTGCGCGTTTTTTGTCTTGCGAGGTACCACTGCATAGTGGAGGCATATAGAGGCATTCGTCTTGCAAGGTACCACTGTATAGTGGTTCTGGTCCTTCCTAGAAGGGCAATTTCAGAAGAAGGTGATGTGGCATGCCACATGGACTTTGGCCTCCAGAGTCCTTCAGGGTTCTCTTATGCTGGAGTCCTTAAGCATTCCCTCCTCCACTGAATAATAATAATAATAATATAATTTATTATTTGTACCCCGCCCATCTGGCTGGGTTTCCCCAGCAACTCTGGGTGGCTTCCACGGAGACCAAAAATACACAAAAATGTCACACATTAAAAACTTCTCTGAACAGGGCTGCCTTCAGATGTCTTCTGAATGTCAGGTAGTTGTTTATCGCTTTGACACCTGATGGGAGGGCATTCCACAGGGCGGGTGCCACTACCGAGAAGGCCCTATGCCTGGTTCCCTGTAGCTCATAAAATAGCCATACTTTTTTTTGCTGCTGAATCACACTGTTGACTGATGCTATGCTTCTGCTCAACTTAAACCCCTAGATCCTGTACACATGTACTGCTGTCGATCAATAAACAGCAGCAGGCAGCAAATAGTTTGATTCTGGCATACTTTCATGCATTGTGCCCCCGCGCACACATAAGAGTTGGAACTGCAGCACAGGAATCTTGAGGTGGTAGGTCTGCTGTACAGTAGCTGAAATGGGCACAATTTTACAGGACCTTTTCTTGTTCTCATTGAAATTAAATTCAGGTTTAGGGGAAATGGCACATCTTTTGAGGATTCCTATTCACTTCTTTAGGGTTTGTGCTGAATCTGTGTCCAGTAGATTGTGCACATTAGCATTCAGAATCACTGGGGAAACCCTGAATGTAACATAAGTCCTCTTCCTGCGTACATATTTATAGCCATCATTGTCAGCCAGGAGGACCCAAGCTCTTTGTTTCATGGTTGGCTTGGATATAAGGCCCAGCCTAAGACGTGAAAGTAGGATTTAAATCTAGGTTTCATTATTGACACTCTGCTCTATGGAGCAGGGGCTGTATCTTACATAAAAAACGCGCAACAGTGATTCTAGCAATTACTTTAATCATCTTGTGGTATTTACTTCCTTCCCCATCTTTTCTGTTTTATAGATCAGTGAGTCCTCTTCTGTAGTGAGTTGCAGATCTCTTGAATGGCTAGATTTGGATGGTGACTTCCCTTCCCATCTTCATCGCTTTTATCCAGCTGAAACGGAAAGGTATGTTTAAAAGGATTTAACTGAAATGAAATGACATTCATCTGAATTCTGCTGATTTCATTTTTTTTAAGGTTGCAAGGATATTGGGCAGAATTCATCTATCAAACTCTGTCAACTTCCACTTGCACAGTAGGGCTGTCCCCCCTCCTCCCTCTGACCCCTGAAATCAGCTACTGTGTGTCTGAAGAACCCCCTGAACAGCACGGGATGAGGGAAGGAGGTGGCCATTCCATCTGGCATACTGAAATGCTATCACATTTGTAAAAATTGTTGAATTCCACCCATAATCTTCGCTTCCTTTTTAGCAATACAGTTGCCTACAAATGCATATTTTTTTAATAGTAGCATGGCCACGCTTTCACAGTTCTGAAGCCTTCCCACTACTCTTAATACAAGGGGAGACCATTGGGAATGTTTACATAATGTATATTCTGAAGTTCACACACAGCTTATTCTTTCCTTTTAATGATTCTGGGTCTGCATCCCAGCTGCACTGTCTCATGATAGAAATAAGAGCTTTAAGAAAGAACAGTATCTAGCCTGGGCTGTGCTGTATGGGTTAAATTTTATGTCTGGTCCTGCGCAGCTGCTGTAGTCCTCTGCTGCTGCTCCTGTGTTATGCTGAGGTTATGGTGTGGTATTGAAAACAGCCTCTTGATTGGATAGATGTGCCGGGGGGAGAGGTATCGGACAAAAATGCAAATCAATGGATGAGCTTGTTGTGTTATAACTCGGACTCCTAAGTGCTTTGAGTGCTAGCCTTAATTGATTTGCAGGGATACTGAATAGCTTTCTTTTCATCCCTAGTCTGTTTTTCAAAATCTCAAAACTAAGTTATACCTAATATTTAGGGACTCGGGGAATCTGATTTGGCTGAGTTGTTTTTTGTTTTGTTTTTTAATCTGACGATGGTTTTCAGGGACTGTATTTTGCCTTTTGCCTGGGTTCTGTGATCCAAGCCTCCATATATGGTTGCAGCAAAGCATTCTGCTTCATTACTTGGCTGTGGCTGCCATAGCTACTGAAAACTGCATTATGCTGTAGAAGCCGCCAGATTCTGCATAAGCCTTATAGGCGTTTTTGGGGAAGAGGGGAGGGAGTTACACAATAGAGTCCTGGGAAGCTGGTGACAAAACAGCCGGGAGAAAACGTGGCTCTACAAAAGGCTGATTTAGTATGCTGACTGCCAATTTAACGCATGGGACGAGAAGATGAAAAATGAATCAGCTGTTTTCATAATCCTGGAAATGTTCTCGGTAATTGGTACTTACAATTGGTTTAAGGTCAGTGACATTTAGGAAATAAACATTGGATGTGTTAATTACTATTTATTGATAAGAATGCTATCATTGTAATTATGCTTTTAATCTTTGTTAAATCTAGTGAGCAATGTTGGTTATATTCCACAAAGGGTTTCTGTTCTCCCCATGCCTTAGTTTGTTTGTTTTGCCTGTGTCATTCCATGATGAGAGTCGGGTCTGGCAAAGCAAAAGACAATATCTTCTAGAGTAAATGTTTTTGGGGGGTTTTAAAATCACAGTAAGGCTTCATTAACTGTTTTGTTTTGTTTTTAATTTGAAAGAAGGGAAACCTGATTAGTAGGTTTATTTCTTAGTGCATGAAATGCTGGGATTTAACATTTCCTGAAAGAAGCTGGAGTTGTATCAGTATCTGGGTGACGATGCTTCTGTGGACCAGTAAAACAACCACCTGTGCAAATTTTGGAGTATAGAGGCCTGCTTTATAGTAACAAATAATTTTAATGCATTTACTTTGACATTATTCTCCATGTGGAACGTTTGGGGTGGGGATGAGCTGTGGCAGAACACCTGCCGTCATGCTACTTAAGATTACTGTGTCAATGATTATCCACAGAACAAGCAATTATACTTCAAGGCAGTGAAGTGTCCATGCCTAAACATTGGAATATATAGCAATAAAAACAGTATTGATGTGGATGGGACTGACATCCAAGCCCCAGGTCCTGCCATTTTCCAGTTCTTTCGTGTTTCAGTAGAGGTGCCTCATGCGTTCTGCATTACCTATGTGATGCAAGCATCAGGCTGGATGAATTTTTATTACCAATCTACTTAATGCAGTTGTCTCTGTGTTCTGAATACATATAGGATATTTTCTGTTTGTTCTTGGATTGAGTACTTGAATCTGCTGACATTTTTAAGAATTGTTGGGAAATACGGGAGCATAGAAACCAATGCTTTCTACACTTTATGTAATGCAACCCCCTCAGTTATTTTCTCCTTCTGTGGCATTAATCACTGAGATAGCAAAAATTGTAGAGATCTGCAGTACTGTATCATAATACGGTGTGCACTGTTGCATTTTATAACAGCTGTTTTTCAAGACCTGAGCAATGAATGGTTCATAAAGCCTAATATCCTGTCTTTTGTAGTGTCCATTAGCAAATGCTTTGGTGACCATGAATAGGACTGGTGTACAGCAGTTGATCTTCATTCAGCTGCAGCTTCTGTGTGTTGGGGGGGGGAGGCCGGGGGGGGGTCTGCTTGAAGGTTAATAGCCTCTCATTTAACAGCTTTTAAAAGACCTGTTCTCTTTGAATTGGTCTAATTGCTTTTTGAGCTGAACTACAGCTTCCCATTTAAATGGGGTGTTTAGCTTAAACGACAAGTTCTTATGTTTTAGAAAAAGGGTAAAAGGAGCCTTCTGGTCAGTTTAGAGCAGGGGTAGGCAACCTAAGGCCCGGGGGCCAGATGCGGCCCAATCGCCTTCTCAATCCAGCCCACAGACGGTCCGGGAATCAGCGTGTTTTTACATTAGTAGAATGTGTCCGTTTATTTAAAATGCATCTCTGGGTTATATGTGGGGCATAGGAATTCGTTCATTTTTTCCCTCAAAATATAGTTCGGCCCACTACATGGTCTGACGGACGGTGGACCGGCCCCCTGCTGAAAAAGGTTGCTGACCCCTGGTTTAGAGCCACAAGAGACTTTAGATAAGCCTTTCTTCTCCTTTAGCTGAGGGGAAGACATATGCATTTAGAAAGCTTGGGAGTAAATATGGCTTATGACTTGCCAGGTGTAGGGTCATTTATTTGTCTCCTTGGCAAACAGGTGTTTCATAGCCTCTAGATAATCCTAGAACTAGAATGGATGCACCTTACATTGATAGCTGGGTACACTTTCCATTCATTTCATCAGGACTGACATCCATAACTGTCCAGAAGTTTCAGCTATTGTACAGTATCTGCCTCCTAACATGAGAGCGCTATGGGAATCTCCACAGGCTATGTTTACAGACTCTTGTACCAATTGAGCACAAAACATTTTCGACTCAACTCAAAAATCTTCTTGTATGGGAATGCACTAACACACATGCAGTGGAGAAGGAAAGGCAAATAATGAAATTATTGCTTTAAGTGAGGATCTTAACTGCTGCTGGTGGTTTAAAAAGCAGGTTTCTATTCTTCAAAACAGCTAATGATACATGCCCCTCTTAGCTGGTTATTTTGCTGGACTGAAACAGTTAAATACAAATCACAATAAATATATTGGTCTCTAATAATGAGTCATACAACTTTGAATTGGAAATTGGGTTTTCCCTTTCTATAAAAAGTTGTAAAACTTTACAAGGAAAAAACTTGTAAAGAGATTTTTGCTTAGAATGAATTTTAATAGGCAATGGTGCCAGATGCCACACTGCAACTGAAGACCTCATTATTCCATGGTTTGATAGGGATGAGGGTGATAACTTGGATACTGGACCTGAGTAGATGGAATGGGCTGAGTACTCAGTTCAGCACCAGCATGGGCCAGAGGGCCAGAAGGGTTTTGCCCATGGTACATACAGATTCCATCACAAGAATACCACTCCACATTGGAGTGGGTTTATACAGCTTGTATCTGGTGCTGGACCATAGAGACAGATGAGGGATTATGCTCATCCTGTCCACCCTGTTGCCAGCAGCCTCTCTGACTGAAGTATGGAAGGTACAGAACCCAGGATGGTGGTCTTAGCAATTTCAGTGTCCAAGCTGAGACTGTGGGGTGGGGTTGGCTTGGGACTTCATGGCCACCTTGGCAACAGTGGGGCTGTCTTAGTTTGCCACCAGCCCTATACACATGGCAAGACCACACCCTCACTTTTTATTTGGTCCAGGTGAGATGGGCAATCTCAAAATAGGAGAGAGGGGTTCCAAATAACCCCAGTGTCAGGATCAGGGCACTTTCTGGTGGAACCTGGGAGATTCCTGAATGCTCATGAGGATTTTGAAAGCCCTGGCCTTCTAGAATGAGGAACTACAACAGACTTTTGGCACAGTCGCTCATGAGTGCTCTTTCCAGTGTTGTAGAGCATGTATGGCTGCCTGGTATCCCTGCAAATGTTGTGTGATTAAACTGTTGGGAAGACTAGCTGCCATCTGCACACAACACATTCTGAAGCCAACTGAACATTAGTTAGAGGTGCATGATCATGCCTACCTCATGGTAGTGTAGGAAGCAATGAAGTGCTTCCTCCTCTGCTTCCTCAGGTAAGTTATCTGGCAGAGCTCTTTAGAGTGTTCAGAGGGCTGTTATCTACCCCTGTGAGTGGAGCTATAGAGTCCACTGCAAATTGTTTTCAATATAGTTTAAGAATGAAACCATTCAAAACACTCTTGATGCTGTTATTGCAGAATCTGCTGAGGTGCCCAACACACCATCTGAGCGAATGTTTGTGTGATCATTTTCCGTTATTAGGGTTTAATGTCTCCTTGTAGCATTGTGTTTGATGACTTGCCATCTCAACCAGCCCTCTTGACTGATTAGAAATAGCAACAACCGCCCTCCCCAACAACAACCACCTCCCCATAACAGTACCCCAGCCCAGGAATTCGTTCAGCAACCTCAGCTTTTGTAGCTGGAATCAGTCAGGGCCCCTCCCTACCAGGTGAGGTGGGAAAAGGCCTGCAAGGCAGGGAGCAGGTCTTTAGGGACTCATCAGCATAAACTGGAGCCACTTTGAGAATGGTCCATCATTCCTTTCCTTTCTTTTGTCTGCTCCATGTGCATTGCTCTGATTCTCACAACCTTTCTCCCAAACATTCTTGATAAAATTTCCCTCAGATCCCCATCTGTAAAATGGCCTTAATGATATAAAGACAGATTAGAATGGCAGCTATGTATATTCCTTGGAACTTTCTCATCATTCTGGCCAGTGCTCAGATTATGAAGCAAAAGATAAGGGAGTTCTTAATGAAACCCAAAGCTCTGTCCCCTCACTTCCCCAATTTTAGACAAATCATGGGCCTCCTGCAGCCAGAATGAGAGGACTGGGACTTCTACAGCCCTCCCTTGGTAATTTGAGTGCTACTTCTGAGTGGATGCTACTGCTCTTCTAGTATGAACGAAGTAGTTTGAATTGAATTGAATTTATTAATACGGTCACAGACCAGCGTCAACACACACAATATCACAGATCATAAAAATATCAGAAATACAAAAGACAATATGAGTATAACAAGGATTTAAATATAAAAATTAAAATAGATTATTAGCGTGCTCCCTGTAGTTAACATTTGGGGGTTGAATGAAGTAGTTTATCTTAACCTGTACCAGTACGGGTTCCGACCTGGGTTTGGGACTGACTCACTCTTGGTCAACATGATGGATGACCTGTAGCAGAAGACACCCCCCCCCTTGATGTGGAATTCGTTGCCATTTGAAATAAGGCATGCTCCAATAAACTACACTTTTAGATGCATTCTTATGCCTTTTTTTATTTACTCAAGACATTTCTGAAATAAAGTTTGAATTATTGTTCATTGACTACCTTAAAATAACAGCTTAACTATTTTTGATCTTCTGTACACCACGCTGGTATTTTGCGAACTGTTTATAAATATTTTTAAATGAAATAACTATTATGTGGCTAGTGGTATTACTATGTGGAGCCCGCTATTAAGCTTCTTTTAAATTTCATGCTACCCGTCAACATTCTGACCTTACTGTGACATCACACACATGCAAACACACATGCAACACACATACACATCATAGCCTTTCCTTTACCCATCCTCCTTCATTAGGATCTTTCATTAGGACCTGAACTTTTCATTGCACAATTAGATACTTTGATTTTGACTGGCAGAAACGTAAACCGATTTAAAGAGATATATGTTTGACCTGCAATAATGTTGCTTTCCTGGTTTAATTTTATTTTTAAATTTTCCAGCAGTGAACAGAGAGATGCTGTACATGAAGATTGTCAGTCAAAGCTGAAGAACCCGGAGGTTCTCCACAGCAAGGAAATTCAAAAGCAGCAACAGTATGTTGAAAAATTACAACAGCAGATCTTGGATGGGCAGATCAAAGCTGAGCAAGAACTAGAGCATGATCAAGCCATAATCAATCAGTGGATCAAAGAAAGTGAGTTTTCTTTCCCATTATCACTTTCCATTCTCGTTTTTTTCCTACTTACACTGTTGATGCATAATTTTCTCATTTTACTCTGGTTTCTTTCTTTCATCCATTATTTTATCATTCTTAAAGTGAGGTTAGCGCTCAAGCAGCAGTTTATATTTTATATTCATTGGCTGGATGAGTCTTCCCTACGATACTTTAAGATACACTCTTGTCCTTCTTAAAACTACCAGCTTGAGATGCTCTCTGCCTTTAAAATTCGGATATAGCTGCAGAAATTTGAATTAAGGCTGTATAAGATATTCCCCAGTCTCATTTCTCAGGTCAAAAATAGCTTTATGGATGGGGTAGAAATCCCCCTTCCCACAAAAAAAAGATATATGAATGCCCAACTTTTTTCAGCTCCTTTGGGTGTCATTGTTTGATCTTGCTCCTGCTGCTGTCAGTGTCATTATTCCTCCTCTTTCCCAGGTTAATCTCAGTGATTATTCCAACCAATCAGCAGACATATGCTTAATGCCCATCAGATTTGGCTACATGGGGATGTCACTGAGGATACTTGAGAAGAAGGAGCAAGTTGATATGTGTTGATGTATAAAGCCCTGAACAACTTGGGCCCTTGATCACTAAGATGTCCAGATGAACACTGTTAGTTGTCCCTGTGTGGGCCTCAACTAGGGTATTATAGTATCACTGATCACATACTGTAGAAAACTTTTCCAGCAGAAATTTGGTGGGTGTATATGCCCCCCCCCACAAATCTGTTTTTGGGGTTCCCCAACATTACAATCCTAGTATGATCCAAATATGTTACCCACACATATATACTTCAAACTTCAGAGTTCAAAACTTTAGTTTCATTTATATAAAAACACTTTCTTTAAAAAACAAAAACAACAAAACACACCCAAGAATAGCCAGTGTTTCAAGTACAGTGGAACCTTGGTCCTCAAACGGCTTAATTGATGAACAAATCAGCTCCCAAACACCGAAAACCCAGAAGTAAGTGTTCTGGTTTTCGAACTTTTTTTGGAAGCTGAACATCCAATGCAGCTTCCGCTTGAGTGCAGGAAGCTCCTGCAGCCAATCAGAAGCTGCACTTTAGTTTTCAAACGTTTTGGAAGTGGAACGGACTCGCAGAATGGATTACGTTCGAGAACCAAGGTACTGGAACAGCAAGGATTACCATCCCAGACCTGTTGTGTTTTTGTTTCCCTTCTCCCCACAACCCCCTTTGCCTCTGTGGTTTTAGGACCACTGGTTTTTAGGACTACTGTTTTTAATACAGAATTTTTAATTATTGCAAGCCACCCAGGGACCCAACTTTGGTGCTGTTAAAAGGGGACGTCACCTTCTTCTCCGTCAGTCACCCTGGCTGCTGGGGCTTACCTGTGGATGCAGGCAATCACGGGCGAGCTTGGGAGCATGGTTTAGGAAGTGGACTCCCTGTTTATAAAAGCCAGCTGTGCCTAGGCCTTGGCCTCAGTCAATGCTGGATTCATCAGTTACCCACCCCACACTTTATGTGTAGGACTGCTCAAGGGTGAGCCGGTAGGTCCTGCATAAAACCTTGCTATGGGCATCTTGAGTTGCCATATTCGGGGACAGGGAGGAATTTGCCTGCAGACAAATTGGGCTTGTCTGAGGGTTTTGCCTACCTCATAGCAATTGTCACAACCTGATGGCAGATAAGGCATTAGGTTGGATCCGTAGTCTAGGTGGACTGGGAGGTTGGGAGCCCTGCCCCTCCAAGGAATCATAATATCCCATTAAAGGGATCCAGGGTGAGGTGCTTCTGTCTGGACACCCAGAAGGTGGCTAATGGGCTATAACACCTTCAAAATGGTGGTCTTGGGTGGGAAGTTCACCCTGATTTGATGTAAGACATAGGGCAGTCCTTAACTTTGGTTAACCAAATAATCAACCAGCGGACAGACTAGACTGGTTGATTCAGGATACACACCCAATGCCTGTGCCAAAACCTGCTGACATCTGTAATCAATAAAGTTGTGGCCTGTTTGAATCCTAGTTGGTTGTCCTGTGTTTACTGAAGCTTCAGCATGCCTTGGCCACTCCGCCACAATTTCACTGCACCTACACCCACAATGTCAGGCTGATCTTGCTTAAATTATTTCTCAAAACAAATTGTAAAATTGACATAGAGTTGATTTTTCTCGGTGCTGTTGATAAATTACAACAGAACTAACAAGACTTGCTCATTTTCATGCTGTTTGTTCATTTGTTTGTTTGTTTTCCTAGACCAGCAGTGGCTCATTGATGAAACGAAACGGCTGGCTGTCCAGCAACAGCAGCAGGAATCTGCTGTGCAGACAGAAGTCAAATCATATGCAGAAGCTGGAGTCCAGAACGTATTGGAGTCAGAAACTGGCCTGTCCCTGACAGAACAGAACAAGAAGAAACTGGTACAGTTAGAACTTTTACGAAAATACTCTTTGAAGAAAGCAGAAAGACATTTAAGCAGGAAGAAGGTTAAAGTGCATCTTGAGAGGATTGTGAAGAAGCAAAAATTGCTAGAGGCCAAGAAAAACCTGGAACACTTAGAAGCTAATTGCTGGATTAATGAGGATAATGTGAAACATTCCCAGTCTCTGGACCAGGATACCACAGTAACTTCTGGGGACTTCAAGTGTTCACAGCCAGAATCAGATTCATGCTCCTTGCAATGCAGAAGAAACAGCTTTTTAAATCATCAGCCAACACATTGCAGGTGAATATTTGCACAATACTTCTCAAAACACTAATCTGTTCTGACAAAGCTCATTTTTCATTAACTTCAAAGTGCATGTTAAATGTTGTGGCTCCAAGCTTATTCAGTCTTATCAGCAGATGTGTCAACTAAACTTTTAGTTGATTAATCATTCGAGCTCCGTCATAACAGACAGGAGTGAGAGTTAAGGCAAATGAAAAAGTTTTGATGTGACATTGGAAAAGAACAGGACAACACTTGGCAAACCTCTCTGAGGAGGGAATTGTTGAGGCTGCTTGCCATAAGAGAAAGCATAGTCCCCTTTCTTGCCTTGGAAGGTGGAAGGCTGTTATTTAAATGCAGTAGTTCCAAAGCATTTAGGACTTTATAGACCAAACTTGTACTTGGAAACAAATCACCTGTTTAAGAACTGGTGAAATGTTGTATAAATTGCCACACTTCCTGCAGTAGCTCAGAGGTTGCCTATATAGTAATATCCAGTTTTCAAGAATGAACATATCAGTTCAACAAACACTAAGATCCTCTCAGATCCAGTGTAATCCAGACCATGTCATATTAAGATTTGCTGGTCAGCAGGTTCATCCCAACAAGATTTGATAGCTTGTCAAGGCCTCCTATTGGTCTCTCAATTGCTGGGCCATTCAGGTAAAGACTAGTGCTTCATAACTCTGTTGATTTGGTATGTTTGTCTACATAGGACTGTATTCAACATAGTGCTAAGGAGACTGTTCTATCAGGGCAAGGATTTCTGCCTGTCCAGCTGAATGTTCTCCCCCTCACCCCCAACTCTCTACTTGGGGTTCCCTCAACCCTCTAGATCAGATTTGGGGACAG
Source organism: Podarcis liolepis (assembly GCF_965112155.1). Taxonomy (NCBI): domain Eukaryota; kingdom Metazoa; phylum Chordata; class Lepidosauria; order Squamata; family Lacertidae; genus Podarcis; species Podarcis liolepis. The sequence goes on from NC_139554.1 coordinate 45,193,151, forward strand.
TATAGGGCATGTGTGGGGAGAAGGGGGAAATCCTGTCGCACTGGTTGAAATATTTAATTGAATACTGTCCCTATGATCTTGGGTTAGAACCTGCAATCATACTGTAGGTTCAGGGATGAGGAGCCTATAATCTTCAACGTTGTTTGATTCCCATTAGCTCTGTGCATTGGCTATGCTGGCTGGGGCTGGTGGGAATTGGATTCCAACATCTAATGGAGGGGCACAGGATGCCCATTCCTGCTGTAGGCTCTTAGCATCAACCTAGGTACTTTGCCTATTAGTCCACCACAGAGCAACCACTTGACTCCTAAGCAAATGACAATGATAGGATTTCCATTGGGGTAAGCATGATTATGAAAGCAATGTTGCACCTGCCTTAAAAAAAGACACCATAAAGCAAATTTCTTAACATATTGTTGGTTTTGTTTTTAGTTTTTTCTTGAAGAGGGATCCCTCTCAAGTACCTACCTCAGCACACAGCCATGGATGCTGTGAAGTTAACCAACCAAGGAAATCACTGTCTGTAGAGTATCTTCCAAGAGCAATTAAAGAACTTTCCAGAAGAGATAACATTCATGATGACAGAGATTCTGCCTTCCCAACCAACAGACAGGAGATCAAAATTCAAAAGTCATTATATTTGGGAAGTAAAGGAAGAGTGAACAATGACAGTAGTAATACAGAAGTAACTTCCCTTATCGGTGAAGAAATCGAAACAATGGAGAAATCAAATAGCAGACCAAGGCAAACTAGATCTAAAGCCCAGATTTCTAAGACCAGTTCTCCTGACCACTTCAAGAAAAAAAGTGAATCTGAAACAGGAAGACAGGTGGGAAAACTAAAAGCACCAGCAGATTCAAATCAGCATAAAGGGAAGCACTTAGAAAAGAGTGACGCTCAGGAAGCTAGCAGAAAGACTAGAACCGATACAAGAAAAAAGCACAAAAGTTCACTTCCAGGAAATTCCTCTAAGGAACTTAAAAAATCAGCAATATATGGTGAACCACCAGAAAAGCATCTAAGCCAAACAGCAAATAATGTGAAAAGACATGCAAAGGACAAACAATCAGAGGAAGAGCTTGAACTCCTGAGGTTAGCAACTTCAGCAAGAAGCCTTAACAATATAAATGCCCCCACACTGCTCTGTCATGAGGAAAAAAGGTGGCACAGTGCTGAGGTGTTGAGCGATGGAAACTCAAAAGCAGTCCCCAAGCCACTGAGAAGCTGGCAAGAAGATGATGACATTGAGTTTTCTGATACAGATAGTGCCTATTCTGTAGATTCCCTTTCATCTGCTAGTGCAAATATCCTGACAAGTCAACTGAGTCATACGGAGTCATCTGGAATCAAGGACACAGTTGAGCTGGAAGGTTCTGAAAGTGATGACAGCCAGATGTCCCAAGATTCTCTTTCAGAAAAAGTAAAGAAAACTGAAAGTCAAGATACAATTAATTTTCTTGAGGTCCATCAGGAACCTGTTAATAACTGTCAGTCTGCCTCACCGTTAGCAAACACATCTTTATCAAAAAACAATAATTGGACTATGAATGAAAGAAGCTTTTCTCTTGATAGTCTAGGGGATGTTGATGAAGTTTCAGAAGATATAGCAGAGGAATCCAAATTAGAGTCATTTGATGAAGTTCCGGCAGAGGCTTTTTGGAATTTGCAAAACCCAAGGTCAGAATCCAGAAAGAGCAACAAGCAGCAAAACCATGAGATCTGTAAGGAAAGTGTAAAAAGACCCAGTGAATTGAATCTGAATACTGATTCTTTTTATCTGGATGCTAGTACACAGTCTAGTTCTAGTAGCATTTATGATCAATCAGTAAAAGAAATGGAAATTTGTGTTTCAGGACCAGAGAGTTCATTTGATCAAAGATCAAATGCTGCAGGTGAAAACCTTCCTGTTTTCCCAGATGCTTGGTTGTCTTGTGACTCAAAAAATGGAAAGACCAGCCCCATCATAACGATGCCTTCTTCCCAAGATCACTCAGAGTTCCGGGTTGCTCAGCTTCACCCTATTAACAAGTCAAACTGCTGGATGAAGAAAGATGACCTAAGGCAGTCAGCTGCAGAATTATCATTTGTCTCCTGTTATAAAAAACCCTATTGGGTTTCTCATGAGCCAGACACGATAGAAACATTATTTTCACCATCAGTACCTTTTCCAGAAACAAGGAAACACCTTGAAATTGAAGCTCCGGGAGCCATGCCACCATTTTCTCTGTCAACCAAAAACATTCAGTTTGGTCATGGTTCTACATTTATTACAAAATATGGTTATTCTGAAGTTGCTTCTCTACCTGAGTCTAATTGCCAGCAGCCTGATGAATTACCTGAGGGTGGATCTGCTACTATACAGAAAGAAGACATTTATGTAAATACTAATTTCAAAGAATGCCTCTTTAGAACAATTGAAAAAGAAGATTTTGACTGTGACTCTAACAGCAACATAAGAGACTTGGAGGTAGTTGACTTAAACCCCATAGATAAATCCACTTGCACGGTACCTAGTCGATCTCCTGACTTGATTGCATTGGATAAAGCACAGAAAAAGTATCAAGGTCATGAACATTTGCTTTCAAAAGAGGGAGTGAATTTATTTAGTGGTGAAAGTTTCTATCTCTGTGATGCATTAAGCAAGAGTACCAACAATGTTGGGGAAGAAGAATATTCTAGTGACAAGATATTAATACATGGTGGAAGTAATTTTGATCTGGTGCCAAAAACAAGATACCAACAAGTGGCTGCAGAAGAAATTGGTATAGAGAATAAATTGTGTCAAAGTGAGAAAACAGATTTTTGCCACAGGGATCAGTTTGCTCTACCAATACAAATTTCTGAGACTGAGAGATTCAGTATGCAAGAAAAGAGAGATGCTGTGACAGAATCTGCTTTAGAGGTACCTTCATTTAGAGAAGTAGAAGAAGAAGCTCAAGAGAAAGACTTGTGCTCAGAAAGTAACTGTGAAATTCAGACTAAATTATTAACAAGTGATTCTCATTCAGGTTCAGAACTTGACTGTTCTGGAAGTAGTGTTAGCCAAAATGTTTCGTTAACTTCTGATGCTGAAAATATGATGGAACAGACCAGTGAAGGGGGGAAAACCATGCTCTCTTTTTCTGGCCAGGGAACATTTTCATCTACTTCTGTGGGTTTGGTGACTGACAAATCAGTATGTTCAACTATGGACAAAAATGGGGGGGAAACTAAACTTTCCGTTGATTGTGATAAATCCACTTTCCAATCTAATTCAAATATGCATTATCAAGACACAGCTGGAATGGGAAAATATGCTGGGAAATGTCAGGGTTCCATGGCACCTAAGGATGTTCATCTGACCAAATCTAGTTCCGTGGAAAATAATGTAAATGATCCTAACTCTGTTGGCACCACTGATCAGAAACCCACAGTACAACAGGAAGTTGAAAATACTGTTTTGTTTGGCTCCAGTGTTCAGTCTGGCAAACCCAAAGCTTGGCATATACCTGCATCAAGCGTGGGCAAGGAAGCTGCAGTTTTCCATGTGGACTTTAGCAAAAATGATGGCTCAGAAATGGAAGTGAATTCTAATCAAGCCAGAAATAACACTGAAAAGGACTGTGGGGGAATGCTGGGAAATGATGGAATTGAACCAGTCACAGCTTTCCAAGAACAGAATCTGTATGTGGATAAAGAATCTGAACATACAAAAAATGGCGTTGATACTGGAGCTTTAACTACTTCTGAAGATAATAAATGTGAACTTAATAGTAAGACGATAAACTCTGAAGAACTTATTAAATTAATGAATAGTGTCAGTAAGCTGGAATGTGACATATTGGAAATTAAATATAGTCAGAGGTTGCACAATTACCATAGATGTGAATTTCAAAGTGAAACTGTAGAGAGTAGGATGAACTCAGAAAATGTTAGCTTGGTTCAGAGTACCAGCGAGGAACATTATAAGAAGCTGGCTGCAACAGTGACATATGAAGAAACAGATATCCAGCTGATTGATGAAAACAAAGGAGAACCATGTCCAGCAATGGAACCCGATAGCATTATTCATTCAAGCAGTGTTAATGAAAATAAAATCCATGAAACTGTAAAACAGAGTGATTGTCCCGCAGACATAGAATCGAGCTCTGAGTGCGCTGTGCCAGCTGGGTGTTCTAGCTCAACAAGTTTTCCTCAAAATATTACAGACTTACTTGACAAATGTGAAAAACCAGTTCAGGTTGACAGAATTTTAGAAAATGTCCTGAGTTTTGAGCCCTCAGCAACTGCAATAACCATTGATTGTAGGCAAGAAGATGCTTTAACCTATAGTGAAGATGATAAAAATATATATACTGACAATGAGACATCTGTAATAGAAACCTTGTTAATGTACCCCAAGACTGTTCTTCAAGAAAATGAATTTAATGGGGACGTGATTTGTTCTGAAACGGGGAGCAAAGAACATTGTGACGCAACAGAAAATGTGAATTCCAGGCTAACTAGGCTACACACTGATGACAATGTTGCATTGCAGCAAGAAAATCCAGTACATGGTTTTATTAATTGTGACACCACCAATAATGGAACAAATTCTGAAATACCAGAAATATACTTCACTTCTTCCAATCTGGAAGAAGAACAGGAGGCGCACCAGATAACAGAAGTGTGTCTTGATATTATTAAAACACAACAGCATGAAAAACCATCAGGGCTTTGGACTTACACAGGTATAATTAATGAGACACCAGAAGACAATAGTAATGGTTGTGCAGGTGACCAAAAAGCTGTAATTGGACAGAGTGGGATTAGTGACGAATTTAAACAAACTGGCAGTGGTGAAAATACCAATGGATCCAAATGTCTTTCTACAAATTCTCATGGAAATATTTCAGAACACTGTGATGCAAATTTTGATGGAAGCATATGTGATGATAAATGTATGCCAGTTAACTGCATACCTAAGGAAAAAGAATCAATACATCCAGCAACCCCCCTGCCATTGGCAACAGCTGTGAAACTGGACCAAAGTACTATTATACCAAATGTGTATATTTTAAAAACACAAAAAGTTGGGGGAAATTTGGAAGAAAACAGAGAAAGCCTAGAAGTGGATGTTTCACGAAATCAAGCTGAATTTCTATTGGAGAACAAATGTAGTCATTGGTTTTCAAACAATGACACCGTGTTAAGTGATTTATCAGAAGAAAAGGAAAGGCTGCCTCTCATTTTTTCAAGGAATGAAATTTTTGATGATTCAATGTCCATTAACCAAACAGGTCCGCTAGAACACAGAAATCAAAACTATGGGTTAACTTCTGCGACTGCTGAAGACCTTTGTAATCAATCTGCATATAGTTCTTTGCTGCCTGGAATAAGGACAGATGAAGAAAATATGAAGGGTGACTGTACTATAATAAGCAATCCTGAAATGCTATTAAGTAATAGTATCAACAACGAAGTAGTTCTCCAGTACTATGAAACACAAATGGATAGTGACTTGCAATCTAAAATGTCACGTACCTTTAACAAAGTGGGGGGGAATGACTCACTTTCTGACATTGTCATGAATAATAAACGTATTGCATTTCCTCCTGATCAGCTAGAACAGAATGGACATGGGAAGGAAGACTTCATATCCAATAAAATGTCTAATTACACTGCAGCTGAGCAGAATCCTAGTAAGGATGACACATTTTCAAAACCATATATTGCAGAGAGCCGTGTATCACTAGTATCAGCTACTACTGATGACCCACAAAACAAAGCTAGTCCTCTCAAGACATTGTTTCCTTCTGAAAGTACAAGTGATGATACGGACAGGTTTCGAGGAGAATACAGCACAAAAGAAGAAGAAAAGTGTCTAAATTCATTAAACACATCGCAAAAAGAAACTGCCACATCAGACTCATTAACCTCAGATAAAACAACTAGTTATCCCTCTTCAGGTTTCAGAGAAAATGTAGAAGAAGCAACACCATTGTTACCAGAGCTTTCTTCTCATGAGTGTTTTAACAGTATTGTCAGTCAGAAAGATTCATTAGTCCCATATGAACAGACAAATAAATCCCTAGGCACTGATTGCATCAAGACAGAATACAGAATAAATAGTATTGGAGAAATGGAGTGCCAACCAGAAACTAAGATTCGCATGTTCAGAACTTCTAATGATCTTTGTATGGGGTGCTTAAATGACTCTATAGCAGTATCTGAGGATGGAGCAAAACTTTCAGGGTGTTCTGACCAAGCCCTATGGGGAAATGCTCATTTTGGTGAAGACAAAGCTGCAGGATGCAGGATGAGTTCTTATTTGTCTGAATACTCTGCTAGTCACTTGAACAGCTCAACAGTGCTTCCCACGCATTTGCTAGAATGCCCTACGGGCAACTACAAAGATGATGCTTTGTATTTTGGGGAAAGCAAATATTTGGACTCTGGCCTTTTTAATGTCCCTGCCTCAACTGTTGGTGATTACTCTGTACACCACCAGCAAGACAGCAAAATCACTAATCCTAGTTATAGTAAAAATACTCAGCGAGTGGCGGAAATGTATCAGAAGGAAAACCAAGGTCAAGATTATTTCCCTGAATGTCTACATAAACAAGAAAATACTAAGTCTTCACAGCCTGGGGATTATGTGGATAGGACAGAAATAAAATTGCAAGTGGAAAGCTTGCTTCCTTATCAAAGTTTAGAGCAGATAGTTCTAAGTGACAAAGCATTGCCACCTGCTTTATTTTCAGTTGAAGATATCTCCACTAGTACTGTGCTTAAAAATGTGGACATTCTAGAGCCCCCAAGATCACCGGAAGGCTTCACATCTTCTCTCTATCCACCATATACTGACTCACTGCAGAATACGTTTTTGTCAACTTCATTTCAAGTACAAGAAAGTCGAGCATTTTGTCATCAGGATTTTCCAAATGTTGCTTGCTTTTCTTCAGATACCTCTTCTAGCCTCAATACTAGTCACAGTGATGCCAAGACACATGGTCCTCTGAATGCTGCTGCATCAAACTGTCCTGCACTTGACAGCAGTCTGATGCAGGAAAGCCAGTGTGACAATTCTGTGATAGTAGACCCACAGCCATGTGCTTCTGAAACTACTTCTTTTTCTCTTATGAAAGAACGTGGTTGTCTCCCACTTTCTGATACTAACTCTAGCTCTCAAGGAAACTCAGCTTTAGATTGCAGCGAAATACACGAATTTAAAACTGAAAAATTCCATTATGAAAGTGATGTTTGTGAAGAACCAAGGGATACAACTTCAGTGCAAAAGGGCTATTTGGAAAACATTGGCAAAACTTTACATCACACATCGCATTCAAGTCTTGATATGCAAGAAGATCAGAGTACACCACAGTTAAATAGCAGGGTTGATATAGACAACTTCCCTAATACAAATGCAAATAATCATATAATTGCACATAAGGTGATGAAGAGTAAGAGAGAATCTTTAATGTCGGAACAGCTAAATATTTCAATAGTAAATGACAGCATGGCCTCAAAGTATTTATCAGGAAGCAGCTGTTTGACTTTGCAGGAAGAACCTGCACCAGAGACAATTAAAATTGAAAATGCAGTTTTTACTTCACAGAATTCAAACAGAAGCAAAGAAGATGGACAACGGCCATGTTTGCAGAGTCATAGCTTATCAGCACCATCTATTACTGTTATATCTAATTTTGAGTGTGCTTCAGAAACTTCTAAAGTTGACCTTTCTGTACATTCTACCTCTAAGTCGTTACAAGAGTTAAATATGAGTGTAGAACCACCATCTCCAACTGAGGATGACCTGCAAAGAGCTGAAAGCATACCCAAATTAAAGACAGACAATGTTGTGCCAGTTAAATATAAACCCAGATTTCAAAAGAAATCCATTCAAGCCCAGAGGTCTAATTACTGTGATAAAAGAAACCGTAGAGAGAGCACTCAGGAAAGTCACTCTTCAGATCCTTCCACTGCTCACTATCCAGTGGCTGTTGCCCACACAACTGGCAATCCCATGGATACAGAAACAGAGAAATACTCAAATAATGTTTCTTTGGCACACCAACACAGTTTGAGTACACATGAAGATCTAAGACATCAAATGGAGGCAAGAGACAATAAAGATGCAATGCACTTCAGTTCAAGCGATATCAACCCATATATCCACCCATGGCAGCAAGATGAATGCTGCAAGATTGGTTGGAAACAATATGTTTTTGGAAGTGCAAGTGATGTCTCTAGTAACCCACCTCCATTGAGTTTGGATAATCAAGCAGTTATGAGGTGCTCCAGTGTGGATAATGGTTTGAATTCTCAAATCTCCCCTTTCCGTTCTCATCTCAGTTCATATGCTAATGCAAGAATGTTATCCAGCACCATAAGTAGTACAGAAGATCTCCAGGGGTGGGATGTTGCAAGAGAAGGCTTTGACTCGACCCATTCAGATGAGAGTGGCAAGCCTTGTACCAACGTTTCTCATGATGAACTTGAGGCTACACCAGAAAACTGCATTTCCAGATGTGAAAATGGTTCTCAGCAGTCTGGAAATGCTTCCATGCAAGTTGACGAAATTGTTCTTCTCTACCCTTCTGAGTCGGAGAAATCCTCCAATAAACCACAAGAACTACTCACTTGTGACCGGGAAACACAGACAGAGGCACCAACAAGGCATAGAAGGCAGAAGAGACACCGGAGAAGCAACACAGATATATCTGCAAGAAATCCTGAGCCAAGCAAGGATACATTCCAGCAGCCTTCTTCTTGGTCAAGCGTGCAGAATCTTTCCCTGCATCTTTCACAGCTGCTTCACAACACTTCTGAGCTGCTAGGAAATTTGTCGCTACAGAATGTTAAAGATAGTGAACCAAGTGACCATAAAGCGATTGGTGAAGAAAGCTCCAGAACCACTGTAACTGACAGCTGTACCCAAACAACAGAAGACATAGGCATTCAGACAGATATTTTAGGACATCTTCAGAACAAAGACAAGGAAAGGACAATCAACACTAATGTAGAAAGTGAGACAATGAAGTCTCAGGAGGTAAATGTTATTGTGAAGTTAGTACATACAGATACTGTCGCTCTGACTAAGGAGAGAATGTCAGAAGGCATGGGACACAAATTGCAGGGCATGCTTGACCAGGGAAGCCATGATGATATCCCAGAAGATTCTTTTATGCCTCAGCCTTCCTTAAGTAGAGATTCCAGTTCTTCATCAAAGGTGCCAATAGTACCATTACATGCCCCAGCAGTACTTTTCCCTGTTGCATCTTCACTTGGTTCTAGACCTGAGTCTTCAGATGTTGTGGTTGGTAACCCTGCCTCTAGCATTTCTCTTTCTCCAGCATGCTACTCTCAGGACAGGAAGCCTGTTGGAAAAACTGACATTCCAAGAATAAGGGATAATAGCTTGCTAGTTGACCGAGCCTCTTCCCCAATTTTGACTCTTAGTGCCACTCCAGTCAGCCAGAAACTTACATCAGGCAAGTCTGCTTGTTCTTTCAAAGGATCTGTTGGACAACGGAAACGTACTGCACGCTCAGAAACAAGTTTTAGGGAAAATGGTTCAGATCCACAATATGACTTTGGAACTTGGGAGCCATGTGTAGACTCTTCTTCACAAACTGAGGTGGACAGTGAGTCTACCATGTCTAGAGAGAGCAAGGAAATGTACAAAATGCCTGAAGAGGGCTTTGATAACAATGCAGCTAGAGAATTTTCAGGTGCTTCAAAACAAAAGCACAGGTTTACTATTGACACGCATACTGCAGTTCACACCAAAAGGCTTTATCATTCAAGTAGCACTTTAGAACTTTCTAGCCATGGGGAATACTTAGTTGATGATCACAGAGAGGCTGTTCCAGTGGAACGTTCATTTCGTCAGATACGAGCCACGAGGAGGGCGAGAAACTTCTCTGGAGGAATCAAATATGAAAGTCCCATTAGAAAATCAGAATGCTCACCCACCAAAAAGTCATTTCAGAGATCGTTAAGTGAGACACCAGAATGTGTGCCTGATTCTTTTTCTCTGCAACACCAACAGACATGGAGAAACCAAAAGCACTGCCCTTTTCCAATGTCTGAAAGGAGCAGTGTGCAAGATGATGATGAAGATGATGATACAGGATCTGATACTGAAAGTGAGTGTAACACTGAAATTCTACTAAGTGAGAATACCTCCTTGGTAAAGACCCACAGATTTCGAAGCTACAGTCTTCGTGACCTGCCTCTGCACAATAAATTCAGCAACTGGTGTGGTGTGCAGGGAGGTTCCCGTTCTTCTTTAACTAGCCTGACTAGAAGTGCTGGTGATATCCACAGCCAGGCAGAAAGGAAGACCATTAACACAAGAGCATCTGAAGCAGAAGAGAGATCCCAGCTTAGTGAAAGGAGAGCCAGGGAGATTGAGGGGCTCCGAAGAGAGCGTGCCCAGATTATGTCTAGCATACACTTAGAAATGAACCAGCATCCTCTTACTGTGGAACTTACTGAAGCAAAGCTGAATTATGGCATTGGAGAAACAGATGCCCAGCTGAGGATTCTTCAGAGTGGAGTAGTCGAGGACTTGACATCAGTACCCATAAAACAGCGACTCTATGAAAGGTGAATTGCTTTACATTTAAAATAATAGAAAATTGGCTAGAAGTGGTGCTTTTCAGTCTTGAATATTTCTTCTTAATAAACTACATAATCTGTTGGGTGTATTTGTTTAGAACGGGGGGGGGGGAGGTTATTGGTTTGTTTTTGTTCTTATTTTTGTTTTGTATTTTATTATGTATTTTGTGTCTCTTATAATGTAATTCCATGTTGTGAACCACCCTGAGATCTATGGCTATAGGGCAGTGTACAAATTTAATAACAACAGAACCAGGTCTTCTGAAGACACAAAGCAGCTGCTGACAATAGCCTCCATGTGTCACATTCCCCCTTTCTGTAATAATACAGCCTCAGTTACCCAGTAAATTTTATATGAAGTATTAACCTTTCTCTCCCCCCTCCCCATCCCCACTATAGGCACAGGAAGTCAATTGAAATACTGAGAAAGCAGCGGGAGGAGAAGCTTCAGTGTTTCAGAAGGAGCCGTAGCCTCAGCCCACAAAAGCACCTCAGCCTTTTGCAGACAGTGGAAACGAACCAGAGGGATTTAGATCTCCCTAGCCGCCGCCGCGAATACCTACAACAACTGAGACGGGATGTTGTGGAAAATACAAGGTAGAGATGGCCAAGGGCCTTTACTGGTGTCAAAACACTCATATTGTATGACAGCACTGATGAGACATTTGAGGAGACTAGAAGATAGCTCATGTTCATGTTCCAGCCAGCTGAAGGCCTTATTTGATCCGTCTGAACTCTCTTCTCAGCCATTAAAACAAAATCACATCTCAAGAAGGGTGGTCTTGGAAGTAGATAGAAGTATTTCTTTTCCTTCTTAGGTTGATGCCTCTCTTGGCTTCATTTCCTGGGTTGTTGTCAAACTGAATTCTCCCCATAATCCTAAAGGATTTTTCAGTAGGGAAGAAGCACAATCCATACCACATCCCATGATTTCTGCTTGACAAAGATATTCTAGAATTGGAAAAGCTAAAGGAGAAAGCAATATTGTTATTATTTTGTAAAGTGCATTCTCATTCTAGTGTCATAAAGCAGTGCTTGCTCTAATATTTACCACTATTAATAAAAGACAATGAGTGTAATGATTTTTTCATCCCCCCCCCCAAGAATTCAAGAACCAAAAAAGATCCAGCATCCTACAGAGATTGAGTTGCTGCTCCGAGATTACCAGAGGGCGCGAGAGGAGACCAAAATGGAAATTGCACGAGCCAGGGACAAGCTTCGAGAAAGAGCTGAGCAGGAAAAGAGGCGCATTCGAGAGCAGATGCACTCTCAGCTACAGAAGGCAAGTTCTAAACCACTGAAGGTTGTGTCTATTTAGAGGCATGCGATGCAATAACCTTTCTAAAGCAAAGCCAGTACAGTATCATCAGGGCTTGGATGAGAGACGGCATGGGGACCCCATGTATACCACCTTGGTTTCCCCAGAAGGAAAGTGGGGTATAAACACATTAAATAGGTAAAACACAGTTTATCACTCATGGAAATGGCACCCCACCCCAGTGTCTGAAGGTTTTGAGCTGCATCCACATTTTTGTCCTAAAAATGCTAAACAGTGTATAAACAAACATAATACCCTGCCCATCTGGCTGGGTTTCCCCAGCCACACTGGGTAGCTCCCAACGGAATATTAATGTTAATAATAAAAAAGTGATACACATCAAACATTTCTCTAGTAGTACAGGAGCAACTGACTAAAATTAACCAACAAAAATAATGATAATCACTTATTTCCATTTTTCAGAATTTAACTATTTAAGCTATTTGTCTATTATATACCCCCAAAATATGCATCCCACAAACAGGAAAAAAAATCCCAACTACAGATTCAGAAAGAGCCCCAGTAAGCCTGTGTACACACACATCCTGTAGATCCTCACACCTTTATTTGGCCAGATGCCCAATATTCCTCAGAGAAGTGAACTGAGGAGTAACTAATTTCCCCCATTTTTTGCAGAAACCACCTATGCAGAGTGCAAATTGATTGGTCCTTGTAACAGCTATCAGTTATGCTACCTCCTTCCTAGCTGGCTGTACAGTCTGTTAATTAGCAAACCCTTGTGGCGATCATGAAGACACCCCCCCCTTGCCTGGAATAATGTTTCAAGGCTGTTGTTGTGTGTGTGTTGGTTTTAAAACCCTACATTTAAATTTTTATTTTTTAAAGAGGACTCTGGATAAAGATGCCAAGTGTCTGGAAGGGGTGGAAATCAGTGCTAGATTCAGAGTCAGGTGTGCATATCAGAGGAGAGAAAGTGGGAAGAAGAAAATGCACTGGTTCCCATAGGTAGCTTAAATTTCTCATAAAGTTGTCAGTTGCTTATGTTTTCAGGAAATCTATTACTTGTATGTTAAGCAAAAGTGCAGACAGGACCAGTCACTCACTTTAGCATTATTAGGTAAATTGCAAGCTGGAAAAAACGAAAAACTAAATCGAAATGAGATATTAAAAAAGAACTAGATGGAAAATAAGCATCTTAAGTGGTTGTGTGAACAAACTCCAAAACTATTTGCTTTTCTAGAATTAATAACATTGGTCTATTAATTACAGGAAGAAACCAAACTGAAGACCCTTGTAAGCACAAGCACTTTATGCACAGATTCCACCCTCAGTCTGTCTTCAGGACCAACATCTGGATACAACAGTAGTAACACAGCCACTTATCCTACTAGCATCCTTGGCAAACAAGAATGCCAGGTAAAACAAAAACTTATGTGTCAAAGAAGCATAAGGGTAGTACAAATTGATGCTTGGCTTGTTGTTGTTGTTTAGTCGTTTAGTCGTGTCTGACTCTTCATGAACCCATGGACCAGAGCACGCTGTCTTCCATTGCCTCCCGCAGTTTGGTCAGACTCATGTTTGTAGCTTCGAGAACACTGTCCAACCATCTCATCCTCTGTCGTCCCCTTCTCCTTGTGCCCTCAATCTTTCTGAACATCAGGGTCTTTTCCAGGGAGTCTTCTCTTCTCATGATGTGGCCAAAGTATTGGAGCCTCAGCTTCAGAATCTGTCCTTCCAGTGAGCACTCAGGGCTGATTTCCTTAAGAATAGATAGGTTTGATCTTGCAGTCCATGGGACTCTCAAGAGTCTCCTCCAGCACCATAATTCAAAAGCATCAATTCTTTGGCGATCAGCCTTCTTTATGGCCCAGCTCTCACTTCCATACATCACTACTGGGAAAACAATGTGTGTCAGTGAAGGAAGTACAGTGGGTGGAATTCAACATTGTGATGCCAAAAGTTCTGATGCCCTTGAAATCTCCCCTCCAAAGTGGCCTTTTGCAGGGAAATTGCCACACCCACTTTATCACGAGACCCTGGAGAGTTGGTCATGGGTCAATATGGTCTTTGGCTTGAAAAGTGTTAGACGCACCTAATTTAGGGCATAAAAAAGTGAAGCAATCATGTGATGGCTTTGGAAGTTTGCTGCAGAAGCCACTAAGGGTAAAGGAGGCAAGGAAAGGGGACTGTCTAATATTGAGCTGATAGATTTGAGTGTGGCTATTGGTTTTCACCTGTGAATGCACATTGCCTTTTTTTCTATCTAGCAGACTTCTCCCAAAGATCCAGAACACACAAGAGACGATGCAAGAGGCCGCTCATCTATCAGAAACCGTCAGCTTTATGTACTTGAACAGCTTCAAAAGGGTTCTGCAAGTGGTGAGGGTTAAATAAATCTGCTTATCATGAATTCCATGGGATGGGTCATTTGTTTTAAAAAAGGAGAGAAGTAAAAAAGCCATGGCGTTATAAACATGTATTTCATGCACCAGCAGTTTGATAAAGAAAGTAGCAGTTAGCAGATATAGTTGTTGAGCAGTAGCTATTTCACACGTTCCAAGAAAATGCAGGTTCCCCAAATTTCACAGCAAGTTAGCAACATCTTATGGCACACTTCAATGGGAAACATATATTGCCTTCATAGAATTATAGAGTTGAACAAGACCACGAGGGTCATCTACTTAATTATCCTTTACATATTATAGAAAAGCTGGTGGTGAGACATTGTAAAATTCATGGGGGAGAAGAATATCAATATTAAATCAATTGGATGTATGTCTGCTGATAGGAATGCACTGGAACCTTTGTTATCATACACTTCCTTGGTAAATACCTGACTCAACCAATGGGCTAAATCAGGGGTAGGCAACCTAAGGCCCGGGGGCCGGATGCAGCCCAATCGCCTTCTCAATCTAACCCATTGTGTTTTTACATGAGTAGAATGTGTGCTTTTATTTAAAATGCATCTCTGGGTTATTTGTGGGGCATAGGAATTCGTTCATTTCTCTCCCCCCCCCAAAAAAAAATAGTCTGGCCCACCACATGGTCTGAGGGACAGTGGACTGGCCCACAGCTGAAAAAGGTTGCTGACCGCTGGGCTAACTCCTTTCAGCTCAGCAATGAGATGACGATGATGAGCATCATTGGAGACTCTCCCATCCAGTCCTCCGTTTTCAGTTCTTTATTGGCTCATAATTATTTGTGCATGTATTGCTTTCCAAATTGCATATATGTTCACACATGCTGCTTGAGAAATGTAGTGTGGGAGTAAGGGAAGGCAGCTGTGAGCAAAGATCATCCATTGAGCACAAAATCCTCCGATGCATGAAACTCCTTCACTCCAACCCACCCCAACAAGTGAAAAAAGCAAGCAAGCAACCAGTCAGGAAACAAATGCAACCAACCAATCAGGAAACAAATTCACAACTTTGACCTTATGGAGCAAGTGGAGTTTTGCTTTGGTGCAATACTTACCTGTTGTAGAGCTCTTGCTTAGTTAAGATCCAAATGGACAGTCTCCACGAGGATTGGGCTGCAAATGTGTAAGTACAACAGACTTCAACCTTGGAAATTCCCAACCCAACTGATTTCTCTGGAGCGAAGATATTCTGTGTATATTTTTTAAACCTCTAGTTGACCACGGGTCCATAGGGGTGGCCATGTTAGACTTGTTACACCATAGACTAGCAAATTTGGTCAATAGAGGGTGGAGTTCAAGGAATCAGCTTCTGACATAAAGCCAGCAGCAATGGTCACACTGAGTGCCTAGCATGATGAGTGCAGACCATGCGTGAATTTGTAACTCTTGATTTATATTATGAGGAAGAATTTCAGGGTTGGGGAGCTCACCTCAGAATACATCTGGGCATCACAGCTGGGAATATCTCCACTCTTGTTTTTGAACCTAGGTAGTATCACTACCTGTTTGCTAAATAGACTGTCGAACCGATCCACTAAAGATCATCATGCATGTGCAAAAGAATCATCCAAATCAAATCCAGCTCTCTGCAGCATCTGGTGGGGCATCGATTCCTTATTTGTCTCATCTGTTTCAGAGACTTTTCCTATGACCTCTTCATCTATGGGAAGGAGCAGTATCCCGTCACCACTTGCTTCCAGCCATAGGTATTCTCATAGCCTAGTTGTTTCACCTAGCGCCTTCCCATCCTCTCCTACGAAAGGATATGAAGATCTGTCCAAACACGTCTTGGCCAATGCTACTGCAGAGGTGAGTGGGTGAATGCGATGGTGGCTCTTTTTTTATCTGGCCTAGAGGAGGCTGTGGAAAAGCTTTATACATTTGCAGCTTAATGTTCCCTTTACAAGGGCCTCCTCACATCTGATATTTTTCTTATAGGGGGGCAACATCTACATAAGGAAGAATTTGTAGGGCCCTGACACTAGCGGGATAATTTCTTTGGTTGTGTGTATATCTGAAAGATGCTGAGAATGTAGGTCCTATACACACATAATGGCAACAAAAAAAGCACTGACGTGATTTTTTTCATAATTGTCTACACCTGTTTTTCTTATATGGAGGTTGGGTCATGAATGCAAGCTGTCCTTTGTGAGATGGCCCTAAGTAATCTGAGGGAATACAAATGGTACAAAATTCACTGCTTTAAAGCTGCAAGAAAATACCAATGTACTCTGCTGAATGTAAAATATTGCTTTAATGAGAGAGGGAATCAGAAGATTCTCAGAGAGAACAATAGGTATCCTTTTATCTGTCCAAGTGTACTTTCCCACCGTTGGCTAAGAAAACCAAGACCCTAAAGTGTGGTAGTACGTCGAGCCACAATGTTCCATAATAATCTCACTGGCTGTTTTTAATCTGAAGTGAAAATGTTTTGTATGATTGCAGCTTATGCATCTGAAAGGACCTTAACATAGTTTGAACGTATTTGCCAAGGTCTGGTTTAGAAAAAAACACTGAAACTGTTTTTATATACAGTGGTACCTCGGGGTTAAGTACTTAATTTGTTCTGGAGGTCCGTTCTTAACCTGAAACTGTTCTTAACCTGAAGCACCACTTCAGCTAATGGGGCCTCCTGCTGCTGCTGCGCCGCCGGAGACCAATTTCTGTTCTTATCCTGAAGCAAAGTTCTTAACCTGAAGCACTATTTCTGGGTTAGCGGAGTGTGTAACCTGAAGCGTATGTAACCTGAAGCGTATGTAACCCGAGGTACCACTGTATCTGAAACAGCAACTTGTGATTTTGACCAGCTGATTCATTTTTTATCCAGCATGGTGGATGTTTTTATAATGACAGCAAATGGGAGTGTGAATTACGATCCAAGGAAAGCAGCAGTTTATGCTTCCCAGTTAGCCTGCTTGTTTACTATGAAAGTTCTTCAAAGAATAGCAAAACATAGTTCCCAGTCTCTATATTTTAATTGATAATTTCATTAATGAATAGTTACATGGCATTCACAAGAGGTTACTGAATTCCATTCTCAAGCTGAGCTCAGTCACGGAATTGAAACAAAGCTGAATTAAATGTAAGGGATTTGTAACGTCCATGACTATAACAAGGAATTTTAATTGCTTTCAAAGGTTATGGCAGTATGCTCAAATGACCTGAGGAATCTTTACAATGGCCAGGCAACAGCTGGTTGGAAGTAAGTTTATAGCAACTGTTCCTTCAAGTGTTCTCAAGACTCTTTTTATTATATTCTTAATGAAAATGCGCTTTCATGTTGCCTTTCCAATCAGATACCAATGTGTGGAGAAGGATGTATTAGTTTATTATAAAGCCTTCTCATCTTCAGCAACCAAACATGGGTTCCTGGGAGCAGGCATGATCAACAAACCCCTTTCCACCGTGTTGTGCATGTTGAAGGATCCTAGTAAGAGACATCTGTATGACAAAACCATTACCACGGCTCAAGTGCATAAGAAAATCACCAGCAACATTGAGCTGGGTGAGTATGAAAAGGAGCAGGTGGTGGGGGATCATAACCCTTCCCTCCACCCGCTGCTTTCCCCCCTAAAACCCCTCCTCCCAGATTTCCTGAGACATGTTTGCAGCATCATGGGAACAAGCAGCTGGGAGAACAGCTAGGTTAATCCTCCGAGTGTTGTATTTTTTAATGTGAAGTCTGACTGAATTCTGCCTAAATGAATGGGGAAATGGTTCTCATTTCTACTCTATGGATTTAATTTCAGTGTACGTTGTGAGTGACGTTTCTTTGTGCTACCAGAAGCAACCAAGAGACTTCTGCTGCATCTCTGTAGAAGCCAAAGAGGTAACTATATCAATGTTCAATAATCCTCATCCAACACAGTGTAAGAAAAATAATCAAAACTAGCTTTGTGGTGAAAGTTGGGACACCTCCCATACAATATCACTGCAACGATATTTTATTGAATAGGTTTTTACTTACCATAGCATTTTAATTGTGTGTTATATCCGAGCTTTTTTATGCTCTCTGTTGCAATTAACTCTCTTGTTTGGGGACTTATTATTTTTTGCTATGTTATGGGTTTTGGTTTATCTGTTGATAGGTGATTCCATAAATTTAACCAATAATTACAATTTTGGATCCCATGCTACACATGGATGGTTGGACACAAATCCAGTGACTCAAATCAGACTGATTGTGATGAACCGTTCTATCCTGTTAACAAAAGCAGCTGAACTATGTGAAGTCTAGCACCCTAACTAACAGGAGAAAGGAACTAACAGCCAGGAAGAGAAACTCCACACTTGCGCCTACTGGTTTTTCTCAGGGTAGCTTTTTATTCTGATTTCTTTGTATCCAGGAGAATGTGTGCATCCTCGCCATTCAATCTGTGTATGAAGAGTCGATGCCTCGTCCCTGTAAAGATATGGTACGAGGGGAGATTTTGCCCAGTGCTTGGATATTAGAGCCTGATATGGTGAATGGAAAAGATATCACTAAAGTTATCTACATGGTACAGGTAAGTGTCTGTGCAGATCTAGAAACTAGAAGTCTAGCAGGCTTGGGAACCTAATGCAGGATGATTGTGTTCTGGAAGCGGGAATCTCATGCATGTAGCAGCTGTTTATCATTTAACACATTTGTTGGAACATGTGAAGGGGGCTTTTACTGATCCAGTTTCTACCTGCCTGACAAATGCAACCTCCTTCAGCTAGCCTCCCCCATCTCACTGCAGAGGATACAATTTGGCATGTTTCTACAGAAGCGCTTGAAATGGACTCTCAACGCTTACTGACAAAGCTTTCTTTTATTGCTGCTCCAGGTTGACCTTGGTGCCCCAGCCATCCCTGCAAGGCTTCTGAGCTCCATTGCCAAGCGACAGCCTTTGGTGATTGCTAGGCTTGGCCACTTTCTGGCTGGTTAGGTATGTGTGGTATACATGGTCCACAAACTCAAAATGTAAGATACCAGCAATGCCAGAACTTGTTTTCTAGATAACTCAAAAATGGGAGGACAAAAGAACTCCTAGGAAAGCTCACTGCACAACACAAAACCACTAAGGAGCACCTGCTTTCGATATGGCAATCGGAGACTGAACCTTAATGAAGCATCTGTCGTTCGGCTGAGTTTTCCTGTTCAGCCTTTTAGAGAAATGCAACTTCAACAGAAACAATGGCCAAGCGAAAAGTGTTCCTTTTGCAAACTACCAACATTGGTAGGCGAAAGCCTGATTGTAACCACTAGCAGTTTTCAGTTGAAAACTTTCTTCATTCAGACTATTGGACGACTGCTGATGCTGTAAGCCATGTAAAAAAAACTTGAAACTTAGTGATACGTTTATTTTAAAGGAGCACTTCACCACTGAAGCAAAACTACTGTAATGTCCTTTGCAGAGTGCCTGAACAAAAGGGTACTTGTGAATGAAGAATGCATTGTATTAATCACTGAACAATGTCAGCTTACTGATTGGATAACTTTCCAGTCCTGTCCAGGGGAAGTGAGGGTATACCAAGTTCCAGGCGTTAAACAAGAGTGGGTGGTTTGATAGGTCTTGTGGTCACCATTTGCCCTCAGTCAGAACCATAACTCAGGAAGAGACACACTGTTCTACTACAGAATCACTGCGCCGCAAGCCTAAGGGGTTGAGCCACACCAAACCGACAGCTCAACGCAAGAACAGGGACTAGTCTACTGTAGAGCAGCAACTGCTCTATACTTATGAATTGAAGCTTCTTACACATTATCTAGTGAAGCCATTAGATTAAAAACTCATCAAATCTCTGTATCAGCAGCAGGTTAAATTATTGTGAAGATAAGCTCACAGCAGGGTAATTCACTAAGATGCTTACCCTACCAAGATGAATTTGATTTTAGGGGTCAGTGGAAGCAAGCCCATGCAGAGCTTGTCTGAGGCCTGCGGGTGGGAAAGCATAAAGTGATAAACTCAAACAAAAACCAGCAGTCCCTGGTGGGGCTCCCTGGCTGACTTAGCCCTCCGAGGACCAGGGCGAGTGTACCTACCTGCCTGCCCCCTCTGTAAAGGCCTGAGGGAGAGTTTCTCTTGCTCTGCTCCCAGCTCCACCATGCTTGTTGGTATTCCCCATGACTCCTTCCTCTTTATTACGTAACTGCACTTTCTGCTGCTCAACGTCTCGTCTGCAGTAACCCATCAAACCCAATTATATCACATAAATCACGTTATGATTTGTTCCACTCCAATTGTTCGTAGTGAAGGAATAGCATTAGCATTCTCTTTCCCAACTCCCTACTTACTCTATAGTGTCCAAAAGCATGTTTTCTTCATGTGAAGGTGTAGACAACTTGATTCAAGTTGTTTCTTAAAATAAGACTCCTAGCAAGCAAGTAGTACAATGGCATCGTATTATAGCTACTGCATCATTTTCTGCCAGCCTGCTTCTTGTCCATTAGGAACTCGCTTCTGGAGCAGTTTTCTTAGAACTTTCCACTGCTCGGAACTTGTTTGCAGCATTCCATGTGAGTAACAGGAGATATAACCTGACCATGAGCTTTCTTTCCTTTGCTGCAATACTTCTCTAGCTAATGAAGTGAACCTCTTGTTTCTCACAACGGAAACGAGGCAAAGACTAAGGCTGTTTGCATACATTGTTGGTATGTGAGCTTAATAAGTAAGCTTGATAACTGCTATATATAGTAATCCCAAGTAGTTGTGTACCAGCGCCATAGTGTTTAACTCCTTCCTGTTGTGGCAGAAGTGTGGGGAAGAGGGACACTCCCCTTCCTGCCCTGATTTGTAGGCGTGCCTTGTGCTCTGGGATGGTGCTGCCTGGAGCCTAGAGCCTAGCACTCGTGTGTTTTCTAAAAATGGGGGCGGTACTCTGCTTCAAATTTCAGTAATTTCACAAGTCTCATTTAGCTGCTGGTTGTGCAGAAGAGCTCTTAGCGCCACAACTGAAGCTGTAATCCAATGCAGTTACTTCAAGACACTTATGTTGACTCTAATAGGGTTTGCTTCAGAATAAACAGGGATAGGATCGTTAACCCTTCTGTCAGCATCAGTGATGCTATTACAGTTATCAAGAAATCAAAGCACAGAAATTCTATTTGGTAAAAAAAAAGTTTGGTGAAATATGCCAAATACAGTATTAACGGAAATCCTGTGAGGCAATTGAAACTGGAAATGATTTGCAGAATCAAGAACACCAGCGTAGTCTTGCCTATAATTATTATTTGGGGGGGGAGGTATTCTGTAAATTGCCCACAGTACCAGCAATCACATATTTTAGGAGATATTTCCAATCACTGGCCAAGTATTTGCTACATTAGTTTGTTTCTTTTTAATTTTTTTTGGACATGGCACTCTGTTAACGAACCAAACAGCTTTAGCAGGAACAACATCTAAGATGGACTCTACTCTCAACACAGATGGTGCCTATTGAAGGATAATGTCTTATTGTACAGTGCATCAGATGTTTATTTTTATAATTGCACACAGTTGTTTTTCTATGTTTACAAATTAAGTTATTTATATATGGTTTTATATGCTGAAGCTAATTATTATTTTTCCAGGTATTCGATTAATGTATGCTTTTTAGAAATACTTGATACTTCAACAGTACTATTTATATAATAACTGGTTTCTTTTGCAACTATAACACTATGGTACCTGTGAATGCCTAGAATGAGAAGAATAGTCTTAAAGTGAGGCAAAACTATTTTCTGTGAAATCTTCTATTGAATGTGGGGGGGAAATATACTCAGTTACTGTACCATATCTTTAGCCCATATCTGCTTTTAACCAAGATTGCTATTTTCATAGCCTCACAATAAAAATAATTTTCTATATATGGAAATTACAGAAAAGCTCAATTATTTCCTGGCCTATTTTGAATATTTTGAATAGGCTATGCAGCAAGAGATGTTGCTAAGCTTGCCCCCCCCCCCCCGCCCAAATCTCTTTCATCAGTTTTCCTTTTTGCCTTGTTCCAGACTTTGTTAATATATTAGGAGCAGCAAAAAAGAGGTAATGTAGAAGATACATGCTGCGAGTCTTGTCTGTCCACTACTACATAAAATGGCAGTTATGGAACTATTACAACAGCATAATGTTAATGGTTTAGCTACAGGCACCCTTAATTTATGTTTTCCACAAATCTCTTCCTTGGATCAAAATCAGTAACATTCAAGTAGCCTAAATTGAAGATTTTGTTATATAGTGACTGATACCCTCATCTAGAGAATTTGTGAAATGGTTATACAAAGGATAAAGAACGAATAAGTGGGGCATATACAATCCTTTTATTAATTACTTTTTAATAAAGTAAAAGACAAGCAGGACTCCTGAAGAAAAAGTATGTGGTGCAAGAATAAAGGAAGGGGAGAAGAGGGACTACAGCTCACAGGAAATGTCCGTTTTTATAGGTAGGTCTACAGAGTTATAGAGCACAGCCAAGAAAGGATTGTCTTTTAAAACATGCTGGAATGCCAGAGTTTCCAACTCTGCAGTTCTTCAAAGCATTCTATCAAAAAGGGGAAATATTTCATTAAATGCTGCCACTTAAAGCTGTTTCTCTAATAAAAGAAAACCTTCCTTCATTATTTTTTAAAAAAAACATATACTGTACTAAAATCTACTTTATGAGCAAACACTCATAAAAAACCCACAATCCAATGCTTGGGAAATTGTTGTATTTTAAGACATGATTTGACCTTTTAAAAGGAGTAAAGGATTTAAAAATTTTCAAACTTGAGTTCTTGATAAATATTACGAGTTCTGCCCCAAAGGCCACACATGAACATTACTAGAACTGAGAATTTCCTAAGTAAGAATCCTCAGACACCTAGGAGTCTATTATACATCTGTTCAGATTCCAGGCTCTTCCAACACTCCGGAACAGGAATGAGCCTCTGGTCTCCAGCTGCTGCTGGACTCCCACCATCCCTGACAACTGACCATGCTGGCTGGGCCTAATGGAAGCTGAAGTCCAACAACATCTGGAGGCCCACAGGATCCCCATTGCTGCTCTAGGCCTAAACCCTATACGCTGTCACACGCAGAAACATTGACTTGTTCCTGCAATTCCGATTAAGGTGCTTAAAATGGCTCCTCTTGCAACACTGTGTTCCCCTTGAAACATCTGGGCATTATTTGCAGAAGACCAAGGAGGTCCACAGTAATGCCCAAGTGCAACCAGAGCCAGGAAGTGATGAACGATTTCAGCAGCTTTTAAGCATCTCTCTGCTAGCTTTGTGCTGCTACGGGGCCTCTAGACTGCCCCACCAATTCACAAGGCAGGGTCTTTGGTTCTGCAATGCACTCCTCAGAAATAAATATTCGTAACAGTGCTTCTAGTTCCTTGGAGAAGTCCTGTGGAAAAAATGCAGAACAAAGTTTGAATTAGTGTAGGGGAATATGCAATTCTTTGGATAATCTAGTGAAGGTTCACAACAAGCCTTAGCAGAGCTAATCACTAGGTTTGCAAGCTTTCCTATTAAAACTGCCCATAAGTGCTATTGCTGCTGCTGCTGTATTCTTTTAATCATTTATACTGACTGCTTTTTTTACCTTACTGTAGATGGAGGGCTTTCTAAATAAATAGATCAGCAGCATCATACAGCACTCTTAACTTTGGTGTGGTCTCTGTGCCTTTACATCAGTTTGTTCATCTTAATTTCTTAATTTCTTGTTCCATGGGAACTGGAAAAAAGTAGGCTGAAGCGAGACAGTATTTTCAATTAAAATGTATGGGCTGCCTTTCAACCGCAAAGTGGCTTATACAAATAACTAACATAAAAACTACAATGAGCTGACAAGCAAAGAGTTGTAGACTGTTTTAAATATACAGGAAAAAGTAAACACCAAGTCTGCTAAAGTAGTCTTTTGCTAGCCACATGAAGATTGGACCTGGCAGATCTTGAGAGGGATTGCTAGAAGGTAGATCTTTCCATGATGGCACCTATTTCTGGAGGATGCCCTTACTACACATGGTGGTAGAATCCAAAGCGATGGTCCCATAAGCCATCCTGAAACCGGGTGTTTGGGGACATGGGTGGGGAACCTGTGGCTCTCCAGATGTTGGACTACAACTCCTTTCATCCCTAACTATTGGCCATACTGACTGCAGCTCATTGAAGCAGAAATCCAGCAACATCTAGGAGGACCCGGAGGTTCCCATCCCCTGGTTTAGGGTTTTAAACAGTCAAAGCCAGCACCTTGGATTTAGCCCAAGAAACAAACTGATAGTCACTTAGTCAGCAAGGAGTTACATGAGGTCAGTCTGTAGCTGTCACAGCTGGCATAAGGGAAACGAGAAGTGAAGTGTTTTGTGTGTTAACTATGCTCTAAACCCCAAAAAACCTGAAATGGGCATACTTACTGAAGGCCAAGGCAGTTTCTGGAGGTCATGCAAACAGCACTGTATCTCCGTATCTGCCATTAATCCATGTTCAACAAGACCACGAAGCATGAACAAGAACAAATCCCACTGCAAAAGAAACGGAGCATCAGGGCCTCTAAGTAATATGCCAATGAACTTCCTTGTGATTAAAATCCTGCTTAAATGAAAATACTGCCTGATACATCAAGGAAACAGTTGCATGAAATCATACACCAGGCACAAGGCTAAGAAAGAAAAGCCACATCTCTCCTACCCAGAATTGTGAGGGCAATTTCACACCAGAAAGGCACACTGCCTAATCGCATTTGTCAATTGATGGTTTGGAAGGGGCAGGACAAGAATGAACCCAGCTGGCAAGGCACAAACGCCATGAAGCTGTCTTGCATGGAAGCCTGCAGATGTTTCTCCCGCTAGCCAAAAGTTCCAAATTAGATCCTATGCTTTTTCCCTAGATGGGAACGCTGCTAATTGGTTATGTGCGTTGACCTTTGGAAGGAATAACGTGTTCCACCAATAACAAGTTCATCCATCTAAAAGCCTGGAGGTATATCATGCTCCCCACATGAACTCCTGAGGATTCTGAAACTTCCCTGGGACTAGGCACAGAAAGATGGAAGAGGCAGAACATACATACATAGGGAGGCAGGGTCACCTAGCTTAATTTCTCCAGCACAGCTGGTCTCCATTCCTTATATCGCCACCTCAGTTTGTCCATTTATTTATTTATATTTATTACCGGATTTCTTACCTGCCCTTCACTGTAAACTGCCAGGGCAGGATATAACAGTACAGCCATATGATTTAAAATCTACCTAAGTGAAGAAAAGGCTAGGACTTCAGGAGGGGCTGGATGGGTTTTAGGGATAGCGTAAACCAACAGCTGTCCTACAAAGAACTTACATTAACCAGTAACAGGGTTACAGCATTAAGACAGTTATTGAACATCTCTATTAAGAGTGTCTATTTGAAACCAAGTACTGTGCCTTGCAACAGTAACCACAAAGCTTTTGAGTGTAACCAAATAACATTCCTGCTTTGTTTTAAAAGTGCTTCATCCTTGTAACATCTTGCTGCCGGTAAATAAGAACACTACCGCAAAGAGTTACTGCTATAAGACCTCTGCTGTGGGAATATAGGGAGAAATTAACTCTAAATAGTGACCACGTTAACCCAGCACCCATCGGAAATGTGGATGTTTGTCACGCCCCTCCCAGGCAAAGTAAGTGTCTACCAGTCCCCGTCCCCACAAAAAAAAGAAAGTAAAAAAACTCACAAGGGTTGTCAACCTGGTGGCCAAGAAGCCTTCACTGGTGCCAGCTTGGCAATCCCTGAACAAAATACTTATTTCCACATAAGGTAAAGGGACCCCGGCCGCTAAGTCCAGTCGCGTACGACTCTGGGGTTGCGGCGCTCATCTCGCTTTATTGGCCGAGGGAGCCAGCTTACAGCTTCTGGGTCATGTGGCCAGCATGACTAAGCCACTTCTGGTGAACCAGAGCAGCGCACAGAAACGCCGTTTACCTTCCTGCTGGAGCGGTACCTATTTATCTACTTGCACTTTGACGTGCTTTCGAACTGCTAGGTTGGCAGGAGCTGGGACTGAACAACAGGAGGCAAGCCCTAGGCTCTGTGGTTTAGACCACAGCGCCACCCACGTTTCCACATACTTTTACCTATATCTCTCACTGGCACCTTTGCAGAAATAGTATGTGACAACTTTCCTCTTTCACTGAACAGTGAAAGCCAAGCACTCCCCAATCTTATGTTAGATTATGCCAAACGTAAGGAGCACAAGGAGATTTAGCAAGTGGCTCTGAAAGCACTCGGAAGCCCCCCACCTTGTCCTGTTTGTTTTCCGCAAGGTAGGCAGCATTTTTCCTACTGAAGATCAGCTGCAAGGGCACAGGTGCCTCAAAGTCTTCTTTCCAGATGGAGAGCAGGGACTTCAGAAGGCTAGAGATGAAGCGGTTCTTTGCTTGCTGCTGCTCCTGCTTCTTTGGGGCTGGGAAGGTCAGCCCATGGATAGGAACACGGTCTGAAACTAGAAGCAACTGAGATAGAAATGCTGGACTTACTCATGTGAGTTATTTTTAATTCTGAAAAAGTGACATCATACCATGATGGAGGCAACTCTTTCCATCCACGCAAGAGGAGAAGGGCTTCAGGAACCTCCAGGGTATGGGGTGAGCCCACTCGGTTTAGGAGGCCTTCACAGCTAACCAATGAACTCAGCTTCCCCCAAATACTACTGTGGGATCATGCCTGGACCCTGCGATCATCATGTGAGGCCCTTCTTCGTGTGCCTCATCCATGAGAGGTCCAGAGGGTGGCAACATAGGCCTTTTCTCTGGTGGCTTCCCATTTGTGGAATGCTCTCTCCAGGGACACTCAACTGGTGCCTTAGTTGCTATTTAAACAATCTATGGTCTGACTATACTTATAGTTTATTACTGTAGTACAATGGACGCTCAAGTTGCGAACGTGATCCATGCAGGAAGCACATTTGCAACCCGCAGTGTTCGCAACCTGCAGCGCCGTGTGTGCGCATGCGCGGATTGCAATTTAGTGCTTCTGCACATGCACAAAGTGCAGTTTAGTGCTTCTGCACATGCACAAGCGCCGAAACTCGGAAGTAACCCGTTCCGGTGCACAACCCAAAATCATGCGACCTGAAGCATCTGTAACCAGAGGTATAACTGTATTTTTGTGTTTTTATATTGTAAACCAGATGATTCTCGGATAAGAGGGGTATAGAAAATAAATACATAAGCAAGCCTTGACAGTTTGATACCATTCAGGACAGCCACTCCTCCAAAATGAGATGGTCTAATTAAGATCGAAGGGAAGAGGAACAGGGATAAGAATTACAGCTCTTACCTAAAAGGGAAGCCAGCTCTACTGTGCACTTGGCCAGTTGCTGCTCTGACGCTGGGCATATGAACTGAAAAACACAAAGCTGAAAACTGACTACGAAGAAATGCTTTCACAGGTACAGAGAATGTATCTGAGGCTGCTGTCTTATCAAACACTTTGCATTTTGAGTATTCAAGTATTGCAAGCAATTACAAAGACATGCACAGCTATGGCTTTATATACAGGCCAGCAGGGGGTTTGAGTCTTTCCCAGTGGATAAAAGGGGGAAAGCTGTTAACTAATACATGTATGTGCCTTTCGTATGATTTACAAGCAAATTCCCTAACAAGTAAACCTTAGGAGGGCAGTTTAATTTAGAAATTCTCTCGCATACACATAAACCATAAGTTAATTAAGAAAAGTGAAAACAACTGCTGAACCTAGTACATATATCTACACTGCTCCTCCACCCGCCTCTCTCTCTCTCTCTCTCTCCATCTCCACTGGCGATAAAAGGCTACGTCAGAAATAATTCTGCAAGTAATGCACTCATGTCTACCTTTCTGCATCCAAGGGTCTGGCTCAACCTTCCCAACAAATTTTCCAAATCGACAAACTGGATTGCTTCATCCTCATTTCTTGGGCCGACAGCAAGGCACAGCACATCCTAGATATAACAGCATTTGTGACTCAGAATGCACGTATATGTTCTGGAATCCTAGAGAGCTCTGCTAACCATATAGAAAAGACAAAATATCACAGTGAAGCCTGGGAAAGGGCAAGGAAGGCAGCACAGGGCTGGGCTATCCCACCCATTTCCCCATCAAATAAGCCTCCTTGTAGACAAGGATGCTTAGAAATATGTCACATAGTAAAAGCTTGGGGTGGGAGAGTGGTAGCTTTCGCCATCAAATGAATTACCGTATTTTTCGCCCCATAGGACGCACTTTTTCCCCTCCAAAAATGAAGGGGAAATGTGTGTGCGTCCTATGGGGCGAAAGCAGGCTTTTGCTGAAGCCTGGAGAGCGAGAGGCATCGGTGCGCACCGACCCCTCTCGCTCTCCAGGCTTCAGGAAGCTATCCGCAAGCCTTGCAAGCCCGGCGGGAGTTCCCGCGGGCTCACAAGGCTTGTGGGCAGCAGCCTGCAGCCCAAAGCACGGGGCGCCCTCATTTCCCCCCCAAAAAAACGAGGTGCGTCCTATGGGCCGGTGCGCCCGATAGGACGAAAAATACGGTACTAATGGGAGCAAGTTACCTAAAGCAGAACCTCCATAGACTGGATCCTTATCAGGACTGGCCATACAAGACAAATTGGGTGGTGCCACCTACCTGTTAAGTCACGTGGCATCACCAATGACATCACATGATTGACAGGCAGGCAGCAACCACCCAACTCTCAAAATGTGTGGGGTTTCCAAGTACCCAACAGCCAGCTGGGAACCTGTTGCAGCTTCAAAGCTGCTTTGCCCTGGCAGCCACCTCCATTCTCCTTTAAAGGTGGGGTGGCAGCTCCTTTGAAGGTTTTTGCAAAGGACTTTCAGATGAAACCCCCACACCTGTTTCATCCTCTGAGGAAAATGGCTGGAGCTTCCCTGCCATGACCTAAAAAAGGATCCCCTCCCAGGCCCACAGATGATCTTCGGAGGCCCTGCTTTGTCTGCACCCACAAAGGTGTCACAGGCAGCTGCTGGGGAGAGGGCCTTTTGGGTGGTGACACCCCAGTTGGTGAATGCTATCACTTCAGAGGCTCGCCTAGCCTGCCTGACTCTGCAACTTTTTTGGTGCCAAGTGAAAACCTTTTTATTTTTATCTAAAATCTGTTTATTTAATTTCTAAGCTGTATTGCTTTGCTTATTTCACAATTTTATTGTTACTGTAAACCACCCAGAGAATCAGGAGGCATATAAATATTGTTAATAAATAGCCAAAATAACAGCACAGGTTAAGAGGAGAGAGCAGCAGATTCATACCTTGATTTCGTTTATGATCTGTGAGGGGAATGCAGCCTGATGCTGACAGTCTGGGGAGCACCCCTTCTTCTTCTGAACAGCTTCGCTAGTACTAGGCAGAGAAAGCGCCTGCGTTTTTAGCATGCGGCTGAACGTGGCCTTCACTTCTCTCTTAATCAAGGCTGTAAAAGGAACCAAAACATACACTTGCTTTCACACCCTGGACACTGAAAACTGGACGCCCATTACATAATACAGAGCCACCTCCCCGCACCAGCCTTATGTGGTTCCTCCTTTTATATCAGCACTCATATGACAGTTCACCTCTGCAAGTTCAAGCAGCATAATCTGAACAAGAGAGGGCAGCCTTTCTGGGTTACCCTCAGGGGTAATCTGTCAGGGGCTGAAAGGCAGCAAAATAGGGCCACTTGTTTCAGTTGTTTCTATTACCCGCTTCTCATTCACTCCCCTGCCAGCAGGCTGCCAGCGAGAGACTGATCCCTCTCGCAAGAGTTTTGAATCAGGCCTGAAAACACCCATGGAGCCAATGAAGTGGTTTCAGTAGTGGAGTAACATGCTCCCCACCCCCAGCTCCGGTTAGCATCCTCGCTGCCACACTTTGAACAAGTTTCCAGATGCTTTTGAGAGGCAGCCCCATGCAGAGTGTGTTGCAGTAGCTCATATGCGATGTATCTAAAGCAGTGTTTCCCAATTGGTGGTCTGTAGACCTTCGGTCGCATGCTGATAGCCACCCAGGGTGTCTGTGGCATGTACCCATCAGCTGTGTTGGACATCCCATGGGGTCACATGACTCATGCAAGAGCAATGGCCAGAAGATGCACATCCCAGTTTTGTGCTGGGACACGTTGGAGGGTATGGTAGCACCATTCACACAGCAACATGGCTTGGCTTTTGAAAAACGAGGTCCAAAGTACTTAAGATAACTGGGAACCAGAGATCTGCCTCTTTCAGAAACAGACGCAGTTGGCACACCCACTTATACTGGGAAAAGGTCTTTTTCGCCACAGCCACCAAATGGCACCTAGGGGTAAAGCCCGTAGAAACAGTGGAAAAGCCTACCTGTGATGTTGGTGGTAAGCCAAGTGCAGGCCTTCTCGGTAGCTAGTCCCACTGCAATATTTGCTGCACAGCTCAAAACCTTGGGTGGAAGAGCAGGTGAGATTTATAGTTATTTCCACTGAATACACTATCAACAACAGTCACAACAAATCAATACAAAGCTGCAGCGAGCACAAGAAATCAGATGGAAAATTAGCCTCAGATGAAAA
The DNA here is from genome assembly GCF_965112155.1 of Podarcis liolepis. Classification (NCBI taxonomy): domain Eukaryota; kingdom Metazoa; phylum Chordata; class Lepidosauria; order Squamata; family Lacertidae; genus Podarcis; species Podarcis liolepis. Next base: position 45,223,886 of record NC_139554.1, read on the forward strand.
TTGAGGGACTGATTTTGGCCTCTCACCATCCTGCTGGAACGATAAATGAGAATTGGCTTCAGCTCCTTCAACTGCCGCTAAAATGTTGATTAAGAGGAATATAAAGCAACTGTTCCTTGAACGGCCCAATATGGCAATTGGACCATTTTATTTTCTAGCTGGAAAAAATGCAGGGAAGCATTACTTGGGGCCTTAAGAGCTAGAAACTGTCACACCTCCTTTTAACATGACTGACTGAATGAGGATGTTGAGATTTTAGAAACAGCTTTAATGTTTCAAATGCTTGTTCGTTTTAGCAAAAAGGCCTGGCTATTTTAGATGATCACGAGGTTCAGAAGTTTTTGGCTTCTGGCCATTTTTAAGTCACCATGTCAAAAAAAAAAGCACAATTTTCCAATGTAGAAAAAGCAAAAAGAAAGCATCAGAAAAAAGGACAAGTATCCTAAAATATACATACAGCTGCAGATGTCTCTTCTGGCAACAAGATTTTCACAGCCTCAGGGGCCTTCTTCCTGCAAAATCTGTAGATGTACATAGGCATTATAAAAAGCACCGCCTGAAACATTATATGTAAGACATGATATTAGAAAATCTGTATTTTTAGTCCCCCCAGGGATGCAGCCCAAATATGAATTCAAATGGATTCAAATTGCTGGGAGTAACTGCAAGCAGAACAGTTTCCTACTCAGCTCCCTCTAAAGTTGGGTACCTACACCTGAAAGCCAGAGGGGAAACTGAGCCAATCTGCCAGTAGTTATCCTGGCTGATACCAAGGTGAGAACTGAAGTGACCACATACTGGGTGCAGCCTCAATGTGGCAGCCCAGGACAGCAGCATGACCACAAGGGAAGATATATTATGTCACCCAGCTGTTGTTCCTTACTCTTTGCCTTGAATAAGAGCCTGTGCCCCTTCTTCATACAGCTGAGAGCACACTTCATCCAGCAGTTTGTCGTAATTGCCAACTTCCGCCTTCACTTTGTCCTGTAACATGACTTTGGCTCTTTTCACCAGCTCTGCTACCAGAGTTGCCCTGCAAAAGCCAATAGTAATAGCACAATAATTAAAAGACAACCAAAATATATCCTGAGAAATTACAGGTTCAGAATTTACATCCTGAATCAGGTTTGCGGGAAAGCCTTCTATTAATGGTTTGGTGGATACTATGGTTTAATATGCGTCTGCCGTGAATCTAGGTGCATGAGAGGGAGACGCTCCTAAGCTTCTCACTGCCAATCAAAAAAACAGGATTTGTTGACCTAGAAACATAATGGTGTGTGTGCCAATCTTAACATTTTTCTATTGTTTATTACTGTAGGTCACGGCATAACTTTATATAAAATATAAGTGAGAATATGTGGATAAAGCTACAATATAAGCAGGCAGCAATCACACATGCACAACCTGATCAAAAGAGCCTAAAGTGTGTAAGTGTGTGTGTGTGTGTGTGTGTGTTATATTTGCCACAGAACTCACACTAAAAGTGAATTAAGAAGGGGAAGCATTACAAAAACAGACAACACGTGAGAACAAACCCAAAGGAGCTTAAAAGCAATGTACTGGAGATTTAAAAGAGTAGGAAAATAAAAGGGTCTTTGTCAGGCACCAAAATGACTTGCAGATGACTTGCAGAGCTTCTGTAATGAGGTGAGCACAAAAAAGGCTTAGCACTTACATTTAATAATAAAACCAGTTGATGATCTCTCTCAATATTTCTCACATTTCACAATTCACCATTGCCATTTGCTCTACTGACAAATTTCACAACAACAAGGGATGCACAAGACTAAGAGCTGTATCAGTAAAACCCACAGGCATGTCCTTGCATCATTTAAAAGCTGCCTGCTTATATGATTAATACAAGGGGGAAAGATCTTTCGACGTAAATTCTCCCCACCAGACCATTTATAAAGTCCAGCAGGTTACAGGTGCCTTTCCTGCCCTTACTTGATGTGCTTGACACAGTTGGATCCGATTCTCTCTGCCACAAATTCTACAGTTCTCCGCAGAGATGGGGGCTGATTGTGGAAGAAGGCTTGTTCCAGCTCTGCCTGTTAAAAACAGGAAGACCAAGAATCCTAAGGAAACCAAAGAATTCTACATGAAGCATTGCCCCCCCCCAACACGAGCCATTCCTAAAGTATATCTGAATGCTTTGGTTGTTTATTCTATTTGATTGGCATTTTTTAAATGTAAGGGTGGTATCCAACTAAATTTTATTCAGGGCAGACCCACTGAAATGAGTGGGCATAATCAAGTCAATCAATTTCAATGGGTCAGCTCTGAGTAAAAGTTAGTTGAATGCCACTACCCTTGAAACAAAACATCAAAAAAATGCCTTCCAAATAATGTCCCATAAATGGGGAGCAAGGAACCAGAGACAAATATAAAAAGGAGCATGTTGAATTGTCAATCGACTGGCCTGCCCTCAAAATAAAGACTTTTTAATGATTGCATATTATTTATTTCATGAAATTTATATACTGCTCGATTGTAACAAACAAACAAACAAACAAACCCACCAGTTTCTTTAGCATTTCATAAGCTTGGCAGCAAATTCAGGTTTTTCCTAACTCTGTTCCCTAATTCCCTAATTCCCTTTCCCATTTCTTTATTTAGCTTGGGGTCAATTACCTCTTGCATGCTTGCAATTCACACAAAATTAGTATATGCCTACTTCTTGCACAGCTCCACTAAAAAAATATCAAAGTGCAAGTTGAGAAATTCCTCCCTGAAAAATCCAGCCTTCCCCAGCCTGCTGCCTTACAGATCTTGCTGGACTCCAGCTCTAATCATCCCAAGCCAACATGACCAATGGTCAAGGATGATGGGAGTGGCAGTCCCAAAACACCTCTCACCTGAAGCTTCTGCTGTGTGATGGGAGGCTTTGGAACCAAGGTCTCAGCAGCAGTCGGAGTTATTTTCCTTACATAACCACCATTCTTTCCTCCGCTTCCCAACACAAAAGACGACAGCAGTTTCCTCAATTCACCTAGAGCAGAAGGATACGCAGATTATAAGACGGCACACGTAGATATCTGAACACTCTGGTTTTTAAAATTCAATCTGATTGACAATTTTGAAATTTAGGGGTGGTATCCAACTAACTTTTATTCAGGTCAGACACAATGAAATGAGTGAAATATAATTAAATCCAGGAACAGTTGGAGACAGAAAATTGCAGAGAAGTGTATGAGACTGAACACTGGAGGAAAAAGCAGTCAGGATCCCAACCACACTTGAGTAGGAGCTCAGAATCATAAGCAGTTCAGGTTGTTATTAACGGTGAATGGAAAAGCAAGGACAAATAACCAAATAGTATTTCCACAGGTCACAACCCCCTAATCTGTGGGCCCAGTTTAAGTGCCACACTGAAACACACAAAAAACCTTTTAACAGATAATTTTAACTCAGTTTTGGAGTAGGAAGCTCAATGTTTTATCCCTAGACGCTCTTTCCAGTGCCAGGCAAAGGAGAGATTCCAGATTTCTCAAGCAGCATATTGTTTCTGACACAGGACATACTTTGATAAATGACTTACCAAGATATGGACAGCAGGTATAAAGTAACTGCTGATCCACCACAGGCACAGAATCCTAAGGGGAAAAGAACAAACAACAGATTGATTCCTTTCAGAAGCATTAGATAAGCGCATAGAAGCCCACAGACTTCTCTTTATTCTTCAGGTCACTCTTAGGCTTCGCGTGTCTTAAACAAATAACATGACAGTTGCTCTCTTTCAAACACACCCGCCGACACTCATCGACGTAAGTTTACCAGAGCTTGAGCTGTTGCTGCAGAGTCTGTTGCCAGTTCTTCTGATCTCACTTCGCCCGCAAAGAACAGATTCCCCGGGACAGTAGGCACCTGGAATACAAGCCCCAAATAGTTAATCCTCCAAGGAGGGCAGAGCTAAGCGAAAATTCAGCTTCACATACAGGAGTGGATGAATGGTTACATGGATGAAACGCTTAAAAGGCTTAAGGAAAGTACAGTAAGGAAAGTTTTACTTGACAATTTCTACAGCACTTGTGACATTTTTTCAAAGGTACAATGTTTGTTACAAGCACTCATCCGTACATGAAAAAGCCATCCCAAAATGGCAAGAATCAGCAGCTTGTTCAGGAAACACATCTCTTTATTTTCAGAAATCAGCAGGTATCTGTAACAAAAAGTTAGAGAATAGAGAACAATAAACTTCGAAGGTTTTATCAGTTATACCACCTCTGCATTTCCCCCTTTTGCAAGTTTCTTTTGCTGTGCTCTCTCATTTCCCTTGCATATTAAAACTCTGGCCCCAGCAGCAAACCCGTAAACAAGACATGTGCAAGCTACTACATTATTCCTATTTCCCGCCATTATTCATGAAGCCAGGGCGTAGCATACAAAAAACCTTGGCTTGCCGTGATATGTGAACCAATGTGTGTGGTTTGTTTCTCCCAGGGTAAGAGCCATGACTCATGGTTTGTTACTCTTGGCTCCATGAACAAAGGAACAAAATGGGAGCAATTCAGAAGAATGCACTAGCATGCTGCTCGTTCACGGTAAGCTATGGTTTATGGTTAACTGTACAACACAACTACCATTTGAAATGCACTACTGGAAAAAAATTGACTTTCAACTTCTTCATTTGTTTCTGCTAATATTGAGATGTAATGGAAGGATGTGAACATTTGCAGCTGGAGGAATATGATATATTTCAAGTCATCAGCGGAGCGTTCCTATACTGTGGTAATTATATATTTAACTGTGCTATAAATTTCTTGGTATATACTGTAAAAGAAAGCTTTAAGTCGTTTCCATAGACCCAGAAATTGTTAATGAGTACAATAAAAGCTTTACTAAGAAGCCAATGTCCTACCCTCACAATAATTTAGGTCCTTGATGCAGATCTCAATTAAGATGCAAATATTTCTTTCCAACCTCTTACCTGTACAGCTGCAAGAGGAGAGAAAATATCTTCCCATAGTAGTCCAGAAATGGGGCGATATGATCCATAAGGGAAAGGAACTCTACAACCCAAGGTACAGTCAAGACCGTGCAGCGTTTCTGTATTGATTGCCTAAGCAGCTTCAATATATCCAGCACAGGATGGGTCTTAAGGGAAAACATTAGGAAAATGTTAACTTTAATTCCTCTTCAGCACACATTACTTACTATCATGGGCAACCACCAGAGTGTTTGATGATGAAACACCAAAAGTAGGAAAGGGAAATAAACATATCCAACTCCTCTTTCATTTTTTCCCCTTTATTGGGTTCTCTTTCCTTCACTACTAAGAGGGAAACTCTTTCCTTGGCTAATTTGTGTGAACAGAACACTGTTGCAGAGATGGAGGTAAGCCATAAGCACAGAAGCACCTGGGCTTATTATTCAGGTCTCGTTGCATCTTCCTTTGTATACTTTTTAATTTGGCAAAGAAAGTGGGGTGTTTTTAGCTAACATCACTCAGAGCAGCTAGTTAAGTTCCGAGCTCAAAAAAACAGTTTTTGTGGGGAAGTGGGGCAGGGAAGACAGAAAGACACAAGCGTGCAATCAGTTTCACTTATCAAGGAAAGGTATCAGAGCAGTGTCTTAGAGAGACCCAATATATTTTGGCACATGAAGCCTATTCAAATCCAGCAATCTTAAGTCACTCATCTGGCTAAACTGTATTTCAAATGGTTGTACCCTGCCCTATGACCCTGGAGCGAAAGGCAGGTAATAAATTGAAATAATAATAATAAGCACCCCTCGCGCTTTCCACATTCAGCCGGCACACTGACAAACCACACAGCACAATCTGATGTCAAGAGAGCCAGTGCAGTTTAGCAACAAGAGTGTTGGACTTTGACGTGAGCGGGTGGGGAGGCATGAATCTAGTAAACAATATAACTGCAAATAATGTTCCATGGAGACTATCCCAGAGGAGTAGTTTGTACAATGTACTGAATTAGTTATTGACATTATGGGTTACTTGTTTGGAGCATCCCTGTATCAGAGGTTTACATCAAGAAGGACGCTTTCTGCAAACGTGCAAGCTTCTGATGCAACTGTGTTCACCAATAAATGAAACACTTCTCCTTCCTTCCATATCAAGAGTGTCATTAATTCATATGGCTGTACCGCATGAGTAACTCAATCTGCCCTCAGTTTATAGCAGCAACACAAGCAGCATCATTGAAACAATAATAGCGCACAGCAGGGGGAACCTGCAGCCCTCTAGATGTTATTAAACAGCTCTCAGCATCCTCACAGCCTAATGGGAGCTGTGGCTCCCCAACAACATCTGCAGGACCACAGGACCCCATCCATCCCCATACTGGAGGTTGCTTAACTAGGAAAGGAGTTTTAACAGCAAGTATCTACCACCTCAGGAGGAGCCCAGAGGCTCCTCTAATGAAATGCCTGCACATCTCTCTGATAATAACAAAATTAAATACTTCTATTAGGTAAATTTTACGCACTTGGTTTCTTAACATCACTGCAGATTCTAGCAAGTCTCCAGTTGCTGGTTCCGATGTGTGATAAGGCAGGAAGACAAGGAAACCAAAAAACTTTGCCAGGAGTCGGAGGCTCATAAGGACAGCAGCAAAACGCTTCTTTTCATCCTGCAGTGAAAAGAAAGGTCAGACATATTATAGTCAGATAACAGCAGCAATGCCTAACATTTTGAATGCTCACAACAAACCTATAAGTTAAGTCTTATGTTCCCACTTTGGTGGGTCCTTTTTTTTTTTTTTTTACTTTGTGGGGTGTGCAGCACGGACAGGACTATCCAAATCAGAGACAAATCACCATGGTGGTATCAGTCGCAGGTCTACCTAGGACAACTGGGGCTCATCAGAGAACGCTACTGTCTTCTATATACTTGCACTGTATTGGAGAAGGAGTGGGATGGGGCTTACACTGCAGCTACCACCCAGGCTTTCTACTGTTGCTCCACCACTTGGACGGGGGGCAGGTGGTTTTGGAGGAGCAATGATGGAGGAGTTGAGGCAGGGGGGACATCGCAGGAGAGAAAGACCGTTTGAAGGACAGACACCTCTTTTCAGAGAGGACAATGCAGGACAGAAGGGAGGAGCAACGAAAAGAGGAGTAAAGGAGACCCACACTAGAACAGCAAGATGTTATTAAAGACAAATAGACAAAGAAAGACAAACAAGCCTGAACTGGAAGACACACACAGGGTGTGAAGTGAGTAGCACTCCCAATGAATGCCAAATTCTTCCTTCCAAGCAGTAGAAGAGATCATAACCCACATGGACACCTCTGAAGCTCTACTGTGAATGGCTGTTTCCATGCAATACACACCTGCTCATCCATTGCTTCTCCATCGCTGGGTTCATGTTCCACCAAGGCAAGGCCATCCAGCTCAAGTATTTGCAGGCTCAGGCTGTCCATAAGGTGCTGATTAAATTGATAACTTAACCAAAAAAAGATAATGAGCTCTTTAGGAGAACAACTTAATTTCAGCAAAGAATGTAACCTCTTAAGTGACCACAGCAGCATTTGAGAATGGTTACTACAATGCAAGTTTAAAATCAGATTAATTCCTACCAAACCCCTCACGTGCTGGTAGTCGGCACTGCTACAAACACTGCCAAACACTCCCTGGTAAAGCCCACTTAATGTCATTCTAGCACCAGGCAAAGACCTTATTCTTTACCAAAGCCTTTTCATCTAAACCGTTTACTTTCTGCAATGATCTCATGCTCATCTGTTTAGGTTATGGATCCAGCTACTAAACAATGTATGCTTTACTGTGAACGCGCTGATTTCAACTGCTTTGTCCCTACTTGCTAACACATAGGAGAAACACAATCCCTGGCTTAACATGATGTCCAGACATGGTTTGCTTCGCTCCAAAGAAACCAAGAACACAAAATCAAGATTAGTATGGTTATCACAAACTAACCATGGTTTACTGTGACACTGAACAAGGCCATTGCATTAGTTCATTTAGGAAACCCAGCCACCACCATACAGTCGGGGTCACTCACCCAGACACATCCTAGATAGAAATAGCAGTAAGTATCTAACCTTCCTGCACTGAGGATGAAGTCCCTGAAGAACTGCTGGCATCCAGGGAAGGAGGGAGGTGGGCAAGGCCCTCGGATGCTCTGAGGGACAAGGAATCTCTCTTGCAGCCTTTTCAAGCGGCTCAGATTATCGGAACCCAGCATGTTAAGGACATCCTGGTCTGGGGTGTCTCCCCAACTTGTACCACCACCAACTGGACCTTTACACATCTATAGCATAGAGGAGGGAGCGGGGAGAAAAGAGAGGTCAAATTTGTGAGTGTGCCAACTTTTAACTCTGTAATCTGTTTATGAATACAAGCAGTCTCTACAGCCCAAACCATAAACTGTTAGGTGCACAAACCTCAGACTAACTGAGGAAATTAGATTATGAATTAATTATGCATTCAATGAACAAGTATTTTCACCTATTAGATATGAACTGAAGAAAAGTTTTACTTGCAAAATATACTCTTTTTTTCCTTATGGGAAGCGAGCGTTTCTTTACCTGAAGAAGCTGCTTCTGAAAGAGCCTGGCAAAATGGCTGTAGTTGCAAGCAGCAGAGAGGTGAGCCATCATGACCCTGTGAAACCAGAAACAAATTAATAGTGCTACAAAGAAAAATAAGGAAAATATTACTCTCTATGCAGATATATAGAAGACAGCAAATGTCTGGGGGACTTTAATGTTTTAAAAATAATTATGAAAATACTATTCTGAAAAAGTTCTATGTGAACTGAGAATTCTCCCCTTTGTGAAACTAAGTAGCTTACTGTAGAATTAGTTTTTGTTGCTAAATTGGGTTGCAAAATGTCCATTGCCAGTACTGCTCTCTTGTAACTCTTGTCTTTCAGGATTAAATGCAACCTGTGTGTTGGCGCTCAAAGACATTTGTATCTTCAACTTATCTTGGAATATTTATCCCTCTTTTGGCCGGGGGGGGGGGGGAAGAGTGGTAATTAAATTACAGTCTTTGAGACCCCATTATATCAAAACAAATGAATTAATTTCTTAGTGTAACAACTAAAAAAAAATTAAACTGAGGTTTTCTTTTGCCCAAAGTAATGACCGCAAATTTATTCGGTAACAGTGGTGACATGGTCTTAGGACCAAATGCAAGTCAGTTTTGCAATGTGTCCCAGCATACCACTGGATCTAATCCATAATACTGAACCAAGTATACCACCAGAGGCAATTTCCAGCTGCTGCAAACTGCACTTTAAAAACAATCCTCCCGATGGAACGTGGTGAACAGCTGCTCAGTGGAGGACCACACTAGACATCAGCAACAAGCAGCACTCTTTATCAAGTCTTGTTAAATTTACGGAGCAAAGATTCCTACCTGATCCTGTCTCCCAGACACTTCTCAAAGTCCCAGCCTGTTTTTTCACAGTTGTCTTCCCATTCACGCAGCAACTCGTAGAAAATATCTCTATTGAGCAAGGCAAACAAGTTAGCTTCAAAATCCAAAATCATAGTCATCAGATGTGCTATCAACATACAAAAATGGGGCCATGATATTCTGCTTATGCGCAAGCACCACAGTTCTGACAAAGCTTTGGGTGGAATTCAATGTTGCATTAAGTTGACTGTTCTGTCAGCACAAGCATTTTTGCTTGTCAAACAGAACCATCTTCCCTCTCCTGCTCCTGCCTGCTGTTCTAGGGGTCCCTCCCAAGCTGACTTAGGAAGGTCACTTGGGGGAGGGTGAGAGGGGGGGCAGGAAAGGATCCTTTGTGCAACCAGGACTGGCTTCTGCTAGCAGAACAAATTAGTTGAATCTGTCCCTTTGACCATTCCTACAAGACGCATTTTCATTCCAAAGCCAACAATTGACAAATATCCCCCTAATTAAAGAATAGTTCAAGAATAAAGACCAAAGAACCTAGCAAGCACACCTACAGCTGAACCCTAGATATGTCTACTCAGAAGTAAGTCCCACTGAGTTCACTGAGGCTTAATCCCAGGCAAGTGGGTTTAGGCTTGCAGCCTTAAACTGCTATCTTAAAAGAAGAAGAAGAAGAAGAAGAAGAAGAAGAAGAAGAAGAAGAAGAAGAAGAAGAGTAATAGTAGTAGTAGTAGTAGTAGTAGTAGTAGAAGTTTGGATTTGATATCCCGCTTTATCACTACCCGAAGGAGTCTCAAAGCAGCTAACAATCTCCTTTCCCTTCTTCCCCCACAACAAACACTCTGTGAGGTGAGTGGGGCTGAGAGAATTCAGAGAAGTGTGACTGGCCCAAGGTCACCCAGCAGCTGCATGTGGAGGAGCGGAGACACGAACCCAGTTCACCAGATTACAAGTCTACCGCTCTTAACCATTACACCACACTGGCACAAATAGAAAGTAGAAAACTCCATTTAAATAAATTCAACCAACACATTATATGGAAAGTACTTTAAACAGAAGGTGGGCATAGGGAGAGCAGAGGAGGCCATATCTTCTATTACTTTTGACCTGAGAAAGCCAAATGAGTTTGCTCCAGCTGCAGGGAACCTTTCTTGCTAATTTCTGCATTTCTGAACTACATTAATCAGCCTTGCATTTAACAATGTCCCAGGAATCCCATACAGGTGGGTAAGCTGGCCAACTTCCTCCACAGCTAGCGTGGAAGCCAAGTGGGCTAGACAGAGTACTCCAGATATTGTTCACTTGGTAGAAGGTGCATTTATTATTTTTTATTACTCTGTTTTTCTACGCCACTAGCTTCTTAGCAGGCTAGTAAGAAATTCTGCCAATGAATGTGTTTTGTGGGTTTATTCAAAAGGCTGACATTAACATCCAGACACTTGTTCCTGGTTTCATAAAACATAATTTATGAAGCTTGGGAGGAAATGTCCAAACCAGGCCTGTGGGTTTGGATAACTGATATAGAGTCCTGATAGCTACTCTATTTTCTGATGCATGTTCAATAAACTAAAACAACTGACAAATTGTACATTTTGACAAAATCCCATGATAAAAAACAGAGGATACCTTTGTTTCTTAAACACATGAAATGCCTTATCACTGGAAAAGTTAGACCGATTGTCAGTTTCTGGCTGAAAGGAAACTGACTGTATGCTTGAAGGCAGCAACAGGGAGACCTGTTCAATGCAAAATAATGTGTAAGTGTAATACATTCCTCCTAATTTAACATACTTTTCTCCATAAACACAAACAAGGAGGTTGGAATTACAATTTGTTCTCCCTTCTGTCCATTGCTGCAGCTTAAAAGTCCCATGATCTTAATGGTGTAACATGTACTAACTTGCCGGTTTGCAATAGATCAACATTTTCTAACCCACCAAATGCAAGTCAATCTCATTATCTCACTCTGTTTTTTGTTTTGGTCACAGTGCTAGATATAGTATTTTCACTCCTCATTTAATTAGAGCTGCAGAGGAAGCTTCTATATAGTATATACCAAGAAAACTAATCTGTTTCTAGAAGAGGATGGAATACTGCAGATACCATAATAGTGAGGAGGACACTGAGTAAAAACAGTTTCAATAACTGTTGGGAGAACCTTGATTTCACACTGTTCTTCTAGAACATGCTTAGTTTTTACCTTTGCTGTGCTGTTTTCATAGACTGCCATAAGCCTCTCATGCAAGTCAGGGGAAAAGGATGTGATCCTGTCATTCTCAGCTAAGAGCTTCAGTGTTCCTTTCTCTAAATGTGATATAATTCTGCCAAGAAAAACAGCAAAAAGAGGAAGAACACTCCACTATAGTATTTAGATTTGATCTTTCAGTTAAAGCCTATTCCACCGGATTCCTAATCTCTAATCCCCATTGATAAAAGCCAACATATATACTAAACTCATGTCATTAGAGAAGGAAGTTCTCAGATTTCTTTTAGTTTTGATGACACTAGAAGCAAAAACACCATCTCCAAACACAACAGATAAAACCCTTCTACAGAAGTAGGGCAGCTGTTCAACTGGAACTATCTGTCAATTAATAGATGACAGAACCCAAATTTTCAAACTTAAGGATATGTTAACAGTATGCAATGTGATGCAAGATATTCCAACTTATGATGGCAATAAACCAAGCACTTCAAAGTGCAAGTATATGTACACTGATGAGAACAGCCTAAGCCATTCAACTTACTGAAACTGATAATCCAAGACTTTCACAGCAAAATAAACACAGTTGTGTACACTTCGAAAGTGTTGCCTCTCTACTGCATCTGTAAACAAAACAAAACAAAAATTTAAATCATCAGACAGAAAGCTGCAAGTAATCCCTGTGGTGGAAGAACGGAAGAACAGGCAGATCAGCCACTGGTCACCAACAGATCACAAAATCCCTACCTTTATTACTTCTCACTCATCTCAAATACCAGAAGAACGTCAAACATCAATTAGGTTGTGTCAATTTATCAGCCTGTTTGGGGGAGCAGTATCATAAAATTAAAGACTGCCCCAAACAATAAAATGTGTCAAAAGTACATTATTCTTTATTCAAAGCTCAAGCTTAACTTGGAGTGTTTTTTCTTTGCCGGGGTGTGTGTGTGTGCGCACATAATCCACATTTTCATGAAGACACTTACAGATTTCCACTGTCTATGCACATATCTCAAGGGAGGAGCAGCTTCTTTCTTTCTTTTTTGAAACATTGACATCAAGAATTCCTGGCAGCAGGATCAGATACTGTAGTTTTACTACATTTCTGGATGTAAATTATCCACAGACCCTGCAGTTTTACAGAGTAACCTGGGGGGGGGGTAGTGCCACTTAAGTGCACAATCATGATTGTTTATATGTTAGTTGCAGTGCGAATATTAAGATGAGAGGGAGGAGGGGAGGGAACTGCCAACATAACATGAGTGGCAGAGTACCATATAGCATTGTATATAAATGTCTATGATTGTGTATTTTAAGATGATATGGGAAGAGGGTTACAAAATTGTATACTTTAGAACAATGGGGCAAATTTGTTCAGTACTGGAAGCATAAGAATAAATACCAAAATATAAGGGTAAAGTAGTCCTAGACATTACAGTATGATAATGCCTTATGTGCATGTAGCCTGCATGATTTTAACCATACATATATACTCGAATCTAATGCACACCTAAATTTTCAGAACCTTGAAACAAAACAAAATAAGTATTTGCTGGCGAATGTAAATGTGCCACTGAATCGAATGCGCACCTTAATTTTCACAACATAATTTGGCCAAAAAAGGTGAGCATTAGATTCGAGTAAATATGGTAGTTGAAATCCCACAAGTGAAATGTAGAGCCAGTACACATAGAGGGCCTTTCTTCCCAAGCATGGCAGAGATATTTGAAGCTCTTTTTGCACCAGGAAAATCGAGCACTAAAACAGTTTTTATGCTCTCTGTGCACTAGGTTTGGAATGCTCCGGTGAGATCTCGCAGGAACTTGGAAAAAGCACCCTGGGGCTTCTGGAGGCGGCACAAGGAGAGGGTCTTGCTGGGGAGCAAGGCAGAGAGCTGGGGAAACCCAGAGCAAAAGGAGCTCACTGCTTTGCTGGAGTGGGGCAAGGCCCTCTCTCCAAACATTTGTTCCAGATGCTCGAAAAGGGCCAGTTTAAAAGATTTGATTATATGGGTTTCTGTGTATACAGGAAACCCTTGGAACCAAATCCCTGCATAAGATGCGATCTTACCATATTAAAAAAAATGGATATAAATGGAAACCTCACAATTTTATTTGATTTATATACATGAAGTACCGTATACAGTGATCCACGTGTGATGGACTGAATTATTATATCCTTAATTTTGAGCCGCTGGTACTCTGTGGAATTTCTATTACATTTTTTTATTTGTATTACATTTAAAGTTCATTAAATGAATGAATATATTTAATGTATACCCTCCTCTAACTCTGTTTCGAAGGTGGTACAATCTGTATTCTGTTAGTAGCCAAGAATCTTTATCCAATATAAGTCCCAACCTTTATACTCTCCATTGAAACTCAGGTCATTCTCTCCATCTTCTAAAGAGGAAGTTCCCTTGGATGTTAGCAGCTGGAACACAAAAAAGATCTCCAAGAAGATATTCGGCACAAGGTTTTCTGCAAAGAAAGTAAAGGAACAGAGAAAAACATGCAAAAGGACCTTTGATTTGTACTTGTACCCTGAATGATAGGATTAATCACATTAATTTCAAAACCTGAATTATATAAGATGCATTTTTAAAGGAAGATAAAAATATCTACAACTAAAAAAAACATGATCTGGATGTAAGCAAAAAAGTGCTTAAATACATAGGATTTTTTAAAAAAGGATATAGAATTCATTGCTTTCCTTTGTACAACTCCCAAAACATTAAAATTATTTATCAGTGTTGGGAATTTTGTCAGAAATTCTATGAAAGGTCAAAAATTGCCATTTGTCATACAATAGGAAAATCCAAGCCATGATATATTTGCGAAGTCAAGGCTCATTGAAATTTTCATTACTACTAAAAAAATTAATTTGAGGACATTTCTATGGGTTGCCATTCTTAGCATCCTCCCAAATCAATATGGACTGAAAAGCATCCACTGCCATTTCTTCACCTGCTATGCAAAATGAATAAAGTTGAGCCAGCTGTTCCAGCTGTTTCCTGAAGGAAACCTTGTTGACGTCGGCAGAAGTTACCAACTGGTTTTCAGAGGAAAGGCTTGCATTCTGACCGACATTAGGTTTCATTGGTATGCCAGAATCCAGAGATAATCCTGTTGGTGAAGATGTGGGATGCAGCAACTTGGACCTGCAATTCAAAGGTATGAAATAAGAGCAGTAAGAGAAGACTGAAAAACTCCTACTCTGTTGTAGTACCCAGTGGGATTCTTTCAAACGCTCACCAATTCATTAAGGAATCAATTTCTTCATTGAAACATAAAATGTTTCACAAATGCAATTTGCAGCATGTTAAAACAGTTAAAGATCCATGGATCAAATTCTAATCTTAACACAGCACTTGTAAGATTGAAGGGTATCAAGAATTAAATCATATTGACATGTGATTCTAGGAACATTGTTTTGCTTTAGCATAGGATTTCTGAGCTAGTGAACCATATTGCTGCAGAATGTGACAGAGAAAGCAACCATTTTTAATACGGTGGTACCTCGGGTTACTAACGCTTCAGGTTACAGACTCCGCTAACCCAGAAATAGTACCTCGGGTTAAGAACTTTGCTTCAGGATGAGAACAGAAATCATGTGGTGGCAGCGGGAGGCCCCATTAGCTAAAGTGGTGCTTCAGGTTAAGAACAGTTTCAGGTTAAGAATGGACCTCCAGAATGAATTAAGTTCTTAACCCGAGGTACCACTGTATTGAAATTACAGCCCCTAGAAATATTACTTGTTTGTTCATTCATTCTTTATACCACCTAGCTATGCAGTGTGCAAAAGCAAATCAATACAGAAAGCATAATAAAATGTGGCATGTTCACAAAAAGACAATATGGTCCATTCAGCTCTACTTCTCTAAGGCAATGTAAATCAACATTTCTCACATCACGGATGCTTCCCTTCACTAAGCACCCCATCACAGATTTCATAACGTACCGTTCCTTCTTCAGCATCTCTCTCTCCTCCTGAAGGCTACCCGAACTGGAAGACAGGGTCACTTCTTGAGATATAACAAGGGCCTCGGGACTTGTTCCGGACTGAGACTGAAAAGTTTGAGACTGGCCAACAGGAGTGGAAGTGAAGCACATCTTGGGCTTGGAGAAGGTTCGCTCAGCACTCACTGGAGTAGGGTTGATTCTCCTCGACGGTTTGGCTTTGCTGAAACGGGAAGTAAAACTGGATCAAGAGGATGAAAACACAATATATTATCCCTCTGCTCCAATCACCTGTGCGGAAGCCAGCTGATGACACATACTACTGTGGTCCTAGATTCACTAACCAAGGGCTCATCCAGACTTCCTTTTGTGCTGCATTTCCAGGCATAGGTCTAGGCTTTAAAGCTCCGTGGCCAAGCAGTGTTTTTTGTTTGTTTGTTTGTTTGTTCCAGCACTTTCCTCAGGAAAACCCAGGTTTTAATGCTGAATCAAAGCAAGCAACAGTGGAGCTCTCCAGAGATTGTCGTTTGCTCCTATTCAGTGGTAAAATGCAGGTTTTCGCAGGGAAACTGCCTAGACAAAAAAAAAAAAAAAAAGCACTCAGACACAGAGCTTTAAAGCATAGAGAGGACAGTGCAAACGGAAGTCTGAAGTGAGAAATCAAAGTATAAAACATGTAGTTTTACTAAGAAATAGTTCTGCTCCTTGTCCAACAGCAGGTTTTTTAAAAAGAGAAGTTGCTACCACAAGCTGCTATCTTTCAGCCACAATAGCTCTAGATATTATCTAAGGTATTAAAATCTCACAGAATACCTTGGTCAGAGTTCAGGCTTAAGAGTAATCAAGCAAGCATATATCAACTTTAAGCATGCTTATTTGGACCAAACCTAGCTTCAGCATCTCAAGGCAAGGGAGGAGAATGGGACTTAAAACGATGGCATTTGGAAGGTGGCTGGCAAACAGAAGCCAAGGAGTGAAAAGGGGCATTCTAGGCCCCAGCCCTGGGAGGGAGGAGCACTGGGCTAGTGCTCCCCTCCAGAGCAAACCACTGAGACAGGAGCTGCCCACCCAGTGGGGTGGAACAACATCAAAAGCCTCCCAGCTGGGGTGTCACGGCTGCTTACTGGGAGGAGAGAGGCCTTGGCAAGGTCAGGGCTCTGCATCCCTGTGCACCAGTGGATGCTCAGGATTGGCTCCATTCGTGTGCCAGCGCAGCCCTGAACTCATTGCCACCTCCTCCCCCAGAGCAAACAGCAGCAATGTTGCTGCCGGGAGGCTTACTGCTGTGGCTCTGCCCTCTGCCCACCTGGCAAGCTGCTCCTGCTCTGGGAGGGGCCATTTTTAGAAGTAGTACCTCCCTCCCATTTACTGATACAGAATAGTAAGCTGCAAAACTACTCTCGCAATAGATACCAGTGGGAATTGAGAAAGCTTCACATCAAGACTTACTTTGCCATTCCAGCGGCGCACATGAGCGGGAATTCCTCCAAGTCATTTAGGTTAAGCTGGTCAGGTGGGGAACTTGTACAGACAGGGCTCACTTCACCTTGTTTCCTCTGCCTCAATGAACCCAGTGATGGACTGTCACCTTTTACTTCTTCGGTCAAGCCTCTGCCCGCGTCTGGCCGGCCAGAGGCACTTGCAGAGCCGCTGCCTTTTCTTCTGCCCCTCCTCGCTGGGGTAGCAACAAGGAAACTCCCTAAACTTATTTTCTGAGCAGAGCGCCTCTCGTTGCGAGAAAAAATGGGGCTTGAACCAAAACTCGTGCTGCTGCCAGAATCCGTATTTAGGCATTCGCTGAAAGAACCCAATAAGTTTGATCCCGTAATGACAGAAGATCCATGCGATTCCAAGGCAGAATTGCCGGTGATGGGAGTTGAATCAAAGAAAAGCTGCCCTCGACTACTGCCAGACCCTGCGATGCTACGAGACCTCCTTTCAGACCCCAGCCTTTGATTCCTGTAACTAGAAGAACTTCCCAGGAGCTTGGAGTTTGGTGCTTTAGCAGGAGTAGGCGGCCCATTGGTCAGTATCCGACTAGTCTGTTCCCTTAAATAATTCAGCAAAAAAGGCACAAAGTCTTTCTGAAGCAAGTTCAGGAGGGATAGCTTGGGGTGGACTTGGTTTTCCTACACACACAAACATAACAAAACAAACCATGGTTAATATAAACTTGATTTAAAAAGAAATAGAGGGACAGCGGATATAAAGTAACTGATATTTTGCCATTTTTATAAGAATAAGGCGATTATGAACATATAAAGCAAAGTGAACCAATCTGAAAAGACTAACTCCATTCAAAGGATATAAAACCAGGAAGCAAACGTTCTTCACAACTGATTAAAGCAGGGAACTTATTTTTTCTCACACATGATTTACTACGGTATTTACTAAGTTTCACCATTGTTGTAGCCAGAGATTTTATATAGTCATTTAGCTATATAAAGATAGACACTCGTCCCTGAAGTTTGGAAATTTTAGTATGATCCTAAGCACATTTACCCAAAAGACCTAATAATGAATCAAATGGGATTACTCCCTAGGCTGTGGGATTAGGAATGCAACTTTAATGCAGTACCATACTACTCAAAGTGGATGTTGATCCACAAAACATTGGCTGCCAGTCCAGTGACTCCACCATAGCCCGTGTTGGGTGCTACACTTCAGGGACCAAATATGGTACTGGGCCCTGGCACACTGGGGGAAAATTGGTAGTCCACATCAGATAGTTTTAGAGTAACAGTTGTAGTATATTGCACAAAGTGAGAAATATCACTAAGCAGGAGGTACATTGCCCTCTAGTGTTCCTTAGCAAAATTACTTCCATGCTGAACTGGTGATAGAAGATATACTGGCCTCATTTAGACATAATGTTGAATCACGATTTAGCATTACAAGAACCCTTGTAACTTATCCACCTACCATTCCAGCATGACTGAAAAAATGAGCTTGGAAACATTTATTTCCGCTTAGAACTAATTGCATCTTGTCACATCAAGCAAATCTAAACAAACAGTTGTTCATCTCAACTATTGTTTGTTTAAAAAATGCCAACTTCAAAGCATAATTTGTTTCAACAAACCATAGTAAAGATTTGCAACTGTATAGGGTTTGAACAACACTCTCCCTATATGAACTGACCCAGACCCTGTGCTCATTATCGTGTGACTTCTCCAAGAAAGGTCTGGAGGGTGGCAACACGAGAACAGGCCTTTTCTGTGGTGGCTACCCACTTGTGGAATGCTCTCCCCAAGGAGACTCGCCTGGCACCTTCACAGCATATCCCTAGGCAGCAGGCAAAAACATTTCACTTCTCCCAGGCCTTTGGCTAATTAAGCAACCTACAGCCTTTTATACTGGGGAGTATTGTTTTTCTTTGTTATTATGTAATAAACAACAAGACTACAACGGAAACATAAGCTTCCAGTCTCCTCACAATGGAACAGGAGGTGGGGTGAGAACACATGAACCCAATATTTACTGTAGCTCATTTTTTCTAACATTATGCCATAACATTTAGCATTACCTCTGAACTCAACCACTGAACCATGATTCTAGAAATTTTCATGCAATGCTTATTTTTTTTATCTTGTTCATACAATGTGACCATTAGGTGCAATAACTAGAGCTTTCCCTATCAACTACTGGGTAGCATCTTCGCTTTGTCAGGGGGAGTGTATTTTTCATTTAATTGGGCCAAGACAGAAGAACTGGCTAGTTCCCATCTTCCAGCCACACACCAAAGGTTGTGAGTGAGAACATTTTCACAAGTAACACAAAAAGTTTTAATCTGAAATTCATTGTTATGAATGCAGAGTACAGAAAACAGAAAAGCCACTTTGGAATCAGGTATGCACAAGTTAGCATATGAAAACAAATACAAAAATATATTCAAACACTACTGACCCATTTCACACTAACAGGCTGTGGCATTCATCAGACATAAAATTAAGTGATTTAGACTTCAGTCCTATGCATGCTTAGACAGAAGCCCCAATGAACTAAAAGAAACTTATTTCTAAGTAGATCTACACAGAACTGGCCTGTTAACCATCACCTAAGAATCCCTAGCCCTATACAAGATACTTAGAGGGAGGGAGGATATAGTATGTGGAATCTGTTGCTTTAGACAGCTTCGTGCGCACTCTGAACCCTGGTCGCTCGTTTCCCAGATGGTTATCCAACACCGTGCTTCAGGTAGACCAAAGACTAAAAGTTTTCGATGCCTGCTCTCCTGTGTACCTGTCCCCCCTCCACGATATTTAGTGCATCCAGACCGCTTTGAAAATTATAGTCGTTCACACATGTGCAGAAGAGAGGCGTCAATGTGATTTCGACTACGACTGAAATCCTGTGCACGGTTATTTGCAACTTCCAACGAATTCTGTAGGTCTTGTTTCTGAATCATTAAAGCTGCATATGGGAAGGACTCGTAAGGGCGCACAGCAACTCAGTCCCACCAACTCCACAGCAGGGTTCTCAGGTTCAGTGAAGGGCTCCCTCAGGCGGCACATATATACACCTGGGCTCCCGAAAAGCTACCGCAAGAGCCCTTCAGGAGCTCGCATAGCGCAGGCCTGAAGGCTGCAGCTTCCCACTTAGCATCCCGCCAGAGGAGGAAACCTCAAGTGGTCGACCTGTTTTTTCCCCTCCCGCCTCCCTTTTGGAGCGCAGAGTTTTGAAGGCCGGCATCAACTCCGTATTCCCGGAAACTTCCCGCTCGAACCGAGGGCTGGGTGAAGCAAGGGCGGCGCTGCGCGTTTTACCTCCACGGCGCAGGGGCTCTGGCTCGCCTTCAGCCACCGCACGACAGCGCTGGCTGCCACTTCGTCCTGCAGCAACAGCTCCAAAACAGCCGCCATGCCCACCTCTCTCCTCCTCTAGCACTACCGCGCGGGCGAGCCTCCGGGGCGGGCGCGCAAGGAGCGTGGGCGCCACCCCTCGACGCCGTCCCAAAAGCCGCCAAAAAGCCCTAAAAAAAAGGAACAGCAAAAAAACACACCACACACGGGGGGCGTGTTCTAATTCGCTTCTAACTCCGGGTTAGAGCGCAGCACGTGGAGGATGGGTGGGGAAAGAGAGAGGAGGCGCACTGATAGAACGCCAGGCGCGGGGGCCGCCAGGGAGAGCCAGCGCGCGCCCCACCCCGGACGCTCGCGGCCACCGCCGTCCCTCCCTCCCAGGGAAGGCGGGATTAGAGCAAGCGCCCGGGCAGCAAGAAGCGCGCGCGCGCGCCGGCCCTGCCCTGGATCCCTCAGAACCGCCAGTCTCTGGGAAAGTGGGCGTGGCCTCAGAACTCTCAGGCAGCAGCGCCCGCCGCCCGGCAAGGCTTCCCATTGGGAGGCGCGAATGCTTTAGTGGGCGGGGATTGGCGCAAATGTTGGCAGGGCGGGCTGAGAGGAGGAGCCGCCGCCGAGGAGCAGCGGCACCAGCAGCGTTTCCTCTCCCCCCCTCCCCTCCCGTGTCAACAAGCGGGGCGCCTGCGCCGGGGGTTTGCGCGTCTTTTCCTCTCATGCGCGGTATTTGCTTCCCGAGTCGGGCCCGGGGTTTGGCCTAGAGCCGGCGGCGGGCAGAGGGCGCAGCGCGATCGGGCGCAGCGCTCCGGCCGCAGCGGCTCCCGCCGGGCGGGCGATCGATCGGTCGGTCCGCTGGCTCAGGATGGCGGACGACTCCCCGAAGCGGCGCAAGGCCAACTTCAACGAGGCGGAGACGGAGGTGCTGATCGAGCAGGTGCTGAAGCACGAGCAGGTGCTGTTCGCGGCGGGGCCCGGCCGGGCCTCCCCGGGGCAGAAGCGCAAAGTGTGGGAGCTGATCCGGCACAAGGTGAACCCGGTGGCCGCCTGCCCGCGCGAGGTGGAGGACCTGAAGAAGCGCTGGCGGGACCTCAAGCGCCGCGACCGGAGCAAGCTCTGCCGCGTCACCCAGGGGCCCGTCCCGCACCCGGCCTCGCTCGGCCTCCTCATGGCCGCCGAGGACATCTCGCCCCCCGACCACCTCCGATCCTATGCCCCGGGGATGGCCGCCGCCGCCGCCAGCGAGGCGCTGCCCATCGTCGGCGGCATCGACACGCTCGACTTGCCCGGAGCTGCCGCCGCTTCGGTGGCGGAGATCGGTGAGTAGGGAAAAGAGGGAGGCGGGCAGCAGGGAGCCCCTTTCTCTGGTGCGATCCTGCCTTTCCCGCCGGCGCAGGTCGGGGCTCCTTCTCTCACAGCTGGTGCCTTGTGTATGGGCTGCCCTTCTCACCCCACAAAACCTGGAAGCGGGGCGAGGGACCGCTTCCGTCCTCTACCCGCTACAGAGCTTTCCCTGCTGTGCCTTTTCTCTGTCCTCACAGCTTTTGGAACAGTTGCAGATGCTCAGGATCGCTCGCCATATCCCATCCCCGCTTTCCCCATTGACTGGGATTGCGCCATAAAAAGTAAAAGTATCAGAAAGCTTGCCTCGAGGATAGGTTTTTAGGGTCCAAGAGTCGACAAGTGGACCTTTCTGTTGTGAAGGATGCTTTCACAAGGGGACAAGCGAATTATATGCTAAAGTTAGTGAGTCACTTGTGAACATAAGTTATCTAACTCAGTCTCCTCTACGCTTAAAGGCAAGGGTGCTCTGTCTCGGATGTTTCACACTGGAGTCTTTTGTAGTACTACTCCAGAGATGCTGGGGACTGAACCTTATCTATTTTTTGGCATATACTATATATTGCCCTTTTTACCTTTTGCATGCATGCCATGTTCTCTGCAGTCACCCTTGTGTTTTAATGTTAATCTGGAGGAGAAGGTGGAAGCAAGTCCATTTTAATTCAGTCTCCACTCTAGCTGAAATAAACATTGCATTGTTTCAAAGGCCAGGAAACTAAAAAAGCAATTTGCATATTACTTGTGAAAAATAGACCTTCGGCCTATTAAGGTGCTTGCCTATTTGTTTTTCCAACTTTTCATTCCAAGCACAGTCATCTAATACTCTTCACTTTTTTGCAAATGTTATTTGCTGTTAGGTACTCAGAACTTCAGTCTATGGGTATGTCTACATGCAACATGTCTAGTTTGCAGCTTCAGTTCAGAATTTGAAATGCCTGCAGCAGTATACAAAACGAGGCAGCATTTTTCGCCACCTTCCCTGTTATAGATTATCAGTCATTTGTACTTAACCAATGTGATGACCAGCAAGGGGTATTGGATAGGTGCTGAGCATCTTTTGTCCGTCCGTCCCCCCCACCCACATTTGTATCCCACCTCTCCCCCCAACTGCTCAGGATAGCACACATAGGGTGGTCAGATTTGAAATGATCTCACCAATTGTTGTCCTACTCTTTGTTTTCTACATGATGCTAGCAAGGCATTCCGCTCAAAAAGCTTCTTCATCCCATTGAGAGTTTTGTTTCTCTGACACAATTGTGCATATGTTTCTTTTTAAAAGATGAGGAACTGTCTAATAATAACTGGGTGCAATCTTAATCACAGACCAAGGCATGATACATAATTTAGCTCAGGGATGGGGAACCTTTTTGACCCTATGGGCCAACTTTGACAGGTGGGTTGAACAATCTGTCAGTCACCTGACATAATTATGGCAGTTATTGACAGGTGGGTTGTCCCACCCACCTGCAAAAATCTCTTGCATAAGGGTTCCAGAGTGCCCAGCAGCCTGCTGGTTGTCAGGTTCTTGGGAACGGCACCACAAACAGCTTAGCAAGTACCAAACACAGAGCTGGCAAAGCTGCTTTCTGCAGGAATTGGCTATGAGATCAAGTGCCACATGGGAAAACATAGCTAGTGGTACCATTGAATATCACTGTCTCTTTAAAAATTATTAGAAGTGGTTTTTAAGTCCTTGAGCAGAACAGATGTCTTGTGCAACTTTTCTTCCTCACTGCTGTTGAAAATTGGGGAGGGGGCTCCAGCACAGATGGGGGCGCAAGGGGCAAGAGCTATCGCAATGGCAGGTGTCACCTAATTAGCAGACACGTTTCATGTATATCTTAATCACCAGGTGAAGCTAAAAACTCAATAAAAACTCTGTTGTCTAGAGATAAATGTAGGCAACATTTTATGTGGTTATGATAGGCTGGTAGCCAGAAGCTGAATCCCCAAAGAGAGTGAAGCCTAACCTCTTTTCTCCCCCTCCTCTGTTTTTAGGTTTTACAGATGATCCAGGTCCGTCCCACCAGCCGTGTGTGGAGAAGATGAATCTAAAAGAAGAAATAGTAGTCAAAGTCGTGGAGCCAGAAGAAAGTTCAGAGGACATGTCTGTAGTTCCTCCTAGCCAGGAGCCACTCCCTTTTTTGGGGTTGCCAAATGGAGGCCCCTGTGGAAAAGTAAAAGCCAAAACAAAAACTCAGCCCCAGATAGACCCCAGTGAAATTACAGAAGAGGATCTCCTGCAGATCCAACAGAACCAGCTCCACATCATCCAGTCTGGCTTTGATACAATCAACCACAATCTCCGGCTGCTGCAGCAAGGCATGCAAGATCTCAACAACAGCCTCAGCATGGCAGCACATACTTTAGTGGCGATTAAAAATGTCTACGTGAAAAACAATGCTGGCCCAACCACCTTTGCTACGGTGGCTACTCAGACCACCTCGGGGTACTTGAGCCCTGGGTCCCCACTGGTGGAGGACAGAATCAGAGCACCAATGGCTGGAAGCAGTAGCAGAAGCAGCAGCAGCTGCAGCTCCAGCTCCATGTCGCAAGAGCCAGGCCCGTCAGAATTCCCCAGGCCCCCCCACAGAACCATTAAGAAGGAGCATCCCAATGGCTGTTACTATTTCTGTTTTGCAGATGTGTAAGACTTGAATACGATGTTCCTTGAGAAGGGCTGTTTTGTACCCCACTCAAGAATGCGTCGTCATCACAGAGCGGGCTTGCCTTGCCGCCGTCTACACTGCTATATCTGTAAGAGCTCCACCACCGCCAGTTGGGGAAACCTTACATTGTAGGAGGCATAATGCTAACTGTTTTTACATTGATTTATTATGGGCTTGTATTTGAATTGTTGTCAGCAACTCTGGGCAATGTGAGTGCATTGGAAGGGTGGGGTATAATTTTTTTAAACTACAGCTCTTCGAGCCCAGTCCTATCTAGGCCTACTCAGGACTAGTGCCCAGTGCGTAGGATTGCAACATTAGTAGTTATCCAGTAGGTTCTGCAGCTGGTTGATACGTCTTACATTGCATCTCCTCTGCTTTCTTTGCCAGTGGAGGAAGAGGAAATCTTGACTCATCTAGATCTTCCTGGTATTAATTTGACCTTTTGAAGTATGAAAAGGGAGCAGCAAATTTATCTAGTATCTGGGACAGAATTGATCATACATTCTGTTTTTATTTTTTAGCCAACCTAACTGCAGATTAGTGAGAATTTAGTACTTGATTGTACTTTGTTAAAAAACAAAGAAAAGCTGCCTAATAGTACTACTACTGTAAGGAGCACATGGAGTTTATCTGTTGTGGGATTGGGAATGAATGTGGGTGCTGAGCCACAAGCAAAGTGCTTTAAATTTTCCTTGCTCGTCATTCTTCGTTGCTCATGTCCAGCTCCTCAAAATGCATCTTCCCTGCGGACAACATGCAGTCGTGGGGAGGCTGCCTTACGTTGCATAATTAAAGAAAATTTTCCAAAAAATAAAGAATCTGAGTGCTGAATGTGCTTGATACTCATCAGCAGAGTGAATCTGCTCCCTGTGAGGGTATGTGTGGTACTTAGATGCTGCAAAACACATTATTGGACCCCTGTTTTGGATGTAGTTTGAAATAATGATTTAGCAGTGCCTGATTGATCAGCAGCAAGCCTCCATCTCACACCCTCCACTGGATTATTTTATTCTGATCTGGGATTACTGGTTAGTTTAACGTATGCCTGGGATCATAAAGCATGGTTTGAGCCTGTAAATAAAACATTCGCATTCCCCGTTCAGATACTTCCCCTCCAGGCTGTGCCAGAGGTAGTGCTGAGCTGTGGCCCACAGCTTCTTCTGTTTTACTTTGGAGATATTTGAAATTGTAAGTGGAGGAAGACCCTGTACATGGCATTTCCATGTAGGCTGGGAAAGATTCCTACCTGAAACCTTGGTGAGAGAGCTGCTGTCACTCAGCAAGCTTGATGGACCAATCATCTGACACAATATAAGATAGCTTCCTGTGTGCATTTGTTCTACAATATTTCCCTTAAGATACTGGAATAGTGATTGCTGGGAGGAGCAGAGGTCCATGAATGCACAGAGTAGTTTTATCTGCTATTGTAATAATAATAATATTTGTAATAATACATTTTATCTGCCATTGTAATAATAATAATAAGAAGAAGAAGAAGAAGAAGAAGAAGAATTTATTATTTATACCCCACCTATTTGGCTGGGTTTCCCCAGCCACTCTGGGCAGACTCCAACAAAATATTAAAATACAATAGTCCTTCAGATATTAAAAACTTCCCTAAACAGAGCTGTAGATATATGGGACTGTTTTCCTTGGATGTATAGCTATATCACTAGATCTCAAAGCGGACAGCCTACCAATTGGGTGCAGATTGGAAAGGAAAAGGTATTGCATTCTGAAGCCTTTGCTCCATGGAAGACTGAAGGAGACAGGAGCAACTTTATCAACACCAGATTTAGAAAATAATGTATATTTCAAATTTAATATACAAATAAAAATAAATATGGCATAACATAATCTATGGAGAAATTGAGGCAGAGGGTAAGCCACTTTAAGAGGGATTCTTTATAAATTTTGGTTGAAGAAATATTGTTAGAACAGAACATCTGTGCATTGCCAATGGTAATAGTGTGGTCCCCAAGTGTTTCAAACACATTACACATAATCATTTCCTCCTTTTATTTATGGGCTGGCTCTAGAGATTCAACCACAGTTTGTTTCTCAGTATCAATATTAATAAATGTTTTTGATGTAATTAGGCTTCTGATAACATAAGCTAATCTCATTTTTTAAAAATGTAATACCTTTTGTCTCAAATCATAATTAAGTTACATATTGGGAAATATGCAAACACCCCTCCCCAAAGAAGAACAAGTCAGTTTAGAGCCGAGTGGGGGAAGCAATGTTTTGTGCAACCTCATCCTTACAATGTTGTATGGGAACAATTATTTGCAGCAGAGGGGCTATACATTGCAGCAGGCTACACATTCCTTCTGAGGCAGATTTAGAGGAGCATGACCAGATTGGGCACAACAGAACTTGAGAGGCAGAGGAGTGCTGAATTTTGGCATCGCACAGGGTGCCGCTCAAATTTGAGACCCCAAGATCCACCAACAATTCCTTAAACCAAAGCCTTAAGCCAGCAGTTCTCAACCTGTGGGTCCCCATATGTTGTTGGAGCTGGCTAGGAATGATAGGAGTTGTAGTCCAACAACATCTGGGGACCCACAGGTTGAGAAACACTGCCTTAAGCCTTCAGGTAGCTTTTACCTGTCCCCTGCCTTGTTGCTATGAAACACACAAATAATCTGAGACAGATGTTGATGATGGAACAAAATCAGCATGGATGTTTAGCCTCTCTTGCAATTACAGATTGAGCAAGACTTTTTGGGACAAGACAGCTTACTCTCTTGTGATAATGAAATGACCCTGTGGACTGGAGGCAGCCAAATGTCCCATCTTCAAAAAGAGGATCAGGCAACCACCAACCAGTCAGTTTGATGTCAGTACCAATAAGGGTCCTAGAACACATAATGAAGCAGTTGGTCTGCAAGCACTTAGGATTTGCAGGTCTTTGTAGAATAGATCACAAGCTTAGCATGAGTCAACAGTGTGATGCAGCAGTGAAAATAGCTAAACCAATTCTAGGCTGCATCCATAGTAGTGGTGCCCAGATCAAGGATAGTAATAGTACCTCTCTATTCTGCCTTATAATCAGGCCCCAAATGGAGCACTGTGGCCACATTTGGACACCACATTTTGAGAAGGATATTGACAAAGGGTCTGGAAACCAAGCCTTACGAGGAATGCTTCAGGGAGTTGGGTATGTTTGACCTGAAGAAGGCTGAGAGGTTATACAACAGTCATCTTTAAATAAGGGACGGGCTGTCATGAGTGATGGAGCAAGCTTGTTTTGGGAGCTTTGGTTTTTTTGCTGCTGCAGAGAGTAGGGCTTGAGCCAATTTATTCAAATTACAAGCAAGGATATTCCAGCTAAACATAAGGAAGAACTTTCTGACAAGAGCATTTCTGTAAGATTCAATTTCAGTAAGCTATGAAGGAGCCAATATTCTCTTTGATTTAAATGGCATTCTGTTCAGTTAGGGAACACGTCATCACTGCTGGTGCCGATATTGGATGGATGAGAAAGATGGGTGACCTCAGGATGTTAAAAGTGATATATAGGGGGGATAAGTATAGAAGGCATGAGTCTGGAAATGCTCTTCTGCATGATGTAACACCACTCATGAGACTCACAACACAATCCTATACATAAATACCGGTAAGTACTCAAAAAGAAGTCTCATTGAGTTCAATGGGGCTTTTAAAAGACATGATTATAGCATTAAGAAATTAAATAGGGGGAAAAGTTAATTCCTTTTACTATCACACATAGCAATACAGAGTGTTGAGTGCAGACATTATTTGTTCTGCTTGCCCTTGTTTTTGGTGTTTGAATTTTGCCATAACTCATCCTTAGAACCTTCTGTAGCTGTTTAATTTATATTTGCCTAATAGTGGCAATCAGCAGTTCAAGACAACAGTGGTTTACATTTTCTTAAATGATGCCAGACACTGCAGGCTTCCAGGGAGGAACCATGGCACACTAGAAGTCTCCTGGCCATAAATCTTGGTTATCACATTATCTATGGGGGAACGGGATACAGGGGAACAGGGATAACAGGGTTTAACTTCCAATGCTCTGAAAGGCATGCTTTCTATGCCAAGGAACCAGTAAATTTTATTTTAAATTATCCACCTCACTGATGAATGTGCTAATTGTGAAGTGAAGCTACATTACGTCACTGTGAAAAGGGAATGCAAGGAATATACTGTTGATAAGTAAAGACTAATATATTAAAAGCACTCAGCATAGCAAAACTACCCCACTGACTGATGGCATTGTGCAGCAACTACTGGATGAGCAACTGAAAGAGCTCAAAGCTGAGATGTATAAAATGGTGAATGAAAGTGAACTAGACAAAGCTGAGGCTAAAGAAGACACAGAGCCTTCGGAAAATAATATTTATGGAGGACTGCCAGAACGGGAAAGTGGAATGGTGAAGCTGGAGACAGTGGAATGGCAGATTCTGGAGCTATGATGCTGGAGGAATGGAATGAAACCATGTATGGAGAGATTAAGAAATATAATACTTTTATTATTTGTACCCCACCCATCTGTCAGGGTTGCCTGAGTTGGCAGAGATAGAGCTGGGAAAGAAAGGATTCCGCATACAATTTGCAGTGAATTCAGAGGGGAAAGCTTTCAAGCCTCTGGGAACACCCCTGGAAAAAGAATGGAAGAGGAAATGAAAGGACTATTTTTTTATTTAAAAAAGGATGGAAAACTAAGGAAAAGAGGAAATGGGATTGGAATATACGGAACTGAGTGTGGATTAATGAATATACAATAAGCAAATAATTATGGATTACTGTTTTAATATATGACCACAGCAAAGAGACTCCTGTGGGAATAAAGATCAAGGATTTTTTTTTTCCAACATTGGAGGTAAAGCTGTTATGTTGGACAGGAAGAAAACTACTGTTGACATATATTGATAAGAACAATAATTCGAGAACCTCTTTTGGATGTTTTGTGCAGAAGGAAAATTAACTTGATACCCGGATCTGAAAACTGGAAAAACATCACCTAGCAGAACAGCTGGATACCACTCTGGAATGAATATTTGAATAAATTTTATATATACAACTGACAGATGGATAATTGGAAGCTCTTTTCATTTATTTCTCTTTCCTTATATTTTTCCTCTTTTTTATTTTTCTATTATTTTTATTTTTCTGTAGCTTTTTTCTTTCCTTTTTTCCCCTTTGCTCTTGCTGCTGCTTCTTATGTCCTCTACTCTGGGTCAATGAGGGGATTCTATGCAGATGAAGGTGATGGCTAGCTGCTGAAGGGCCCTGTGTGACAGGCAGGGAAAGGAAGATCTCTCTGGGCGGGAGGCTGGGGGAAGAAAGGGGATCTCCCAGGTGAGAGTTGGGAGGTTCCGATCCACCTCTTTCTTGGTGAGACAAGGGTTAAGACGAGAGAAGATTTTGCATTCTTCCTATTTTTGTTTAAACTTGTTTGTACTGTATTATGAAAAACTTAATAAAATCCTTTTAAAAAAAAGCCAAACACTGAATTAACACAACTACAGAGATAACTTTATGAGTAATTGTACATTTAAACTAATGGGAAGCAAATCTGTGTTACAGAACTTAAGCAGCTTGCTTTAGAGTTACTGGTAGTACAGACCAGGGCTAGCCAACCCATAAGGCAAGATGAGGTGACCAGATTCAGAAGGACAGCAATCCTGCTGGACTCAGTCACTTCTTCCCTAGCAGGTGTCAAAATGTCTTTGGTCAGCCCTGGTATAGATAAAGACAGTATTCTAAATACATGGTTGTGTCATGGATAAAGGGTCTACTGCAACTTCCGCTGCAGTATTCTCTTCTGCCTCCCAAAGGTATTGAACCATATAAATAACGTAGCTGGAGGGTGTTCCATGCTTTGCAGAATTTGCACACTTTTGGCACAGTACAAATCTTTCAAGTTGGAAGTACACTCACCTCTTAACTTCTATTGTTGTTGTTTAGTCGTGTCCAAGTCTTCGTGACCCCATGGGCCAGAGCGCGACAGGCACTCCTGTCTTCCACTGCCTCCCGCAGTTTGGATCACTTTTCCCCTGCAATGACTTTAAGATACATTCTTCTCCTACCATCTAAGAGTACTACTATTGGGGTCTGGGTGATAGAATTGAATATAGGAGTTTAATGCACAACATCTACGCGGTCCGAAATTTCCCACGTTGTCTTTGAGCAAGATAATAAACCAGACGACCACTGGATCCTTTTCAGACCCATGAATCAAGCTTCTTTTTTCACAGCCCTGTGAAAAAAAGAGCCAACCCACACAGATTCTATAGAGCCAATCCACACATATTAGTTGCAGCTAATCCCAATATAAATGTACTACTTTTACTGTCTTGTTGAATTGTATTATTGAAAGAAGTGTTTTGTGGAGAACTGCGTCAAGTCACATAAAGGTGGGGTGGAAACTGAACAGTAGTAGCAAACCTCCCGTTGCACTAATGTCCTGTAAAGGAACTGGGCTTAGTTGTTGCTTGAAGCGCAAAAGTCACCAAAAAGGTTGAACCAGGATGAAACCTGGTACCAAATTTACTATAACAGCATCCAGAAATTACCTTTTCTTAATCCAGTCATTGAAGTAAAAAGATTTCCCTTGATTTGGAGAAGGGGTGGGGATTCACGGGCAGCTTTCCCATTGCTCGAGGTTCCGAGCCGTAAGTTCCCAGCTTCCAGCTCCTCTCCCAGCAGTTTCAGATTTCATGAAGTCCCCTTTTGCTAGGTTGCCAACACCCCTTACTGTTCACCCCAGTTAACAGAGGTTCCTAATGTAGAACAAAGGCAGCTGTGGACATTTTCTTTGGTTACTCCACAGTCTAAGCTGATTCCAGAAAACACATCTACCTGCTTGAACAATCAATGTGAGGGACAGGGAATAAGCAGAAAGCTGAAGAGACAACCAATGCTACTGTATTTTATTAATAAAATTTATATATTGCTTGATAGTTTTTAAAAAATGTGGGATTATTTATTTTTTAAAGACCCAAACGCCATAGAGCTTATTTGAACAACACTTTGTCATGGATTCTACCAAAAAGCCTTTCGCACTCTCTCCTCACACGATGGTGAGAAGTGTATCAAAGAAATCCCCCCCCCCAAAAAAAAGAAGAAAAAAGAAATCCCAATTTACTTTTAATGTGGGATCTCTCCAACCAAGAGTTTGTGTCAGTATATGAAACAGTACTGGGTCATTCCCAACAGTTCACAGCTTTAATCTAACCCACTTAGCACTTGAAATATAGCTGACCAAAAGGAAGTTTACAAGTTGTTCCAGAGATGTAACAGTTAACTACCTATGGGTTGTTAAAGCAGTCTGTAATTCTCAACAAGCCAATGTGTCTGGCACAGCTCAGTCAGTAGACTATAAAACTCTTAATCTCAGGGTTGTGGCAAAAGATTGGGCACCCTGGGCAAAAAATTATTGCATTACAGGGGGTTGGACTAGACAACTCTTGTGGTCCCTTCCAACTCTACAGTTCTATGAATACCTAATTGTAGGTGTTTGTGATTATGCTTCTTTTTGAATACTTAAGATTTACAATTCACTTTGTTTGATGGAGACTTCACTATAGATCTTAATCTTTGCACACTCCTTTATGTAAATAAGCTATCCCTATAACATCCCTGCCTGTTTTGTATTTATTATTTTCTGGACAAAACTCAGCATTCACTGATGTTTAAACACTATCATATTTACTCCCATTGAAAGGAACTTGGTGTATATTTCCCAATTGCAATTTGCACCTGGCTGTGATTCATGGAATGCAATGGTGAGAAATCAAGCAACAAGAAAAACGTCCATTTTCATTTCACTACTGTAGCGGGGAAAGATGTTTAATATGTCATCAACATTGCAAAACTGATAATTCACAGATCAGCACCACACTTCCATTTCATAGGAAATAAACTTCATTGCTTTTCAAAGGAAGGCATTTCCAGAACTATTTTTGGTCAAGTTCCATATAGAATAAATTGAACAAATGTAGGCAAAATAATTGTTTGCATGCTGAATGATTTTTTTTTTATTTAGAACCAGTTTATAAAAATAAAATACAAAATAATTTGAAAAACAGAACTTAAAACATTTACAAAGCCTTGATATGATACAAATGGGGGAAGGGAAATAAATAACTACACCTTTATGTACAAATGACCATTACAAAGACACTATGTCAGTACCTTATGTTCTTAAACAACTGAGCAAAAATTATAAATAAAAAGACATCCAATTTGAATTTTGGAAACAAGAAGTGGGGAAAGACTGGAATACTTGACGATACTAAGTTACCTCTCCAGAACAACTTTCTACCTAAATTCATCATCATAACTGTTATTCTTGAGATGCTAAATGTTTTCTAGTAAATAACAAGTGCATTTTTTTCTAATTTTGAAATAATTCATTTTTAAAATATTGTTAAGCAATTTCAGATTAGTTAGAAGTTCAGTGCTTCAGAGGTCACTCCTGGTTTCAAAGCCTTCATTTCCTTCATTTTTGGATTCTGTTGTAAAGTAGTTAGGGGGGAAACCCAAATATAAAACATGATCAGGCATGAATAGTTCAGTAAGAAAGCAGATGTTTAGGGAGAGAGTTACAGAAACGTACTTTCTGGCCACCAAGGAACAGTATGCAGGAGAGGTTGGAGGACCACCTAGATGCATAATACTGCTCTTCTGAAGGATCTGAAGACCTGTGTAAAAAGCCTTTTTAAAAGGCAGCCTTTTATGTATCAAGACAGTGAGTTGTATCTAACATTATTCATACTCAGACGCAGTGAAATTAACAGACCTACTGACCTGTTACTCATGACCATTAATTTCTTTGAGTCTCCTCCAGGTCTGACTAACATTGGATAGAACCTTGTATTAATTTGACTCTGCTATATGTGAGCCAGAGCAGCTGAAACATTTCCTGGTGCAATCCACAATCTATACACTTTTGCACAAAATGTATATTTTGTATATCTAAGGGGGGAAATCATGGCAAACACAACTATCGTCTGCGGCTCATTCTTTTAGTTCCTTTAAAGGCAATAATTTGGCTAATGCCATGGGGAATTATGCCTGCATAAAAATGGACAAAAGTACAACATAGTATGTCCGGCAGAAAACTGAGATAGCAAGATCCAAATGCAGAACAGCAAAAGTCAACGCTTACCAAAGCAAAGATTTTGTGAAAGACCCAAGGAATTAAATTTCTAAATCTATATACACTCAGATGTCAGAAAATCTCTTTCGTTGAATGAACACTCAAGGTAAAGCCTACTTAGATGTTGCACTGCTCTCTCTAGTACGAATGACAGATGAACTCTGAACTTTAACCCAAATTCCTAAGCCTATAGAACTATATGAAAGTTTTAGATATAATGGAGTGCACCACTGCTCAGAAGTCCCTCTCTGTGTGATGTCCTTGTGACCACTTATTGCAGAAGGAAATAAGTTGTATTCCTTTAAGTTACCTACAAGCAAGCTGAGTTGAGCTCATAAAAGCAAGTTGCTAGTCTAAAGCTGCAGAAGTTCAATTTAAAGATTTTCTAGCACTAGGGGTTTTTGGCCATTATTAACTGTTAATAGACACTGTTACTAGAGACCAAAGCCATTTAAAAGTAATAAAATTATGGAGCTACCACCAAGTTAAAAAACAAGACCAACATACAATACGCTTCTATATATATATATATATATATACATATACGCACACAGCCTGCTGTGATAATAATTACATAAATGTAGATGATATAGGCAACACACTCGCCTAAGATCCTATGACTAGAATTGTTAATATTCCATCTTACTCAATTTGTTTGTTTTCAGAAAACTATTCTTGTAGGGTTGTGAGGAGAAAAAAAGTTCCTCTGAAATGGAAGGCCAAAATTTGGAGAAAGCTATGTTATATACAAATCCTTGTTCATAAGTACAGGTATCAATCAATTTATCACTAAAAGACATGCACAACAATAAGCATACTACATATCTGGTTTAAGGCCTGTGCCCACTCATTCCACTAACCTGTTTTACTAACAACAGATTTAGTTGGTGGAAAAGCAGACTACACAAGAACAAAAGCAAAAAAGTTGCCTTTCTTATTTCCCTGCTTTTTGTTTTGAGACAAAGGAAGGGGTTAGGCACTACCCTAAAATGTCAGAGTGCTCTGGGCAATCCTCAAACAGTTAAGGGGATCAGTTGGGTAAGTCAGCTATTACAGCCATTACAGCCCAATCCTCAAAGGCAGCAGGGTCAACATACTGCGGGATGGGGGTCTTCATTCATTCAGTGAGCCCCCATGTGTTGTCAGAGCTCCCAGAATCTTCAGGTGCATAGGAGGAGTCAGTGCTCTGCAGAGATTTCCTCTATGCAACCACGTATGTTTTATAGTAATACAGAGAGGAGCAAGCATTGTAGTGAGTTCTCTGACCACTTTCCCCTCTTAAATAAATGTTACTTATGAGGAGTCACTACAATAACAAACCTGATCTTAGGACAAAAGGAAGCCGTCAGAGGATTCTTCCTCGGTGCAAGGCTGGGCAAAGGAGATCTGTGCCCGCTATCCTGGCGGGTTGGGCTGTCCTTAACTCAAAATGCAGGAAGACCAAGACTACAGGAGACAGTATAGCAGCATAGTGATTTGGGAATCACAGCATATAATTTGGGAGCTCAATGCAACAAGATACGCACTATCTTAATTTCCTATTAGCATTAACTGGGAAAATAACACTGTCCTGTATCTTGCAGCATTGAACCTATAAAAGCAGCAAGGTTATGTTTTCTCTCGGCTATGCCAATAAACCAGTTGGCCTTTTACATTTTTACCATTTTTAATTGGTTTGTTTTGAGGAAATAAAAGAAAACGTGCAAATAATATTTTAGATAAATTGAAGGAATAGATTTTAAAATGCAGGCACAGTTACGCTTTCATATTTAAGTACATTATTGGCATATATTCATTGTCTTCCTTATGTTATTAGAATTATTGTCCTTTGTTTTCTGCAAAGGGGAGGTGATACAAAAGCATTTCATAGATTTACTACTGTAGACAAATCAATGCATTACTTATGTTTACCTCAGGGAGGAATTGCATCTGGTGGCATCAGAGAACATTAAATTTGTAAATTATAAAAATAAGCCATAGGTAAAATTAGAGCAGGGTTTTGAATATTGGTAATTTCTTTTAATTAGACTTGATGGGGATGATGTTCAGCAAGGTGTAGCAGACAGAACGTTATCAAGAGCAAGAGACTATATCCAAAACATTTCCCACAAATACACGTGTTGTACTGTAGAATTAAAATAAAAGGAAACCTGAATCAAAAAGACAACTCTATTTTTTTGTTACTATTAAAGAAAAGCATTAGGGACAGATAATCTCAAAGGCAGGTGTTAAAACCTCTAAATGACCCTTACCACAGGCAGTACATGAGTATCACAGGAATGCTATGCTTATTGTTACCCTACAAAGGTGCTATGCATAAGTTTCAAACTGCATTCCCTTCCCATCTAGCAAGGCTATATTGTAGCCACAACATGTGTCAGGGATGTGACAAGTGTCCCTCCAACTATTATAGAAGAGTTTGTTGAACAAGGTAAAAATGGAGTTTGCCAGCAATAAACCTCTAATTCTGAGATGTTTCCCATCAATACCATTTAGAAGTGTGATCTACATACCATAATATAGCAGCCTAAAAATGATAATACTAAAAACTGTGCAAAAGATGCTGTGATGTTCCCGGAAGCAGTGACATAAAGTGTATTCAGCACAAAGTGGCAACAGTTTAGAGAATCTGTAGAGTAGGTACTGTATCTATTATACCTGTCACGGCTTTGGAGTAGTATTCTCAACTTAAGTTGAGCAGTGCTGCTCAGCTGACAGTAAGGCTTTTGTCATCAGAACAGGAAAGGAAACAATTTGTGGTGATTCCCCCAATCTGCTGCTGCAGTCCCTTTGCCCTTCCTAAACCTGCTCCAGAGAGTTGGGAAACCCTCCTTATCATCAGCTGATTGACACTGCTGGATACAACCAATGGAGTTTCACTGGCAAAATGATGCTGTTTGTGGGTAAATGTCTGCAGCCTATTCAGAAAATTGTGCAACTATTCCTTACTCTGGCTCAAGCCAATGAGGAAACTAGTTTTATTTGTTCTGATTCAATCCCAGCCATGCTTATTAATTCTTTGCTGCCCTTGATTTACATATTCAAATTTGAAATTTATTATCCAACACAAACTAGATTAAGCAATTCAAATTAACCCCATGACAGCAATCACTTCATTCCTGTGTGGCTAGAGTTGTTGTAATCAAAATTCATTCACAATATCTATTTGGTTCACTTCCAGAAGTGGTAACGGTTATGCAGATCTCTGTGTAAGACATGACATGGAGAAACTAAACCACGGATTAAGACAAAGAAAATGAGTTGGTTAATAGTAAGCCAACATGCTAATTTAAAGCTTCATTAGTAAACTAAAGGATTTCTAATCACTATTGGATCAGATGTTTGGCAAAGTGACAACTCCAGAAAATAGTTTTTTCAGTCACTGCACTAAAAAAACCACATAGGCAACCTCCTGTGCTTTCCACAATTACCTTCTAGTCTGACCTATATCTCGACTGCATTTGTACAACATGGAAAGAAATACAAATGCATTTCAACACAAAATAGTTTGAACATTAGCATACATATGCCATAAGTAAGAGGAATGTATAACAGCATTTTGACAACATTCTTTTTAAGTAAATGCATAGGATAGGAATTATTTTGTCCCTGACAGCAAAGCATGAAAATACATCTTTGGGATATGCCTCTCCCTACATGCAAGGGGAACTGTTTTTCTAATACTGATGCTCTGGGCATGTTTATAAAGGTTTTCCTCCAGGGCTCTTCTAGAAGCATCATGACCGTGGATTTAGCACAAAATATAAAAACTGAATATTGCAAGCAGTTTAAACAAGTCATAAATAAAGGAATGCCTTTTTAAGCTGAACTTTAGAAATCAAATGGTTATATGACATTAAATGCCTCACAAAAATGTAAGAATGAGCATGAAGAATTCATAACTTTGTTGTTTCAAGGCAGTTATCACAAAGTGATGTACCTCTGTATCAACAAGAATTATTTACCTTCACGATAAATTATTCCCTGGAAGCACTTATGCACCATCTCAAAAGGGTATACCAAGAACTCTGGCCAGAGTTCTTGATATATCCTTTTCAGTGCAGTTTCAACAAGAACTCCAGTTTCTTTAACCATCTCAAAAGGGGGCATGTCATGTAACCCAGTTTTCCTAAACTGGTGTCCTCCAGAAGTTTGGGACAATTTCCAACAGTCCCAGGCAGCATAACTCGCCATCATGGATGAAGGGAGCCATAGTCCAGAAATCTGATGGACACCAGGTTGGGGAAGACTGATGTAGAATGTTTCAACCACACTCTATGAGGACAATTTGTTAGATGAAAGTAACTCTATAAAATTTGGTAACATGTGAAGACCAGAACACAGACACTTGGATTGCAGCCTCAGGGAAGCGTTGAGAGTCCCAGCAGCTTTTCATAGACATGGGAGAGGGCAAGAGAAAAGAGCTGACAAGGCAAGGGCAAAGA
Organism: Podarcis liolepis; assembly: GCF_965112155.1. Lineage (NCBI taxonomy): Eukaryota > Metazoa > Chordata > Lepidosauria > Squamata > Lacertidae > Podarcis > Podarcis liolepis. The sequence continues at coordinate 45,261,781 of NC_139554.1, forward strand.
GAAAATTAATTTTCTTTGCTTGTATCATATTGATCTATTATCATCACTCACTGCCCAGTGTCACAAGGAACAATTTCAACACGAAAGCCTGCTGATGGAAAGATGAAAAGTCAAAATCATGAATACACATCTCACTTGGCCATCGGATACTTAGCTCCCCTGATTCATTCCATTTCATTCTGAAATTTAAAAGTGAAGCGACAAAGCTGATATTGAACACTGAGTTGCTGAGCAACCACCAACCCTTCAGTCCTGAACTGAGGCATGAAGAATATTCAGCTTTGTGCATGCCAGGAAATGGGAGCAGCAAGGCCAAGGGTATTTAATTCAGGCACGCAACTGAAGGAGTACTGCATTGTCTGTGGTCCATAATGTTACAAATGCAAATGAGAGAGTTAAGGATATAGAAGCATATGTATATATATATATATATTTATATTTATAAATATTTATAATATATAATTTACCATGAGAACATGCAATTATTGGTATAGCACCTATCATACAATATAATACAACATAATAGGTCTTATAAATCATATAGTTTCTCAAGAAACAGCAGGTATGCTCTCCCTACTGCATTCCTCTGTAGTGTTTGAAACCTGAATGAGGCTAAGGTTTCACACTGTGCTACATTACTTATGGGAAACAATATACACATTTAAGAGTAAAAAAATTCCAACACATTCTGACAGAACCAGAGAAATTCAGTGCAGCTTCAATGCAGCATTAGAAATGTGTTAGCTCAGAGAGAAAATATTCCCTTTTCCATCCAAAGATACTATTTTGGCAGCAAACGAAGTTAAATAAAACAAAGTTAAATTAAAAATAATTTATGCTGGCTACAGGCATATGACTATAGCAAGCAGATCAGTAATTTCCAAATTTACCCACACATCCAGTATCCCCTACAACAGGAACCTTTTTGGAGAGCTAGTTGTATCCCTTTTAAAACATCCCTATGTGATCCACCATTGATTTCTAAATCTAGCAAAACAAGTCATTCCTCTAATAGTCAAAAAATGATACCCATATAAATTTTGGGAAAACTAAAAGCCACTGATCTTATTCAGAGGGAATGGAAGACAATCCTTAAACATGAGTTTTCAGTATGTTGTTTTCCAAATTATAATGTCCCTAAACACAAGAATATGTATATTTGTATTGCAGGAAGCTACAGAGGTGTGGGCTTCCACCCAAACCCCCAATAAACATGTATGATTACCTGATTCAGATTTTGGTAGCAACATCTGCAAATTGGACAGACGTGCTCTTGACATACAATATAGGTTTAGGGATGTTGACATGTGAGAAATAGTGTTGTAGGTTTTACTATCAAGTATTATTTTTCAGATTCTTAAGAAAACAAAGGAATTGCTGCTTCTTTCAACCTACTACGTATGAAGGCTCTGCAGTGTCCTTTAGTAGGTGGTGAAAGCTTCATTTATCTTCCAGATTTAGATTACATTCTCAAGTAAGAAGTCTAAGTGTGTAAACATTTTTGCTCTTCCTCAGTACAGTTACACTGAGAGGAACACTGTAAATAAGGTAGGTAAATGGACTAAACATCTCACCCCAATGGGTAAATTCTGATCAGCTTTAACAGTGGCTCTCCTTTGTACCCTGAGAGACTATTGCACAAACAAATGTTTTAATTATAGGAATGCTCCAGGGTCCAAACTCTTCTGGTTTTCCTTCTTAACTCAGACTGTGAGCATCATCTCCAGATCCTTCATATATGATATGATGTAAACCTGCCATAACTCCAGAAATTCACACACAGATAAATGATCAAGTTGTCCAAGATTCAGGATCTGAACAGCAGTTAATAGAATGTTACCAATCTGAAAATATAGGTAAATTTACATAAATGTTAAATTACATTGGTTTCAGTGGATTTGTACACATTTACTGCATATAAGAATGTAGCCCACATTAAATATACAGCGGTACAAGATGCTGAGTTTTTCTGTTTTTGCTTTAAAAGGAGGAACATGGGCAGTGAGCAACTTGAAAACAGATGTGTGAAGCCCAACACTGATAGAAACTTACAGGAGTATTGCTGTTTCAAATAATGTGCTTTTTAAAAACTCTACAGACACACACAGCTGAGTAGTACCTCAGATGTCATAGTGCCAAGGTGAAATTAATTTCAGGTTTGATAACTGAAAGAGCCTAAAACAGGTCATGCTTTTATATGAAATAAAAAGTAAACTAAAATCTTATTAAAAACACTCACCTCCAAGACACTGTTCTGTTTCACACATCTTGGACTTTCCAGATGCTCCATCCCTGCCCTCTAGCCTCCCTGATCTGCTTGCTGCATGTTCTTAGGAAATGCCTGGCCACTCATATACAAAGTGGACCTTATAAATATTTCATCTTAATTTTTGTTTCCTTTGAAAGTCAGGATGAACACTGATTTTTGAAGACTTTTGTTTAAATACACAGTACACAAACACAACATGCATCGGATTAAGGGGCTTTGACACCAGACACAGACTCAGTTCCTATCTGCTAAGTTTACTGGCTGATTTGCTCTTCCCTGTGGGAGACTTAACGTTAGAGGAGTGGTGGCAGGAGCCACTAGATCCTTTCAACCCATTCTTGTTAGACTTGTTGTAGCAGTGCTCTTGTTGGCAGGATCTCCTGGAAGATGAAGAGCCTGAAAGACTGGGAGGCGATTTACTCCTTCCAAGATGTGGGGATGAGCTCCTCTGCTCATGGTGAGGACGCCCACCCCGGGATGGTGAGGAGCTGGTAGTACGAGGCAAAGAAGAGCTCCTAGGGGAGGCACTGGGACTGCGTCTGGGGACGACTGGGCTTTTGGGTGGTGTTTTGGGGCTATGTGGAGACCCTGGACTCTTACACTGAGAAGAGCTTCGTGGTTTCTGAGATCCATTCTGAAGAATTTGAGCCAGGCGAGAGATCAGGTCTGAATCAGAGCTGCTACTTCCTAGTACTTTGTACCTGCGCAACCTTTAAGAGAAAGAGAAGTTGATTAGTACCATTTCCTCCTTCTCCAGTGCCATGAGAAGGTCTGGGTAGGCTCATACTCCTTGATCTAAGAACAAAGGCACTTCTCTGTGTGCCCCTCTAGCAAAAGTCCAAGGGGTGGAGTTCTTTTCAGTGGCAGCTCCCCATCTGTTGAATGTTCTTTGCAGGGAAGCTCAGCTGGCACTGGCATTAACAACCTTCTGCTGCCAGGTGAAATCCTCCCTTCCTACGTATTTGAGCATTAATATCACTGTGGTTCCTGTGGAAATTTTAGCTATGTATTTCTTGGTGATCGTGCTTATGTTGTGTATGGGATGGAGTAATCTGATTAATTATAATTAGTAGATGGCCACTTTTAATGTATTGTTGCGATTTTAAATGTTGTATTGGTATGGATTTTTTATTCTTATAGGTCACTTTGAGGTACTTTTGTCAAAAGCAATGAATGCATTAACTCTACAATAACTACTACTACAATGTGGCATCTTTACTACTTATTTCCAGGCCTGGCCTAATGTGCTACTGTAAAAGGACCAAGGCAAATCAAGAACTGCCTTATCCTACAGGAAGCTGTCCAAGTCCTGAAATCAACCTGAGGTCCCGCTCTCTGTTCCATCATTGAGATGGGATGGGTAGATACAAGGAATATAGCTTTTTTAGTGATAACACCAAAGAGGAAAGGCCTCCCTCATGTGATCCAGCAGGCTCCCTCTCTTCTTGCATCCAGGCAAGAACTCATTTGACAAGCACAAGAAACTGAACCTTTGATGCCATCAGCCCAGTCCTGTGGAATACTCTGCCAATAGAGATTCAGCAGGCAGCTTCTGCACCAACTTTTAAATGCCTCCTGAAACTATTCCACAAGGCCTATGTGGGCGATTAAGAATACATCCTTCCACAATGGTTAACTGATGTATGCTTTTAATTTTTTAACTTTTTATGGTTTTTATTGCATAATTTTTAAGTTTTATTGCTGTAAACTGATTTGATTTTTTTAAATGACATAGCAGTAAATAAATAAATTGAATAAATAATACATAGGAATAAGTATACTGCATGCATTCACTGTAAAATGCAAAATCTGGTATTTGACACCCAATTTAGCATCCTAAAAGCAACTTTTAAACTTCAGTAAGTGTGGCTACAAAGCCTATAAGAATGCAATCTGTATTCAGAATCTGTACAAGTGCTGGTCAGGACAATCAGGTCTTGGCTATTGTTCCTCGGTGATAATTTTTTTGTGACTTGAAGGCAGCATGTTACAATTTCCTGCAGTACAAAACCCTGTTTAACGGGACAAGAGGAAAAAGAGAGAGAGTGTAGCGCAAAAAGCAAGAGCTGTCTCATACCGTCTTCAAAGTCTCTGAAAAGCCATGATTCTCAGCCATAATCTGCATTACCTTGTAAACACCACCCAGGAAAAGCTTTTGCTTGAAAGAAAAGCTACAAATAAAAAATATTTTGTTTCCGCTTACATTCTGCTATTATGTCCTTTAAATATTTAATAGTCAAAGGTCCAGCTTTAAGAAAAAGCATATGATCAGTTCTTGGTTGAGTGGTTGGTTGGTTTTTGGGTAAATCAGACAAGGAATGGTAACAGAAAAGGTGTTTTCTTAATGGCATTACCCAAAGATACATGATAAGGAGTGGTTTATATCAAGAGTCACAGCTTGATTTTCTTACTATCATATCCAGCTCACTTGGTGTGTACTCTTAGGTCTTTATAGGCAATCCAGGTTCACTTAAATCTAGAAGCAAAATGTTTTAGAAACCTAGTGTTTTAAATTAACATTGTATACAAATGTTGTTAATGTTCTTATTCAGGTAATTTTTTTCTGAATTTTGAAAGAGAAAAATATTCTGTATGTGTGTATGCACATAAGCTTGACTGCAGGTATTTGGGGGGGGGGCAGAGAGTACTTAGTGCAATTTGCATGGTATCATACAAAGCCCTCCCCCAACTGCTCAAATCTGCTTCAAAGGTGTAGCTGTTTTTACTTACCTGGCTTCTACTCCAGGCCTTGTTGGTGGTCTTCCTGGTGGTGGACGAGGAAAAAACTGAGCTGAATTTGAACTGCTAACGTGATCTGTGGGAGTCCAAGATACGGGTCTTGGGATTTTGCTCTTTCTGGACTGAGGATTGCTTGGTGACAAAAAACTCTCCTCTACTTGGCTGTGCAAATGAGTGTCCAGTGTCAGTTTTGAAAAGGAGGACAACACATCTTCAGGAAGCGGTAATGGACCAGCAACTACTTTTTCTTTCAGTGACTTGTCAGAGGCACTTGAGAGGTCACCAAGGAAAGATTTGAGCTGTCTCTTTTCTACAAGTAATCTAACCAAGTCTGTCTGATGAGCCTTTTTAAGAAGCAGCTTCTCCTTTGCTGAAACAGGAGACGATTCTGATGAGGAGTCTACCTCTTGTGCTAAAACTGGAATGCGACTCTGTCTAGCCACGAATGCAGATCTAACTAACTCCTTCTTGGATGGATTAGAACTCTCATTCTCTGAACTGGAGTGCAACAATTCTCCATTTCTCTGGACATTTTGCTCTTCTTTCCCCTCTTGGTGCAAAAAGGTGGCAAGGTTCACCTGTTGGCATTGCAATTCTTCAGCATGATCAATATCCCCATCATCATGGAAACCATTTTCTTGCACTGGTACTACTTGGCTTTCCTGTTTTTGAGCAAATGGGTCGGTACTTCTTGATAAAGAAACATCTGATGTTTCAGCTGCTGACTGCTTCTGTAACTCCTGTTTTGCATCCTGATTTGGCAAGGAGGAGGAAGGAATTGGCCTCAGTTCTTCAGGTTCTGTAACAGCCAGAGGACCATCCAATACAGATTCAGTGTTTCCTTGAGCAGTTGAACATGGTCCTTCAATCTGTATTTCAATATCATTTTCATAAGCCACAGGAAGCTGATTCTCTTCCACTTTTTCGAAGAGATTTTCTCCTTGTCTCTTCATGTATTGTTCAAGTAGGTCTGTTTGGCTATGATCTTGGATTCCAACACATTCTTCAATACACTCATCCTTTCCAATTGCCTCTAGGTTTTGGTCTAACTTGTGTACTACATCTGTTCTACTGCCACTAAGAGTTAGTGCATCGTTTGCCGCTGCCAAGCCAACCAAGTTCTCCTTAGGAGAGGAAAGTTCAACAGTATGTTCCAAAAGCCGAGGATCCCGGTCCTTCTTCTCTAGTTGCTGGCCAAAATGAAAACTCTCAGAAGCAGACTGTGTGGATGCCATTGATGGTCTGGGTATTGTAACCTAGACAGAAAACAGGAAGAAAGAAATGATATTACAGAAAAGATTTTTAATTGGCTTTGAAATTACATATTGCCATATCATATTTTCAGGTTCAAAAAGACAAGTAATAGATAACTTGCTCTTGCACAACTACACAGCCCTATATTTTTGTATCTCTGTGCTGGGCCAACTGGTGCAATCTCTACTGGAAAAAAACTGGAAGACAACAGAATTTTTTTTAGCTGGGTTGTAAATTAGGGTTTACATGGCAATTCAATGTATGTTTGTGTGTGGTAACATTAACAGTCCTCATCAAAATCACTAATCTCCTCACTGCCAGCTCTACAGATCTCTGCTCTGTCCTCATCCAACTCAATCTTTATGTGGTGTTTGATACGGCTGACCCCCTATGACTCTGTTCATAGATGGTTGTCCTTATCCTGGCTGGATCACTCTTTCAGCATTTCCACAGAAATATGGTCCTCTTCCGCCTTCCCACTGTTTTGTGGAGTTCTTCAGGGTTCCATTCTTGGTTCCTTGCTATTCTCTTTCTGCACATTTTTTTTCCTGAGTAACTTCATCAAAATCTGTATCTCTCATTACCATGTAGAGAACGATGGCACTCAATGATACCTTTCTACTCCAGAACGTTTGCCTCGGCTAATCCTGCATTGCCACTTGCCTCTCCGATATTTACCTAGAGGTCTCACTATCATCTCAATTTCAGTATCTCAATGACTGACCTATTCATCATTACTCTATAGTAATTAACATTATCATCCACATTGTTGACCGGGGTGGGTGGGGAGGATTAGAATGATATTCAGCTAAGTTTTATTCAGAGTAGATCCACTGAAATTAATAAACCTAACTTAAGACATGTTCATTAATTTCACTGGGTATACTCTGAATAAGTGTTATTTGAATAGTACTCATGGTTTTTAATTCTTTCCTTGCTAGCACGTAGGTTCTTAATCGGAAAATCATGCTATTTCCTAAACTACACAGCAAAAATAAATATTTACATTTGTAACTGCTGAAGGTGACTAAGGTTGCATGCTTATGAGTTAGGAAATGAAGCTAAACAAAATGTAGCTACACTTCTCACATGGTAGGGCTGGGGGTTAGGCAGAAATAGTAAGTCTTCTGTCTTTGAGAATGACAAGGCATTCAGGAAAATAAATCAGCAACACAGAGATATAGGACCAAACAGAAAGAGGTGATAGAGAACAGATTTGGAAGCCATCATCATATGGGTATTAGCTGACACTATGAAAATGATAACAATCAAAAATTTAATTTCTGACTTTTTACCATCTCCCATTTAAGTTATAGGCTTGTTATGAAAAGAGATTTTTTAGAAATTGACATTTCTATTTTTAATCATGCAGTGGCTCACATGACTGAAGAAACGCTCATTGAAAAAATAGCTCACTGTCTCCCTCTGGTGGGCAAAGACTAAGTGATATTATTTAAAGTAGGAAAGATAGCAATGATTTGAAACAATGGTTTTTTCCATAAGAATAAAAATTAAGTCAAAACTATGATACCTAGTCAATACTTAAAAGAGGCCTTCTCATTATCGATAGAGATTCTTTTTAAAGGGCATTATGGTAATAAAACAGCTTAGAGCAGCCAGAACTGCTGGTTAGCCTTGCTATAGTATAAGAAATCGGTGGGCCTTCCTCCCTACTCCAGCAACTGGAAAACTTTGCACTAAGCAACCAATTTTAAGGACCCATTTGTTCATGCTCAGGTTAAGCAGGGTAATAGAACAAAGGTCCTTCTTGCTGTAACAGAGAGACAAAAGCTTTTCTTTTCCATCCCCCTAATTCCATTATCACCTACTGAAGGGTTCTTGGGTTTTGAGGCTGAACAAATCAAATTCAAAAGTAGTTTGAAGGGCAACATATGCGCTGCGCCCCCCCCCCCCCGCAATAATGAAATGCCTTTGAAGTTAATGCCCAATATTGTATTACTGAACTTATTTATTTCATAAAATTTATACACTGCTTGATTGTAAAAAGCCTCAAAAAGGCTTACAAAAAGATAAAAAAACAAAATCAAGGAAAAAAATATAACCCTACTTTAAAACATACAAAAGTTAAAAGACTAAAACAGATTAAACTTTGGGATTTAATCACTGGTCCTTTTTATTTGAAATATGAAAGTTGTAGAGTTAAATGTATTATTACAGTACAATTGTTTTCAAGGTTATGGAAGTTACACCTCCACAGCTAAAGTCTTTTATATTTAATTTATATTTTGTCTTTTTCCATGGTGCTTTCTTTCCCTAATTCCTTCCATTTTTCCACATGTCTGTTTATATTGTAAGCCTGCAGGTGGAGTTTACTCATTGTCAGTTTTGTTTTATGCTGTATATTATTATTATTATTATTATTATTATTATTATTATTATTATTATTAAAACACACAATATTGAAAACAGTTGAAAATAATTTACAACCTCGGAAATAAGGTGGGTCCTTAAAATATACACCCCAGATATCAAAAGCTAGGTAGAGAGGTGTGTCTTCAGCATTCACCAAAAGCCGTGTAATGAAGATGCCAGATGCATCTCTATGAGGAGCTAGTCAGTAATCTGGTTACCCTATTTTGAACTAATTGAAGTACCCAAGTCATCATTAAAGTCAGCCCAACATAGTGTGCATTGCAATAATCTAATCTGCAAGATGCCACAACATGACCAAGTCATTTATGTCCAAAATGGACTGTAGCTCGTGAACCAACCAGTCTAACACTTCAACTGCCTCTCCTGATTCAGATGGTACAGAAAGACAGAGCTGGGTGTCATTTGCATATTGATAGCACTTCACTCCGAATCCCCTGGTGACAGCTCCCAGAGGCTTCATATATATGTTTAATACCAAGGGGGGCAAGATGGAACCATGTGAGAACAACTCCCATGGTGCTGAAGAGTAGCCTCTCATAGCTACATTTGGGAAACAACCCTAGGAGTATGAGCAAAACCTCTGAAACAGAGTGCCCACCCCACTTAGAATCATAGAATCATAGAGTTGGAAGAGACCACAAGGGCCATCGAGTCCAACCCCCTGCCAAGCAGGAAACCTCCCTGAGACATTCCAGAATACCACAGTCAACCGTACTGAAAGCCCCTGAGAGATCAAAGACAACGAACAGGGTCACACTCCCCCCCCATCTCTCTCCCGCGACATGCCATCCACCAGGGCTACCAAAGGCAGCTTCAGTACCATGACCAGGCCTGAAGCCAGCCAGGAATGCATCCAAGCAACCAGTTTTCTCCAAACTTGTCTGATGCAGGACTACCACCACCTTTTTGAGCACCTTGCCCAAAAGGGAATATTCATCACTGGTAGTATACAGTGCCTTGGCCTTTTGGAAACTGTAATCTATTGCCTCTACATAAACGGAACGACTGCTGCCCATGGAGGAAACTGGAAACCAATGGAGGCTCCCCAATGAAGTTTGAGGGTAATAAGGCGGCATTATTCATCCCCCCTTGGGAACAACTGGTCTAGTCTATTCCTTAGCTTTTCATTTAGTGAAAAACTTAATGTTCTTTCCTATTTTTATATTGCCAGAAATTTATCTGATACAATGTTTGCCATTTGTTAGACATATACTGTATTAGAAAAGTAAAACTGCATTCTAGCCTCAGGACACAAAATATGATACACAGTACTATTCTAGGTGAGCTTCTAAAATACATTATCTTTCTAAAAGCAGATCATATATATCCATGCTTTCTTCCATTAAATTCAAGGCTATCTCTTATACAGGAATTGACCAGACTAAGACTTGCTCAGCTTTAGAAAGACTGCAGCAACATATGTATTAAAACAATGATGGGATCATGATTTTGATTATAGTCTTCCCAGTAGCAATAATATTAAACCCTACTGAAGTTTCAGCATTAAAAAAATTCAGAAACCAAGTAACAAACTAAAAGTATCCAAGTTCAATATATGCAAGTAAATCTACATGCTCCAGCACAGAATGCAGTGATGATTTAATCCAGTGACCGAATATGACAATTGAAACCAATGTTATTTTGTATATAAAGCAAAATGAAGAGCTCTGCTGGAATGTCCTATACGCACGACAGTATTTTGGTGGGATGGATTAAAATGAGAGGTTAAAACCACACTGTTTAATAGTCATTTCATGTATAAGTTCCTCAGCTGCTATTAACAATTCTATGTGCTATTATTATTTTGAACACTGGTATTTTTGCCTGGAAAGAAAAATAGCTTGGATATTATGTTCTCAGCATTTTCTATATTACTTTCCCCTATGCTACATACTCCAACCATTCATTTTAGTGCCCTGGGCAATACACTTTAGCTTCCTATTCGCTGTGGAAATACCTAACAATTTTGTTAGTTCTATCAATTGGGAAATAAGACTCAAACACAAGAGTCAATATTTTTTTCCATCCGGTAGGCTAGATCCTGACCTCCCACACATCCCACGATGCACTTTGACAGCAAGTCCTGCATTGTCTGTTTGCACACATGGTTTGGATTCGAACCATGCCTGCAAATGGTCAGTTTTCCTCTGCAGACTAGCAAAGCTCTATGCAAAGCTAGTCTACAGAGGAAAATAATTTGTTTGCAGACACAAGCAGAACCCAAACCACAGTGACATATGGGAAACTTCAAAAGAGCTCACTGTCAGTAGAGTTAGTGAGCCCCACTTTCCAAGGGACAATCAAGAGTGCACTTTAAGCATCCAATTATTTCTTTTTGGCCTCATCTTTACCTAATTTACCCCAATGTCATATATGTTGTCAGGGTTGTCATAGGTAGGTGTGGTTTGCAAGAAATGGCCTTGTGAACCAAATTAGGATCCTTGTTGGGCCTAATTTGACTACAGGCTACAAGTTCCCTATGCCTTCTCTCTCTCTCTCTCTCTCTCTCTCTCTCTCTCACACACACACACACACACACACTTACTTTAGTATATTCATTTAAAAAAATGTTCAAGTCACCTATGCTTCCTGGCTGTTATCTACTGACACTGCTTTAACCTAAGATTAAAACTACAGAGGTTCTCATTCATCGTTTCTTAAAATTAAGAAATTTCATTTTCTGCATAGTAAATCAGCTTAATGGATTTTTTCCTGCTCTGGCCTCTGCATATTTAATTAGTGCTTTTGTCTGAAGTTTACATCTCTTAAGTTATTATTTTTATTTCCCAAGACCAATGTTTTCAAAAGGTAAGCATTTAGAGTACATAAGTCTACTTTTTGAGCATTGCAAAGTAGCTGGGAACCCATAAAACATGGCAAATGACTGACACAGTGTAGTTGCTTAGATGAAGATGCATTCACCTGCTGAAGTTGTGCTTTTGAGATGCGAATGACAGGGGGGAACTTGTTTCCACTGGGAATGACAGGAAGTTGCCTACGGGCAGCTGACCAGGAAGAGGAAGAGTGGCTGTCTCCTGATTGACTCCTTGGAAAGCCAGCCTCTTTCACAGGGTCCGGGTGGGTGGTGAGGTGGGTTATAGGGCTCAGGGTACGGAGGATGGGACTTGAAATTCTTGGGATGGAGAAATGCAGCATGTGAAGTGAGTTGAGCTGTGAGAACAACATGGCAAGGAAAAAAGAAAATGCTTCAAATATATAAAGATCACTTTATTTCGGTCTGCTCTCTGTAGCTTTGAATTTTTGTTTCCTCCAGTAACCAATATTACAAAGAGTAAATACTGGCAGCCACGTGATGCTGATTAGAACAGACAGAGACAGAGTTATACTGTTGAGAAAGGTTAAGAGTTTCAAAGTAAGCAAAAGTGATGAAGAACTGAATAGACAGTGGGCTGTGAAGAACCAGAGAACTGAAAACAACAGTTTACACCTGGGTGGGTGGGTTAATTTTTTTCAAAATACTTCAGTATCTACAATCAACAGTTACTGGCCTCTGGTAATAAAAATAGAATTCAATAAAAGTTAAATTATATCAGGTAATTATTCAAACTAGGTGCATTCCTCATGTTTTTTATATTTCAAAAGTGGTTTTTGGAACTGAACAAGCCACTTTTTTCTTCGATAAAGGAACAACATTATTTATATTAAGGGTAAAGGGACCCCTGACCAGTAAGTCCAGTCGTGACCGACTCTGGGGTTGCAGCGCTCATCTCGCTTTACTTTATTTATATTACGTCATTGCAAAACCTTAGTCCAGTGGTACCTCGAGTTACAAACGCCTCAGGTTACAAATGCTTCAGGTTACAAACTCCGCTAACCTGGAAGAGTTACCTCGAGTTGAGAACTTTGCCCCAGGATTAGAATGGAAATCGTGTGCCGGCACAGCAGCAGCAGCGAATGCACGCCTCTAGTTAAGAACAGTTCCAGGCTAAAAACGGACCTCCGGAACAAATTAAGTTTGTAACTAGAGGTACCATTGTATTTTCGATAATTCTCAAACATACCATCATTCTTGTGCTTTCTTAGCATGAATCTTAATTAAATCAAAATTGAGAGTTGTGGACGTTATTGAAATACATGCTAAACCCTGAAAAATTGCTTCTACAAAGTGCAATTAACTATCATACTCTTCTTAAATTGACTGCAAGCAGGATATTATCTCTATGCAGTATTTTGATTAAGCTTCAGATCTCATGCTTTCAGTTAAAGATTTCTCACAGTGTCTGAATACAACAGAGATGAGCTACAGCTATTAACAGTTCACTTACTGGAGTAAGAGCCCCTTCTGCTTGGGCCTCCATTAGGCTTGTGGGTGTGACTGCAAGAAGATGACCAGCAGTTCCAACTGGGAGTTCTAGTTGATCTGTAAACTGTTCAGAAGCGGCTGTACCATGACACTCAATATCTAGATCCAATGCTGCTCCCATAGCTGTATTCTTGGTATGAGCTCTAAGCTTATCTTCTTGTGGGGGCTCTTCAAGGACTTGAAGCACCTCAGGCTCCTCATCAGAGGGGCTTCCAGTTGTTTTATGCCCTAAAACTCCATTAGTCCTGAAATCCTGCAAGTCTCTGTCTTTATCCACTATCACCCATTCCTTGGAGTCAACCTCCTGCTGGCAGGAACTCAAATTGACTGCCACATATCCATTGCTGACAACACCATCACCCTGTTCTGGAGAGCTGCCAGAAACGGGCTTGGAAGCTTCAGGTAGGTATTCTTCATCATAGTGCCAAACATGCTCATGACTGGAAGCAACTGGAGGCATGGGTGGTTTTTGAAAAGCTGCAACAGCAGATTCTTTGCCAGGATTCAACTCTCTTTTCTTCTTCTCCATGCTTGGGAACGTTGAGAGAAATTAAGGAAACATGATCAAGCAAATTAGGATTGTGTAAACCATGTTAAGTGAAAAATAACAGGATACTATCTAATGTAGATAAATTAGGCCATTTGTTATCAATATCATTACATTTCTATTTCTAGTAGATGTTCTGGGGTAGCTCCTGTGGCATCCTCCAGTTGTTCTTGGACTACAACTCTCATCAACACTCAGCATGTCAAATGGCCAGGAATTATGAGAGCTATAGTGCAAGAACATCTGGAGGGCACCATGTTGGCTACCCCTGTTCTAAGTAATCTTTTAGAAGTGGATTTCTCAAATTATATTATGAATTACTGGCTCCCCATTTCCAAAACCTGCCTTTACTTTCCCTGCATTTGTAGGGTCAATCATATGGCATGAGTAACAGTGAAATCTGTGCCAAATAACTAATCAATTAAAGATGACTCACTATAAGCAAAGCAACTGCTAAGAAAGCTTAGCAAAACAAAAGCCATTACATACCAGACTTCCAGAAATTTATCTGTATCTGGCTTGGACTCCAAGGTCATACGTTTCTCCAGTTCAAAACTGTGAATTGATCGTAGCTTCCGCACCAGAGGAACATCCCGATCTAGCTGTGTGGTCTCTGAGCGGACTCTAATTGGAGAACCAAGGCTTGGTGCATTAAGCATGCCATTAATTGGTCCATGGCTGTTTTCCTCTTCTGTAGCAGCCTGTGATTAAAAACACCATAAGAGAACTATAAAATATCAGGTAAAAGACACAAAATGTAACATTTAGTTGTTGGCATCCCGGCTTTTCATTCTGTCAAAACACTTTCAGTTCTTCTATTTGATAGGCTTGCAATGCTAAATGTAGTCAGAACTGCAGCAGAATGATCGCTGCTCAACTTCATTTACCACCAGAACTAACTAATTTCCACATGAACTTTCAATTTTGCTTGTGGCTAATATGCAGTCTTCTGTAAATGTGCTTTTGAAATTGTTTGCTTGTGGACTTTAACTCCAAATCAGTATCCATATCTAAAAGCAGCCCTATATACTACCTAACATCCAGGGTTTAGATACTAATGAACATAGAAAACTGCCTTATTTCAAATTAGACTAAGCTCAATAGCAGCAATCTGAGGTTTCAAGCAGGAGTCTTTCCTAGCCCTATGTGGAAAGACAAGGATTGAAACAGAGGCCCCTAAGTTGCAAACAATATACTCTATCACTGATTTTCAAAAATTAAGTTTTAATGTTTTCTGCTTTCACTCACACACAGCTGATCCCACTAGCAAACACAAATATCTAAAGAGCTGTCACAGGGAAGATGGAGCAACGGGATGTTGTGGCCTCTCCTTCATGTGAGGTTTTTAAGCAGAGGTTGGATGGCCATCTGTCATGGATGCTCTAGCTGAGATTCATGCACTGCACGGAATTGGACAAGATGACCCTTGGGTACCTTCCAACTCTACAGTTCTGTGATTCTATAGCTGCTCTTATACAATTCATTTAGCAGAGGCCTCTGCTAACAGAATCAATGAGGTTTTTTCACTAATTCTACCTCCCGCCTGCCACCTTCCATGCTGTTCTGAAGGGTTCCCAAAACTCTTCAGAGCAGATTATTTGTGAAGCAGCTGAGGCAAGGAGATGTACCGCTCCTTCCATTAGCAGAGGTGCTCACCAAACTGAAATATTTTCCATCTGTGGAACAGAACAACTGAACTCTACCCAACATCCCTACCCCCACACAGAAGGAACTACATGTCCCATTACAGCTCTAAGAAAGGACTGTTTTGTCTAAAATAGCAATACTTTGTGCCACCTTAGCTGTGACCAATGCAAGCATCAGGGAGACAGATTGTAATATGCTACAGAAACAAGCAGCCACAGAAGACAAAGCTGAATCTTCAGCTTATTCCTGTGATCAGTGGTCAAAAGGTGAAAACATAAAGTAATGAACAATGGGGTTAAAATTAGCCTACTTCAAGTATATACTCTGATATATGTCCCAAATGCTGTGCCTGGGGCCACAGTAAAATTGCTCACTGTAATGCCAGCTAGGTGTCCTTAGCAATTTAACAAAAATTAGGAAATAATTTATAAAAAGAATATATTTTCACAATACTACTATGTAACCTAAGGTGAAGCAATATAAAGAATACAATGCAGTTATGGCCATGCTCAAAAGTTAGCACAGAGCTGGAGTAGATATAGAAAATAACAACAAATTATCAGGAAGAAACAGTATCTTCCTCAAGAATACTTGCTTAAAAATGGAGAGTTCTGCGATGGGGGAAAAGAACTACCACAATAAGGAAGAGCAAATGTAGGTTTATAAAATTATAAACAAATAAACAATTCTCTCAACACACTAGAACTCTTGAGTCATCAAATGGAAAGCTGTCAGTAGGTTTCAGGACAAACAGAAGAAAGCATAATTAACTCATGAAAACCACTGAAACAGGACACAGAGATGTCCACTATCTTATATAGTTCACGGTCTCGTATGGCTTTCAGGAATGAACAACTCTTTATCAAATAGCAGAAAATAAAACCTTAATGTTAAAAGAAATATATCAAATGCTGGGACAAATGACATAGTTGTCCCCAACATTCCCAGCTTCTTCATTTCCCATGACATCTGACTTGCTGATATTATAGTGATTTTATTTGATCCATTAAAGCAAATATTAAGATATAGAACCAAAAAAGAATTGAATGTTATTGTCTGCTCAATTATAGTACTTACTTTATGGACACCTGCTTTTATCTTATTCCTGTTTGCATCCATTTCCTCCCACACATCCTTTTCCTGAAGATGATGTCCAGGAGACTCTGGTAGCTTTTCTGGAGAGATTCCGATAGGGATACCATTCTCACCATCACTAAGATGTTCATCTGGAAACACATCATCTGTATTCTCTCTCAACATATCTCCTGGTATTGGTGTAGCATTTGCAATTCTATTAAGAAGAAGAAAAATAACAAAGAAACAGTATTGCAATATGAAAGTTTGACTCAAGGATGCAGCACAGGTTACACCCGCCCTTCTTCCCCTGGACTATAAGACAGCAGAGCCAATGGTCAGTGATGATGAAAGCTGCAATCCAGGAACATCAGGAGGGCCACAGGTTCCCATCTACACTCTAAGAGTTTAAACCATGATCCTTAAGGTCTCAGGCCTCATCTAATAAGCTATAGTGTGTGTGCCATCCTCAGAACTCTTCAGGGTTCAGGCTTTCCATCTGGCAGCAAGTAAGAAGCACCTGGATTGGTCAGACCTGGTATCACACACAGATTCTAAACAGAGCTTTACTCTCTACTGGCTGTACACTCTACCTCCTTTCAGCTCAAACCTCAGGGAATCTGAACTCAGAACACTGCCATCAATTCCGAGACTGAAGGGCAGCTCTATGCTTCTGCATCTTCCCTAGCCATAGTGCAGCATGCAGGAGCAAGATTAGAATGCTGGTACAGTGGTACCTTGGTTGTCGAACTTAATCCGTTCTGGGAGTCCGTTCAACTCCAGGAACCGTTCAAAAACCAAGGTGCGGCTTTCGATTGGTTGCAAGAGCTTCCTGCACTCAATCGGAAGTCGTGGAAGCTTCCAAAGAACATTCGAAAGCTGGAACACTTACTTCCGGGTTTTTGGCATTCAGGAGCCAAAACATATGCATACCAAGGCATTCTAGAACCAAGGTATGACTGTATTGTGTTATTTTGCCAGAATGCTATAAGGTGGGGGGATGCCAGGAGATATGTAGATATGTAATCTACATTAATGGGTTTGTTACCTATAACCAACAGAATTAATACGAAGTTTTAAATTTTGTCACCTATTCAACAAAGTCCTCTAGGCTGTTCACAAAGTTATCTGGGTAGTAGTACACTCTCCAGGTACTCTCCCAAATGGAAACAGAGCAATCTGTTTTTCTTAATGCTGCAACACAATTTAGAATGAGAATCACATATAATCCCATCCTAAAACTATTCAAAACAGAAGCACTGACTTTTTAGAGAAGTATGAAAGATTCTTCCAAGCAAGCTCTCCAGAGTGTCTGTCAACACCTGGTTATGGAAGAAGTACATCTGGTTCCCTCACCATTACAATGCTATCACATAAGGAAGAGAAGTCTAGATGCCTTTAGATCAAGGTCTTAGGACAGAGAAAGAATGCCTACTATCCAGAATGTCACATGTCACTTCATTAACTGGATGACAACAAAAGGACATACCCTATGGCAGCTGGGGTCTGACGAGTGTGCAGTTGAGGAGTAGTTGAAGTAGTGGTGGTTGTTAAAGAGCCATCAGCTCCACTCTTTTCCCAGTCAAATAGGTCACTCTCAGTCACCCCAGAAGTCTTCATGCTGTTGTCAAAGACGGACATGAGAAGCTATATAAACAAAAGAGAAGAGTTGGTATGCTCCCAGGTTACATTTAGAAAACTCACGAAAGTTGTTCTTTCACGCCATTCATGAACACTTTTTTTAAAAAATAAAATAAAATCCTATTATTTATTTATTGAATTTCTAGACACTTCAGCCAAGGATCACAGGGCAGTTTACATTATAAAAACACAAAACTACACAACACAGTAACAAACAATGACACTCAACAGTTTAAAAGACCATAAATTGTTTAATTTGCCAAAGGCCTTGGAGAAGAGGAATATTTCATATCCTATGAAAGGCAGACATTATATTGATATCTGTTAAAAAAGGCAACACAGCATTCAAATGATGGACAGGTTTCATTAACAAGTTGAAGCCGTTATATTTACATGTCATCGCAAGACATTTTCTTACACCTGTTTTCTATTACAGGTTAAGTACAGTGTATATTGTGGCATAAGGATTAACAGGAAGTGGGCAATAAAAAGAACACTGTATGAGCAAGCACAAAGAATACAATGGGAGAAATGAGGAACTAGACGCTTTGATATATTCTATTTTTAAAACTACTTTCCAATTTCTTCTGCAAATCTTTGCAAAACTACCCAAATATGAACATTGTAGAATTCTGCCTCATCAGCTAATTTCTCTAACTGATACAGGGGTACAATTCCTGCAGAAAAATGCTTTCATATGCACACTGCACAAAACATGCAGTGGAGATCTGAATTGTGTTTGGAAATCAAGATATTCAATGTATTTAAATATGTCCAATGTATTGAGATATGTCTTAGACACCAGACTAAAGACACAATAAAACATGCAAAAGCAGCTTAAAAAGAGTAAAAAGGAAACCATTCACTTCAGCTGCTTGTCAATTTTTACTTTAGAAGTCCCGTAAAAAAGTTAGTATGGATTTGTCTAAGTACGATATGACAAAACACAAGAGGCAAAAGTAAGGTATAATGATAGTGTACCTAATTAGCTATTGCTACTCATTGGAACAGATGTGTGAATGCATGTTTAACAAGACATGGGTTTCCAATAAGACATAAAATTAAGGCATAAAAAATCATACCTGGTAGTCAGGTTTAGTAAAATAATCTAAAGTAGAAATGTGATCTAGAAAGGTGTTAAATTCTTGAGGGAGATGTTTCAGCATCAGCCGGTGGTCATACCTCTCTTTTATGGAGCCCACTTGCTCCTACAAGTAGGAAAATGAAATATTTACCATACTTTCCTTCAGTTCCTTATAGACATTATTTATTTATATGCCACCCCTCTGCAAAGGAACTGAAAGCAGTAAAGAATTTTAAAATGCTAAACAAATAAATGAAAATACAGTTGGCCAGGCGAGAAGACAGCCCAACTGGAGCAGGTGTCTCCCTTACTTTCCTTTCTTCTTTCTTACATTAGAGTATATTTTGTATTATTTTAACTTCTTCTCTGCATAGTAGGACCTCAGATAGGACAAATGCTCTTACCTGAAGCATAGATTTGATAGGTTCTGAGGATATGAATGAGTTTTTCTCAACACATTAGGGTCCTCAGTAACCATATCAAATCTGAGTTTCTAATCTTTATTCAGATCAAAATTAATAGCTCTGGTTTTAAAGGTAAAGGTCTGTAACAAGCTTTAACACGAACCATCTTTAAAATAAAACAAATGCTCTTGGATATACCTCCCTGTTAATTTAAGCCTAAAAACACATAAAGAGCCATTTGAAATGAAACTGAACTTCTGCCAAGATCCAAGTTGCTCTTCTCCAAACAGCAAGTGGGGAACTAACAGCTGGTCAGATATAGTGAAGAGATATATTAAATTATGTACAAAAGACACTGGCTTGATTGTGTAGCACAAACATGGGGGCACTTCCAGCCTGCAGGCCACATTAGGCACACCAGAGAGCATAATCTGTCCAACAATATCCATTTTTCCCCAGCCATCATATGATATCAGATGTGAGATCAGTAAAGTTATGGCTGAGAAGAAACATTCAGGAGCCCTAGAATGTGCTCCCAATTGTTCCTCTGAAACAGGGCTTCAATTAGGTGTCTTTTTAATTTGGCACCAAATGCAAACACACTGGGTTCAGCTCAGAGCTCCTAAGTAGACTGGATTCCCACAGAAGGTGGGAACTTGCATTTGACAGGAATCTTTGCAGCTGCAGGTTGAATTCAAGCTGTGGCTGCAAAGATTCTCAATGTCAATGTTTATTATTATGGCAAACAGCCAGCATACTCGGCAAAGATTCTGCAAATAAGAATCAGGAGTACTTTTAGAGTGTGTTCCCAATTATTCCTTTGAAGTTTAATAATCTGACAACGTATGACTGATAACTGACTGGAGGGTGGCCCTGTGCATCTATCAAATTAGAACCATAGAAGGTTGATCACCAGATCCTGTTCCCAACCCCTTGTGTAGAAGATGGGTTTTATTATTTTTAACTAAGATTAATGAAATTCTGTACTCATGCCCGCTATGTTAATTAAAAAACGAATGCATTGAAGTAAGCAAACATTGTTTTTAAAGAACTTTAATATATTGAAAGGAATCTCATGAACATATTCAAAGACATTCTCTGCAGTTTATCTCCAATGGTACATTTCTCAACAGACCTTGTCCTTAATTTTCCTCCAGGGCAGCTGTCCAACCACAAATTCGACCAACATGTAAAACAAAGACCAGAGGTCATCATGACGTCCCATTTCCTAAAGAAAAAGAGACAGTATGTTATTATATAGTCAACTCCCCATTTTCTTGTGCTACCAAAAACAATGTATCACATGCTAAAATTCTAACGCCACAATAGCGAAGTATGTAGCAAAAAATGATTGATCTCAACATGTAAACAGACAGACAAGATGCAGCTAAAAATGATGATTAGTCTTACCTGAATAGTAGATTTATTAGGTGGATGATGAAGTATTTGGATTGGGCTGTTCCTCTTGCACGAGAATCATGCAGGAGCAAAGAATTGTGGTAGACCGTTTCTCCCCAGTTTTTTGGACTGGCCAATCAGGAGCACCATGACAAAAAATCTAAAACTAAATTAAACACAAGGCCTACCTCCTCCTAGCTAACACGTGAACAGGAACAAGAGTAAAGAAAGTAACATGCAGCAACATGAAAAAACTTGCATGTCAAGAAAACGAACCCTCCATAATAAAACTCAAGCATATAATAAATCATATGGTCTGCTGCCAAGTAGGGAGAAGCCATTTTAGGCACCCCCCTACCTGTTGTGACACAGGGTCATTGAGTATGCTGCTTACCACCCTTGGTGGCTGGGGCGGCAGAAAAGTGATGGAATGGCTGTCTACCTTGGTAACGCTGCTTAAAGGGTTGAGACTTGAATCTCACTGCCTATTCTGGAACCTGAGCAGTGAAAGGAATGAAACTGAGTGGGGTATGGAACAAAATGCCTAGCATACCTTCTATCAGCCTTCTGACTTAAAGAAACCTTACGCTTATCCTTTGATTACACCAAAATATCTTTCAGAGCTGACTCTCCAAGTACAGGTAGCTGGCCTCCCACAAAAGGTATCACAGACAAGTTAGCCTTAGCGGCAGAGTCAGCCTGCCAGTTCTTAGGCCACAAAGTGCAGCACACTGTTCCCTGTGCAGATATGGCTCTTGGCGCAAACTGCATAGCATCCACAGTTGCATCCGCCATGCAGGCTTGTGCTTTTATGAGTTTTGAAAGGATGTGATGTGACCACATCCTGAGGAGGATTATGGAGCAAATCCTCTAACCATACCACACAGGCATGTGTGCAGGAGGAAGCTATATAAGCAGCTCTCAATGAGAATGAAGCAGCCTCATGTACTTCGCGAAGGGCAAACTCGATGCTCCTATCTGTAATATCATGCAATTGAGCATCTTCATCCTTTAGGGCCAAATGATGTGAGGAAAGATGCAGAAGGAGGATCAATGGAAAGTGACTTCTTTAGAGCCATAAATTCTGGCTCTAAAGAATATAATTTATTCACCAATCCATTAGTCCTTTTCAAATGCATAGGAGCATCTAGCTCTGCCTTTACTATCAATTTTAGAAGAGATGGAACCCGCATGAAGTTGCTTGATGGACTCGTATCTGTTAGAAAAGACACAAAACTTCCAGAAACTTTGCTTAGAGGACAAAGTGCTCATAATCTTACACAGCAAAGTTGCTGCCTGAAAATCTTGAAACAGCCTGGAAGATTGTGGCTCTTCCCAGACATCCAGTGATGCATGAGATAATGGCATAGTAAAATCAGCCTCCTGTAATTCCTCAGACATAACTTGAAAAGCGTTAGGGGAGGAATTCCCTGCAGAATGTGGCATATGCGTACAAGAAGCTTTGATTTAGTACGCACAGGAAAGGCAGCATTGGGACATGTCATGCTTAAGGTCTGATGATAAGGAGGCAAGAAGGGCATCCTTCAACTGATCAATTAAAGAAGCAGACAAGTTCACATTCAAAACCTCTGATAAACCTTGACCCATTGGTGGCAATGAACTTTGCTCATTACAGTAGATCCTAATTGGCCATCAGCAAAACCCTGAAATTCCGGCTCAGGATCAGAGGATATGGCTATGTCATTATTAGTATTGCCAGCAGATGGCAGTAAAATCTCACTAGATAACTGAGCAGCACTCTGTGGCTGAGCCATGGATTGCTCTGAAGGAGATTTGTTTACATGGGTAGACCTTACCTTACTGACAACACTGGAAAACAATGGCCCTTAGCATGGGAGGAGTGATTTGAGCGACTGCAGGAAGCAGAGGACCACATTCTATGTTTATTTCGCTTTTTTATGCGGAGAGGCACCCAAACCTTGCAGAGACTCTAAGGACGCCATTGAAATTTATTGGGAGGAAATTGAGCCTCTGAACCAGACTGCTGATTCAAATATTACTGCACGCGAAACGTGTTGAAACAGCCCTTTGCGCTGCTGAAGCAGACAGGAGAACAAGGAGTTGAAGCTTATTTTCTTTGTCCCTTTCTTTCTCTGTAGAAGCAGCAATTCTTGAAGGAAAGCAAATGCGCTGAATAAAGGGTCCAAAAGGACGGTGAGGGTAAGGCGCAGAGCGGCTGTTAGGGAAGCAGCTCGCAGTCACTGCACGAGGCAGCCTGCACCGCAAAAAAAGCTGGAATAAAAGGCATCCCATCTGCCAAAACGACAATAGCCAGCAACAAGAAATAAAGATAAAAATTAAGAAATTAATGGAAAATAGAAGTAAAACACTGAACGCAGAACAGGGAAAGATGTTTAGCAGGGAGACAAGGTTGTTGTTTTTTTACACCTCAGTGGAGGACGCATAAAAGGACCAATAGACAGGAAAAGTAGCCAATTACTAAGTAACTAAGAATAACGAAGAAAGTAGTTAAAGAGGACTCTGCTAACTAACAATCAACAAAACAGTGAGAGCTGAGGAGGGAAAAATTGAGGGGAAACGGTCTACCTCCCATAATTCTTTGATCCTGCCTGAGTCTTGTGAAAGACGAACAACCCAATAAGAACACTTCATTGTCCATCGTAATAAATCAGCACCATCCATGCACAGGGAAGAAGATTAGTAGACTCTTGGGCTTACACAAGTACCTTGGTGGGTGAGGGAAACAAAACAGCCCAAGAACAGACTGAGAACATTCAGTGGCCTGATTGGGGGCGTGGAAATAGACTGCCAGAGGGGAGGAGACATGGAATGAGACATAGCCTGGGAAAGGACATGGCTGGTTGGAACCCTAGAAGAAGCACTCTACACTGCAACATTTTGTGGCAAGACTCACTTGTAAGAAAACAATGCTTAAAGAGTTGAAATGTTCTCTATAGATTCAAAACAGATGGGGGAAGAAACTCTATAAATATACTCACAGAAGTATACATAGAAGCAAAGCAAGCTAGAAACTAGTTTAAATGTGTTTCACCTCTTTCCTTAAATTACCGTATTTTTCGCCCTATAGGGCGCACCCAGTTTTTTTTTGGGGGGGGGGAATAAAGAAAAAAAAATATTTCCCCCCCAGGCGCAGGGCTGGGGCAGGGGAAGCCCGAGCTTCCCTCGACCCCAGAACAGGCTGCTATCTGCAAGCCTGGGGATATCTGCCCGAAGCCCGGGGCACGCTCCGCTGCGCTCCCGGGGTTTCGGGCTGCAGGCTCCTGTCCGCAAGGCTCCCAAGGCTTGCGGAGAGCTGCCTGAAGCCCGGGGTGCGCTCTGCTGCGCTCCCCGGGTTTCAGGCTGCAGGCTGCTGTCTGCAAGCCTTGCGAGCCCAGCGCGACTTCCCAACGGGCTCCCAAGGCTTGCAGAGAGCTTCCTGAAGCCTGGAGAGCAAGAGGGGTCGGTGCGCACCGACCCCTCTCGCTCTCCAGGAAGCCTGCATTCGCCCCATAGGACGCACACACATTTCCCCTTCATTTTTGGAGGGGGAAAAGTGCATCCTATAGGGCGAAAAATACGGTATTTTATGTGGTTTCAAGTACTTTGCTAAATTATTGGATAAGCAGTGATTTGTGTATTTGTAGGTCTTTCTGGGCCTGCTCCTGAACCAGAGATTTTGTCTGCCCTTAGCAAATATACACCCTTGTGTCATTCCTATGAACCTTAATCCACCCTGCTGATGATATACCAAGTTCCAGGAGACCAACAAAGAAAGCTGTTTACAGATTGTACAAGGTCCAGGTATTGGCTCAGTTAGTGGACCACTGAACACCCATGATCAGCTGCCTGCCTTGCTAGTTGCTTGTGCCAGCTATGAGTGAACAGCCATGTCTTGAAGTATATGCAAGAAGAGTTGCCTCTTCCTGAACTACATAATTATCTAGTATTTCACTGAAAATCACCTTTTAGTTCAACAGCAGAAACAGGCTTCCTGCTAACCTTCAAGGTTTAAAACTGGAGACAGATAAACAGAATCCCACCTGTCTTCTGTAATCACAATGAGAATTATATTGTTGGTGCTTTTGTACCCACCATCTAGAGCTAGCAGTTACCATCTGCTGTGCAACACCTCAATAAAAAAAGAAAGTCAAAAGTGGCCAAAAGACTGTGATCCTTTCCATCAGTTCTCACATCCCACCAGAAAAACATTTTCCCAGCAAAGCCAAACCCCACCCTAGTCTGTATCAACCTCTCATAGGGAGTGGAGCATGTGTGTCCCTTTCATCCATACCTACTAAAAATTAATTAGCACTCTTTTAATATGCCATGTAATTAAAATGGTAATCAATTTATTTGGCAAATTTCAGTCACAGTATTATTTCCATTCTAAGAACCTCCAGTATGATTAAAGGTGCATAAGTAGACATTTTCTTTTGCCAACAATTTAAATATTTCAGGCAGTATTACAATTATAAATCACCTATAGGAAAAAGACATGTGAAACAGAAAGTTAAGATAATCACACCATTTGTAATTGTTTCAGTAACTAAACATTCAGGCTATTGCAAGTACTAATACTCACTCTGTTCCTGTGAGCATTGACTGACGCATACCGCACAGTCCCTCTAAAACCAGCAACAGCTCTGGGCTATCAATACAACAGAGGGGGAGAAATTCTGTTACACTGTGTTAGTTAAAGATATACAGTACATAAAAGCCACACTACAAAGAATAATGTAGGCCTTCTACTCTGGAGTCTTCCCCCGCTAAGAATGCACAGGTCTGTTTGATCTATGTTATTGGGGCAACATGTTTGTAAAATAAATAAAATTTAAATGGGTATGGTAAATAAGTAAACACATTTTGAACACATTTTAAGTAGTTCAGAAACATTTTTCTATTTAACCAGATTTATTAACTATAAGCTGCTGGGGATCAAAAGTGGTGAAAGTGCTTTTGCACTCAGGACCTGCTTACAGACTTTACAATAGGCATCTGGTTAGCCACTGTGAGAAGAGTTTACTAGACTGGATGGGTCCAGCAGGGCTCTTCTGTTCTTATTCAAATAGTTCCATTTTATTCAACCTTAAAGAAGCCATTTTGTTATTTCCCTTTTTTTTCAGCACCCAAATTCCAGTGCATTTTACTTTAATTGCTAGTTTCCTATTCACTCCACGACTAGGATACTAAGTGCCCAGACAAACAAAAAACCCTGTCCCCTTCATACAAAGCACTTTTTCAGCTCTTTGCAAACATACTCCTAGTTGATTTATGCAAAGTATTAATGCTCGTTGCTAATTGAAAGTGCAATAAGCTCCAGTCAGACACCTTTTTATTCCTTATTTTGGGAGATCAGGGAATAAGACAGAAGTTTCACAAGTCAGTAGTAGCCAGCAACTTTTTATTTATTTATTATTCTATTTACATATTTATATACTGCTTAATAGGGAGTGGGTGGTGCTGTGGTCTAAACCACTGATCCTATTCAGATTGCTGATCAGAAGGTCAGCAGTTTGAATCCGAGCTCCCATTGCTCTGTCCCAACTTCTGCCAACCTAGCAGTTCGAAAGCACACCAGTGCAAGTAGATAAATAGGTACCGCTGAGGCAGGAAGGTAAATGGCATTTCTGTGTGCTCTGGTTTCTGTCACGGTGTCCCATTGTGCCAGAAGCAATTAAGTCATGCTGGCCACATGACCAGGAAAGCTGTCTGTGGACAAACGCTACCTCCCTCGGCCTGAAGTGATATGAGCGCCGCCACCCCATAGTCACCTTTAACTGGACTTAACTGTCCATGGGTCCTTTACCTTAATACTGCTTAATACTAACACAAAGTGTTTTACAAAAACAAAATACTAATTTTTCTATAGTATATGAAACTGAAAAACAGTGATGCAGTACAAATTAATAAAATAATTAAAAAACCAAACAAAATCCAGAAGCAAATTTTGGAAACATATTGAGTAAGGGTCCCCTTCCCTCCTCATTCTCTAACTTGCCAAGTCATATCCTAACTCACAGTATGTAACATTCACCCAACTTCTGTTTTTCAATTACACAAATTGTACAAAATTCACTACTCATGCTGTATCACCCATCCCATTCTATTCCCACACCTCACAGAAGCGAACTAACCTCCCAATCCCTCCTATATCTCGCACTAAATCACCAAACCACTAACACCAATCACTCCTTACACGTTATTAAAAATGTACAGCAACAACACCAGGGGACAATGAACCTACTCACTCACACAATTACCTCACTTTCATGTGATAGTAAACCATGGTTTAAAACAAAAAGTTAACATGGTGCTCCCCCTCCCTCTGCTCCTACTGTGCCAGACAAAATAAGTCAGAGTGTGGCTTGTCATGTTATCCAAACCTGGCCTTGTGGTTTCCTTTGCTCAAAAAAACAAGTAATAAGTGAAAAAGAAACCTTGGTTACCACTCGTGGGGGTTTTGGGTGAAAGAAACCACATGTTCCTATTTGTATGACATGACAAGCCACACTTTGCCTATTTTGCTTAGAGCATAGCGGCAGCAGAATGATGGAGGATTACCCTGAAAACTTTGTAACAGCACATACTAGCATGTTGCCCATTAACATTAAACCATAGATTGTATAAACCATAGTTTGGTCCCACTCACTTAGCCCTTGGAGGTTTGGCCAGATTAGAACTTGGGTCTCAGACCTCTGGCGTAATGCATCAAGCATGGATAAAACAGTTCAGCCTGACAGTTATTTTAAAAGCAGTCCAATATACCAAATTTAAAATTATTAATAAAAAGTTTTATTAGAATTTCTTACCGGTCTGACATCCCCACATGAATTTGTAAACTGACGCGCCAAGCCAAAATCTAGCATGTAACACTTCCTCCAAGTGCTAGGGAAACGTCCCATAGCAAAGTTGGACTGGGGAGGAAAAAGATGACATATTGATTGATAGTACTATACATGTTCTTCAACAACAATCTCTACACAAGACAAACGCTGAATACAACATTAAGGCTGCAATCAATTACTTAAACTACTCTGCGTAGGACTACCACTGGATACAGTTATTTAAACTTTTGGGTAGACATGCATAGGACTGTGCTATTCAGTCATGTTAAACAGAACATCTTAATACTTTGAAATAAAGTACAGAGTAATATATTCTCAGTGGATGCAATCATCTAAGGCTTTCCTAAATTAAGAACTTACTTTTAAAACCGAAAGCAATTATTATTTGCTAGATAAGACCATTACAGTTAAAGAGTTCTGTTACTGAAAATCAATATATAAAAGAAACAATCATGGATTAGCTTTTAAACTATGCACTGTCATCTTAATAGTTTTATCTCCAATTTTCTGACTGTTCTAACTGCACGATCACCCCCTAATAAGTGACAACAGTTGCAACTTAAATTCTTGGCTCTGACAAAATTTGTGGATAAACTCACTGGCTTAATATCTCTGTGTAAAAAACCAACAGAATGAATGCTCTCAATAGACTCTAGAATTTGCTTGCCAAGTCGCAAGGTAGTACTGATTGTGAAGGTCCCTCTAGTTTGGCTTCGACGCAGATCGGCCAAGTTCCGACCCTGAAAAAGCAAGAAAGTAAAGTACGTTCAGTGAAATTTCCCTCTGCCCATCCAAAATGAGGAAGACAGACATTTTCAATAATATTTATTTTTTCCATTTAGCTTTCATAATAATTTTATAATGGACAAAATAAATCAACATTAGATTTATTTTTTACATTGAACTGATCAAGAAGAGAATAGGGTATCAATTAAGCTATCAAATTTTTCCCCAAGAGGTGGCCCAGATCACAAGGCATGATAAGCTGTCACAGCAGTAGCAGTTGTTATTATTGTGTTTGGTAGTTGCTAAACACAAAGAAGTCTCAAAGCAATGTAACAGCAAGATAAGTAAAATCAAGTAAAACCCAAATTAAAAGCAATGTGCAATACAAAATTTATAAATTGCACATCTAACAATAAAAAAAGAAAAAATCTATTCTACACCTGTAAAATACGAGCAGCACAGTAGCGGTCAACTTAATCTTCAACAGCCTGGGTAAATAAACCTGTACTAGCCTGGTGCTGAAAAAATGACAAGGATGGTGCCATGTACATTTTCCTGGGAGATAAGCGTTCCAAAGACATGGAGGTACCACTAAAAAATCCCATTCTTGTTTAGCCACCCTCTGCAATTGCTTCAGATAAGGCACATGGAGAACAGCCTGTGGTTTGTATTTACCCTTCTCCTATCAAATAAGCAATGTTACATTAGCTGGACATTCTTTCTTAGGGGGTTGTGGAGATTTAATTTATATCTGTGAACATCCTTTTAGAGCAGGGGTTGTCCACCTGGTCCCTACCGCCCACTAGTGGGCGTTTCAGGATTCTACGTGGGCAGTAGGGGGTTCCACGGCACAGGCAGAATCCTCCTTCCATTGAGCACTGGTGGGCAGGAAGGAAATGTTACCATCAAGAAAGATGCATTAGTGGGCAGTAGGTATAAAAAGGTAGACTACA
This sequence comes from Podarcis liolepis, assembly GCF_965112155.1. Taxonomy (NCBI): domain Eukaryota; kingdom Metazoa; phylum Chordata; class Lepidosauria; order Squamata; family Lacertidae; genus Podarcis; species Podarcis liolepis. The sequence continues at coordinate 45,291,062 of NC_139554.1, forward strand.
CCTGTTTTAGAGAACAAATAAATGTAACAAACTTACCTGCAACTGCATGACCACATAGTTGAATCTGTCATTTCTTCCACAGCCAATGAATTTGCAGACATGATCTTTTCCTGCAGAAATAAAATATAAACTTTTTATGTTTCCTTAGCTCTGGAGAGTCACCTACAGAAATGAGGTTGGAGGAAGGCAACACCTCCTCTAGAGAAGCCTGTCCTAAAAGTCAAGGGACCTTCCTGAATGGGGTGCACTGTGGCTCCAGGGGCTGAAAGGAGAGATAAGCCCAAAACTGGGCAGAGACTCCCTCTCACCGGACATGTCTCCACCCTATTTTCAGCAATTCCCTCTACCCCACCATACCCCACTCAGGAGGGCCCCCAGTCATCAAGAGAGACTTTTCAGGAAGCTGCTGGGGAAGGAGGTGGTAGAAAGATTACTTTTCACTAACCCCACTCTCCCCAAGCGCTTCCCTAAATCCCTAAATCTATTACTTACATTTCTGGGTGGCAAAAAAAGGAAACAGAACTTAAGGAACAGCTTAGACACGTGGAAGAAACTTGTCAAAAATAAAATCCACTTTGTCTCTAATTCTCTGCACCAATTCATAATTAAACAGTGCCTCATTATCCAAAAGTTGTTAGCATTCATGGAAGTAAACATATTTCAGTGTTAACATTTTTTTAGTTACTCTTAAACACCTCACCCCATGACAATGTTGCATGAAGATGAACATAAGCAGGGTTTGCCACTGCCTGTATTTGAGCATAAACCCAATTTGTGATTTGCAAACATGGCCATTAAGATGCAACAAAAATGCTTTTTGTTGATAAATTAGAAACAAGCTTTTTATCTGAGATGAAGCAGGAGAACCAGGAGAAACGTACTGCTGCGACAGGCAGGAGAAAAAAACGGAGGGGAGTGTGCCTGCATCCCACAATTCTTCTCTCCGGCCTGTGACCATGTGGCGAGGATCAACCCACACCATTGGCCCCCAAATCCCATGAGGTAAATTGACAGCTATCACCAAGACTATTGACACACTTACAAAATTAATGGTCTGAAAAAAATTATTTTTACTCTGCTTTGTTTTGGTTCTGCTGCACCACAATTTATGCCTCTATTAAAGTGAAACCAAAAACCTGAACAGATACATGTTGAGTATCAAAAGAGATACATGCTGAGTATCAAAAATGTTCATACAGCTTAAGCTATGTTAGGTGACCAGGTGTACAAACGACACCTGTTGGAATTCCCTCTACTAAAGAAATATTTAAATTTAGTAACACTGTCAGGGAGAGTAAGCTAGGTCATCCTGTAATTTCAGAAGTTGCTCAGGGATTTTGTGGTGTTCAAAATATTTCACAACATTTTTCAAGGACAGCAGTCATAGGTTCACATCTCAATCAGTCTCGCACATTCTCTCAGAACAATACTTGCCATCTTTTCACCTATCTCAGATTTAAGGCACATCATCAACTTGAATCATTATTATTTTAAAAATCAGTAAACTTCCCTATTCTTGTCCTCAATGCAAGGCTGCAATTCTATACCCACTTACCTGGTAGTGAGCCCCAGTGATATCAGTGGGACTTGCTTCTTTCTCAATAGACATGCACAGGATTGCACACTAAATCTTAATTCTTCCTTATTATATTTGGAATCCATACTGACCAATATAGTATACTTTGATACACTGAGCCTATCAGATTTCCAAGAATCAGACATACATTCAGAACAAGGATCTTTTATCCTCCTTACCTTGCAGTTTTTTCAACACAGCTACTTCCATTTTCAGAACCTGCTTTGGTTGCTGAGCTGACTCGACTTTCAATGCAACATTGTCTCGGGTAAGCAAGTCCATTGCATCGTAAATTTCTCCAAACCCTCCACCTCCTATCTTTTTGAACTGTAATGAATAAAAATATTAATTCTGCATTGTTTAAAAAATACAGAACTTTTGAATTAACAAGCCTAGACTATGAATATTATCTAGCCACTAAATCTGTTACTGTATTAGGTTACCTCTTTCCCTACTTAATTCAAGACTCATTTTAAATTTTATTTCTTAATCTATTAACTACTGTTAATGTGACAAGAAATCAAGCCTTTAGCACAGTGGTTCTCAAACTTTTTTCTCTGGCCCACACTTTCAGAATAAAAAATTGCTCACACAACACCAATTTTTTATTGATAAGAAATACATTGGAAAACAAAAAGAAACAACTCCTAGCATTGCTTGATTTATAACATGGAAAACAACTCCTTTATAATATGATCATAGGACATCCAGAAAGTATAAAACAATACAGCTACATAAGAACATAAATCATTCCCAAAATATAATTATAAACAAGTCTCTATCATATGTACCTTAAGTATGTATACAAACGCAATAAGAAGTGTGAGCTTGCCTTTACCAAGTGATCTCATTTATTTTAGGCCTAATTTGAGATAAATAAACTCTCATTTCCTCGTCAAGACAAAGATATTTCATATTTAACAGAGCTGACAGTTGCTATCCTCTTCTGTCACACCAGTGTGACTGCCACACCAGTTTGAGAACCACTGCTTTAGTGTCATTTGCCCAGTCCTGTGGAACACCCTGCCAATATAGATTCAGTGGCTGCCTTCTTGTGCAAACTGTTAAATGCCTGCTGAAAACGTTTCTATTCTATATTGTTGCAAACCACTATGATATATATTTACAATACAGCGGTATATAAATATTTTTATAAATACAGGTAACAGGCATCTTATGTGAGGTTTTTGTTCCACAGGGCCACATTAAGGTAAAGATGAACAACAGCTAGCAGCACGTTTTGAAGTGCTTTTCAAGCTGAGGAAAACCACATCACTTACCTACAGCCACTATGCTCAATGTTACAAACAAATAAACTCTCAGGAAAGAGACCAGCCAGAAAAGACCAGCACACCAAAGTACAGGCAAGGGGACTGCTAACTTGTGTATTTATTTGCAAAAAAGGTGTCCAAGAGGGGGAAATTTCTCCAATTCTATATTACTATGCTTTCATATATTGCTAACAGGGTGCAGTTTGTGACTGTGTCTTCCTTTTACCTGGTTCCTTGCAATTTTATTTCTTTTTATTTAGTCTAGTGCTTTCATATATCTGGGGAGGAAATAAGAAGGATTTAATATACTTACCACTTTCCATCTTTCTTTGACCAATACTCCTACACTCAGGATATCTGGCTGTTCCCCTCCTCCACTCATTGCAATCTCCTGGGGTGGTGCAGCTGCTATGCAAAGCCTACGTCAATAGAGACCATCCAGCTCCCAAAGGTGGCTTCCATTTAAGCAGAGGCTATAAAGATAAACAGCAATACTTATCAAGTTCATGAGAACTTGATAATTAAAAAATGACAAACTGAATGCCTTCCTAACTCTACTGTAAGAAAGTTATTTTTCCATTTTACAATTCAGAACTGAAATAAAATTTCAAACAAAACAAAAATATTTTACATAGTGAAGTCAGCTTTCTGCTGTGTGTGTAAGTACATTCCTTTAGAAATAAAAGTATCTGCAACAGATACCTTTTAAAAAGTTGTAAACCTTTATGCCAGTTGAGGAGTGTTATCCCTGCCTCAAATGAGCAACATTAGAATATAACAATAATTATTCTCAATTCTTTCATACGCATCAAACTAATTCTTGTAACACCCCTGTGGATAATCCATTATCCTTTTAACACCCCATACTATATGCAGGAGGGTTAAGCTGAGAACCATTGACTTGTATAACGCTAAAAAAATGAGGTCATGGCCAAGGTTGTGCTCTCTACATAAACCGTTACCATATCAGCTTTCCTTTATTCTAACTCCTCTCCTGACCTTCAACACCAAATTATTTCATCAGAGATTGGTAAGAGTTTCTTATCCCCTGCCAGACCACACTGTGAAGTCCATTGAAATAGATTATTTTCTCCTTTAAGAAAGCTGTATTACAACCTATATAATAGGACAAAATATACCTTCTATCAATAATGGATCGTTGACAGCTACAGGAGAAACCACTATACAACTCAATGGAGAAAAATACTCACACTATTATTGACGCGAAAATTATTGTAGGTGTCAGATACCCATTGACAGCAAATCTACAGCTCATGTGCAGCAACTTTTAATCTTGGAGGCAATTCACCAGTAGGGTCAGGTGATTATATATAAACAAAGAGATCTTCCACAGCTTTAGCAGCTCACTAGGCCAATTGCTATTGACAGAGATATTGTGAGTGGGTAAGTTTGCACAGGAGTGCACTCCCATAGAAGGATGCAATATGCAGCCGGAAAAATTGGGAAAACTCAAGTAGCAACAACGGCCAGAAGTGTTTTTTACCAGCTTAAGCTGATATACCAACTGAGACTATCTGGAGAGCATGGAGCCTGTCTCAGTTGCCCATGCACTAGCAGTATCCAGGCTGAACTACTATAAGGCACACTTTAAAGACTGAGGCAAAATGTGCCTAGCTATTGGTGATGGCAAGGCAAGTGAAACAAGCTGCACCTATATTATACGAAAAGAGGCCAAAGATGATGAACCACAGAACAACCCCTATAATGGTTTCTCATATTCATCACAATTTTTTCAACACTTGAGCTCCGACTGTTGACTCAACTGTTTTGACAACTGCCTGCAGCTCCACAAACTGCAACCAAGCTGAAGGATGTCTCATTGGGTGAAGGATGTGTGTATCTGAAGAAGTGTGCATGCACACGAAAGCTCATACCAAGAACTAACTTAGTTGGTCTTTAAGGTGCTACTGGAAGAAAAAAATTTTTTATTTTGGGTGAAGGATGTTTAGACTGCATAATTTTCATATCCAAGCACAATTCAAAGTCTTGGTGTTGACCTTTAAAGTCCGAAACAGCTTCAGCCCTGTATACCTGAAGGAGCATCTCCACCCCCATTGTTCAGCTTCGACACTGAGGCCCCCAGCTCCAAGGGCCTTCCGGCAGTTCCCTCATTGAGAGAAGTGAAGTTACAGGGAAACAGGCAGAGGGCCTTCTCAGTTATTGCATCCACCCTGTGGAACACCTTCCTGTCAGATGTCAAAGAATTAAACAATTATATGACTTTTCGTAGACAGCCCTGTTTAGGGAAGCTTTTAATGTGTGACATTTTGTTCTTTTATATTTTGTTGGAAGATGTCCAAAGTGGCTGCGGTAACCCAGTCAGATGTGTGGGGTATAAGAAATGAATTATTATTAATTATTATTATTATTATTATTATTACTATATTTCCATAACATCTGAATCAGGAGAGGCCACACAGTTCTTGGACTGGTACCTGGACACAGTGGTGCCACAATGCTGGCAAAATGGAGGCACTGTGTGTGAGTGGTTCCCATGCTTCAATCTGAAGAATTGGCACTTTTACGGGTGCTGCACAATACTCATTCTGCAGCTGTAAGAAATTTCTTTTTTAGCATGGCATTACCTATACTCCCTGCCTACTGACATCAGACAAATGCCTTCACTGTACTCTTTTTGGAGCCTGCTTAAAATGTTTTCGTTTAGGCAGGCCAATGCAGACATATAGAAGCATAGAATCGTATAGTTGGAAGGGACCCTAAGAATCATCAAGCCCAACCCCCTGCAATGCAGGAATATGCAGCTGTCCCTTATGGGGATCAAACATGCAACCTTGGCATTATCAGCACCATGCTCTAACCAACTGAGTTGATGTTGAAATGCATTCTCTTTTGCTGTTAATTTTAATTATTTTTAAATGTTTTAACTGTTTTTATTGAGTTTTACTATTCCTTGTGAACAACTTAGAGGCTTTACTAAAATCAAGTGGTATTTACATTTTGTTAATAAATAAAAAAATATTGTTATGAATGTGAATGGGACCTGTATTGGGCTTATGGTCTCCTCCTCCATGCACAAAGGGAGGAGTTCAAAAGCTTCTACTTGCTGTCCGCAACAAACTGTCAGTTCCCATTTCATATGAATATGAGGAACTGTGGCTTGTTCAAGCTATTGTTTGTGTTCCTGTCCCCCCAAAATGTGCTTTATTGCATGGAAGAGATATAGGAGGATTTCAAACCCTGTCGGCAAATATGCCTGAAAAGTGTCTGTTGCCAGGGTCATGCTGGGATGTGTCATGATGATTTACACTGCTGAATGCAGTGTGCTGGATTTGTGACCACCTAAGTAGTGGAATGATGCCTTGGAGACATTCTGCCATCACTATGCATTGATTGGGGACATTCTACCATCACCATGCACTGATTGGTTGCTTCTATGCATGATTGATGAAACGGTGATGATGCACCAAGCTACAATTAGTATGTGTCAGTAATGTTGCCACAGATGCTGGGTGCATATGTACACAGAGTGTTACTACATTTTATGTAGTTTAAAGCAATATCATTTTGCCTTTTCTGCTAAGCACATGTAGAATCCTGACTTCACTAAGCTAACATTCCACCAATATGAAGGCACCATAGTTTGTTTCTCCCATAACTTATTGCTGTACTTTGGAGATTTGTTGTTTAATAACTAATACAAGTTCAACATAATATTTCCATACATACTGCTTTGGAGCAGAGAATTCTTAATGATTCTTGCTCACCCATAAATGAGAAACAAAAGAAATCCATGGTTTATATTTACTGAAACCACAGGCAGACTACCAATGCAAGAATCACAATCATTTTTTCCTCTCAGATTTAACTGACTTTGCTTGACCTCCATATAGAGGAGTGTGAAAGAACTACAGATACTATTTATAACCATGATTTCACATATCTGTAGCACCTACTGCATTTATGGACAACTATTTAAACTAACCTTCTAATCAACTACCAGAAATGTTAAGACCACTGTTTTAGCACTCGCAGTATTTAATGACAGGTGGTGAATAAAATAAACTGTCTTACAAATGTAGAGATAGAAGAACAAGAAGCCCAAAAAACAAGAATCTGGGAAGCTATTAAGAAAAGGATCAATCCCTTTTAACCTATTAGGAAAGGAAACACTGCAGTCACTTTTACAAAACAGCAAAATCCCCTATTGAGCATTGTGTTATTTTATTTAAGAATATTTATAGCCTGCCCTTCAACTTGATAGATCCCAGAACAGGGTACAAAATATAAATTTATAAAATCACATAGAATAAAATGCAACCATAAAACCAATGCGAACAGTCTAAGCAGCTAAAACAATAGAGCAGGCAATCCTATCACAACATAATATACTAAAATTCTGTATGTGCCTGGGGAAAAGTCACTACATATCCCCCAACCATTGTACACAGAGAAGAGCTCCTTGGAATATCTTAGGGCATGTACAGGATGGTATGGAGATAAGCTATGGAGATCTTCGGACCGCAAGCTGTTTATCACTTTACGGTAAACAGCACCAGCAATTTGAATACAGCCCAAAAGCATATAGGCAGGCAGTGTAACTCCCTCAGAATCAGTATGATGAGATTTCATTTGGATGAACTAGTCAATGATCTTACAGCATGTTCTGCATGAACTGCTGCTTCCACCTCAACTTCTTGCCCCCCCCCAACACAAAACACATTATAGTAACCAAAATAGGAGCTTACTAGGGCATACATCACTATGGCAAAGCCATCTCTTGTGAAGGAATGGCCATAGCCAATGAACCAATTGAAGCTGGAAAAGGACACTTGGCGCCACTGAGGACATATGGGCTCAGTTACGAAGCTGGATCTTGAAGTACCACCAGTCTACATACCCCTCAAGGAGAAGGCAAGCCCCTCTAAAGAAGGGTGTGCAGCCAGTTCCTGGATATAAGAACTACCTACCCACAACACCTCTTTATTATAGCAATTCCATTTTAGTTTACTGACTTTCATCCAGCCTATTGTTTTTGTTATATGCCAGCTAATGAAGACACTATTTTTCAAGTAATCAATACTAAAGAATGTAGCCATCATCCAAAGATGTATTCAAGAGGTAGCTCATTCCCAATGAAAGTTCTGATATCGCTCCCTTTGAACGCAAGATTCCTACACTATATCACAAATGGCTTTTGAAAATCCAAGCCAAAAGCTTCCTTGGACATGAGGAACCAGTTAACAGTTCTTTAAATTCCAGTATTGCAGCATCAGTACTATTGCTATCTCCACACTGACTTTTCCATGAAGATGTTATTTAAAAAACCCACACCACTCTTGAGAAGGAAGGGAGATTTCTAGTTCTGTAAACAAAATAGGTTCTCCTCAGTGAGCTGTAGTGCCTTCTATATTACATTACAATTCATACAGAATAAGTGTGGACATGCCTAGACCCCACTCACTTTTGCCAAAGAGCACATCCATGTTGAATGACATTTCATTGCCCAATGAGGCAATGAAATCAGAGCCACATCAGGCCACTACAATCCTCACCACAATGCAACTCCTTCCACACCACAAGAAACTAATGCTACATACCAAGATGCAAAGGTGAATCATTAAGGCTATATGAAGTACAATTAATCTTAAATTTAGGAAAATATGCTTGGGTCTGCAGTTGCCCTTCCATGAACAGAAGAAAGGGCTCCTTCTGCTTATGGAAAGGCCTTTGCTCCAGCTGAGATTTCCACTTGCAGAAGGAGGACGTCAACTCAACCTTTCCCCCACAGTCCCACACTTGTCCTCCACAGCAAGAAAGGCCTCCTCCAGTTCTACCAGCAGGTGTCTTATGAATTAAGTTCTGTTCATAAGATCTCAGGATTCAAACCAGAATTGGGGCAGAAGGAATCTTTTTACTGAAAAGTATTGACCTATTCCATCCAGTGTATTATCCAAAAAAGAAACCCAACACACTAGCACTAGCAGACCATTTTACAATATGTTTCCAATAAACTTAAAGCAATGTAACATTTTTCAAATGTTACTGACATGGGGGGGGGGGGCAACATGTTTTTATGGCCCGAGTATCAAAGACTACTCAAATACAGTAATCATTAATTCTAATTAAAAACCAGCAATATATGAACACTGAAGTTCTTAAAAAGCTATTTTAAAAACCCAATGTTCTGTCTCTTAAAGAGATGCTAGACACAGCTTCTCCAACAGAAAAACAAGGAATAAATCAATGTACTGCATAGTTTATGTCAAGCCATTATAACACACCAGCTTTCTGTTTTGCAACTTGTAATAATTGTATTCTGCTGCCACCGCCACCACTCCTAAAATAAAATTCTAGGGCTGTGTTTTTAGTAAGGTCATGTGAACCTTACACTTAGAACAGATCACATCAGTCAGATTAAAATTTTCGTCAGCTGAGAAATACAGTCACAGACAAACTGGTGAACTGGACTACGGTAGTCATTCAGAACAAGTTATAATCTGTATTTAACCAAGCTTTTATCCGACAAAAAAGTCTATTAAGTTCCAAACATATATTCCTTGTATTTTACCAGCCTAGGAAGTGTTTTACGCTTTTCTTACTAAATTAGGATGCAATGTGCAACTTGTTTACTCCAAACTCAGTTCTTAAAATGTGGAGATGTTTTCCCTAAGAAGACGGTGTCAAGGAGGTATAAGCTGCATCCTAACCTTCACAGCGGGTGGCGTGGTGGGTTAAACCACAGAGCCTAGGGCTTGCCGATCAGAAGGTCGGCGGTTCGAATCCCCACAACAGGGTGAGCTCCCGTTGTTCGGTCCCAGCTCCTGCCCACCTAGCAATTTGAAAGCACGCCAGTGCAAGTAGATAAATAGGTACCACTCTGGCAGGAAGGTAAACGGCGTTTCCGTGCACCGCTCTGGTTCACCAGAAGCGGCTTACTCATGCTGGCCACATGACCCGGAAGTTGTACACCGGCTCCCTTGGCTAATAAAGCGAGATGAGCGCCGCAACCCCAGAGTCGTCCGCGACTGGACCTAATGGTCAGGGGTCCCTTTACCTTTAACCTTCACACCAACCCCATTTTGTGCATCATTTTTTCTTGAATGGACGTGTTAGAAGACACACACAGCACATCCCACCCATTCTGATTCTGCTATAAACCCTTCCAGTACCTGCCCCCCACAAAACCTTAAAGCCCAGACAAGTAAAGCATCCCATCCCTTGTTTTCCACATGCTTTCTTAAGTCAGTCTAAAGGACTTCAAAGCTCCCTTGCTTTTTTGAACCCCAAGAGAACAAGTGATGCCAAATACTGTCTTTCATGTTTATGATAATTTTTCTCTTTTGTCTTGGGACAAATCTGCATGGGTTTCTTCTACTTCCCATATGAGCACACAACCAAAGGAAGGCAAGATTACTATTCACAAGACTTGATCAGAGACCAGGGATCAGTTCCAAACATTTAAAGAAAGAATCCCACTGAAAATATTTTGAAACAGCTACTCACAGAAATTTATGTAAACTCAAGCCTTGGCACATCTCACTTATAATTTAAATATTGATTATCAGTGCCAAGAACGTTTGATTTAGTGCAGGATATTCTGCACTAATATCAGACTCTCTTTCTCTGGTTAAGTGCTATCCTGTCATATTCTTTACTTCACTGCTTTCAACATGAAAGTTTTCAACATTGTAGTTGGGCAAAAAAAAGTATTCTAGATGACACAATATATAAAATATACTGCAAAGGTTTTTGAAGTTTATTTATTTCAAGAAACTTATAAACTGCTTGATTATTTTTTAAAATCTGAAGTCATCTACATATATTAGTCTTAAATAACTTGTATGGTAGGATATATCTGTGATATATCTTACTGTTACTAACAGAAAATGCTAATCTCAAAGCATCTATATTTTATCAACATTTTGAAACCCACCAATACTTGGTGCTATACTTAAGGTGAAGTATCATTTAACCATCCCTCTTGCTGTTTCATGGCAGAAAGACACAACATTGCCAACCCTCTCTAGCAGATTTTCTCTACACCCATTGCTGGCAGTTGGTCTCTTTAAAGATCTCTGGCAGAGGACCATACCTCTCTCTTTTAAAAGAAAGCCTATGTATCTGTATTCATATCTTCATGTAACTGCTGATAGCAGCGGCAATGTTTAGCCTCAGCCTCCATCTGCCTGTATGCCAGAGCATATTTGTATGACTAAAGGAAACACAGAAGCATCAACATTAGCAGATTTACAAGTCAAGCAGCCTAGTTTTCCCCTCGGGGAGCATTCTCCGCACCAATAAATGAAAGAAAGGCAGGGAAAGCCAGACCTTAGCCGAAATAAGCAAAAGAGCTCTTTTCCCACCACCCCGCAGAGCCTATATTTTTGCAGCAGAACCGCTCTCAACCCGCGAGAGCATCACTTGCCATTTCATCGGTACCAGGCAGGAAACTTCTGCGATGCGCCTCACCGCTGCTGCCCAGTTACCAAACACCCACAACGAGCAGCTACCCCGCTCCCCAACCCTGCAAAGCGAACAGAGGGGGCCTTAGGAGAAGACACACCAGAAGTGGCCAAGCGCTGCCAGATCTTCTCCCATCCGAGGCTGGGAGATGATTCCGCCCCCCCTAATAATGCAGCATCCCCGCCCCCCTCCTGCCCCTGCACGGAAAACCGGGATAGATAACCGGCGGGACGAAATTACGGGTGATGCTCTGAAGGTTACCCTCCGTGTAGCCTCCTCCTCCGATCCCAGAAACCCGGCGCTGCTCCCTCCGCTATTAAGCTCTATCAGAGGCGCATCCCGCGAGGCCCCGCCAACCCCCCCCCCCGGCGCCTCCGAAGCAGCATCCCTCCCGCCGCCCCCCCCGACCAGGCGGCACTTGCGCACACCCCGCCGAAGCGGCCTCTCGCTGGCTGGGGGAGGCCAAAGGCCGGGTGACGACCGTGCTCCCCCACCCCATGCCCCGCTCGCCAGCCCCTGAGGGGAAGCGCCTACCTGGAACGCGGCGGCCGGCGCTCCTTCCCCCTCAGAGCGAGGCCGGCGCGGGGTTCACTCTTCCTCTCGAGGGCCTCCGAGGAGAGAAGGAAACGCGGCTGAGGTGGTGGCGGGGGGACGGGGGGAGAGGCGATATTACCGGTTGTCCCACGGCGCCCTCCGGTTCAGCCCGGCGCAGCCCAGCAGCAGGCTCCTGCCCATGGCTTGCGAGCAAGCGGCGCCGTCGTCGCCTCCGCCGCCGCTGTCTCTATGGTGACTGCGGGGCCGGGCCGGACTAGGCGCAGGGACCGGCGGGCGGGGCAGCTAACGGAGGCGACAGGCAATCCAGTCAGCGGCTCAGCGGCAGTCGCCGAACGGCCGTTGTCTCTGTCGCTGCAGGGTTAACCGCTTCGTCGCCAACTCTCCGCCGCCTCAGCTGCAGTCCCCGCAGGACGCGACTGGCCCGTCCCCCTCGCTCCTCGCTCGCTCTACCTTCGCAACAAGCCCCCTCCTTTTCCCTTGCCCTCCATCCAAGGGCCAGTGAGCCAGCTATTCCCTCTAGGGTGCCCGCCCACCCTTCCGACGCCTTGAAACGCTATTGGGTCGTTCGCGAGGAGCCCGTTGAGCAGATTGGATAGCGGCCCCATCAGTCGTCCCGGCGGGCGGCCGTCTCTTAGAAACGCCGCTGTGCTCACGTTTGCTTATGAGGCGAATCCAGCGAGTTTGTTCGTACTGCGCTGGTCTGAAGAGAATTCTGGGAATTGTAGTTTAGCCCGGCCTTTGTCGGAAAGGGTCTTTTAAGGATTTCCCTAATGGTAGCTTGCAGAGAGGTGGTGGTTGGTGGCTGCGTCATGGGGGCTTGACAGATGGCTGTCGATGTTCTCTTACAGGCTGGGGTTTCCTCTTTTTTGGAATATTAAAGTACCGAAACACGCGCTGGTAAAAGCCATTTGTTTTCCTGTAACAAAAAGGGAGATAATGTTTATTGCTATGAGCCACTCAGGATTAAGGCTGCAGAAGCCACTAAACTGGGAAATATACTGAAAAATAAAATGTTTTTGGTGGGGTCTTTAGTAAAAAGTGCAATATATAGTTGTTTATGCAGTATATCCAAAGTAAGCTGGGAAAACCCAAAAGAAAAAACCTTGGGCTCAAGCTCATTAAAAAACCAGCATCAGTGTCCAATGTCAGTAGACACACACACATAAAGGGGTTGAAAAGATAACCGCCCCACGTTCTTCCATAATTTTTGTGGAAGGAAATTTCTGTGTCCTAACATGGTCCACCATGAGTGCTCACTGGAAGGACAGATCCTGAAGCTGAGGCTCCAATACTTTGGCCACCTCATGAGAAGAGAAGACTCCCTGGAAAAGACCCTGATGTTGGGAAAGATGGAGGGCACAAGGAGAAGGGGACGACAGAGGATGAGATGGTTGGATAGTGTTCTCGAAGCTACCAGCATGAGTCTGACCAAACTGCGGGAGGCAGTGGAAGACAGAAGTGCCTGGCATGCTCTGGTCCATGGGGTCACGAAGAGTCGGACATGACTAAACAACAACAACATGGTCCACCAGCCCTCTGTTGCAAGATACAAATTTGGGGAGCAAAGGGGGCTTCTGAACAGAACAGCTATGTTTCAAAAATAATGTGATTTTTAAAATGCCAATATGCACAACACATTTATACATAAATGTGCATAGAGGGCTTTTTAAAGTAGAAAAGGAACATGAGTCAAATCCCTGGGTTGTGTAGTGGTTAGAGTGCCATACCTGGGAGCAGGCCTGTGCAGAGATTTTCTGAGATCCCAGGAAGGGAGTTCAGTTATAAGCTGAAATGGAAAAGGAACTGGTCTCTGGGGGTCCCCCAGCCATCTTAGACCTCCAAGGCCTGGAGCAGGTGTACCAGGCTGCCTGGGAGACCAGGGTTTCTATGTGACCTTATTCACTGGCAGCAGATGAGCATCTCTGCCATACCTGAGTTAAAAGTTATATTCCAGCACATTACAATATACCAACATTGAAATATGTTTAAAAGGGGGGGGCAGAATCTATATTTATAATTTTATAATTAGTTCATTCATATTACAGAACTTTAGGGTGGTAGGAAACTGTTCTGCAATCTGCCCAAAATGGGATGATACCTCATTCAAGATGATAATGCAGGAGGCCTCCATTGTTTAAAAGTACTAGGGTGCAACATAAAATAACAGAGAGGCATCATATTTCTCCCTATCATTTTACCATTTGATACCATACGTAAATGCATACTCTATGTAACTGTGGAGCTAAGCGTTTTCTCAGACATAATTGTAATGCATTATACCCAAATTCATTTTGGAATAAAATAAAGCCTTGGGGAAATTCTTTGTCATTGCTTACCGCTTCCTGAAAAACAATATCTTGCATACTCTGCTTTGGAAGATTGTATTTAGGTCAAATAGCTTTGCTAGTAATTCTAGAGGTCAGAAAGCAGACTTAGGACTGATTGCCTTAAGTCATAGATTACCATTACACAGAACACAATTTCAAAATATAATTTGTTGTTACTCTCGTTTATTTCCATATGTAAACTGGTAACCAACAAAATTATTCCAGAACCTTACAATTTAACACATCAATAAGAATTTTGATCCCATGATTCAAAAAAATGCTATATAGTGTACTTGATTCCTCCTGCCACATGTGCAGTGATGGATGCCACAAATTTCTAGTGCCATAAGATATTAGAACCATGGTTTTTTTTACCATATTTAAGGAATGGAGGAAAGGTCAGGGAAGGTGAAAAAAGGAGATGCAATCCAGTAGTGTGGCAGTAAATTCTGAACTACATCCAAGTAGAGTCCTAAAATCTAGCCAGCTGTGTTGGTTATTTCATATACACCCCTCCAAAGTGCAGCTGTATTTTCTGATTAACAGTGGTATATAAATACTTAAAATAAGTAATGGAACAGCTCTGCCAGCAGTTTGCTCTGCTGGTGTTATCTGAGGTGTTATGCGTAGCTTATGTTCTGCTGGTGTAGCAGTTTCTACTGACTCCTATAGCCCCTCGTCAGAAGATCTAGATGAATGTTTACCAACCTGGTACCCTCCAGAGTTTGTCCACAACTTCGAGCCAGCAGGGCCATGGTGATGGGAGCTGTAGTCCCAAACATCTGGAGGGCACTAGGTGGGTGAAGACTGATCAAGAGTATAGACCTCTGCCCTTAATAATTTTTGAGGGGGTAGGAGAGACTCTTATAGTCCAGGATAGCACTATTCTCATTATACACTGACCCCTGGATTTAGTGTCTTGATTGATAAGTACTTAGCTAGAAACTTGACAAGTTCACTAGATATTCTTATATCATGCATGGTAAACCACTTAAGGTACCAGTTGTGCCAGCTCTGTTTAGGGAAGTTTTCAATGACTGATGTTTTAATGTATTTTTAATATTTTGTTGGAAGCCGCCCAGGTGGGAGGGGTATAAATAAATTATTGTTGTTGTTGTTGTTGTTGTTATTATTATTATTATTATTATTATTATTATTATTATTATTATGTTTTTAGCTTTGTTTTTCATTTATTTTGTTATGGTTATGTGTTGGTTTTAAATTATATTTTATATGTTGTAGGGATTATGTACAATACCCTGGAATCTTTTGATGAAGGATGATTAAGAAATAGTCTAAATAAATCAGCTGAAACAAAATGTTGTTTGAACTGTATGCTGCCTTCTTTCATTCTGTTGAGATTAGGGAGGGGTGGGCATTATTATTAATTATTAAATTTCTATACTGCCCTTCAGGGTGGTTTACACTACATTAAGTGTCAAAAAGTTAACATCACACTTAGAGTTGGGCCTATGTGAGCATGGGAACTGTATATTAAAGCAGTCTGACCCCACAGCTTGGTGCCTGCCCACCCCCATGTCATTGGACTCCAAATTGCATCAACCCTAGCCAGTGTTGCCAATGGGCAGGGATGAGGAGAGTTGAAGTTCAAGTTGTAGAAGGCTATATTAAGACATAAGATAAATGGTCATGAGTGCCACCTCTGTAAGAAAGGTACAGATACATGTGAACAGAGGTATAAAGGAGATTCCAAAGGGATTTTTCTTGATGGACTATGGGAGTTGAGAAAGTGGTTGTGGGAAGGGGAGCAATAACCACAGAAGTGTAGAGCAAGTGAAAGGGAAAAGGTGTCTCGCCTTATGTCACAATATAGTGTAGGATAAATCTCCTTACTAATCATAGGCTTTAGCCTTTAATAAGACCTACTGAAACGAGAGTGGAATTCTACAGATATGAGACACCTAACCCATTATATCAAAGCATAGCTTATTGCAGGCATTATTCAGCATGGCAAGGTAAAAGGACAAACTCCTTTCTTGTGTCATCTGGAAAAGTTTAGCTGTAGTGTACATTTATGTCACTAATATCAGCACCTGCAGCAATACAGTAATAATTTTTTTAAAAAAAGAAATTGAAGTGAGGAAACAAATTCTCTCAGCTTGGTTCAAATTTAAGACAGAACCCTAGGACAACATAGATAACAACTTCATAAGTGTGCTAAATTCTTAGCATAATTGAATCTAACTTGGCTTGGCCATGAGATCATCAGCTGACTATTTGTAAGATGGAACAAGCATTCACAGTATCATTATACCAACTCTGAGTGGTGTTTGCTTTACAAAAAGTCAGAAAGCCACGGTGTCATCGCTTTATAAATGTTAAAAAGCTTTTGTCTGTCTTAAGGGACTCTATTTAAACCATGCAGTTGTGCAACATATTCTTAAACACAGCATAGCATAGCCTACTTCATAACAACATCAATGTCCAGTTGGGAATGCTTTCTTAATTAATGTTCAAAAGACAGAAAGTCCCATATACATTAGCTAAAGGCTAATAAATGTCTCAAGCGGCCAAAGAGGGCATGTAAACCAATAAAACAGACCTTGTCGAGTATTAATGCTGTGCTACAGGACTCATGTGTCTCCAGACTGAAAGAGGAAGGAAAATAAGTGCTGCAGATGGGAACAGCACAGGGAGGAACAAAGAAAGTGGCCCCATTAATTATGCTAAGCCTTCAAGTCTCTTCCATTAAATGACAAAATTGTTCGTTCGAAAGATTGCCTGGAAGATATGAACAAATACATTTTTAAAATGTAGTAAGAAATACAATATAGTGGAAGAGAAGGACAATATAGCTTTCAGTTCAGTTTATACTGTAAATAATTTAGGACATTTATTTTACCATATTTATTCTCATGTGTGTGTCCTAGGGCTCATCCAGATTTCCTTTTGTGCCATGTTTCTAGGTGCAGGTCTGGGCTTTAAAGCTCTGTGTCCAAGTGATGGTGTTTTTTGTCCTGGGAAAACTTGTGTTTTACCACCAAATTGGAGCAAACGCAGTGCAAAAGGAAGCAAAAGGCTTACAGTATAAGATGAGACAAAGTTAAAAGAAGAGTGGAAGTGTTTTGGAGAATATCTTAGAGAGTATAATATTCAATTCAACCTGCAAGTGGAAGTAAACATGTGAGCAGCAAATAATATCAAACAAAGGAAGATTTGAGATAAAAATGGGTAGAAGATCAGGATATGCAGGTGACAGAATGAAATGGAGAGGTGGACTGGGTAGTACTTAGGAAATGGATATGTGATGGCAGTGCTTTTTTCTGGGGGGACACTGGGGTACGCATACCCCTAAACATTTTGTGAATCTAAGTTTGGCCTCATTGAGGCGCAGTATTTCAATATGAGTAGGAAAATGAGAGCACCCCTAAACATTTTTTTAGAAGAAAAGCATTGTGTGATGGACAGCATATGATGTATGTACAACAGTTATAAAAATGCATAAATACAGGTATGTGTTGTTGTTTTTAAGAATAAGCCACCATAGACAAAGAAAAATCCATGCAGGTGCCCAGAGCATATTCAGATGTTACTTAGAATCATAACATTGTGGAGTTTTAAGGGACCCCTAGCTTCATCCAGCCCAACTCCTTCGATGCAGGAATCACAGTGAGGACTAAATGTTCTCCCAGTTAAGAGCATCAAATTGCAGTTGCTCGTCCCCAGTTTCTTAACTACAAGAAAGCAGCAAGTTCTGGTTGTCATAGCCAGCATCAATTTATCTGACTGCAGAATCTCTCCAACTTGCCCCCCGAAAGAATGGGGGAAGGGATGAAATTTTGGTCCCAAAACAGCTGGAAACCCAAGTTTGGGAAACTCTGCTTTACAATAATATTTGCATTGCAAGCCTTGCATTGCACATTATTTATTTTCCTAGTTTAGGCTGAAATCCTTATCCCATTTACTTGGGAGTAAGCTCCACACACACAACTGTAGTCTTTTAAGAATGTCAGAATTTGGCTTATATTTGTACAATTTATATATTAATTTGCTGTTTTATTAATTTTTTATTAATTTTATTAAAAATTTGCTGTCTTTCATTAAAGAAATAAAGCTTTCAGTGGCTACTAGCCATAATGGCTATGTTCAAGGCTATACACTTCTGTATACCAGTTGCTGGGAGTCCCAAGTGGACAGAGTACAGTTGCATTTGGGTCCTGCTTGCAGGCTTCCCGTTAGATCCTCTGGTTGCCACTATGAGAACAGGATGTGGGACTAGATATGAACCTTTGCCCTGACCCATCAGTAATGTTCATTGGGCGAAGACTCCCCTCTCTGGTGTGTACAGCAAATGCAAATGTTACTTGAAATGCAGCTGTGTTGGGGGAACAACCTTCCTGCGTTTAAAGACATTCTTTTACATAGCCAAAAAGAGGATGAAGAAGGAGAATGGAGGAGAGTATACAGTTAGACCAGTAGTGATGTATGGAAGTGAGAGCTGGACCATAAAGAAGGCTGATCACCGAAGAATTGGTGCTTTTGAATTATGGTGCTGGAGGAGACTCTTGAGAGTCCCATGGACTGCAAGAAGATCAAACCTCTCCATTCTTAAGGAAATCAGCCCTGAGTGCTCACTGGAAGGACAGATCCTGAAGCTGAGGCTCCAATACTTTGGCCACCTCATGAGAAGAGAAGACTCCCTAGAAAAGACCCTGATGTTGGGAAAGACTGAGGGCACAAGGAGAAGGGGACGACAGAGGACGAGATGGTTGGATAGTGTTCTCGAAGCTACCAGCATGAGTTTAACCAAACTGTGGGAGGCAGTGGAAGACAGAAGTGCCTGGCATGCTCTGGTCCATGGGGTCATGAAGAGTCAGACACGACTAAACAACAACAACAATACAGTTAGATGACAGGTGAGAAGCAGGGCAGTAGAGACAAATGGTAGGGCTACCAGCAGAGAGAATTTGGACAGGGCTGGGGAAGAATTTTTAAAATAAAACACACAAGTGGATATTCATGCCAATACTGCCATCTATTGTTTTGTGTTTTTCACTGCTAATAAGGACAGGAGTCAACAAAACAGGAGCACATACATTATTCATTATTTGCCTTAAGGCATTTGAAGCCCTTCCTAGCCCTGATTCCTGAGCGGGGTATTTTGGTAGACAAACATGTTTTAAGTGGTATACAGAGTTAAGGTTACTGAATGGTTTTCCAAAAGAAGGAATTGTCCCTTTCTGAACAGCAATCTGTCTAGATTCCTTTTGGTGTAACTTGCAGGCTCCACTTCCAAAACAGCGGTTTCCAGCAAAACGTCCGCCATTAGAAGAAGAAGAAGAGAAGAGTTTGGATTTGATATCCCGCCTTTCACTCCCTTTAAGGAGTCTCAAAGCGGCTAACAATCTCCTTTCCCTTCCTCCCCCACAACAAACACTCTGTGAGGTGAGTGGGGCTGAGAGACTTCAGAGAAGTGTGACTGGCCCAAGGTCACCCAGCAGCTGCATGTGGAGGAGCGGAGACGCGAACCCGGTTACCCAGATTACGTGACTACCGCTCTTAACCACTACACCACACTGGCTCACTTAGATTAGGCAACCCAAATGGAGAAGCAAGCTGATACCCCCCTGCCAGTCTACAAATACAGCAAATTCATGCTTCTGAAAGAAAACACTTTGTGTTGTTTTGAGCCCCAGCTTTGTCTCCAGCCTCTCTACTTCACTATCCTTATTTATGCCCAGGTTTCGTTGTTTTATTGGAGGCAAGCAAAGGCTACCAAGAGCACAAGCCGTAAAACTGGGCTGGCTCCCTAATACACATGTGATGGTTTTGCCCAAAAATTATTCCCTTTGGAGGGAAAAAGATCAAATGAGAGGACAAGGCAGGCATGTCTCCTTACCCTATGCAAAGGTGTTCACGTGATGCTTTTCAGAAACAACTCATCAAACGGCAGTATCTTATAACAAAGCTCAGGAAACACACAATCTTTTGGATAATGTAATGGATTAAAAACGCAGCACTGAAAACACAGTGAATGTACAGTAAACGGGAGAGTGAACGCAGCGTAAGCTAAATCCAATTTTTCTTATGAGGGCTTTAATACAGAAATCTAAGGGCAGCCAATGAACCTGTGAAGACTGGTGGTGGTGGGTAAACAGGTGAAAGTGGGTGCCCTGAGAGCAGTCACAGGGGTTTCAAATTACATTTGGTTAAGTGGCATGTTTTGCAGGGTTTAACATGAAGACATAAGTCTCCTACAATAAATCTCTTAGGCATGATTAGGGATGCAGCGGGGATTAGCAAGGGCTGGCAGAGAGAAACCATTTTCTCTGTCTGTCCTCTCAAGTGCAGCACTCCCAGACTGATGTGACAGGAGCCAAACCGTCCTGAGGCTGGGGGATTCAGCCTCCCCTCCAAAACTGGCCACACTGCACCAAGCGCCCACTCTGAGAAGATGCTCAGAGCACTAAAACAGGTTAGTGGCTTTATTCCTATCAACTGTTCGCTTTAAAGAGGCACATATATGTGAAAAAAGCCTTTTCTCTCTACCCTTACCTCATGTGCCACATTGCTATACTCTATTTTGAAACAGCCTTTTTACTTTTTCGTTTTGCTGGTAAATCTGTGTCCGATGTAGCTCTGTCTAAAAGAAACTGTCTAGAGTGTGATTTATTATAGGAATAGGAGAAGTATGAAAATGCTGCAACATGTTGCATTTGGTACCGTTTTCGAAGTGCATGTTTAACAACAGGACAGTTCCTATGCATTTCAATGAAGCTCCTTCCATGTTAAGTGCATATAGAATTGCAGTCTGTATGAGGAAAAGTATCAACAATGGAAAAAAGAAGAAGGTCCATATTGGTTGTACGCCAGCTTTGCTTTTTTTAAAAAGAAAAAATGTATTTCTCAGTTTTTCTTCATTAACAGAATATAGGTATTCCAGAGAGAGAGAGAAAGGAAAGGGATTTGTGATTATTGAACATAGGCGTAATAAAAAAATATGTGGTTGCTAATACTCGCTAGCAATTTAAACAGACAAGTGTTGCCTCCAAAGGGTCAATAGAAATAAAAGCTCAATTATTTCTATTTTCCAGGTAGAACCTAATGCGTGCAGCATAATCCTATGCATGTCTACTTGGAAGTAAGCCACATTTATTCAAGGGAACTTCCCAGGTGTGTATAGGATTACAGACTTAAAGGATAGCATTATATGCAGACAATATAGGACACTGCAATGTTGTTTTTGTTTAGTTTTTACTGCAAAGCACAAACAGCAGACTGCAAAGGCAATCTAATGTTTGTGCTTTGATTGTCTTCAAAAAGCCTTCAATTGTGATGCACTTGTAATCTATAAAGTTTATCTGGAATGATAAAAAGGCTAGTAATAAAAATACATTCATTTGAAGACCTATTCACAAAAGTGGATTTGCAATACTTAATATTATCTAACTATGCACTCTCATTCAGCACAAATTTGCAAACCATTTAGAGTACCTTTGCTCCTCCTGGGGAATCAAAATCATAGCACTGCAGACAGCCATCCTTGAATAGTGAATTTATGGTATCAGGTTGTTTATTATCAGATTTACAAGCCCAATTTTACGTATCAGATTTACAATCCCAAACTTTAAGAATAATTTATAACAATACTTCCATTTAGGTCAATTGTTTCTAAGCAATAACTCAGGCATAAGGCAATTTTAGTGGTTTCCAAAAGTATAATCTCAATTATCTTTAGGAAACTATCATGGTCTCTTCATATTTCAAATATATATTACATGTCAACGTGACTGAAAGACCTGCAGATCCAATGGGAACATTACAGTTAGGACACCTTATGGGTAAAATAATTCATCTTCTTTAGGGCCTTATTCATGGGCGTAGCCAGGGGGCCAGGAAGGGCAGCTACCCCTCCCAAATCAATAAAAATACATAGCTAACTGAGGTTCTGCCCCCCTAACAAAAGGCCCACCCCCCAAACAAAAATTCTGGCTATGCCCATAGCCCTATTAGTGGTTCAGGCTTGACCCCTCTCCCCTGACTGCAGGGAGGAGGACCTCAGCAGCATTTACTTTCATCTCCCCCAAATTGTGGCTTGTTGTGTTGATCACACCAGGGATAATGGGTTATAACAAACTCTAGTCAGTTTCCAAAGAACCCAACTTCAATTCAATAGGCTGGCTGAAACTAACCAGGATTTTTTTTAATATACTTCAATCCCTTGTCCAGATGTCATGGCATGCCAAAATTCGGAGGGAATGACAGTAAACACTACTGAGGCGTCCTCCCACTTGTGCAGGAGGGTGTGTGGATTGTGGGTTGCAGTTCACTCAGGTTCATTTTAGTTCTTGCACACTACTCTAAATGATGGTTTGGTCTGATGTACAGACACAACCTCTCTATGCACCAGCAATTACAAAGCAAAGTTCAGAATTACAAACTGGTGGTCCATAACGTCCGCCAAATTACCATGTTACCATGCCACTTCACCAAATTGTTATGAACCTGCCACTTCCCTGAGTGGCAAGAAGTCTAGGAAGAGCACTACAGCGTTTAATTTCTTTGAATGAACTTACGGTGAGAGCTTACAGTGGCTTTGTAGTCTTTGTTTTGCTTACATATATACAAGCACTGGTAAAGGCGTCATGAGGGAAATCTGCCTGTGAAGCCTTGTTGCTGCAACCAAGAGTTCTCTATTTAGCCCACAGCTCTTCCTGGAAGATAAAATAGATGTACAAGCTAGCTGCAAAACCTTATGAACTGGCAAGGTGATGAATGGTCAGCTATTTACAAAGGTATTTCTCTTTCTCTGGAATGATAAACCATCAATAACTCTAGCACCAATAAAGGTTTTTCTTGCTCTACAAAACTGTCCCCTTAAATGATTCCCATCCCGATGATTACATAATACAGTGTCTGCCATTAGTCAAAGCATAAGTGAAATGTTTGCCCACTTACACAAAATCATCGCTGTCTTGGGTACCTATTTGTTTTACATCAAGACAGCCACATCTTTAGCAGCCCGTTGTTTGTTTCTGCTTTCAAACACTTAAGGTGTCCTTCTGCAGCTCCTCATTATTTAGTCCATTTTCTACAGTGAGAGGAGCTTCACTCTCATGGGTAGGGGGCAATGATGTGAGGAATACTCAATAGGACTTCCTTCTGAGTAGATATGGTTAGGATTGTGATGGACAGTACCCAATGGCAATTGTAGAATAAACAGAAAGTGTCCATTATTTGGATAACTCCAGGGAAAGTGTTGTCAAAATAAAAAGTATTTAATCTTCATCTTCGTCAATCACTTTACCTATGTATAGCCAAAGGCCTTTACGATGAACAGCAAGGCTTTCCTCTGCAATCTCTACTTGACAAACACAATCATCGTTCCAGAGTGATAGATAATATTCGTTAAAATCCTTTTTTTAAAAAGGGAAATGTAAAGAAACTATGCAAAGATTACAGGTACCTATGACATCACAGCCCCTCTATTACTGCGCTGATATTAATTTATGTATATGACAAGTCTGTGGAAAGACCCTAGCAATGGAAGCATTTCAGCAGTGCCTGTTTACAGTTTGGCCAAAACAGTTCGAATGGCAGTGCCGGATCTACAGATTTTGCTGTCTGGGGGAAAAGTCTGCACTGCTCTCCACCTCTCCCTAACTGAGAACTCCTGTAGGAAGCCACAGGTCCTGCAATATTCCTGCAGGAAGCCTTTTACAATGCTTATGGCTTGGTTGCACCTTAGGAGGTTTTTAAGTACAGTAATGATCAGGGTGGGTTTCCCCTCACTCTTTTAATCAAGTTAAGCAAATCTGCATCTAATACTTAGATGGGAGACTTCCAGGGAAGCCTAACCCAAGCTTTGTTTGAAGAAAAGCTGGATAAAGTTTGGCAAATAATTAATTAACACATTGTCATTTAGCTCAGTATTGCCAATACAGACTGGGAGGAGCTCTCCAGGGTTTTCTCCTAGCCCAACAAACCGGTTGTTCTCCCACTGAGCTAGGCTGCTTACCCCTTCTGAAACTTGCATTGACTTTGGGAAGAAATCCCACAGTTGGCACCAATGATAAATTTCCAGTGCAACCACACCTCCAAATTAAATATTTTCTCCAGGGTGGCAGCAGAGAAGTAAAGGGCTAACTTCCCCCCTCTTCACCTGCTTGGTTATCATTAATTATCTGTGGTTTATCAGATAATGGGGTGGCTTTAATAGGAAAATGACAAAGGATCTTTTCCTCCACCCACAGGTCTCTAGTCTTGATCTGATTCAGATCTCCTTCAAGTGATATTAACTTCTTTTTAAAGTCCACATAAGATCACCAGCCTCATATCTCATTTGTCCCTGGTTTTAGAGATAAAACTTAAGAATCTGATCCTTTCACATTTGAAGTTCAGTTTTGAGGGATACTAAATGCAATACTTTTACAACTGACTTATCTCTAAAAAAGAAAAAAGAAACATATTCAATAGTGTCTGTGATTGATTACAATGTAGTGGGGGGCACACTTTCTAATTCTGTGAAATAACATTTTGAATCTTTGTAAACAAGTCCCTTGTAGATTCCCATTTGGATGAGCTGTATATAAAGTGAGCACCAGCACTGGAATACACCTGACTGTTTCTAAATATTTAGCACTCCTGGAAATAGAGGAGGCAGTGTGCCTAACTCCATTTACCTGGGAGTAAGCCCCACTTAATTTAATAAGGCATGCTTCTAAGCCGATGTGAAGCTAGCTGAGTCCCAGGGGGGCGGGGCAGCGATGTCAGCCCCCCAGGGATGACACCCGGGGCGAGTCGCACCCCTGCACCCCCCTTTCTCCGCCAGTGCTTCTAAGAAGACATGGTTAAGAGTGCAGGATTTTCCAAATAGTTCCTCCGCTCGGTGTTACTTTCCTGGCTGTTCTTTCTGTTGCTGCCGCCCCTGGCAAGCTTCACCCCTCCTCCTATGCATTCCTTACCTATGTGCTTCCCTCCTTCCCTTCTTCTACAAGAGAACAAACCATGCTGCCCTCCTAAACTGCCGCCTGGGGCAATACCCCAATTTTACTCCCCTTAATATGGGCCTGTTGAATGGGCTTTGGAGCAGAAGCAAGCTACTGATCAGATGTCTGCCTCCCAAGTCAGAGACATAGAATCATAGAGTTGGAATAGACCACAAGGGCCATCGAGTCCAACCCCCTGCCAAGCAGGAAACACCATCAGAGCACTCCTGACATATGGTTGTCAAGCCTCTGCTTAAAGACCTCCAAAAAAGGAGACTCCACCACACTCCTTGGCAGCAAATTCCACTGTCGAACAGCAGCGGCGTAGCGTGGGTTGTCAGCACCCGGGGCAAGGCAAGTAATTTGCGCCCCCTAACCCGGGGCAAGGCAAGTAATTTGCGCCCCTAACCCCTAACCTGCCGCCGCTGCCAGCTTCTTGCTGCTGCCTGGGCCGGGTATTCACAGTTCTACAAATCTTTGGCGCTGGCTTGCTCCATTAGTTTAACTTGGGGGGGGGGGTGAGAGAGAGATTGCAATCGTGCTATGTGCACCGAGAGGGGGGGCACGGTTGTAACGCAGTGGGGGGGGAGAGAAGAAGAGAAACTAGCAGGAGAACCTTGATTTCCCTCTGCAGCTCTGTGGGGAAGGAGGGCGCAGACTGGGCTCCTTCCTCGCCACAAGATCCCTCGGCTGGCCGGGGCCGCGCTCCCCTCTCCCGGCCGGCAGCGCCTGCAAAGGCTGCGGGTTCCGCTGCTCCTCCGTCTCTCTTTCCACTGGTAGCGAGAGCGGGTGGGAGGGGGCCACCCGGGAGCCGGAAATGGGTGCCAAATAAGGAGAGCGGGGGCCTGGATCCTGGCCTTGTTTGGCGCTTCCCCTCAGCCGGTCGCCCAGCCAAGCCCGCGGCGGCGGCGAGGCGATGCCCGCGCAGGGGGGCGCCCACCCCTCGGCCCCCGCCCGGCACTGCCGCCCCAGCACCTGCCCGCTCCTCCCAAGGGGCCTCCTCTCCCTCCCGCCTCTTCGCAGCAGTCCTCGCGGGGCGGACAGGCTCGACTCTCCCCTCCCTCTTGCGCCCCATCCCGCGCCCGATCCTGGCCAGGCTCCGGCTCCGGACCTCCTTGCTAACGCCTGCTACTCCCCCTGGTCACCCAGCCCGACCCCTCCTCCCAAAGGAGCTGAGCCCCGAGGCTCTTCGGCGACTCTGGAGGTGGCGAGTGCGCCCCCCCAGATGTTGCGCCCGGTGCGGCCGGCACCCCTTGCACCCCCCACGCTACGCCACTGTCGAACAGCTCTTAGTGTCAGGAAGTTCTTCCTAATGTTTAGGTGGAATCTTCTTCTTTCTTGTAGTTTGAGACTTGCAGAGTTGGGAATCACAAGGATCATCTACAACAACAACAACAACAACAACAACTTATTTATACCACACCCATCTGGCTGGGCTTCCCCAACCACTCTGGGAGGCTTCCAACAAAATATTAAAATACAGTAATGCATCAAACATTAAAAGCTTCTCTAAACAGGGCTGCCTTCAGATGTCTTCTAAAAGTCTGGTACTGTAGTTGGACTAGATCATCTAGTCCAATCCCCTGCCATGCAGGAATTTTTCACCCAAAGTGGGGTTGGAATCCATGACTCTGAGATTAAGAGTCTCACAATCTACCAAGTTGTACATACACCCTCTGTTTCTCTCAAAAACAATTTAATAAATATATTTTAGTTTGTTTATTAAATGTATATCTCATTGCTCTTCCTGAAGGACCCAAAGAAGCAATACTTGAGCCCATACCACATTTTTCATTGATTACATATAACAGCACACAAATAATAACAGAAAATAAAATTAGGAAAATCAAAAAGTACCTTATGTTATATATGCAATTCTGAAGCGATTTTCATCTGACAAAGCAACAAATCAAAATGAACTCAACAAATAGTAATATTTTCCTTAAGAACAATTTTATAAATCAACATTTCCAGTGGATATAATTAATTCGCAATTAATACATAATGAATAATGTATTTTACAATGCTTAAATTAATTTACCATAAATTTGGCAATTGGGTATTGGTGTTACTTGGTTTACATTTGATGTTGCAATAAAAAGTAAAATGTTCCTGGTTACTGATAAAGGTAGACATAACATACTTTCCCAGTGGATCATAGTGTACAATTGCACTTACCTTGCCTAGAATAATTGTACTCCATACTTTTTGGCCTGGGACAAAGGCTCCTGTTCAGTCTAAATTGGAATAAATAAGATAATCCAATTGTATAAGAATGTGAGTAGTTTATATGATAGAATTAGTAGTTAGGTGGTGCACCTGAAATATCTGGTAGAACCATTTTATATGTGCATTATTACATTTAGAAAAATGTTCCTCCCCTGAGAGAAGCTGACCTTTATCTAATAAGTCCATAATTGCATGTAGACCTCTATTTTCCCATGTTGCAAATTGATGACATTTTTCCTTGTCAAAGAATAACAAATGATTTTAAAGCTGGGATTAAAGGGGAAATTGGAGGGGCTAGCTTTTGTGCCCGGTTCGTCCATACTTCGAAAATAGCTTTTGCAAATGGATTAATAATGATAACTAAATTACATAAAGCAGACGGAAGACAGGGAAGAGCTCTCAAGGACAAACGCTGGAGGCCATGAGTTTCCATAAGCACCCAATGCTGTGAATAGTTATTCCAAATGACATGAATCAATTGCTTCAACTAGAGAGCATTGTTACACAATTGCAGCTTGATTGCTCAAAAAATGCCATTCCTAGTGTGCCTATAAAGAGCACTCGTTTTTAAATGGCGCATAAATATATATATATACACACAGTTAATAAATCGTTTGCTATTTTTTAAAAAAGATGGTGAAATAAAAATCAGAAGTACTGTATGTGAAAGATAAAATACAATCTTGGAGTTCAAATAATTTTTTATAGCAACATCAAAATATTTAATTCTGCGGTCAACAAACAGCAACAAAACCTGCACATTTCATTGTATAAGGTAAATTATTATCTTGTGCTTGTGAATTCTTATCCCCCATGCCTTACTCCTCAAAGGATAACAGCAATCTATTTTGTTGTCAGTTTTATGAGCCCCTAAAAAAGGACTTTTCCCATCACATCTTTTGCCATATAAGCTTTTGCCATTGTTTGTGCATATGCAGCTCACTGTTTCCTCTGTGTGCACATTTTTGTGCCTTTGTTCACACATCAGCCCTTTCAATTTTATGCCTATGAAATCTATCTTGATGTTTCCCATCCACACCAGCTCTGCTTGGTGGGATGTGGTTGTGCTGCGTGTTATTGCCCCCTACCCTTGATTAGCCTGATCATACAGTTCCTACCCAGGGTGAACTACCGTTAATTATAACAGTGTGCAGCAACTGCGAAGAAAGCAAATTCCATGTTTGGGATCATTGGGGAAAGGATTCAAAATAAAACTGCCATCGTCAGACTTACTTTTCTTATTTTACAGTGTCTCGAGTAAGAAACCAATACGTTGCTTAAATCAAGCAGAGCTTTAATCAGAATTCCATGTGAGGGGCCATTAGGAAAGGAACTGAAGATAACGCCGCCAAGATAATGCCATTACAAAGAATCTATGGTGTGAAAACACTAGGAATGCTGTGTATAATTCTAGTTGCCTTATTTTAAAAAGGATACTGGAAGAGGGCCGGAAAAGGGCAACCCAAATTATCAAGTGGTTTAGTAAAAAGGCAACTAACACGGAATATGATAGAGGTATGTAAGGTTTTGTATGCTGCAAAGAAAGTGAAGTGGGATAAGTTTTCCTCTTCTCTCATAACACTATGAGCTGAGTGTTGGAAGATTCAGAACAAACAAAAGGAAGAACTTCTTCACGCAGTACATTGTTAAACTATGGACCTTGCTTCCATTGGATGTAGTGGTGAGGACCACCAACTTGGATTGTTTTAAAGGAGAATTAGACAAATTAATGGTCTATCAATTGCTACTAGCCATGGTGTCTATGTTCTGCCTCCACTAACAAAGGCAGTACAGGCAACATCCTATTTACGTAGGGATTACATTCCGGGTCATCACGCAGAGCATACATAAACCCATTCCACCCTCTTCCAGTGCCGAACATGGCCCACGGTTGTGCATGCATGGTACATGCACAAATTGAGAATTGCCTGTTTTCTAGCAGCTGGGTAAACCAGTGGGAAAAGTGCTATTTGCTCAAGTCATGCTTTCAGGCTTTCCTTAGGCATCTGGTCAGTCACTGTGAAAAACAGCATGTGGACTAGCTAGGCCTTTGGTGTGATCGAGGCTCTTCTTACATTCGTAACATTGCAGTGGATATTTACCAAAAATAACATTAAAAAGTTGAAGCAGGTTAACTTGTTTTCAAAGGCAGTACATTAATGTCATGGGAAACAAAATCATGTCTCATATTGCAATCCATTGCAACTTGTTAGAGATATGGAATTAAGCAATTTGAAATAGCATATTTCTTATAGGGCCTCATAGCCTATATACCAGTATACAGCTTTTCATTTTAAAGTACAACTGGCTGCTGATACATGTTTTAAACTGTTGGCAATTATGTTTTCTATTACATCTTCCACCAAAAATATGACTTAATTTACCTTTAAAATACAGTCAAGGCAAAGCCTTGCTGAAGAGTAACAGAGTGTTCTATGCCTGAAGAAGAGTCTTCAGGAATATGAAATAGTTGAGGGAGGTCAATATGAGAGAATTGGGCTCCTGCAGCCACGTCCCCTTTTCCATCTGAAGTTTATTGGTGCATGTTATGAAATTCTAGTTTTGTGTCAGAGATTGGCTGGACACTGAGGAGGGGTGGCTGGATACTGATGAGTGGGCACCAGGAGAAGGGAAGTTGGAGACTGACTTGGAAGAAGGGATCAGTAATCTTGGGGAGCCTATTACAACCGGGAGGTGAGAGTTGGAGGCAGGAGAAGCTGCAGGATTGGAGAGGGAAGAACGGGTGCAGAGGGAGAGATAGGTCAGGCTGGTATAGAGTCACGGCTTCCATGCCTCCTCCTCCTGCCCCCATCTCTCCTGCCTCACTGTCTCCCAGGACAAGAAGAGGATTGAAACAGAAGGAACAGAAGCAGGTTACTTGGAGGCGGAGTCTTTGCCTGCTTGTGCGCAGCTCAGGTGGGGAAGATACATAGTGTAAACTGAGGTCAGGGACAGAGCCTCCCTGTGGCTGTAACTTCCTAATTGGGTGCACACTTAGAAGTAGCTGAAGGACGTAGGACTTTTGGACATACCTTTCCCTAACTTGTAAGTGTACTTTTGACAATAAAGTGTTAATTCCTCACTCTGTACATTCCTTGTCTGAGAGCTCCATTAATTTTTGTAGAGATTAGGTCAGGGGTCAGCAACCTTTATCCACCATCCCTCAGACCATGTGGTGGGCCGGACTATATTTTGAAAAAAAAATATGAACAAATTCCTAAGCCCCATAAATAATCCAGGGATGCATTTTAAATAAAAGCACACTTTCTACTCATGTAAAAACACCAGGCAGGCCCCACAAATAACCCAGAGATACATTTTAAATAAAAGGACACATTCTTTTTTTTTTTTAAATAATATTTATTACTTTTAAAGATTACAAAAAGGAAAAAGAAGGAAGGGAAAAGAAAGAAAAAAGATAAAAAAACAAAAAACAATACAATACAATGTATACACAATACACAACACAACACTAACACAATAAACTAAGCAAGACATAACAAACACAATTTAAAACACACATCAAACCATTTCAATATCATATCTTACATTCACTTGTTTCAACGACCTCCTCACACCTCCCTTTTTGTATTCCACTTCTATTAATTGTTTCAGCAATTCCTTTCCATCTTCCTCTATTTTCTGTCATATAGTTGTCTTAACATATTTTAACCTTATTTTCCCTCTAATGCTCCAATAATCTACTTGTACTTAATTCCTTCTAACATTTCTGCTAAAGCCGTATACAGTGGTGCCTCGCAAGTCGAAAAGAATCCGTTCTGTGATTCTCTTCGTCTAGCGTTTTTTTCGTCTTGCGAAGCAAGCCCATCGACGGATTAGCGGATTAGCACTATTAGTGGCTTAGCGGCTTATCGGATCAGCTGATAAGCGGCTTAGCGGCTTACAAAAGGGGGGGTAAAGGGAAAACTCTTTCGTCTAGCGAGTTTTCCGTCATGCGAGGCATTCGTCTTGCGGGGCACCACTGTAGTTTCATTCCAACATTTTTCTAACACTCATTAATTTTACAATATTTCCATAAATAGTCTTTAAACTTTTTCCAATCTTCCTCCACCGTCCCTTCTCCCTGGTCTCGGATTCTGCCAGTCAATTCCATATAGTCCATCAACCTGGTAATCTTCTGTCCGAGGCTCTTAAGTCTTTTCCAAATCCCTTCTGCAAGTCTTCTTCATATTTATACATGCACTTTACTTTGTCTTCTACTGATCTTATTTTTATTTTCCTTCCTTTGAGACTGAAGAGTAGATCTCGGGGAAACTCCCACCTAGAGATGATTTTATTCCTTCTCGACAGGGCAGCCAAATCTCCATAATTAAAACTAAGATCCAAAAGATATTTCGGGACGTCATTCAAAATTTCTCCAAGTCTGAAGGCCCTCACAATTTTAATCTCTTCTTGACCCAAGTCCAGGTCCCAAAAATCAGCAGGTTCCTGTGTAAGGGGATCTATCAAACTTTCCTTCTCCAGTTCAGGTAGAGCTCTGATCCTCAAAATCTGATTTTCTTTACATTCAATCATAAAAGGCATCAACTTATGATCATCAAGTTGCATCCGTAAAGCTGGGACTCTCTCTCTCTCCAGTTGTGTTACTTTAGGTTCAACAACAGCAACTTTCTCCCTGATCTTCTCCGCAGTTTGCCATGTCAAAGTAGATTCCTGTATCAATTTCTGAATAGTTTCTGTATTGATGTTCACTTTTTGTCCCAAATTATCGATTTTGGTAGTTACCACATCCACCTTCTTGTTAAGCTGTTCCAGTGAGTCGTTTATCTTACTTCATGCAACCACTAAGGCCTCTTCTGTCGACATTCTTAACCGATTCAAGGTCAGTCCCAGAATCTCACAGCTTTTTATCTTGCAGCTGGAAATTCCCCCAGCTCAGCTCTTGTAACAGTTTCAAAGGCTTCCTCTAGAGGGAAACAGTTTCTATTTGTATTGGTCCTTTTAAACATGGTTCAGACAATAAAGTTAGTTTCAATTTTCAATTACTTTTACTTCTTTTTAAACGCAGACGGAGACAATGGAAACAAAGTATTTCTCTTATTTAACTAGCTGTCAGTGAACATTCTAATCGCAGTCAATAAGCATTCTAAGGCACGTCAGTCCTACTGGCAGCCCGTTTCCAGGATCGGAGTGGTGGTATTTTAACTCTGTTCGCTCTCTCCTGCAGGTATATTCGGTCCAAAACTTTCCCCCCTCTTCTCCTGCCACCAAGGGGGGGTTTAATATTTTTTACCGATGGAAATTTAGTCCTTTACGATAGACTTTCTGCGACTTCAGCTTGCATTCATTGCTTCAATCTATTTACAAAGAGGGAAGGTGGACTTCCTGTTTTGGACCTCCCCGTTTCGACACCAAATTAAGACGTTTAAAAATCCAATTCTCCGCTCTACTCACAGGTAGTTGCTTTAAGATCAAATTGTCCACAGGAAAAAGTCAGCGCTCTCCGGCAACATCTATGCGGCTTTGCTCCGTGGAAGAAGCAATCAATTCGAAGCACCGCGCCGCTCACCCCACGTTGCTCCGGATCCCCGAAACCGGGTTTCCCCACAAGTAGGGGAGGCGCAAAAGGTGCCAGCCGAATCCCACGTGCACAGGCTTCACCCGCCTGTGATTTTTAGTGGGTCTCTGCCTTCGCTGTGGCGGCCAGACCCGAATTTCCACGAGGCAAATTCCTCCCGATCAGAGGAATTCCGCCATTAATGGAGGCGCCAACCCGGAAGTCTCAATAAAAGGACACATTCTACTCATGTAAAAACATGCCGATTCCTGGACCGTCCACGGGGCAGATTGAGAAGGCGATTGGGCCGCATCTGGCCCACAGGCCTTAGGTTGCCTACCCCTGATTTAAGTGCTTTTTCAAAACATTGAATAGAGGAGAAAATTAAAAGCTTAGAACATTCCCACCTTTCAATCAGTTTCAGAACCATGGACTCATTAGCACAATTCAGAAGAAACTTCCCAAATCACATTGAAAGCTAAGTAATTTTAACATTTATGTGAGGAATTAAAACCAATGGGATTTATGTTTCTGGTTTTAACCCCCTTATCTCATTTGGGAAGCCCATATGAGCCAAAAGGAATATGTTTCTACCCTACTGGATCGGCCGCAAATCAATCCCACCCAAATGCTATTGGAATCTACAACAGCAACCACGCCGGCCATACTAACAGGGCTGATGAGAAGTAGAGTGTGACAACATCTGAAAGGCCACTGTTTCCCGATCCCTGAACTAACCAGCATTCTCCATGGAAATCAGTGGGACTTACTTCCAAATAATGCATATATATATATATATATATATATATATATATATATATCAGAAGACATAGCCCCAGTGTGAGACTGGCGTGAGAACTTGCAAGTTCTTGCAAGTCTTGGATAACATCTTAAGAGACTATACAGGATGCTAGAATGCACGTTATATTAATACACAGGAGAAAGGCAGTAATCTCTCTCTCTCTTTCTGTTTCACAGGCTTCTGCTATAGGCCTTTGCCCGTGCATCCTGATAATCTGATTAGGAGATTTTGTTGAGCAACACTTCTTTTCCTAACACTGTGACCATGGCTGTCCTGAGAGTAAAATTCACCAAAACCAAGAGAGACAAATTGGCTCAAATCCTGTGGATCCTCAACTGGATTTCTGTGGTGTCTGGTGTAATTCTGTTCAGCCTGGGACTTTTCCTGAAGATCGAACTCAGAAAGCGAAGTGAGTTGATGGGCAAAGGGGATATTAACTCTGTCCCCAACATGCTAATATCTGTAGGGGTTGTAGCATGCATCATCAACTTTCTTGGAGGTAAAATCTGCTATGACTGCACAGACTCCAACAAATTCAACCGATGGAAGTTGTTTATGCTCCCTTATATTGTTTGCACGTTCTGCTTCACCTTCTGCATTTTGGTAGGTGCTGTCATGTGTTATACCATGAGAAATGAACTGGAGGAATCTCTGTATCTGGGGCTGAGGGACGCTATTAAGTTCTACAAGGACACAGACATTCCTGGAAGGTGCTTTTTAAAGAAAACCATTGACATATTACAAATCAGATTCCAATGCTGTGGAAACAACGGTTTCAGGGATTGGTTCAAAATTCAGTGGGTCTCAGTTCGCTATCTGGATATGGCTTCAAAGGATGTTCAAGAGTAAGTATTAAATGTATAATATTTTTTGATGTTGTCTCACAAAATCAGTTTTGGTTGAGCAAATGAATCTGAGTATATAAGAAGAAGAAGAGTTTGGATTTGATATCCCGCCTTTCACTCCCTTTAAGGAGTCTCAAAGCGGCTAACATTCTCCTTTCCCTTCCTCCCCCACAACAAACACTCTGTGAGGTGAGTGGGGCTGAGAGACTTCAAAGAAGTGTGACTGGCCCAAGGTCACCCAGCAGCTGCATGTGGAGGAGCAGAGACACGAACCCGGTTCCCCAGATTACGAGACTACTACCGCTCTTAACCACTACACCACACTGGCTCCCAACCGGGAAACACTAGGGAATGCCATGGTAGCCTAGAGCAGTGTTTCCCAACCACTGTTCCGCGGCACACTAGTGTGCCGCGAGATGTTGCCTGGTGTGCCGCGGGAAAAATTAAAAAATTCGAAAGATAGCTTCATATCCGGAGAGGCGGCCTTCAGGCGAGTTTTAATTTTAATTTTCCTTCTCCCACTTAATGCCCCACGCTCGCCCGAGCAGCTTGCAGTCCTCGGTAACCACGGCGACCCGAGGGAGGGGAGGGAACAGGGAAGTTGAGGGCGGCGACGAGCCACGATGACGTCAGTGGGCCGCGCCGCCTCGCCCTGGCACGGTGTGAGAGCCCCAGCTAGTGGCGCGAGCTTCGGAATAAGTGGGATCCGCGTGCGTGAGACCGAGATCGTGGGTAAGGAGCTCAGCCCTGGGCAGGAGGAAGCGGGGCCGCGCGTGCGGGCCACATCCCCACAGAGAGCGAACCTCCCCCGGCCCACCACTCCGGGCAGGTCCACTCGCATGAGGGGGCGGCGATGGCGACGGCCGGCAGCTTGCCTGCAATGCCATCCCTCGAGCAGGCGAGGAGCCCGGAGGCTACCAGATGCGAGTCCTCTTTCCCACCCTGCTCGGGAGTCCAGAGCACTTGGTCGCATTCGGGATCTAGAGTGGGGAAGCGGGGCTTGTGTCTGGGCTGGACACATTGGGCTGCCTGTGCCGCTCGACCTGCGGGGAGAAATCAGGGTGGGAGTCACGACCGTGAGGCAGGGCTGCCAAGTGTGGCAGAAGAGGACACGGCCGTCGCACCTGTCCTTAGGTAGGAGCTTCTTCCGTGTCGACCTGCTGCCCTAAAGTCTTGGCTTTTTGGCGGTTGGCACAGAAGGAAGGCAAGGGGGAGGGGAAAAAATTAAAACTTACACTTTCGTGCGTCCCTCCCAGCGTGACGCTGCGCGCTGACGTCACGGGGCTGTAATGGTGGTGTGCCTCGAGATTTTTTTCATGAAACAAGTGTGCCTTTGCCCAAAAAAGGTTGGGAAACACTGGCCTAGAGAAAGCAATGAATTTAAGAGCAACCCAACTGAATCAGGCCAGAGGCTCATCTACTTCAGCATCCTGTTCTTCGAGTGGCCAACCAGATGCTTATGGGAATCTTACAAGTAAGACCTGACTGGAACAGCAGTCCTCCCACTTATGGTTCTCAGCGACTGATATTCAGAGGCATGCTTCCCCTGACAGTGACTAGCTTTATCTGTCATTGTTTTGCTTAATCTTCTTTTAAAAAACCATCCAAATTTGAGTTCATCAATACATCTTGTGGTGTGGAAGCAAATTCCATAGTTTAAATATATGCCCTGTGAAGAAGCTATTTTTTTTGGTCTGTCCTGAATCTTCTACCATTCAGCTACATTGGATGGCTCTGAATTCTAGTACTATATGAGAGATAACGACTTCTCCCTCTCTACGCCATGCATACTGTTAAACACTCTGTCATGCCCTCCTTAGTCACCTTTTCTCTAAACTAAAAAGCCCCAAATGTTATAAGCTTTCCTCATAGGGGAGGTGCCCCAGTCCTTGAACGTTTTGGTTGCCCTTTCCCAGCTCTATAATATTATTTTTGAAGGGAAGCATCCAAGACGGTAACCAGGCAGGAGTGAAGTAGAGGCATAATTACTCATGGCACACAGTGATGCTGTTAAACTAATAAAGCAAATGTATTTAAATAGGACAAATATAATTTTAAAGAGAAGCGCCTAGTCTGTTGACATATAGAAATAAACAAAACCATTGTAAACTATTTAATTATCCCACTCTATTAGTCCAAAGACTTACATGGCTGCTTTCAATTTTAAAACAGTGCTAAAAATAAATCAAAACACACACAATAAATATTCAGAAGCAGCATCACAAACAAGGAAAAACCACATTCAGCTCAAGAGTAAAAGACCTAAAAGGCCTGGGCAAATGAAAAGGACTTCAGTTGTGTCAAAGAGACATTATGGTCAGCGCCAGGCTAGCTTCACTGGGGGGAACTATTCTACATCCAGGCTGCTGCAATGGATGTAGAAGAAGGTGGGGGAATTCAGTGAAAGATATATGAGGAAGAGCTTAACAGCTGGGCAATTTCATGCAGAATACCCAGGTCTGCACTGCTTGCAAATTGAAAAGAAATAAACTTCTTGGAAACAAACCAGCCGCCAATTCAGCTGTTTCCAAAAGTGATATGTTTATGAGCTGTTCTACTAGTTGCCTAGTTAGGGATCTTGCTACTCTATTTTGCACCAAGTGAACTTTCCATTTTCCAGAGGAATAGCTAAGCTAGTTTGTTACAGCAAAAACAACATCAACCAAGTACAGTGGTGCCCCTCAAGACGAATGCCGCGCAAGACGAAAAGCTCGCTAGACGAAAGGGTTTTTCGGTTTTTGCGTTGCTTCGCTAGTCAAATTTCCCTATGGGCTTGCTTCGCAAGACGAAAACGTCTTGCGAGTTTGTTCGCTTTTTTCTTAAAGCCGCTTGAAGAGGCGCAGTTGCGACGGACCGTGCTTCGCAAGACGAAAAACATCGCAAGACGAAAAGACTCGCGGAACGAATTAATTTCGTCTTGCGAGGCACCACTGTACTGTGGCCACTTAAAGACTAACAAATGTTTTACGGCATCGGTTTTTGTGGACTACAGTCCACTTCACCAGATGCATGAAATCTGTATCTGTAACACAGGAGAAGACTGAATGCATCTGGACGGTTAAATCTTGTCAAAGGCAACACCTTTAAGCACATTTTAAACACATTGTCCCCCCTCAAAGAATTCTGGGCACTGTAATTTGTTAAGGATTGCTGGGCATTGTAAGGGTAAACGACAGTGCCCAGAATTCTCTGAGGGGAGGAAATGTGCCCTGAATGTGCTTTAAGGATGGAGTGTGTCCACACCAGCAAGCTGACCTATTTACTACTCTCACAGTGTCTATTTTCCACACCTTTGTTGCAGCCGCCTAAAAAGCAACGTCGATGGGAAGTTCTTGGTGGATGGAGTCCCCTTCAGTTGTTGCAACCCAATCTCACCCCGGCCCTGCATCCAGTATCAGCTAACAAACAATACAGCTCACTACAACTATGATTTTATGACAGAAGAACTTAATATTTGGATGAGAGGATGCAGGGAAGCCCTACTGGATTATTACACTGACATCATGAGATCCATCGGTATCACTGTGCTCCTCATCTGGTTGTTTGAGGTAAAATATTACAGCACAACTTTCAGAGCTTCTTGTTTCGCAAGTGCTATGATGAATGCAGTCCTCCAGGCCTTTCTGACCCTTGAGGCTCTCCATAGGCAATGGCCCTCACCGGACCTGATGTGTTTAAGCACCATAAATGCTTTGGGCTGACTGGAATGTGCCCTTGAGCTGTGGTGCCTCTTGTTCGGCTGGACAGAGGGGTGTGGGTGTGTAGAATTATGAATAGATTTGAATTGTTGGTTTTTTAAAATATATATATATAAATTGAATTGTTGGTTTTAAAATATATATATAATTGAATTGTTGGGTGTGTGTGTGTGTGTGTGTGTGTGTGTGTGTGTATCTCACTGTTTATGGAGGAAGTAACATGTAGTATTAAGTATTCATCAGGCTTTAAAGTAGATAAGAATAAGATTCCTTAAAATTCATCAGCTTGTTCTTTTTTGGGGGGAGGGAACAGGACGTTCCAACAACACACCTCTCCTTTTCACGGTCTCCTTTAATGTAGGGCAAATAACAAGACTGTGACAAATAAAAGCTTCTTATGTCTGATGATGCTCACAAGTAACAGTGACCTTTTGAGTCTGGGGCATCCAAAAATACCAGCAATTTTATCCCTTACTGTGCTTGCTGTAAAGCTACATCAAGGCAGAAAAGGTTCTAGCTGAAGACTAAAAGCACAATAACAGTAGCCTCACCACCAGATAATTCCTAAAATTTTCAATTGGCATTGGGACAAAGTCTAAATTACCTCAGACTTAACTTTCTGAAAACAATTAAGGGTCTCAAATGTGTGTACCTGGGGTTAATACATTCAGACAATGCACAGAAAGGTGAACCAAAAGGAGATATAATAATAATAATAATAATAATAATAATAATAATAATAATAATAATAATAATATATTTATATGTCACCCATCTGACTGGGTTGCCCCAGCCACTCTGGGCACCTTCCAATAAGTTAAAACATAGTAAGACATCAAACATCTGAAGGCAGCCCTGTATAGGGAAGTTTTTTTAATGCTTGATGTCTTCTAAAAGTCAGATAGTTTTTTATTTCCTTGACATTTGATGGGAGGGCGTTCCACAGGGCAGGTGCCACTACCAAGAAGGCCCTCTGCCTGGTTCCCTGTAACCTCACTTCTCGCAGTGAGGGAATCACCAGAAGGCTCATGGAGCTGGACCTCAGTGTCTGGGCTGAGCAATGAGGGTGGAGACACTCCTTCAGGTATGCAGGGCCGAAAATGTACGAAAGGGATTGAGGCAGAAAATACTCAAAATCAGTGTTGTGTTATGTTTTGCTAATTCTCAATTGGCTAGTTTGTCTTTTGAGAGGGAGGGAGGAGAAGGAGGGGGGGAGAGGGAGAGGGAGAGGGAGAGGGAGAGAAAGAGGAGGAATATAGGAGGGCCATTGTGGAGGTCCTGGGAGAGAATGGAGTATAAGAAGCTGCTTCATACCATATGCTTCATCTAGCTCAGTATTGTCTACACTGTCTTGGTTGTGGATCTCTAGGATTTCAAAGTGTTCCTTTCTGGCTCTATCTGGACATGTTGGGGATTGAACCTGGTATCTTCTTCATTCAAAGTAGATGCTCTGTCAATGAGCCATAAAGGTAAAGGTAAAGGTACCCCTGACCAGTCCAGTCGCGGATGACTCTGAGGTTGCGGTGCTCATCTCGCTCTGTGTTTGCTGCAGACAGCTTCCGGGTCATGTGGCCAGCATGACTAAGCTGCTGCTTGCGAAACAGAGCAGCGCATGGAAACGCCATTTACCTTCCCGCCGGAGTGGTACCTATTTATCTACTTGCACTTGACATGCTTTTGAACTGCCAGGTGGGCAGGAGCTGGGACCGAACAACGGGAGCTCACCTCGTCGCAGGGATTTGAACCGCCAACCTTCTGATCAGCAAGCCCTAGGCTCTGTGGTTTAGACCACAGCGCCACCCGCGTCCCTCAGTGAGCCATATCCCACCCTTTATGTAAGATAAAGCATGACACCACCTAGCTGCGCTGGTAGCATGCTTCATTTGGAAATCCTCATCTTTTAGTGTACTGTATAATAAAATTTGAGAAAGCCAAGAAATTCATTGCTAAAATATTCCATTAAGCCTAACATTAAAACATTAATAGTAAATAATTTAAATACAAAGAACAGAATTGCAACACTAAGCAATTCCAGTTCCCAGTGGTCATAACAGTATTCTTAATAAGCGTTTATTTCTTTTTTTCATTGGTTAATGGTTTGTAATGTTAATTTGGTTCTTTTTCTCTCTCTAGCTGTCTGTGCTTACTGGAGTTCGTTACCTTCAAACAGCAATGAAGAATGTTCTCCTCCTGGGTGATCCGCAGTGTGACTCAGATGGTTGGTTGCTTGAGAACAGCTTTGTAGAAACTGCCAAAAACAACATCAACATCATTAAGAATCTTGGCAAGGCTAATCAGATATCAACGGTTTCAGGGAATGACCCTAACATGGACATTAAAACTGCAAACCACGGTCCAGAGAATGTTCCAACAAAATCAATCCCCACAGCTTAACTGGATGCAGCACTCAAGACTTCTAATATGGTTTGGCATCACAGTCACTACTGTGCATTTTTGCTGTGCGTTTTTCCCCACAGGTGAGAATAAAACGAGAATCCAAAGAATGGAATCAGTAAATCACATCCTGGTAACAAGACAAAACATGAGGACTTCTGGCAGAGGGTAGAACTTCAATGTACTTACCCAGTTTCTGAATTTACAGTGTTACCTAGTTCTACACAGCTCTTCTCTCTCTCTTTTACAATGCACATAGAATGATGGTTTGGAATTTGCAATGTTCCCCCCCCCTTCTTTTACTCTAAATATGTTATGCCCAGTGTTTATGAAATGTGAACACCAGGAAGATAACTGCATTGCTGTATGAAACAGACCTAACACTATATAGCTTTAGGAGTGGTGGGTTTTTAAATCATTTATCGCTCAGTCTTTTTGTAGGTCAAGTTGTTCCTATATTTTGCAATGACTGTACCTGCCTAAAGCACAGCTTTCTAAAATTCCCAAGTCCACTTTCTGCACTCTCGTCACAAAAAAAGCTTGTTATATCATCTGAATATATTTTATCTTAATGTGACAGAAGTATCTTTATTCACTTAACTGTTGTAAGGCTGCCTTAACTGAATGCAATTTATTGTCACTGTAAGTTTTGAACTTACAACGCTTCAAACCTGTTTCTTTAACAGGTTTTTCCATCTCCGCCGTATTAAGCAGTTGGCCCCTTACCTTTCTCGCCCGGTTCTGGCCACAGTGATCCATGCGACGGTCACCTCCAGGCATGATTATTGTAACTCGCTCTACGCGGGGCTGCCTTTGAAGCTGACCCAGAAACTCCAGTGGGTGCAGAATGCTGCAGCAAGACTCCTTATGGGGTCCTTGCCACGGGGTCACATTCATCCAGTGCTTTACCAACTGCACTGGCTCCCGGTGGAGAACAGGTTCAAGTTTAAGGTGCTGGTTTTGACCTTTAAAGCCCTACTCGGCCTAGGACCCACATACCTACAGGCCCGTCTCTCCTGGTATGCCCCATGGAGGACCTTAAGGTCCACAAATGACAACACTTTGGAGGTCCCAAGCCGCAAGGTGGTTAGATTGGTCTCAACTAAGGCCAGGATCCTTTCAGTTCTGGCCCCGACTTGGTGGAACGCTCTATCACAAGAGACTAGGGCTCTGCGGGACTTGACATCTTTCCACAAGGCCTGCAAGACAGAGCTGTTCCGCCTGGCCTTTGGTTTGGACTCAGTCTGACCCTTATGTTTCCCTCCCCTTACGGTTTTGATCCGTGGGCTACTTTTAAAATGAGGCTGCATTTAAAATTGCATTTTAACCTGTATTTTAAATTGCTCCCCCCCTTATGTTTTTATTGTAATTTTACTGCTGTTAGCTGCCCTGAGGGCGGGGTATAAATAATTTTTTATCTGGCTGGGGAGGGCGGGTATAAATAATTTTTATTATTATTAACTTGTGTGGGAAGTTGTCCGTGGATAGAAACTGACAAAGGACTTCAATATAAGGGTAACCCTTTTATTAGCGCGTTTGCAAAGGCGGACCCCTCGTACCCGTGGATACGAAGAGCCCCGATCGGGCATAAGCACAGCAGTTTTATCCCTAGCTGCCGCCCCTCTTTTGGAGGCTTGGCTTACAATCTATCTACCAGAATTCAGCACATTCCTAATACATTGTTCAATCTACTCTATTCATTTTTACTCCCTTCTCAGTGTGGGCATCACCCTTTGGCTCTCCCTTTCTGGCGTACGCGACTGTGTTATCTTGTATACATGTCTAGCTCTCAAGGCTGAGTTTGAGGCACGTCCTTTCTGTATGCTTTCATTGTTTCCCAATCTCACACTTGTAATTTGAAAGCAAATCATTCAGGGCAGTTATAGATTTGCATTCTGAAATAGGGCTCCCTCATAAAGGTGCTAAAGTGAATAAAGGTTGGCCTCAAATCCCAAACGAATAATGAAGTTAGAGAGAGAGAGAAAGAAGGTTCCAGGAACAGAAATGAAACCACAGTGGACCTTACAATATAGAATTTAGCATACACTAAAATATGTGCATGTTGTGAGTAACAACTAGCAGATAGCAACTTTGCAGTATGTAATTCAGAACTAGGTATCAAATAAAAACACTTTCAAGTCTTTATAGATATTTATTAGCAATGGTGACTAAGTGAATAAAAAATTCAATGCTTTTTTTCTAGAAAAATAGGTGCCGGTACTCACCATGAAGTTGTTACAGTAAGTGCCACACTTTTTAACAACAAAAAGAGGTGCCGGTACTGCGTACCCTCGAGTACCCCTGGGGAAAACACTGGTTATGCTGCTAGGTACCAGTAGCTCATAATTTAAATTTTGAAAATATGCGAATGCGTTAATATTTCACTCTGCTCTTTTTCAAAAAATCCCAGAAGTTACAGACTGAAAAAGAAAGAGATTATGCTCTCTATATTATCAAAAACTATATTAGTATAGTTTTTGTAAATATAATGTTTGGTTTGCACTTGCAAAGGGTGAAAATGTCCAAATAAAATCAATCCATTTAAATTACATGAAAGTGTACATGTGTGTCCATTCATTCTTCTATAAGGATACTAGGAGAAATTCCACCCTGCTTCCTCCTGCACAAGGGGCCATTATGATAATTTTGTCTGATTTTCTCCCAATTTTCTCAGTAGCAGATTGTGCAGTAAGGAGAAAATTATTCCTTATTAGACATGTGACCTACCTGTAATTTGTTGAAGAATGGCAGCTGCGGCTCAACCCCTTTTGCAAATCACAAGCTCTAGGGAGGAGAGTTGGGGGGCAAGAGCAGTTTCTCTGGACATATTTGGATTACTAGTAGTCACCTCAGATAACTGACCTCAGAAATCACCATTTCAGTTGATGGTGAACCAATCTTTTTCTGGTAACTTAATTGTGCTTAATGCTACATACATGATTACACAAATCAAGTGATTAAGCGCAGCTCCTTCTGGCATGGTGCCAGGCTCTGATGAAGGAGCCTGCTGTGGGGGTGCCTGTTTGCGCCCTTTCAAAATTGTGGCTGGGGCCACAGCCCCCATGCTATCCACCACAGTGGTACCTATTTATCTACTTGCACTGGCATGCTTTTGAACTGCTAGGTTGGCACCAACCCTTCAAATTCATCAGCATGAATGTCAGGTTTTCTTTCATGAGCCCAGTTGCAGACTTACAGAGACCCTTTTTGTAGCTTTGACTGCATCATTCATTTGGAAACAGCCAAGTCCTCTTCCTATTCTTTCTCTGGATGATGGGTGGGTTGGTTAAGTTAC
Source organism: Podarcis liolepis (assembly GCF_965112155.1). Lineage (NCBI taxonomy): Eukaryota > Metazoa > Chordata > Lepidosauria > Squamata > Lacertidae > Podarcis > Podarcis liolepis. The sequence goes on from NC_139554.1 coordinate 45,334,966, forward strand.
CTAGACAGAGATTTTGTGGGCCAGCATCCTTCTTTAGGACCATTCTCTTTATCATCTATCTATCTATCTATCATCTATCTATCTATCTATCTATCTATCTATCATCTACCCATCTATCTAATTTGTATACTGCCTTCATCTGAAGATCATAGGGCAGTTCACAACATAAAAATGATAACATAAAATACATAAAGCAAAAACAAAGCACCAACTCCCCTCCCACAACACATTTAAAAGGTCACACAGAGTTTAATCACACAACTCTGTTATAGAAAAACGTTTTCACCAGGCACCTAAAGATCTGTAATAAAGACACCAGATAAACCTCCTTGGGGTGAGCATTCCACAAGCAGGGAGCCACTGCAGAAAAGGTCCATTCTCATGTTGCTGCCCTCTGGACCTCTCACGGAGTGGGAACATGAAGAAGGGCCTCAGAGGGTCTGGGTTGGTTCACAGAGGGAGAGGCGGTCCACTGCCTCTCCTGCAGAGGTAAAGTTCAAGAAGAGCTGGGTGTCATCAACATATTGCTGACAACATATTCCAAACCTCTGGATAACTCCACTCAGCGGTTTCATGTCGATGTTAAAACAACATAGGGGATAAAATCAAACCCTGAGGAACCCCACATTGAAGGCTCCACTGGGCTGAAGAACACTCTCCAAGCAATACCCTCTGGAAACGTCCATCCAAGTATGACTGGAACCAAGGCAAAGCGGTACCACCCACCCCTAACTCTGACAGCTGCTCCAGAAGGAGACCATAGCCGATGGAAACAAAACCTGCTGAGAGGTTGAGGAGAATGAACAGGGATACATTTCCCTGGTCTCTCTCCCAACAGAGGTAATCATATAGGGCAACCAAAGCAGTTTCTGTGCCAAAAGCGGGACGAAACACCGATTGAAAATGGTCTCTTCCATCCTGGGACCCCCAAATGTTGTTAGGCTACAACACAAATCATCCCCAGCCAGCTTAAGTCACTATTTCTCTGCATTTCCATTCAAGTCACCCATAGAAAGTCATGCAAGCTTCACATGTTCTCAAGCTCTTAAAAGGAGGACCACCAGCCAGTTCTTGTTATAAATGTGAAGTAAGCATTAGTCACCCAGAAATTAAACTAGACAGGCAGAGATGTGGCAAGGCTTTCAAAAAGGTTTCGTGTTTAGAAAAAGTGGACACTCAAGCAGCAACACTTGTTTAAAATTGAGGGGACTAGTAACTTGGAGAGATATGGCAGGCATTTTCCTTAGAATCTTTGGCAGAAAAGATTCTAACCCAGAATAGTTTCAGCATTGCTTGTAGGATGACGCCTCTAAGGGTGATTTCTCTTTCTTCTTTCTCATACACTTTTGTTTAGTATCTCCTAAGCGCTCATGTACCACCAAGATTATTATGACAGGTTGGAAACCATGGCTGTAAGTAAGCATCTAGCCCCAGGGTAGACACGAGCGCAGCCCATAGCTAGTTTTCTGTTGGTCTATTACCCTAGAGCTTGCTGGAATTCTCACAAATAAGGTTGACCCAGCAAGGCATATCACTTAAGTAGGAGTATATAGCCAGGATCACTTAACGCGGATTAATTAAGCTTTAACTGTTAAGTAATCTCTCGTTTTCTTTTTTTAAATGTAAAATGAGCAAGCCAACCTTTCCTAGTGCATCAGTACAATGATACTTCCAACATTTTCCAGAGTTTAGAAATATTTGTGTTCCAACCAAGGAAAACTAGCTCAAATAGCAGCACAGTCCTTCTTCGAATTCTCATTAGAGGAGACACAGATGGCTTTAGCAAGGCAAGTCTCTAAGCTGCAGCATCTGCTCAGATACAGAAATAAATACGATTTGTTGTAGACTTATGCTCCTATTTATCATCAATGTGTAAGCCAATCAGAAATAGGAGAGCTACGTGTTTTTTAAAAAAAACACCTTGCCACACATGGAAATAGATCCACTGCATTCAGACAGTTTAAGACACTGGTCTTAAGGCACCTATATAAGAACCAACGCAAGATCCCCTCATTTGACAGGCATATACATCACATATACTTACACTAGTACAGTGGTACCTCGGGTTACAGACGCTTCAGGTTACAGACTCTGCTAACCTAGAAATAGTACCTCGGGTTAAGAACTTTGCTTCAGGATGAGAACAGAAATTGTGTTCCAGCGGTGCGGCAGCAGCAGGAGGCCCCATTAGCTAAAGTGGTACCTCAGGTTAAGAACAGTTTCAGGTTAAGAACGGACCTCCAGAACGAATTAAGTTCTTAACCCGAGGTACCACTGTATACCCCGCCTTGATGATATATAGCTGAAATGTGAACCGCTGCCTCCTCCTGTGATTAGCTAATGCCTCTCTGTAGTTTATGTTATGTTATGTTATGTTATGTTATGTTATGTTATGTTATGTTATGTTATGTTATGTTATGTTATGTGTTGTTATGTTGTTATGTTATATGTTGTTATGTTATGTTTTATGTTATGACAGTTTCACATACAGAGTTTCATAATTTATTGTGGCACTAAGCAATGAAAATGTTACATCAATATTTTTTTGGGGGTGGGGGAAAGAGTTCACATATCAGCCATTTGGGAAACACTGAGTTTGTGCTTATAACTCTTGTTATAACAGGAAACCAGTATGTACCAGTCACAGTTATTATTGACATAGCTGTTTATATGACAGATTAGGGTGTGTTTGTTTGTTTGTTTTTAAAGGAAGACACATAGGTGTAATTTCTGGTTTAAATGTTGGCCATATCTCTCTACCTGGTTCAGTAGAGAAATACACTTCAGTATTGTGGCAAAAGGTGGCATTAAAATATTGGCTGATAATTTCTTAGCTCTTGTCTCTTCATTTTCCTTACTGGATATTATCCATTACAGTTGTCTAGAAACGTAACATTTTGAAATGGAAGTCCACAAGGTATGAGAAGTTACTTTATTTCCTTTTTAAATATACAGATACAAGATATTTTAAAAGGACAAGAACATTATACAAGGCTCAAATTTACATTTTTGCAATTAAAGGATAACAATATATGCATGTATGTAAATAAAATTCCATTCATCTTCCTTATGATTCCTGTCAGTGGCATTAGCACTGTGTGTTCACTAAATACAAATAATCCTCACAGTGAGATAAACTGCATAGTAATTAATGAAACTAAAAATGACCATTCACTCTCATCTGTGCATGAGCTTATTTGCTAGAAAAGTAAAAACACATAAGAACAGAAGTTAGTTTGTTCATTTTGCCTCTGATTTTTCTCAAGTCAGGTTATTAAAAAAAATCAGAGTAAACGGAACAAAAAACCTGATCACTGGAGTAAACACTGTTCAGCTATATTCCTATATGTGTATCCTTAGCTGGGTAGGAAACTGCACACAAACATCAACTGCCTGCATTATTCCTCAAACTGATCAGACAGCAGGGCTTGACTGCACAGGACCCACCCATTCAAGAAAGTGAGAATCCCAGTTACTGGCTGATCAGCAAGAAAAGGAGTCACACATTTTGGATTTCCTACGTTCCTCTCCCCTCTGCTTATGGGTGAATGTTTAGCTTCCTTTAAGGGACTAGGGATGTTCACCTCTAGCTGCTGTGGTTGTACACTGTTGAATTCAGCAAAAAGCAGTGTTCACATGCAACTGAATTAAAAATTAATCTTGCTGAGTACAATCCAGCCAATGTTAAGCATTTTGAAGTGTGATTTCCTATTTCAAAATCAAGAATGCACCTAACTTTCTAACTGGACCAATGGAACTCAGGTGCTGCCTGAATCATGCTCATTGTTTTCAAGAACCAATCCATTGTTTGAGAACTTCGCAGTGAAATTAGCTCTCACATTCTCCTCATTAGGCATCTGTTTACAAGCCTCTCTTTGCCGTTACCATGCTGAATGAGGGATCTTCCTACATCACTATTTTTGATTGGGAGAAGAGAAGTGATTCTTCCATGTGTGAGAACCACTCACCCCAGAAAAATAGAGCAGGATGTCCAAATCAGGGTGAGATCCACCTGCACTAACACAGAGCTACCACTGAGGACATGCTAAATCTACAGTGGCAAGGCAAATCCAAGCATAGTTCCCCTTTTAAATCCAAAGTATAATAGTATGAGCAAATGGCTATATAATCAAAACATATCACAGTAGAGTGAACATGACCAAGACACCATGAACACTATCTAATCTCTTCTTACCATGCAGTGCTTCTGGAACATTTTGCAGTAATCTCAGCACACATGTTTTTGCAACGACTGTTTCCCCCCTCTATAACCAGCGTAAACCTCTGTTTGGAATTTTCCAAAATGATGTTTATGTGCAGAGTTTTTCATACCCAGAAAACTATCCAAGAAAACAAAATCTGCATGGCAATATTCTAAACGCTATTTGAAATGCACAAGGAAACTTAAGTGGATAAGCAAACAAAGATTTTGAAGAAATTATCTAGGTACCAAAACATAATTAAAAAGTATAACTCACTGTAGTTCAGAAGCAGACAGTGGGGTGGAGCAGTGGTGCTTACTTTACCACTCGGCAGTGAAGTCTCTGCTGCTGACCAGGAGGGAAATTGGGAAGGGCAAGGCAACAGGAAAATCAGTGCTGTGTAAATGCCATAGTGGCTCTGCCAGTGCATTTGCATAGTGCAGACTTCCATGTTGCCTTGCCCCTCCCACTCCTGGGGAGGCAGCAGAGACTCCACGGCCAGGATATCAGGTAAGTGTGGCTGCCTTGGCTCCACCACCCACTATCCTATGAACAGTGATAACTCATCAGTGCACTAACTAGGATTTATACAATATGAAATGTGAAATCCTATCTTTGGATTTCACTGTCTGTCATGTCTTCTTTCTTTGCCAAATGGAGACGGGGGTTTCCCCAAATACTCAGAACATTTATTTTCTCGCACACAAACCCACACATTTTCTTATCCTCACTCTTAAAATCTTAAATATACACAAAAGACTCCAAAAAGAAAGTAGGAAGGCTAGAGTACACAAATAAAATGCACCATCAGGATAATTTAACTTTTAAGACAAAAAAGGGGATGTTTCCTTGAAGGGGATAGTTACAAAAGGCTTATTGGGAAAGTTTTTCCTCTCTCATCACTATGTCCCTCTGACATAGTTATGGCTATAATCAATATACAAGGAAGATGTGACTACAACATTTCAATATCAACTTCTATAAATGGGGCAGCCTCGAGAGCTATTGAAAACAACTTGTTTGTGGAATCAGCATGATGAAACCAGACAACATGCAGTCACTGAAGTCTCCCACAGAACCAAAAACATAAAATTGAATGAAAAGCCCTTTGTACATATACTGAACTAATTTCCATTTTTATTTTATTGTTCCTATTAACCTCTAAGATGGTGTTAGTAGCTGCTTGAGAGCAGGTGCTCATTTAAATGGCTTCTTTTGCTGCAGTCTGGGGCCTATGATGGTCCACAGTAAGAAAGATGGCTATGAGCAACATCTGGCTACCCACGGCAGCAGTAGCCAAACTCCTGGCCTGCAACGCTGGAGAGCACAACAACTACAGTTACAAGGTGCTCATCTGGCTATGCCAAAAGCAAAATATAGACTTTCTGAGGCATTAAAGCTAACCGGAAGCTTTCGTGGTGACTTAATGAGTGAACGGGTGCTCACAAGCCTCAAAGCATTTTCAGTAACTTCTAAAATCCCCCTCTGTGCACTTTTTACCTGCACTGCTCCATCCTCACACTGTTCCTATGGATTACTAGATGCCTGGTAACACTACTTCCCCTAAGAATAAGTCACAGACCACGCCAGTCACAGGGTGTGGCTACTCTGAGTGTTGCTAAGCTGGAGGAGGAAGCCAGATGCAGAGTTGTGGGAGGAAGGATTAAATAGGTTTAAGTACATTGTTCTCATATTCAGATGCACTGGAGCCATTTAAGTAATAGCAGTTCTATTCTGAACTGCTGCTGATATACATGAAGGGAAATATTATCTGATCCTTTCATCGAAAGATGACAGGCGAAAAATTGAAGCACCTAAATTAGTCCTATGAAAAGCAGACTCCGGCGGAAAAGTAATTCCCCAAAGACATCCACTGACCAACCCGCTTCTACAGAACCCTGCAATTTCTGGTTCTGATCAATCAATAATCACACTGAGAGGTTGTGTGCATGCATATTTCTCTAAGCAAAGTTCACCCACCAAAAACTGTTTAGTTTAGTGGGCTAGGGATTTCTCCTTAAAATAAGCATCTCATTATTTCATGTGTAAATTTTAAAGAGACTCAGTCATGGTAAACTAGAAGAGTCTGACACTCAGAGCAGGTGCCAGTTGAATCCAAAGAAGATCTGATTAGTTTCCTGGCTTCGAGCAATCTCTTCTATGATGCAGTGTTGCTGCCAGAGCAAGTGGAGTTTCCTGTACCTTTCATGACACAAATGCAGAGGATTGCCTCGCCTTTGGAAGAGAAACAAGAAGAATATGCACATTACGGTTTGAGAAAACTGTAAGTGGCAAGTACTTTTAACATTGCTTTATTCTGACATATTTAGGTTGGTATATGTACAACATGCTCGCTACTAACAGTGAATAATCACAGTTAACTCGCAAAGAAATGCATTTATGGCTAGCCACCAGTCTCACCAAATAACTTTTGCTAGCAACAAAAGCCTCTGTTGTTAAGCAGTCAAACAAGAAGTTACTGGCATTGTAAATGCATGTTTATGTTGAAAAGGATAAGAACAGTCAGAAGGCATCCAAACAGTTACTTTAAAATACCAAGAGAAGGTTATTTGCCAGATTTTTGGTATCAGATAATTGTAGTAAAAAAGCATAATAAGATAACATAAAAAGCAGCAAAGTGAAATTTCCTAGGCAACAGAGCAAAGCATCTACTTACGCCAGATTTGGGTCTGTTTCTCCATATTCATCTAGATATGGTGCAGGATAGAAAGAGCCTCTGGTTTTCCCTCCTATTAAGATAACTTTGCAGTCCCTGATTCTAAAAAAGAAACAGTTATGTTAAAGAGAAAGTCCCCAAGATGACGGTAGTCTCAGTACACCATTCACTTTGAAGAATAAGTAAACACAGTAAATAGTGTTGCCTATTTAAAGCCTAATATTTCCAACATAGCAGTATCCTTGGCAGTGACCAGTGGAGGAATGACCGCTGGTATGAGCGCAGAGAGAAGAAACGCCATGGTGCATCTGCCCCAGCTGCAACAAAACATGTCTCTCCTGCATCGGTCTCTACAGACACAGCAGGCACTGCAACCTTCCAAAAGCTTGACTTCACCCCCAAAGGCGCACTCCTCCACTGTATCCTCTACTGTATCCTGAGACAGACAACAACAATTTCCAGTATCCTTTTGTATGCAGACTTTCTGGGAAGGTGAGAAAATGAACAAGCTACTCAACTCCCTGAATTCATATGTGTGAATGTTAGAATGCTGAGTTACTATGACCAGATCAGGGTACTGTATGGGTAATTATAGCACAAAAAACATTTCTGCCCTTAATGAGCAGCTCTGGGCTATAGTGTAAGGAATTAAAAAGAAACACAAAACCTCTGTAGTCAGCCCCATTTTATGATTTAGGTTAAGATGATCTGATCCTAAAGATAAAGAAATTCCCAAGTATCACAAGCTGTAGTATTTTAAACTGTATTATGGGAAATGAACAAGCTAAAACCAATGTTCATCTCTTCCTATCTATGTACAGTCTACCTTGGTTGTCAAATGCCTTGGTACTTGTACGTTTTGGCTCCCGGATGCCGAAAACCTGGACGTAAGTGTTTTGGTTTTTGAACGTTCTTTGGAAGCCAACAACGAAGATTCCGCAACTTCTGATTGAGTGCAGGAAGCTCCTGCAGCCCACCAGAAGCCGCGCCTTGGTTTTTGAATGGTTCCCCGAACAGATTAAGTTCGACAACCAAGGTACGACTGTAATGTTCTTGTAATAGTCTAAAAGAAAAATCAGCATGGCATTTGGCACATCAACACCCCATCCTTCCGATTAATTTCAATGGGCTTTACACGCTACTCTGTTACCTACTTGAGAAAAATGCACACTCCAGCACCACAGTGGACAGCATGTGAAGTGCAGGCTCCCAGCTCCTCCCCATTCACCAGCTCCTGACAGCAGGTATTTTCAGAGCAGAGCATAGCCCCACAGAACAAGCACAACACGGGGTGCTTGGTTTCATCATCAGAGGATCGAGGGCATCTGGAAAGGTAAAGTTAACCAGAAAATGACATTTGGAACCAAGAGGGAGATTAGAAAACAAAAATGTGAGAAGGACATTACTTGCCAAGACGGCTTGTGAACAAAACCTGTTTCATTGCTAACTTTCATTTTATCAGGCCTTCTTTAGAAACTTGATGATAAAATATCCTTTTTTTCTAATTGGATGACTCCAGAGGTACACCAGCTGATGTACAGAAAAACTAGCTAGAATGATTCTGAAACTAGCATGCCATTCAAATTAAAATAGATTTTTTTGCTTCAAAGTTACTTCCAGGGTTCTGAATGCAGACAGAGGAGGCGTGGTTTAGGTTCAGATGGAATGCAAAACCATATATCGTTCTAATGTCTGAACCCAATGAGAATGGAAGTTGTAATCATATTGTTGATTGTTTTTATACTGTACACCATCTAGAGATTTTAAAAAGAATTAAGGGGCTTATAAATGATTTCAAATAAAATAAATAATTCACTTCAGAAATGTTTTGATGGGCAAGTGAGATTTCCAATGCACTTTGTAAATTCTGAACATGGATAAAATAACAATATTGCACATGTTTAACCATTTTATTAGTCAGTATAACCTGTTACTAAGTAACGCGGGTGGCGCTGTGGGTAAAACCTCAGCACCTAGGGCTTGCCGATCGTATGGTCGGCGGTTCGAATCCCCGCGGCGGGGTGAGCTCCCGTCTTTTGGTCCCAGCTCCTGCCCACCTAGCAGTTCGAAAGCACCCCTAAGTGCAAGTAGATAAATAGGTACCGCTTTATAGAGGGAAGGTAAACGGCGTTTCTGTGTGCTGCGCTGGTGCTGGCTCGCCAGAGCAGCTTCGTCACGCTGGCCACGTGACCTGGAAGTGTCTCTGGACAGCGCTGGCCCCCGGCCTCTTAAGTGAGATGGGCGCACAACCCTAGAGTCGGACACGACTGGCCCGTACGGGCAGGGGTACCTTTACCTTTACCTTTATAACCTGTTACTACTCCAGTGGTAATAATATCTCCTTATCCTAAAATGAAAATTATATGATCTACAGCTAAAAGGAATCAGTGCCTCCAAACCATTGGTTTTATACACAACTTCAGACAAATTTCTCCATATATACAAAATTTAAAGACCACTTTAGCTTTTATAACCTTAAACTGGAAGGGGGGAACCTGATATTTGAACCAAGTCCATTTACCACTTTTAATTTTTTTTGCAATACCATTTGCACAATCAAATTGTGCTGCTTTTTCAATTTTTTTTAAAAAAGGCTATATAGGTCTACCCAGTGCTTGTTTTCTAAAAAAAATGTTTAGGGGTACTCTCATTTTCCTACTCATATTGAAATACTGCCCCTCAATGAGGCCATACTTAGAGTCACAAAATGTTTAGGGGTATACGTATCCCTGCATCCACCCAGGAAAAAAGCACTGTGTCTACCTTAAAATTATTCTCTTGGCACAATTATGCAACATATCTTGATCGCTTAGACAGAATGCAGTTTTATGAAGAACAAATCCGTAAAAAGTCACAAAAGAAACTTCTAGTTCTCACCTAAACTGAGAGCCTTTATTGAGAAGGCAACTGTAGTCTTCTGGAAGCTCTACCAATTTATTTCTTTTTCTTGGGTACCTAGTTAATTCAAGTAAGAAGAATTACGATACTCCAGGATACAAAAGCACATCAAAGAAACAGCTACCAAGTATTCTTCTGCTGAACTTTAAAACATTCACATTTCATCCAAAATTTGCAAAGACTGATGACACAAAGACAGCTATGATCTCTACAGCAGGAGCTTGCAAGAGATAGTTATACATTAGAACCTTGCTATAGGGAATTCAGCCTATGAGTAAGCAGTCTAGGGAAATTATATTGCAGAGGAAAGGACAGGATTAGCACTCTGGTTCACTGTGTGTTCTGTTTGACCTGCTGCTTGCTTTCCCCTTTATTTCTAATAAAAGTTTCACAACTGGGCTGGTTGGATCAGTGTGTGACTGCCACGTGCCTAGATCACTTTGGGTCAAATGCTATTAGAAGCCTAGGGCCAGAGTGGTAAAGCCAGGAATTTGCCACATTCCCAAGGAGAAACAGAAGGCTAGAAAGCAGGCGTTACGCTCTGCGTAACTGCAAGAAATTGGCTGGAGGCACAAGGCATACTGGTGCAAGCTTTAAGTTCACTGGGTGTACCGCGTTTTCCCCTTGTTTCTAGGGCTGTACATGACTTAAAAACAGGGTGGTGGCAGCAACTACCAGATAACAAGAACCAACTGGCAGCACTGCAGGGATGTTGTGCAGCAGCTGGGCAAGGAAGGTGGTGTGAAAGGCTGTCCTGAGTACCCACCTTCTTCACACAATGCAGCTGGCGCCATGCGCACTACTGTTCTTATCAGAACAGAAATATTGTGGGAGTTTGGTTATCTACTCTCCTGACATTTCTGTATTTACCCAAGAGCAGACGTTTGGGGGAGCAATATATTTAAAAACAAACGGGCAAGGGGCACTGATGAAAACACACTGCTAAATATTAAAATACAACCAAGACTGCTGTTTCAGGAAAACAGAAGAAGTAAAACTGACCTTATTCCAATACTTTTCCCCTTCAGAAAGCTGAGTACAGCTGGATCCGCACACCACCTGCATGTGAAATCCTCCATCAGGACAATAATATATTGTAGTACTGTCCATCGCTAGCTTGGTCCCCAAAACTACCAGTTAAATTGGTGTTTTGCTACACTTACTCATAACTGGAATCATTCCCTCTCCTGCCCTGAAGTGGTGAATAAATCCTGTCACAGATTAGAAGTGTGCATGCACACAAAAGCTTATACCAAAAACAAACTTACCGTATTTTTTGCACCATAACACTCACTTTTTTCCTCCTAGAAAGTAAGGGGAAATGTCTGTGCGTGTTATGGAGGAAATGCCTACAGGTGGCATGCCTGCGGATTTTCCTCCTCTAAAAACTACGTGCGTGTTATGGTCGGGTGTGTGTTATAGAGCGAAAAATACGGTAGTTGGTCTCTAAGGTGCTACTGGACAATTTTTTTATTTTCTTATATATTCCAACTTTGACTTTCAGTTTGGCACACTGGATGCCCACAAAGATTTTGGGGTATGACTGGCCAGCAACCCCCAAAAGGTGTTTGCTTTTCCTAAGCCTAAGCCATAAACAAAGGCAGAACCATCTCCCTCGATACAAAGGTGCTCAGATAACTAATGAGAATCAGGAACTTAATTTTAGAAAACTAAGTTTTGCTATAATAATATAATATAATATAATATAATATAATATAATATAATATAATATAATATAATATAATATAAACTCATATTTAACACAGTTAAGTAAGCTGAAATATGTTAGGCTGCTTGTATTCAGGTTATGCCTGTTCTACCCCGAAAGACACATCAACACACTCTGTATCCTCACAGCCCATCCCCATCACATTTCTGGGTCTGCCCTTTTACCCCAGTGCAACTTTGCAAACTTGTTCCAAGTCTTCTGGATCAACAGACACCTTCATATGGCTTACCTATGGTCACAACACACAGTGGCCTAAGTTGTGCAATGATGGTGGCTAAATGATCCCACTTTGAGGCAGGGGGTTAGATTAGATCAGCCTTTGCCAACCTGGTTCCCCACTGGACATCCTGAACTATAACTCCCACCACCCCTAGCCAACTGTGAGGGCCAAGACTGGTGGGAGTTGTAGTCCAAGACATCCAGAGGGCACCAAGTTGACAAAGGCTAGACTAGACAGTCTCAATTCCACTGCACTCTATGGTTCCCAGCCCACTCTTTCTCACCCAGCCAACAGTTTCTGGATGTTGGGACAATCATATGCTCTATGTGAGAACCTGAAAAAACACACAGATTTTTCTCCCAGCAGCAGTCATACCTCTGGAGCAAGGGCTCTATAGTATCCCAATATTCTTGGAAAAGCAAGAACAGATTGGTGGGTAGAGACAAGTATCCACAAAGAGCCTTGAATTGGCCTTCTTCTGAAACTGCAAAGGAAAAAGATGTTAGACGTACCTTCAAGTGCAGCAACTAACATAAAAAAACCTTTTTTTCTGTTAAAAGTGAGTACTCGGTGCAGATTTAGAAAGTAAAAATGTATCAGATGAAGACAATAGCCAGTTTGGAATGACAGCCAGGAACTACTTTGGATAAGACTCTTGCTGCTGTGGAGGGAATGTCCATAGTCACATTGAAAGCTGTCAGTTATTTTTCTCCGTAAGTCAATGTGAACTGTTGTTGTGAATGCACAAATTGTAACCTCCCCATGTTAAGGAAGACTACAGCTGCCTCTGTGTGGGAAGGTGTGGGAGCAAATTATTTTGGTGGTACCCCCTACTCTTTGTCGGGTGTGAATTTCTTAGTGCTGATGTGCCCGTTATGGAAGAGCAGATTTAGACTGAAGGTCTGGGAAGAAAGCACTTCGTATGAGAGAGGCAGTGGGAGTGTGGCCAGGACAATCTTGTGCCACTGAGGTTAAAGGTATTGCAGTCCAGAGCATTTAAGGCTTTATAGGTCAACATCAACATTTTGAATTGGGCCTGGAAACTAACTGGCAGTCAGGATTGGTGTTGTATGCTCAGTCTTGCCCCGGTGAGCAATGTTAAACTAGAGATTATTTATGGAGAAGGATTTTTTAATATATATCAAAAGAACTTTTTGAAAACCATTTTGTAGTGGTTGATACTGTTCAGCACATTTTTAATCCGGTGTTACCTTGGCATGCTGAGATTACCATGCTCTGCTACTTACCCGATGAAAGTTCTTCCGGTGGAGGCACTCCCAGCAAATAGTGGAAAAACAAAGCAGCACAACGGAGGTAGGGCATGATGCCCTTCTTAATGCAATCCCACAAATACCAGCCTGCAACTGTTTGGCTATAACAACTGCAATAAAGATTTGAATATGTGTATTTAGTATCTTAGGTTGTCAACAACATTTAATTTATTCATTAAAATTCTATCTCGCACTTCCTCCCAAAGGAGTGCAGGGTGGCAACTAAGTAGAAAAACAATACAATTAAAAACCAAGTTGAAAACATCAAGTACATCTAAAAACATAGAAAAAGAGTCACATATTATTCCTAACTAATGTTTTCAAGGTTGCCAGGCAAGCATCTTTCAGCTATCAATTGCCTGGAATATTTTAAAATCCCCTCTGAATGTTACTAACAAAGGAGACAGACACACCTCACCATGGAGGGAGAACCACAAATGGAGAGCCACCACCAAGGAGGTCTTGCCATGGGTCAGGTTTTAAAACATGATATAAATTCCTGACTGATTAAATACAAATGGTTTAATGGTGAAGATTAAAAAGGTCCCTCACTGAAAGAGAGATACTTTTTAAGCTGCTTTTTAATAAAATACCAATATTTCCGTCACACACAAATGTATATATACACACTTGAATGCTTTGCAGAGAAGTGATTACAGCACACTTCTAATCCTCCCCACTTCTTCTTCAAACCTCTGTGGTTCGAAGGAGAAATGGGATGGTAGTCTGAAAGCCATTTGTAAACATCCCTGCTCAATGTTGTTTACAAGGTACTGTTTGAAAACCTGAAGTTCAACAATCAGGTGACTGACAGGTGAGTGGCCCAGCCTGCCTGTCAATTTTGGCCCATCAGGGGTGGGGAAGGTAAAGATCAGGTCCTCTTGCCAAAAAGGTTTCTCTACCCCTGCCCAAGAGCTTGAAGGCAGTTTTTAAAAAATGTAGAAGTAAAAAACTGTTACAGGAACTTGGCACATAGTATTACAACTATGTCAGATCCTGATTTGATAATCAACCTTTCTCCCTTCTTTCCTGGGGAATGTGAAACATCAGTACAGTAAGGCAGCAATGCTACTCCATAAGAAAGAAAGAAACCCCAAATCGTATTAGGGCAATACTTTTATTAAGCCAATGAAAAATGTTACAAAATGTGTGCAAGCTTTTGAATTCTCCATGACACGTCATCAGGCTAGAACTACAACTACAACTACAACTCATGACTACTATGATGGCTAGGAATGATGGGAGTTGTAGTCCAACAACATCTAGGCACCTGAAGTTGAGAAAAGCTGGTCTAGGTTATAAACAAAGCAAGGTTTGGGGATGGGAGTGGGATCCTTGGCTGGTGGTGAATGTATTGTGTCTTTCAGAAGCCTTAGGTGCAACTTCAAACCTGCACAACACCTCTCACAACCTCACTGGAATACTTGATACTTCCCTCCCATATTCTATTTTAAGACTCTGTCCAGACGCAGACTCCATTGTTTCACAACCAGCCACATTTTAAACTCCCCCCTAAGCTTTGTTTACCATCTACCCTAGTGAAGAGTTCTAGAGAACCTTAAAGCTGGCACACTATTTTGTGACAATTTGTTTGTCCTAATAAAGGAGCTGGATTCAACACAATGCACTCCTTATCCATCAAAACGTTGCAGAGAAGCTACTTACCCACTTGTGTACCTGCAAATTTCTTTACAGAAAGAATCAGCTGCTCGTGCTTCCTCACTGTCATGCTGTACTTGTGCAGACAGGCACTCTGTGCAAAAAATAATTTTAAAAATACTTGGTCTTTCCCCTTAATAGTATTTACAAATTTTCATGTACTTTTTCTCTTTTATAACAATCCACTCTTTTTATATTATTGTTCACTTATTTATGTAATGCCATCAATGTGCATGGGAGAAACAGCATGTCCCAAGTCACTTCTAAATCCTGGACAAGCATAGAAGTGGACTATAATTTGCCTCAACTCCACAATGCCAGGCCAGGGGAGAAATTAACCTTAAAGTCCAGAAGATATCCATGCAAATCAAAAGGCAGGCTGGAACTTGTGGTCACCGCCTTGATAATATTGTTGGGGCAGATGTCCTGATGCTGTTGGCTAGAGTGAAACACAGGGTGGCAGTGGTGTAGACATGGGCTGATTTTGTTGGAACAACACGCTTACAAAACTCCGCATTTAGCTTGTGGACGTCTAACACACAAAAGTAGGTAGATGGAGTAGCTTTCACACCGTCTCTTTTCAGGCCCTTTATTTAATCACTACTTTACCAGAGATACCCAGTTAAAATTATGGAACCAAGCAAGTGGAGTTTTGGAGATATAAGACCCAGTCTTCTAAATCAAAATGGTTAAGCTCAGGACTATAAACAAGAGGAAAAGTTCCGTATGAAAAGATAGGAACTTTAAAAGCACGATTATACACTTGTGCAATAACAGATGGGAAATCAAAAGCTGTATTCTGTTTCCTTTATTTAGGCACATATCTTTTCAGCATGAAGTTCGCCAGTATGGGAGTTTCCAGTAAGTTGTTGATACTCTTATACAGCTGCCCTAGTCAATGAACACAGTAACTGCTCTAAACAGATACATTGTAAACCAGGGGCCAATGGACCCGTTCACACATCCCTTTGTAACATGGTTAAGGTTAACTATGGTTTAAAGATAAACATGAAGCATGCTACGGCATGGAGCAAAACCTGCGGCTGGTTTGAGCCTCTATCACTCCTGCCATGCTGCTAGGCTTAGCTTAGCATTACATTCAAATCCAGGCTCATGGTTTGTGTTTGTCCAAGCAAGCCAAAAGCTATAACTAAGGTTCTTTTTGGCTTACTGGGCCTGATTTTTTTGGAGAGACACAAATTATCAGTCCAGGGATAGCACCTATATGCTCCACACAGTTGCTAGGGATAGGAAAGAGTTAGGTGTGTGCAACCATGCTTGGATTTCATAGCTGGATGGAGGCAAGGGATAATTTTTAAGACCCATTAAGGAAATTTCTACTGTCAGCAGATATTTTTCCTTGCCACTTAGATCTTGAATGTCAGCAAGTGAACACTCTACCTTACAAATATGTGGAACTATTTCTGAGAACTGGAAGGCATAAAAGCCTCCTGCCGAAACATCTAAAAGTACTTTATTATGTTATCTAGAAAAACCTAAACACAAAAGATACCATTACCTGTAGTTGTAGTGAGAATAATTTGGGTTATGTGTGCCATAGTGACCAAGTGGAAGAGGTAGAGATTGTTACAGGCAGAGCTGATGGATGAAGGTTGTAAGTCCACAGTATCCTCCCAATACAAAGATGGAAATGATAACACAGCACCAACCTAAAAAGGAAATAAGACACTGATAGGCCTGGCACTCATCACAAATTAAACTGTCCATTTGCAGGGGCATTTTTTACATGGCAGACTCAAGGCTTAGGAAACAAACACAAGTCAAATCCAAAATGAATCAAAGGCACTCTCAAGGTAATTCTCACAAAGGACTGCCCACCCCCCAGGAACTGTTACAGACATGACTCCAGACTGTACAAGCCATGGAACTGATATCTGCACACAATCTCAAACTTTAAGAGCATCATCGCCAAGAGAATCCTACACACACTTACCAAAACATGAAACAGATCCACGTCTAGAAGGGATGGTGTGTCTTCCGCTTTTAAACTGGGCAGAAGAACTACAAGAGCAAAATATATAGTAAATGGAAATTCTGACTGTCTGCTTTCAATAAAACAGATTGCAAAGAAAGGGTTTGCAATGATGTAAGATTCCCCGCCCCCGCCTTGTCAATTCTTGTTTCTTCAAGCTTACTAGGCGAAAAATAAAAACCCATAAAAGCTTATGCCTCTTATTTGAATTATGTTACTGTTTCAGAGAAGGACTCTTTCCAAGAAGACTTTACTTATTTCCAAAACTTATAATGGGGGTAAAAAACACCATGTTACCTCCTAGAAGACGTACAAGATGTTGCTGGATCAGGCTTTGTGGCAATGTAATTCTCTGAGCAACTGCAAACTGCAGCAATGCTTTAAGACCACTGTGCTAGAGGGTGAGGAGATAAAGGAGAAAGGTTTGGTTAGAAGAGGACTGTGCTTCCCCATCCCTATTCTCTAAAAATATTTGTGTTCCAGTGGCTGGAGATAGCAGCCAGGACCATGAAAGAAGTGTAATAAACAGGGAGAAATGTAAAGTATTGCACTTGGGCAAAAAAAAATGAGAGGCACAAATACAAGATGGGGGACACGTGGCTTGAGAGCAGTACATGTGAAAAGGATCTAGGAGTCTTGGTTGACCACAAACTTGACATGAACCAACAGTGTGATGCGGCAGCTAAAAAAGCCAATGCAATTCTGGGCTGCATCAATAGGGGTATAGCATCTAGATCAAGGGAAGTAATAGTGCCACTGTATTTCTGCTCTGGTCAGACCTCACCTGGAGTACTGTGTCCAGTTCTGGGCACCACAGTTCAAGAAGGACACTGACAAACTGGAACGTGTCCAGAGGAGGGCAACCAAAATGGTCAAAGGCCTGGAAACGAAGCCTTATGAGGAACGGCTAAGGGAGCTGGGCATGTTTAGCCTGGAGTAGAGGAGGTTAAGGGGTGATATGATAGCCATGTTCAAATATATAAAAGGATGTCACATAGAGGAGGGAGAAAGGTTGTTTTCTGCTGCTCCAGAGAAGTGGACATGGAGCAATGGTTCCAAACTACAGGAAAGAAGATTCCACTTAAACATTAGGAAGAACTTCCTGACAGGGGGAAGTTCTTGGCAGGGGGTTGGACTCGATGGCCCTTGTGGTCTATTCCAACTCTATGATTCTATTCTATGATTCTACAGTAAGAGCTGTTCGATAGTGGAATTTGCTGCCAAGGAGTGTGGTGGAGTCTCCTTCTTTGGAGGTCTTTAAGCAGAGGCTTGACAACCATATGTCAGGAGTGCTCTGATGGTGTTTCCTGCTTGGCAGGGGGTTGGACTCGATGGCCCTTGTGGTCTATTCTAACTCTATGATTCTATGAAATGTAGTTGCTGTGCTCAATAGTCTACCTATAGCGGCACATTAGGACCTTACCTCAAGGCAACACGAGAACAGGGCCTTCTCTGCAGTGGCTCCGTGTCTGTGGAATGCTCTCCCCAGGGAAGTTCACCTGGTGCCTGCATTGTACACCTTTAGGCGCCAGGCAAAACGTTCCTTTTTAACTAGGCCTGATGGACATCCTATACCCTTTTAAAATGTGGCTCTTTTTTGGGTGTGTGTGTGTTATTGGGTTATTGTTCTTGCTCTGATTTTATATATTGTGATCTTTTCTGTGAACCAACTGAGACCTCTGGGTATGGGGCAGTAAATAAATTCAATAAATAAATCCATTAAATAAATAACTGATGTGGGACGCGGGTAGTGCTGTGAGTTAAACCACAGAGCCTAGGACTTGCCGATCAGAAGGTCAGCGGTTCGAATCCCCATAACGGGGTGAGCTCCCGTTGCCTCGGTCTCTGCTCCTGCTAACCTAGCAGTTAGAAAGCACGTCAAAGTGCAAGCAGATAAATAGGTACCGCTCCGGCAGGAAGGTAAACGGCATTTCCGTGCGCTGCTCTGGTTCGCCAGAAACGGCTTAGTCATGCTGGCCACATGACCCAGAAGCTGTACGCCGGCTCCCTCGGCCAATAAAGTGAGATGAGTGCCACAACCCCAGAGTCGGCCATGACTGGACCTAATGGTCAGGGGCCCCTTTACCTTTACCTTAACAACTACATCCTTTATTGTTCCTACCTGACGGTTTTGCAGAGAACCAAATAAAGGCTTGCCCTCATCTTCCAGAAGATTCTCTGAAAAAGAAACAAAACTGGTAGTGAGTCATGTACTCTAATAAGTTAGGGAACCTGCTTGTTTTGGCTTTCAAACTCTTTTTAGCTTACTGTTCATTTTAATTAACTTTTGATCTATGGAAAGAGGTAACAAACTGGAGCAATGTCTTTGAATGAAAGTAACTAATTTTAACTACTTCAGGGAATGCACACAAATCTGTATGCTTGCTTCCAAGTCTGAACACAGTGTTCATATCAATTCTACAGCAAATAAAATTAGGCTACTGTGCCATTTTGCAGTCTGTGGGAATTGAGCATTCCCAACTAAAACAGATTTTGAAGTGACTTGTTAAGTAGTCAAATGTCCATAGCATTAGTCAAATAAGTACGAGAAGCAGATCTTGAAAACACTTCCTCAAATTAAAACAAAGCATTCCAACCTTTTGCCATTTTGGGGACCCCAGCATTTTGCTGTCAATTTTAAATGGGATAGCTTGATAATGGGGACTGTAAAAGTCTGGTTTTTGTACAGTATTTGTACATGTTATATAGGATTTGCCCTATAACAGTATTTTAGAAACTGCGTTGTAGTGGCTTTCTTATATTTTCAAGTTTAAAACCCTGGCTATTTTCATGTCTAATATAATAAAAGCTGAAATCCAATTGTGAAAGGAATTCTATTTTTGATTTACCTAAACACTGGATAGTAAACGCACATGTGCTCCAAGTCATCATAGGAATGCGTGGATCAGTTTCATTGGGTGCAACTTTTAATCCAATTCTGTAAATTGCAGTGGCAAATAGAACCACCATCTCCTTGATACTATTAGAATACTTAACTCTGTGGAGGAAGCCAGGAGAATGTCAGATTGTGAATAAGTGAGGTTGGATAAAGTTCAAAGAACTGATTATGAGAATATTTGCACAGTTGCATTTATTTGCATTTCATAATTATCTTTAAATCAGCAGTTCCCGGTAACAGGAAATCATCTTTCAGCTTTTGCTTGTTATTATAGACTTCTCTTAAGTGCTTATATCCTTAAGGTAAAAAACGCAAGCTTTCCAAGTTATATCCTGAGATAACGGTGACCAATAATTAGATAAAACTCCGGCAGAGGTTTGCTCGATCAGAGATAATAATCATAATGGCCCATACAAATGTTGTAGAATGTAGATATTTTAATGAAAATATTATTTTCCCCTAAGCAGAAATAATGCCCACTGTATAGATTCCAGATTTATTTTTTTTAAAAAAAATAGTCTAAAGCAGAAATGTGATTCTTAACACTTACAAAGGATCTACTCCAAAGCTAAGAATGGAATGGAAATCAGATGAAGTCTCTTCCATTTCTATGTCACGTAAAGATGGAGCAATCTGTTTTCCTTCTTTTAAAAAGAGAAATAAATTCATGTGAGACTGAAGTTCAACTAAATGAAATAAAATTATTTATTTTCTCTTATATACTTAAAAACATAAGGCTGTTGTCACGGTGCAGTTCATGTAGCTACCCTGTGTGCTGACAGGGCGGCAGGCAGCCGAGGCAAGCTGTTTAACAGAGGGGAGGCGATGCTTCACAGTGCGGTTTGGCAAAGTGCTCTCTGAAGTGCCTCTCCCCTCCTTTAAAAGGGGCAGGATGTTGGGACAAGCCATGAGGAGAGAGGGAGGGGCATGGGGCAAGCCTGGAGTGAGTGGAGCTTGGGATGAGCTGTGAGGAGAAGGAAAGGGGTGAGCTACGCAGGGATGGGCAAGGAGATGTGTGAGGTATAAAGAGAGGGGGAGTTGGTCAGGTATAAAGGGAGGAGAGGGTTTGGAAAGGGGTTGGCAGGTAGAGCAAGAAGGGGCAGCAGTTCTTACTATGGTAAAAATTCTTAGATCATGAATGATAGATTGGGGTCAGCAAACTTTTTCAGCAGGGGGTTGGTCCACTATCCCTCAGACCTTGTGGGGGGCCGGACTTTATTTTTTGGGGGGGGAATGAACAAATTCCTATGCCCCACAAATAACCCAGAGATGCACTTTAAATAAAAGGACACATTCTACTCGTGTAAAAACACGCTGATTCCTGGACCATCCGCGGGCCGGATTTAGAAGGTGGTTGGGCCGGATCCGGCCCCCGGGCTGTAGTTTGCCTACCCATGGATTAAGACATAATAATTCTTACATAACAACCTATTAGATGTCATTAAGTGGTAAGTGCTATGTGCAGCTGACTCTATTAATATGCAAATAGATTAATCTTTGAATATCAATTTTCAGTCTAAGTCTGTGAGCTTCATTTGCAGAACAGTCAAAAAGCTAATAGAACACAACATTTTAAGGTGGGGCTGGGGGTACCAACCTAATATAAGAAAAATGGAGCCTATATCTTAAATGACTTCATGATTAGTATATACCTAAATAAAAATTCAATGAAAGTCTGCACCAGACTTCAGCGCTATCCAGCAACACAAAACAATGGAATTATAAGCCCTTCAATTTGCATTCATAACTTTCCACACTCTGTTAGAGATGCACAACTTTAGAAGATATTTCAATCACTTATTTTTAGGGCAGACAATAGGATTGCAATGATCCTCAAAATGGTACCTGTAACCAATAGCAAAATAAAGTGTTTTATAAAGATCTGGCAACCTCCTAAAAACATTTTAAAAATGTTAAGTGTAACATATACAGACCTTCAGTGTTTTTCTTGTTGTAACCAGATATCCTGGCCATAACAATCTCTATCCATTTTTTCAAAGATAGAAGCTGAACCACCACCTCGGCATCCTCACTGACAATACAAAAAGGTAGTTGTAGTTTTCACAAGTACAGCAAAAAATATAATCCCCTGGAGCCCAGTCTGAGATGCTTGTGTCTTAGACAAGAGAATTAAAACAGCTATTTAGTTGTCTGGTTCATATGTGAATAACTTCGTTTTATAACACTTCTTCTAGACACTCAAAATTGATGGGTAAGTAAAATAACAGAATGGGCCTTTTCTGTGGTGGCTCCTCATGTGTGGAATGCTCTGCCAGGGAGGCTCCCCTGGTGCCTTCATTACAATGCCAGGCAAAAATATGCCTCTTCTCACAGGCCTTTGGCTATTTAAACAATTTATGGCCTTTTAAACTGCAGGGGAGGGTACTGCTTTTGTTTGTTACTATGCTATGCATTTTTGTGTTTTTATATTGTAAACTTCCTTGTGATCCTCAGTTGAAGGGTGGTATAGAAATGTAATTCGTCATCACCTTCACCATCGTCATGTATTTTCCCCATACATGCAACAAGAAAACTGCTATCAGACTAAAATTGACACCCAGTGCCTTTAAAAATGTGTTGGGTGTGGGTGCGTGTGACTAGGTTCCTTTTGTTTTTATTTTGATTATGTACGGTATTTTGTGTTTTTATATTTTGATTTTATCCTGTGAAATGCCCTGAGACCTGCAGGTATAGAGCGGTATACAAAATTAATTAACGGGCTATTTAAATGTTTAAACTTACCTGTTTATCTTGTGCATTTGCAAAGGAAGAATGGGTATCACAGTGTTGCACAGAGATTTGCAAAGTGGGCAAAGGTACTCTCCATTCTCCAAGTCAAAAACTTGTTCGACATGATGTCGCTGCCGAGAGTTTAACTGAATGGCTTCAAAGTACCTGCAATATTGAAACAGACAACCAAAAGAAAGTCTTTAGTGTTGAGTGTGAACAAGGAAAAGCAGAGTTATGATACCCTTTGTTGTTACGCACTTGGCTTACTGTTATAACTTTGTTGTTGAGCATAAGTGAAAAGAGGGACAATGATCAGAACTTTGTACCCATCATACAAAACTTTGTACCATGTAAATGAACTATGGGGTATTGTGGGAGATAACAAGAAGTAGAGTGCAGTGAGAGAACTCAGGATCAAGCCCCAATAGGCAGTTCTGGAAGCAGAATTTCAAGAGCTCCAGGTTAATGTGATATCCCCAGCCTGGTGCCCTCCAGATATTTTGGACCACAACTCTCCCCAGCCCCAGGCAAAACAGCCAATATTTTTGTCCAAATTTGTCTTTTGATTAAACTTATGCTAGCCTGGTTTCATTTATTTTGCTGAGATACTTGAATCTGTTGGACATTAAATATGTATTGAGATATGCTGGAAGAGATAGTTTCAAAATTGACTATAACTAAAGCAAAATAACAACAACAACAACAACAACAACAACAACAACAACAATAATAATAATGTTTACTAAATGTATCTACTTACTTCTGCCAGCAGGCAGCATGCATCACATGACCACAACTTCCTGTATGAGTTCCACATGACAAGTCAGGATCCATGAAAAGAGGATCTATTTTATCTATTGAAGAAAAAATGATATGAAGGATGATTATATCATTTAGTGCCAAATGAAAGATTTTGCAAAGAACTATTCAAGCAAAAATTCTGCCAGAGAAGCATCTTTTAAATCTTGTACATCTTATACAGTACACACTGAAAAAATAATTCTTGACCTTCTTTATTAACACCAACTAAGAAACGGACCATCAAATGAGATTTTGAGCTTTGCTCATACATTCAATATAGTTCAGGTTTGGCAATTTTTCTTTCAATTAGAAGGGATAAAACGGTTGATTTCTCAACTGCATTTGAGATGGCTTCTAAAACTATTCACATCAATGTTTCGTAACATGACTTTCAGTTCTGTAACTTGAGCTAACAAAATGAAACCTGAAGCAATATTACTGCTTATGCAAGCAGGTGACTTGAAGAGAGGATACATACCCCCAGAAAGTTCAAGCATTTTCCCTCTATGTTGGGTTAAGGCAGTGGATCTCTGGACACAGGCAGATAAAACCATGGCAGCACACTCTAACCTCACTTCCTGCTCTTCCTGACACAGAATACATGTCAGCACTTCCTTTTCTGCAACAGATGGCCCTTGCTTGGGTCCCAAGGCAATTCTGGTATAATCTATAATTGGTGGGCTGTTATAAAGACACAACAAAAGTCAAACTAATATATTCCTGTCAGCAAACAATTATTTGAGATTTACAGTCAAATAAAATCACATATGATTTAAAATTTATACATTAATACTGTAGTTTTACCTCACCCTCCACAGAAAAACAGGGCTGCAACCAATATTTAGCCACATGCTGAATAGATGTCGATTATATCCCAACACCACGAGAGCCAATAAAACTGTCCAATGACTTCTAATTTTGTACTATTTTATATTATCAAAAGCTACTCCAAAATCTATTACTAATTGTTATTTTCCTACCTCTCCTCTTCCATAACATCCCTTCCCTGTGTTTCTTGAGTATTTTCATATAAGAGCTTGTGAGTTTCAATGAAGTTCTTCTGCAAAGCAGACATCTGGGCCATGATCTTCTGGCGATGAAGTCTGGCTGCTTCGGCCTTTCTCTTCCTCTCAGCCTTTTCCTTGTCCTGAGTTCTTTGAATCTTATTTAGTGGCAAAGCAAAAAACAAACAAACAAAAACACCCAGGCAAGCTATTTGTTAACAAAAAATATAACTGGAATAAATATTTAAAATAGAATCACTTTTCAATAATATAACAATGGCGTTTGCTTAGCACTTGTGAAACTCTGCTTAACAAAAAATAATGTGATCCTACTCCACCTCCATATCCCAAGCCTCTCACAGCTAACCTGTGAACAGACTCTGTCCCCAAAAGGTAATGAGAATTTCTTATCAGTGCAATGCTGTACAGGGCTAATAACAGGTTTTAGACACAGGCATAATAATGCTGCCCTTCATCTTAAACCTCAAGTTCCAGTGTCTAAAGATTCAAGTGAAATTACAACTTCACGTACAACGGAGATGTGGCTGGGAGCACTAGGAACAGCTTCCTAGAGAGAATAGCCTCCAGAGAGATTGGTTACAGAGGGTTCTGCCAGCAAGGAATATCGGGGGAAGGAAAAAAATCAAGGAGCCAGGAAGTTCGCCATTCTAAATCAGTTCCCACTTCTAAAATATATAATTTTGTTAATCAGAATGGAATATTTAACCTTGCATTTAAAAGCATGGAGCTGTGAGCCCAGGGGCTAGAAATCCGAATGTAGAAACAGCCAAATCTTCTTGTGAATACATTATTTCTTTCCTATTTTATAGTTACCTCGTTGGCTTTTGCGGATTCTGGCCCAGATGCAATGGCTGCTGTGGGAAATGATGACTTCTCTCTCAGCCGTTTTATTGTGTCAAACATCTGAGAACAGAGATTTAATAGTTACAATACTAATAGACTGTGATAATTCTATATTTCCAAGCCACATTATGGTTTGCTCCATGAAAGAAGGCATGATGGACAAGATATACCCCATTAGCAGCAGCACCAGTATTAAACACAATCAGTACCATTTGTTACCATCTTTACGTTGGGAAAAGAATACCTTTATTCACTTTTCTCTATTCAGTCTCTACAAAGACTACAGGTAATAATGGTGTGTACAAATGGAGCTGCTCAGTGTACAAAAAAGTATACAGTTATAAAATGGCTTTAACAATTATGTACTTTTTTGTATAGGCTATTCAAAAATGTCTTGCCTGTGGTATTTATTATTAATGTATACAGCTTATATAATAAAAAAATCTAAAGCATTTACATAAAAACAATAAAAATGCAATGTGCATTAAAATTTCCTGAAAACAAAACAAAACAGTATGTCACAAATAAAACTAAGCAGTACACAAAACAAAAAAATTTAAAAGTAAGAGTCACAGTCCAGGAAAGCTTTGGTAAATATGTAGGTAATGGTAATGGTAAAGGACTCCTGGATGGTTAAGTCCAATCAAAGGCGACTATGGCGTTGCGGTGCTCATCTCACTTCAGGCTGAGGGAGCAGGCGTTACTCCACAGACAGCTTTCCAGGTTATGCGGCCAGCATGACTGAACTGCTTCTGGCGCAATGGGACACTGTGACAGAGCCAGAGCACATGGAAACACTGTTTACCTTCCTGCCACAGTGGTACCTATTTATCTACTTGCACTAGTATGCTTTCAAACTGCTAGGTTGGCAGGAGCTGGGACAGAGCAACGGGAGCTCACCCCGTCACGGGGATTCGAACCACCAACCTTCTGATTGGCAAGCCCAAGAGGCTCAGTGGTTTAGACCACAGTGCCACCTGCTTACAAATATGTAAGCTTATGAGACACTTAAAAGTTATTACGAACACTGCCTCATAAATTATCCAAGGGAGCACATTCTGGAGGCTGTGTGCTATCAACAAGAAGGCCCATTTTTGCATTCCTACCAAGTGACAATTGCTGGTTGTGGAACAACCAGTAGTGTCTTCTCGGAAGATCCTAAAGATTGGGAGAGGCGGTCTACTGAGTACCCTGGTTATAAGTCATTAAGGACTTTAAATATCAGCAATGAAACATTCATAGTAGTCCATGGTTGTGCCAAAGCAGGAACCCAATCACCTCAAATCTGCTGTATTTACAGGGGATCATGTTTTGTAACACAATCCTTTACATGAGGAACAGATTGTTAGTTTCATATAGCCTTTCGAAAAGCCAATAAAGAGCAACATTTCAGTAGCAACTGTTGCATATCTCATTTGAACCAGAACAGAGATACTGTTTTATTCCACTAAGCTAGTTTTTGTTAAAATCCCCCCTCCCACCAGCCAGTTCTATCACATGGATAAACAAGCATAAATTCATTATGAGTTTTCTGCAACAAAGAATGATAATAACAACATTATCTGTATATGCTATCTTTTAAAGAGATTACTTTATGCACCAGCAACATTCTGTGGAGTAAATGTGTCAAGTCCTTTTTTAAAAAAAATAACACGGGACATTTTGGGGTGTTTTTTTTTACCTGTAATACCCAGTTGATCATGTCTTTTTGCGATTCCAAAGGTTGAATTCCTTTTAGTTTTTCCAAAATCATTAGTATGTTCATTGCATTCAAAGCAGAGCTTCCCATTCCTTTGCAAACAAATGGAAGATTTTTTAAAAAAACAACAACCACACACGTTCTCTCGTAAAAGATCATCATTTCTCCCTTTTACTAATCATTATAATGACTTAAAAGACTAGACATGGGATATTGTATTGTTACAACACCTCCTTATATCACAGATGATGCACGACTTCTTTGTCAATTCTAGCTTTTCACTACTTTACAAAATGATGGTGGTAACAAGCTACAAACAAAGCAGCATCAATGCATTGTGTTTGGTTCTATGTTTCATTATTTCTTATCAAATGTAACATAATCCAAATGTTTGACTATGCATCTTCAGATGAAGGGCGGTATATAAATTTAATAAATAATAATTTCCATTATAGCATGCAGGTAATAACTGCAAGCAATTAGTTTACATTGTAGTTGTCGTTCTTTTGAACAAGTATTCACCATCAAATGAAATTCAGCACAAGCTGGTATCTCAAGGGGCGGCTACAGATTAAACCTGGTAAGATATATTTTCCCTGCATTAATGTAGTATCTGTGGACAAATTAAGACTGAATAATTTTCTCCTTCCTTGTTTTAAAATGGTGTTTATTTCATAATATTTCTCTAAGTAAGCATTTTTCTGCTGGAAATAAACTCTTGGTGGCTTTTCATATCTAAGATCAAGGGGTAGCAATTCTGCTTCAAATGTCTGTCAGTGAGTTCACATTGCACTTCAGAAATAACTTTAAAATTAAGATTCGTGTTTTACAAGATGGCACACTTACTTGATGCTTTGTGGTAGAAGTCAAAGGCCACTTCTTCCTCTGGAACCTTCTCTAACTGCTGCTTTTCTTCAAGTAGACCCAAAGCAAGAAGGTGAAGAACCTAGAGAAATGTAAACAAGTACTAAACCTAGGCTGCTTAGAATGAAACACCCTCTGGTTAGCATAGGGCTGGGGACCATTTTTCAGCCCAAATGGCCACATTCCCTTCTAGGCAACCTTTCCAGGGGCCACTTGCCAGCAGTGGGCAGGGTCAGAAGCAAAATTGGGTGGAACAACAAATGCTAATTTATTCACATATCTCTCTCCATCCAGGCAGGCAAGTAGCATGATGAGCTTGAAGACACATTCTAAGCAGGCAAAACCCCAAAAGGAGGGTGTGGAATAGGGTGGAGAGGGGTGTTGCCTGGGGAGTCCTGAGGGCCGCGCAGAGACTAGGACAGCAAACATTTGGCCCTGACGCCCCCCATCCCTGGGTTAGCAAGGTGACCTGGGTTAGCAAGGTACCCAAGGTAACGTGGCCATGATCTGAATACCTAGATGTCTAGCACATGATAGTAAACCTAAGGGCAGTGTGCTGCAACAGACAAATGAACTGTTGATCATCGAGGTGCTGTTGAGCTGTCCTGCAGAGACTAATTTTTATTTATTTACTAGGGGCTGCTGCCCTTCTTTGCTCTCCTTTCCCAGCCACCTTTCCCACACACTTGACCCAAAAAACCTCTCCTTCTACACCTCACTCACTTGCTAGACTATTCGCCCACAGCTCAATCCAAGCAATTACAGTCTGCAATATTCACCATTTTATGACACTAATAGCTGTCCTGGGAATGGCATGATGAACAGGGTAAATGTACCTTAAATACATGGGGGAAACACATCGCTCTAGGGAAGAGCATTCCAAAAGCAACCTACACCCCAAAGCAGAAATCTCAGAAGATACAGTCGACAAGCATACCATCTGAATCATGGCTTCTGTCCACAAGTGGCTTTCTAGCTCTAGTGCTCTTTGCAACACAGTTCTGAGAATATGCATCATGACATCAGAATTCAGAACGTTCACCACATTTCTGAAAGCAGCACTGAATTCAGGCGGAGGAGGCGGTGGCAGTGCTATAAAAAAAGTAAACAAATACTCATGCATTACTAACTTCCCAGCAGTCTTATGAAAGCAAGGAGCATAGACGTTCATATTTGGCTATAAGCAGTGGATGCTACTTTAATGTATCATACTGTTCAGTTTCTGTTAATTGGTTCTCGTGGGAAACTTGCAGATTCTAGCTTCACACAATTAACTCCAGCTGGTGTCAATTTACTCTTGGCAGAAAGCCCAGGTCTGCTTGACCTAGAAACTACTCACTCTGATTGGTTAACGACCAGCACTCAACTCTGTTATCAAGGGATTGTTAGCTCAGTTTGGTTTGAGGTGTTGTTAGGAGTTAGAAGTGCTGTGTATGGTTATGAGAGAGAGAGAGAAAGAGAGGATTTATTTTGCTTTTATTTGTATGCAGAAACTCTGCTGGTTTTATTTTTTCCTTTTAATAAATCCTGTAAATAGTTATTCTGAGTCTAGCTGACTAGTCATTACCGCCGCGACTAGCTTCTTCGCTGTGCAGGAAAACTCTGCTACGTTTGGGCTAAAGCCAGTAGGGCTATGCCTGACACTTCAAAGTTCCATGAGGTTATGGGCATTGTGCTGCCAGCCTGAGTTGTGGTGGTGTCAGCATCAACGGCGTTGGTTCCAGTAGTTCCAGAAGTTGTTGTTCTCTGGCTGGTTCCTGACCGTGGTGAGCTGGTGACGCAGCGGACACAAGGAAAACAGCTGCAGCGTGTGAGTGCTGGGTGCTGTGGTTCCTGTTTTCTCTCTCGGTGGTCGTGAGTAGCTGGTTCCGGGTTCCAGGGACATCGCTCTCAAGATGGCCTCACAACCAGTTCAGATGGCTTTTGAGCGTCTGAATGACTCCAATTACTTGCTGTGGTCGGAACGCATGCAGGCAGTGCTGCAGAGGGATCGTCTCTGGCAAGTGGTGAGTAAGTTTCCTACGAAGCCTGATGATGAAGACCTCGATAAAGACCAAAGAGCAAGGGCCACAATTGTCTTGGGGCTGGAAGATTCCCAGTTGCCGTATGTGAGGGGAATCAAGACAGCTAGAGGTGTGTGGCAAGCACTTAAAGAACTCCATGTGCGTGAGACAGCGGTTTCCAAGCTGTTCATTCGCAAGGCATTGTACAAGGCAATGTTACAGCCTGGGGTTACAATGCAGGAACACCTACACAGTTTGCAGTTAAAGTTTGCTGCGCTACAGGAAAGAGACTGTGCATTAGACCAGCAGGAGAAGGTGGCTATTATTTTGAGTTCTCTCCCGGAAAGCTGGGATAATTTAGTTTTGTCTCTAGAAGGCATACAGGAGCGTGATTTATCAGTCAGTTACGTTACTGGGCGTTTGATTGAAGAATGGCAGAAGAGGCAAGAAAGGTCGTTGGCTGCAGAGGCTTCTACAGGTGGACGGTTTGGAAGGAGTTCTCATGCCGTGCCAGAGGTGAAGCAGAAGCAGCGGACCGGTGAGGAGTCAGCGTTTGCTGTTAGGCGTTGTTTCCGATGTGGGTCTTCAGCGCATCTAAAACGACAATGTCCGGAGTTGGTCAAGTCTCAGTTGCCGGTGCAGGAGCAGAGACGAGATCAGCAGCAGCAGCAGCGTAAAAAGAAATTCTTCAAACGAAAACAGTCGGCTCAGCTGGTGACCGGCGAGGTCAAGATTGCTGATGTGAAACAAGCGGTCTGGGTGGTCGATTCGGGAGCGTCTCGCCACATCGTGAATTCAGATGAATTGTTTGTTTCCAAGAACTCAGCACAGCGCAGCCAGGTGGCTCTAGCAGACGGAAGTACTTCCGAAGTGATTTCGGGGGGTGCAGTTTTTGTTCCTTGTCTGCGTGAATGCCTGCAAAATGTACTTTGTGTGCCGTCATTAAGGAGCAATCTGATGTCTGTAGATTGTTTGCTAAAAGCTGGGTTTAAAGTGTATTTTGAAGGAGACAGTTGCATTATTAAGAAGGCTGGTGAGATTGGAGGCACTGCTAAGTCAGAGGGAGGCTTGTTTTGGCTTAAAGCAGGATCTCAAGTTGCAGCAGTAGTCAGCAAATCTCAGCCTGCAGTGAATAACAAAGCTATACATGACAACTGTGTGCACTTATTGCATAGGAAAATGGGGCATGCTTGCTGGAAAAGTGTACTAAAAATGTCTGAATTGGCTGATGGGGGTAATTTAAAGAGTTGTAACAAGTACCTTGATTGTAATGTTTGTAAAAAGGTTAAAACCCACAGAGTCTCTTACCCCAGAAGTGACAGAGTTAGTGAGTCACCGCTACAGCTGGTTCACATGGACGTAATTGGTCCATTTGCTGTAAGCAGGGGTGGATCGCGTTTTTCACTAACAATTGTGGATGACGCCACACGTTATTCTTGGGTTTTTCCCATGAAAAATAAGGGTGACGTGTTCACTAAGTTTAAAGGCTGGGTGGCATCTGTGGAAAGATTTCTGTCCATTAAACTCAAAAGGATTCAGACGGACAGAGGTGGCGAATTTATGTCAAATGCCTTTAAAGATTGGTTACAAAAGCGTGGCATTGGGCATAGAAAAACGAACGTTTTTTCTCCAGAGGAGAATGGCGTTGCAGAGCGAAAAAACAGATCTTTACAAGATATGATGTTTGCCATGCTTGATGATGCTGATTTACCCATGTCTTATTGGGGGGAGAGCATGCTCACCGCGTGTTATCTCCAAAATAGGCTCTTTCATCAAACAATAGGTACAACCCCGTACTTTAAATTGTTTCAGAAAAAACCTAAAATTGACCATTTGCATGTGTTTGGATCAAAAGCCTGGGTATTAATTCCGAAACAAATGAGAAAGAAGGGAGATCCTAAGACCAAACAGTTAGTGTTTGTGGGTTACCAGGAGCTGGGAAAAGGTTTCCGCTTTGCTGAAGGGACAAATGGCATTGTGATCTCCAGGAATGCCAGTTTTTGTGAACATAGTGGCTGGGAGAGACTACATGCCAATACTGAGGTTTGGTTTGAACCTTCCCAGGAGCTTCATGACTCTGAAGGTAGACACAGAGAATCAGAGTCTGAGGGGGAGGAAAGTTCAGATAAGAGCTCTCAAGAAAGTGGAGTTAGCCAAAGACCATTTGCTAAGGAACAAAAGAGAGGTCGTAGTTCTGAGGAGGAAAGTGGGTCAGAAGAAAAATTTTCTCCCAGAAGATCTAAAAGACAAAACAAAGGAGTGCCTCCAGTGCGTTTTTCCCCAGATACTGCAAATGTGTTTAGTGTAATTGCAGAACCCAAGAGTTTTCAGGAGGTGTTAAAGTTACCAAAAGAGGAGGCAGAGCGCTGGAAACAGGCAGTGGAGGAAGAGATGTCCTCTCTGAATGAGCACAAGGTTTTTACACCAGTAGCAGCGCCTGAGGGGGCAAAGATTGTAGGCTGCAGGTGGGTGTACAAACTTAAACCTCTGGTGACAGGAGAGTACAAATACAAAGCTCGTTTAGTTGCTCAAGGATATTCTCAGAGGCCTGGAAAAGATTATGACGAGACTTTTTCCCCTACTGCTAAGGGGGACAGTGTAAGGCTGATTTTAACGCTTGGAGCAAAGAGAAAAGTCCTGTTAAGCCATTTTGATATCCAGACTGCATATTTACATGCATCAATATCAGAAGACCTGTATCTAGCCGAACCGCCTGGTTATGAGACAGGTTCCAATAGAGTGTTGAAATTAAACAAAGCTCTATATGGTCTCAAACAGGCTGCAAGATCTTGGAACAAATGTTTCCATGAGGCCTTAGTGTCATTTGGTTTCAAGCAGAGTACAGCTGACAATTGTGTTTATGTACGTGGTACAGGCAGTGATCAAGAGTTTTGTCTGATTTATGTAGATGATGTTTTGTATGCCTGCAAAACAGATAAACAAACTAAAAGGTTTGCCAAGCAATTGTCCAGTAAGTTCAAAGTGAAAGACTTAGGCCCGGTTAGGACATATCTAGGGTTGGAAGTGTGCTGGGCCCAAGATGGCAGCTGCCTAATTAGTCAGCAGAACAAAGTTAAACAACTACTGACTACATACAGGATGCAGGATTGCAAAGGGGCAGCGGTGCCTATGGATCCAGGTTTCATAAAAACACTTCACATAGATGAGAGTCCTGAATTTGAACACCCTGATGTATATCACTCTGTAATTGGAAGTTTATTGTATCTAGCACAGTGGTCCAGACCTGATATTAGCTACGCTGTAGGCATATTAAGTAGATTGGTCTCAAAACCCACACTAAATGCCTGGAAAGGGGTAAAACAAGTTCTGAGATATCTCAAGCAGACAATTGGCTATATGTTACAATTAAATTCTTCCGAGGATGAAATGTTGAGTTGCTACTGTGATAGTGATTGGGGAAATTTGCCGGATAGAAAATCTGTCACAGGACTAGTCATAATGGTCGGTGGAGCTTTAATCAGCTGGCGGTCACGCAAGCAAGACGTTGTAAGTGTGTCATCAACGGAATCAGAGTACGCCGCATTGAGTGAATTGTGCAACGAGGTGATTTATTTCAAGCATTTGTTAGCAGATTTAAATGTAAATTGTGGAGAACCAGTACAAGTTTACATTGATAATCAAGCTTGTATAACCTTAAGTAAAACAGAGGGTTTCAAATCGCGTTCCAAACACATCTCTGTAAAATACCAAAATGTACGTTGCTGTGTACAAGACAATGTAATCACCTGTACTTATGTGTCAAGTGAAGAAAATGTAGCAGATGTGTTAACTAAACCATTGGCAAAGATAAAGAACAAGCGAATGTGCAAGGGTTTAGGTTTGCTGGAAAAATAATCTCCTACATAGGTGTATTTGGAGTTAATTGTTCAGCAGAATCTGTGAGGGGGTGTTCAGTTTCTGTTAATTGGTTCTCGTGGGAAACTTGCAGATTCTAGCTTCACACAATTAACTCCAGCTGGTGTCAATTTACTCTTGGCAGAAAGCCCAGGTCTGCTTGACCTAGAAACTACTCACTCTGATTGGTTAACGACCAGCACTCAACTCTGTTATCAAGGGATTGTTAGCTCAGTTTGGTTTGAGGTGTTGTTAGGAGTTAGAAGTGCTGTGTATGGTTATGAGAGAGAGAGAGAAAGAGAGGATTTATTTTGCTTTTATTTGTATGCAGAAACTCTGCTGGTTTTATTTTTTCCTTTTAATAAATCCTGTAAATAGTTATTCTGAGTCTAGCTGACTAGTCATTACCGCCGCGACTAGCTTCTTCGCTGTGCAGGAAAACTCTGCTACGTTTGGGCTAAAGCCAGTAGGGCTATGCCTGACACTTCAAAGTTCCATGACATACTTGTATGAAATAAAGTCCTGCCATATATACGGCCTCCTGTAAAATGCTCTGGTAGAACTCTCAGCTAACTGCAGCAGATATATGAACATATACTTTGGGTTTAGTATTGCCTTAACTACTCAGAGAACTCTAAGCGGCAATGCTTGGGGACTGAATCTGGGACCTAATGGATGCAAAGCATGTGTTCTAGCACTGAGCAATGCAATTGCTCAGTTAGAAACGTTTACATCTGAACATGCCAACTACAAAGTAACAGCATTTTCCTAAGCACACTGATACTGTTTAACAATTTTATAACACCCTTTTTGGATTCAAAATGTTTTGTACTACTCTAAATCACAGGGCATTTCAGTATAACCTTAGAGTAACTGATTGGCATTCCTGGAAACTTGTATGTTATTATTTAACGTAGCACTACACGTCAGCTCCTCTATGCAAATCACAATATTTGTAAAGAAAAACTACAAGGACCAAGCAATAACTTAAGAGCTGAAGCATGAATAAGTGAAACAAGGTAAACAGAAATGGCTCTGACCCCCATTTGTAGCAGTGGACAAGAGTGCAGGAAGGGTCTCCACCTCCCCCATGCTGGAGTGGGACATTAGTACTGATGGAGAATAGCTATATGCAATCTCACAGCCTAGGGCGCACTGCCAATACCACAGCATCTATAGCAACAGCCAAGCCAATCTTAAGAAGCAGTCCTAACTGTGACAAAAATGGATAGGTGATCCCAACCTCTAAAGCAGATGTAATTAGTTTCTTCATCAAAATAGTAGCACACACAAGTGGCACAAAGTGCAATTAGTTCTCTCAATGGAAGTCACCATATATTGTACATTTGCAAATAAATGACTTGGCAATCAGTAATATGTTTACATTCTCTGATCTTTACGAGGAATTAGGATGAATCATTATGATCAAAGCTGTTTTTATTTTTTAAAAAACACTTCACCATCACTTCCTTGCACTTATTTTGTTCATTGTTCCAACTTTTTACCTTCATCTCTGTTTTCTTGCACTCTTCTTTTCTTTTCCATATGCTCAGCCTGTAAGAAGAGTCAAATTTTTACTCTCAAGATACCAATGAAGTTTTTTGACTGAATGTATAGACAAAGAGCTTAGATTAGATTCCATCAAAAGCAATTAACGATCAAGTACTAGGAATTCTCTGAAGGCACAAAAAGGGGAACCTAGAGAAGAGACACACACACATATCCCTGAAAGCACATACTTGTTAAAAAGGCACTGGGAGTAACGCAATTGCTTGAATAAAGCAATTGCTCCCCTTTCCTTTTTGTATCTATCTATGAGCATAAACTAAATCTTTTTCTTTTCAGTACAGACAGGCATTT
The DNA here is from genome assembly GCF_965112155.1 of Podarcis liolepis. Classification (NCBI taxonomy): domain Eukaryota; kingdom Metazoa; phylum Chordata; class Lepidosauria; order Squamata; family Lacertidae; genus Podarcis; species Podarcis liolepis. The sequence continues at coordinate 45,370,194 of NC_139554.1, forward strand.
AAGCTAACAAAATTAGTGAGATAGTGCAAGGGTGAGGAACTTCTGAGTGTCAGCCTTTTTGCTGAGCGACAGGATGCCAATAGGATTCCAAAAAGATGCTTTACTAAATTTAATCTGACCCTTATCTAGAAAGAAAGAAAAGGGTTTTTAGAAGCATTGTTTCAAAGTTCTGTAAATGTATAATTTTCACCTGTAAAATACCTTATGCTACTATGTAATGAATGAACACATTAGGACACCTGCACTCTAGATAAAGAATATATATGAAGAACATGAAATCTGAGAATCCGTGTGGCACATCAAAGTCAATCTAGACTCAATAAATATGAATTAATCTAAAGCAACAAAATATATACACAATTAGTTATTCCTTGAACAAGAATAATACAGGGGAGAAATAAACAAAAATGAGTAAAAGAGACCCATGAGTCAAGCAGGGTTTTTCTTACCTCCACAACTTATACCCTCATCTTAAAAGACTCAGGGTACAGGCCCATGACATAAATATGCATAAAAATGTATAGTTGCAAATTTAGTCCGGCTTTCGGAGGGGGAAAAACAAATTCTGGGTATCAGGGATCTCTAAGCTATGGGATGCCAACAGGATTTTCTAGGCTCAGTATACTTTATGTGGCTTGAGCCCTCTGCTCCATCCAAAATCTACTAGCAAGAAATGCTGCATATGTACATTAAAACTAAAACAAGTGCCTCTATGCAAACTGACACGGTAGGTGGCTGGGATCTCACCAGCACAGGGCTTTGTAATGTACCCAGATGCCCTACAACCAAAGTAAAAACACAATTTTTAAAAAGGGGGAAAGGACAGGAAACCTGGGTCTGAGACCCGGTATGCAAACGCCTGGTTACTAGGTTAATATTGTTTCTTCAAAAGATATAATCACACTAATAATTGGCTGCTATCCACAGTGGCTTGCAATCTACTATGTATTTTGGAAAGTGGTTTGTATGTCTTCCTGTCCTCTAGGGGTTCAGCACTATGGATAATACTCCAAGGGGCAGGGGCCTCTGAGTACTAGGTGATTTGATCATAAGGGACATAGACAGCTAGGTTTGCGAGAGGCATGCAAGCAACATGGTAACCTCCCCACTTGGTGGGAAGGTTGCGGGTGTCACATCATGATTTCTTTACCTTGCTGCGCTGTGTTTTGGTGTAATGGTAAAAGAATATATTGTACTCTCTGCGGCATTCTTCCTTCAGTTCATAGACTCCATGGCCTGATACGCCTGGTTTCCTTTATTTGAAAAGCATACAAACGATGCAATTATTTTCAGCAAGGCATTAAGGAGAACACAGAGTCATTTCATACACACAACATACAAAGAATCCTGCTGACTCCAACCAAGGGCCTATTCAAAGTGTTGGTGCTGGCCTTTAAAGCCCTAAACGGCCTCGGTCCAGTATACCTAAAGGAGCAGTTCCACCCCCATCGTTCTGCCCAGACACTGAGGTCCAGCGCCGAGGGCCTTCTGCCGGTTCCCTCGCTACGAGAAGCCAAGTTACAGGGAACCAGGCAGAGGGCCTTCTTGGTAGTGGCACCTGCCCTGTGGAATGCCCTCCTACCAGATGTCAAAGAGAAAAACAACTACCAGACTTTTAGAGGACATCTGAAGGCTGCTCTGTTTAGGGAAGCTTTTAATGTTTAATAGACTATTGTATTTTATTGTATTCTGTTGGAAGCCGTCAGAGTGGCTGGGGAAACCCAGCCAGATGGGTGGGGTATAAATAAATTTATTATTATTATTATTATTATTATTATTATTATTATTATTATTATTATTATTATTACATCTCGTTCACCATCCTGCTTCCCACAGTGACTAACTAGATGCCTAAGAGAAATGAGTAAGCAAGAAATGAGGACAACAGCAACCATTACTCAGAGGCATGCTGCCTCTATCCTGAATATCCTCACAATTCAAAGCCACAGGACATGTTAGGAATTTTGAAGGACAAACTGAGTGTGCACAGAACAGCACAGTGGCATCTAGCCAGTTTAATTTAGGGTGTTCCTTTGAACAGGCCACAGAATCCTCTGTAACATGCAAGTTCCTTCCACAGACACACAGTTCTTCGACAAGCTGATTTGTAAAACCCTTCCCTCTCAAGGTAAACAAATATGAAAAACCACTACTGAAACATAGCGAATGCTTTTGGAATCAAATGGATCACTGCTTCAACACAGTTTTCAATTCTTTCTGTAAAACTCTGAAAGCATATATACTTCAAATGTCTGGCTTCTTTATGTGTGGCAAACACATGAGAATGTTCCTCTTCAGCCAGGCATTTGGCTGATTAAAATTCTATGCCTTTCAAATGTGTTTGTGGGAAGAGGACTATTGGGTTTGTTTTTGTTTTAGTACAGTGGTACCGTGGTTCTTGAACTCAATCCATTCTGGAAGTCTGTTCAACTTCCAAAACGTTCACAAACCAAGGCACGGCTTCTGATTGGCTGAATGGCCCCAGAAACAATGCTGACAGCCAAAACACATGTTCGGCTTCTGAAAAACGTTCGCAAACCAGAACACTTACTTCCAGGTTTGCGGCGTTTGGAAGCCGATTTGTTCGTCAACTAAGCCTTTCGGGAACCAAGGTACCACTGTATGCATTTTGTGTTCTCATTTTGTATTTTTCTGTTGTGAACTGTCCTGTGATCTTCGGATGAAGGGCGGTATACAATTTTAATTAATTAATTAATTAATTAATTAATTAATTAATTAATAATATGCTATCACTATGCTTTAACTACTGATTTAAAAGGAAAAATAGCTTACTTGAATATGGCCACTTTGTGGATGACCTTCTCCAAACCAGTCTCATTGTTTTCCTGTTAAAAACATTTGATATGCTAAAGTAGTAAGAACAAACTATATATGGTGAAAAACAGTAAATTAAAAGCAAATCAAGCTGCCTAAGAATCAGTAGCCGATAAACATCTACAGATACCCAGATAAAACTGCATGTAGGCATTTGTCACCATGCTATTAATGCAGCAACAATTCAAATGAGAGCAAGGGCATAGGGAGCTGTGAAGCAGATTGTTATTAAAACAATCAGATTTTTCAAAATTGAAATGTTATTATGAAGGCCACTGTCTCTTTGCAAATAGTTAAAATATAATCATGTACTTTTAAACTGATTTATCCAAAATGACATGGACACATGGAGCTCCTAAAGGTAAAGGGGTAAAGGGACCCCTGACCATTAGGTCTAGTCGTGACCGACTCTGGGGTTGCAGCTCTCATCTCGCTTTAATGGCCGAGGGAGCCGGCGTACGGCTTCCGGGTCATGTGGCCAGCATGACTAAGCTGCTTCTGGCGAACCAGAGCAGTGCATAGAAACGCCGTTTACCTTCGCGCCGGAGCAGTACCTATTTATCTACTTGCACTTTGATGTGCTTTCGAACTGCTAGGTTGGCAGGAGCAGGGACCGAGCAACGGGAGCTCACCCCGTCGCGGGGATTCGAACCACCAACCTTCTGATCGGCAAGTCCTAGGCTCTGTGGTTTAACCCACAGCGCCACCCGCGTCCCTCATGGAGCTCCTAGTGTACGTGGTTTTTTGCAATCACAGCAATACTGAAGTTCTGTGTATAGAATGGTGTGTTTTGTTTTTTGCATGCCTGCACACCCACCCACACAAGCAAAAGAGAAAGAGTGCTACAAGGAGTCTGGATTGTCTCAGAAAAGGATATTAAACATTTCTGCTGAAAGAGGAACACAAGATAGAGGAAACATCAAGTACAGGAGGAACTTGAGCTGTGTTTCAATGATAATTTTATCATATACGCCCCTGAAGAGTTCTGTGGTAAAGCAATCTGTGAACCTTTCTAGATTAATAGAAATCAACGGAAGAAATCACTCACATCCTTGGGCAAAGATTTTGCGATAGCACTGTGAGCCATTGGTTCAATGCAAAGCAGATGAATAATTTCTCGCATAGTAACGTCATCTTTTGTCACATTACTGACTCCTGGCACATATCTTTCCCCTGGAAGCAAAAAGAGGAAGAAAGTAATCTCACATATATACAGTGGAATACATTTTCATGCATGCAAGAGATCATACTGTTATGATGATGGTTCCTAGACTAAAAATTCCTTGAAAGCGGCATGGAGCGCTGCAAGGGGATGCATGGGCAGGGCTGAATATATAGTAGGTTAGATAAAGAGGCCGAGAATAGTAAAGTGAGGTTACAGTCATACAAAATCTGAGGGCTCCTACACATACATACACACACACACACATACATACATATGTGTGTGCGCGCACACCCTCCCACCCACCCACCAACCTTCTCTCCATCCAAGCAAGCAAAATATATCATCACAGTTCAAGAACACATTTCAGCAAGGAAAAGCACTTGGGAGGAGCGAAGAGAAGCAGAGCCAATGATAATGATATGGAGAGAAGCCGGAGGATAAGACAAAGATGCCTGGAAGCATTTGCTCCATGGGCTGGAGGTTCCCCACCCCTGTTCTATGTCCTATCCCATGGGTGGGGAACTGGATCTAGCCAGTAGGACAGATCGTTTTCTCCACGAACCCTCATGGGCCAAATCACCTTTTTCACATATGGAGTCTTCAAAAGCCCCTTTCAAAGCACAGCCTATCCCTTAGCTTGGTGATGAGCCAGCTGTTTTTATTTTGGTTTGGGTTTTTTTTGTTTTTTTGCATTTTTTCAGTCTTCTCTCTATTTCCTGTTACTTCTAATGGTCCCATGGTGAATTTTCCTTCCATTCCTTCTTGATTTTGCTCTAGTTTCGGAAGGATAACTGCCTTCTGTCCAAGCTAGTTTTGAAACCCCAGCACTGGATCAGTATTAAAAAATGTATTACCCAAAAAGGCATTTAGTACAGTGCACCCCACCTAACCACAATCGTAGCTGTACACATGATTTTCAGTTTTTATTGAAAGAAAATACTTTTCATTCACTATACAAATGCTCTGTCTGCCATTGTCTTCCATCAGCCACTTCCAGAAGCCCATGTATACAGTATTCACATGTACTGTTTAAAGAAGTGCAGTGCTGCCACAACCATCAACAGCCACTGGAAACCCAACTTTTCACAATGGCATGTGCAGACTATTCAATGAGCTGCCTATGCATACATCACAGCTAGGCTATTCCTTGGAGATACATAACCACACTGAATAGCTGAAGGTAAATCTACATATGTTTGCAAAGGAAATGAACCTTTTTAAGGGCCTAAAGAACCAGCTGATGGTGGAAGAAGGGGAAAAAGGGACAACATTAAAAGGTAGCTCATAATTAACCCAGATTAGATATGCCACCTAACACACTTGTGTTAAGTGTGATGGTTTCAGATATTAACGTTTCCATTACTGGAGAACCTATTACATATTCTAAACAACCTCCATCTTTTCTATAAAAAAAAACAATTTTCCTTACCCACCACGTAGATAAGAACTTGAAGCATCTCTTCTATTAATGTGTTACACTGCTTATTCAAATCCTGTAATATTTCAAGAAAGCACAAATGAAGTTCTTGGAAAATGTAATTATGTGAAATAGTGAAGCCTGAGGTTTTCTGAAGCACTCGAAAGCATATTAAGCTGACTCAAAGCTTTATGAACAGAAAAATAACTGGAAAAATAGAGGGTGGAATCTAGTTGGTGCCCTTGAATTCACAGAAGGGCTTTTGATACCGCACATGTCTCTGAAAACAGGAAAAGTGGGGAGGCTATTTTTGCCAATTCCTGCTTCCCACAGCAGCCCCAACCGCCACCCAAAAATCAGCTCCAGAGTGTTAGGTAAACATGGAAGCAGCAGGGAAGCAGTAGAAAGGGCAAACTGCCAACCATCCCTTTCCTGTTTGTGAATGCATCGTGTAATGAATATAGGAGTTGCTCGTGCATAAGTTGCCGCCACTCCTGGCTATGTTGCCTTGTTAAACCTTTTCTGTCTGGACAGCCCTTCACTTCGTGGCTGCCTCAGTCGATAGCAGAATCCGTCAGTGGGCGTTTCTTAAACCTTTTCCAGCATAAAAGCTGTTTGACCCCAAGTCTCCTCCTACTCTCCCTGCGCGGAAGTCTTCTGCGCAGGGAGGGTGTGGGTAGCGGAGGACCCGTGCTCTCCTCGCTGGTCTCCGGCAAGGAGTCCTGGAGCCCCCTCGCCGATTCCCCCATCTGCCCCCCCTTTATCCCTGGTGTTACGCTGATTTCCTTCCCCAGCTGATGAGCCGCCTCTCTCCCTGCTGGGCCCTTCTCCAGCATCGCTTGAGAGCCTTGCCTCCGCCTCTAGCTCCGATGTCAGTTCCCTGACACATCGGCTGGGTCGAAGGTCCTTACATGACCACAAGGGCAGCAACTGGATTCCACCCAGTATTTAAAAGTTCCCCCACCAGAACTCATGTCAGAAAATTAAGCCTACACACTGGGTGGAAATAATCTAAAGAAAAGAATCAAAGAGAAGGGAAGGGAAGGGATAAGTTCTATTTTTAAGTTGTAAAGCTGCAATAATTTATGGTATAGAAAGTCTATGTGATTTAAGAAAGTCTCTTCAGTGGAAATTACTGTTTTTAGCAAAATATTGCAATTTCATTGAAGGAGATAGAAACAGTGGGTTTCCACATGCTTATGATTTCAATGGTGAAAATTAACAGCACAGAGCTCTGTACCTGGTCTTTGGTTGGCACAATTCTCTTAAAGGCATCAAGCAGTTCATATCGTTGGAGTACAAGCAAGAGGAAACTGTTTGGATCCATAAGTGATGCCCCAATCTATCAGAGATATATACATTCAATAGCATTAGAGAATAGAGAATATAGGCAACACACAACACGCTGTTACTATAAGGCCAAAGAAATTGCAAACATACTCACCTGAAGGAAAATTATATCCTTATCATACATTTCTTCTCGACATTTAACATCCTGATAATAAAACATCTGAAAGGAAATAAAACCTTTTAAAACGTATATAGAGTGATATGATAGCCAACGTGATATGATAGCCATGTTCAAATATATAAAAGGATGTCATATAGAGGAGGGAGAAAGGTTGTTTTCTGCTGCTCCAGAGAAGCGGACACGGAGCAATGGATCCAAACTACAAGAAAGAAGATTCTACCTAAACATTAGGAAGAACTTCCTGACAGTAAGAGCTGTTCGACAGTGGAATTTGCTGCCAAGGAATGTGGTGGAGTCTCCTTCTTTGGAGGTCTTTAAGTAGAGGCTTGACAACCATATGTCAGGAGTGCTCTGATGGTGTTTACTGCTTGGCAGGGGGTTGGACTCGATGGCCCTTGTGGTCCATTCCAACTGTATGATTCTATGATTCTAGAGCTTCATATACAAAGCTGTCCTCTTTGGCATAGGCATTCAATTCAGCAAAACACTACTCCTTCCTCCCCTTAACTTTGCTATAAAAAGTTTTCAGCTAGCACATTTCGGATACTGGCAATATCCCCTAAAACTGCATATGATAAAACCTCTTGGCTACAATCCAGAGAAAGACCAGCAGAAGGTGGCCAAAAGGTGACTCCCTTCTCCAACTCCTCACTGAAAGAAGCTTAAGAAGATTTTCTTAATTTTAGGAGATCCCTTATTTCCTCTAGAATTATAGCCCCCACCATTCAGGATCATTTCTGTCTTGTACTTTAGGGACAGACAACTATAATATCTACAGTATTATTGATCAGATTTTTATCCTGTCCTTCCTCCAAGGAACTCAAAACAGCACACATAATCCCCTGCTTGTATTCTCAAAACAACTCTATTAAGAGTTGGTGACTGGCCCAAGGTACCTAATGTACCCTTTCTACCTACTGAATAAGCCCTGGAGTAAGTTTTTGTCCACTAATTTGCTTGCAATACTTATACTGGCAACTTAGCCTCTGTGGGATATATAGCACTACATGCGAGAATATATTTGTAGTGAAATTTGGTTTGGTACCTGGCTTATCAGAGACAGCCCATTCCTTCTCCACATTTCGGCAGCAACCTGAGCAACCAATACTAGACAACGCAAAGGATATTCCACCAACATCTGCACCTGGAATTCTTCCTAAAGGTTTTTTTTAAAAAATTGATTGTGTTAAAACAACCGGCATTTGCATAAGGAAATCAATTGCTACAGATAAGTTAGTAAAAAAGCGGGGCGGGGTTTTCTCTGCTATCGTTAAAAGAAAAATACAACAAAAGGTTAGAGGCAGAATTAAATTGCACTTTATTATGCTAGGCTCTAACACTGTACTGTGTGGTTTCAGCCAAGTCAAGTCAGTATTCATTCAGTGTTCAGCCACTACAGCCTTCCTTAAGCAAGATGACTAATGATTCCATATTGTCAATTATTGATGGGAAACAGCATCAATCTTTTTTTGCAGAATAATTAGTTATATTTAGCAGCCAATAACTACCTACAACAGGGTACTGCAGTTTAAGATCTCCTGCCATTAAGAGCTTATTTGTATCCTTTATTAGCTCTCTGCTACATTTATATCCCACCTTCTTTCTATGGAACTCAAGACGCCGTACCTGGTTCTTCCCCTTCCCATTTTATCCTCAGAATAGCTTTTTGAGGCAAGTTAGGTTTAGAGGGAATGGCTGGCTAAAGCTCACTTAGTGATCTTCGTCACTGGGTAGGGAACTGAGCCTGGAATTGGATCAGGGAGACCCAACAAGTTAACCACTAGACCCCAATGACTCTCATAACTGGCTGAACTTTCAAATATTATTGAGTATCCAGTGGAGATACTTACAGATGTTATGAATTCTTGGAGTCTGGAGATTACATCTGTTTTGCTCAACTGTATGTGCAGACCTAGGAAATACATTAACAGTAATGTTTGTATCAATTTGTAAGTTACAAGATGCATTTGTATGCTTGTTGTCTAAATACAGGCTTATACAGTGGTACCTTGGGTTACATACGCTTCAAGTTACATACGCTTCAGGTTACAGACTCCGCTAACCCATAAATAATGCTTCAGGTTAAGAACTTTGCTTCAGGATAAGAACAGAAATCGTGCTCTGGTGGCGCTGCGGCAGCAGGAGGCCCCACTAGCTAAAGTGGTGCTTCAGGTTAAGAACAGTTTCAGGTTAAGAACAGACCTCCGGAACGAATTAAGTACTTAACCCGAGGTACCACTGTAATTAAGCTCTCTCCTCACTAACTATGATCTGTGGCCAAGAACCAACATTGGCCAGATAGCTTAATCACAAGCCATGTTTCAGAGAGCATGCAAAGTCCAACTTTGGCTTAGCTCAGTGAAGTGTGGGAGAAAATGGACTCAGGAGGAACTAAGCAGCTGCAAGATCCTCTCTGGGAGCCCGCACATTTTCACAGTCCAGGTAAGTAATAGTTTGGCTTACTATGCCACATGCACCAAGCCGTAATAAATTTATACATGCTGTGAAGAGATACTTTCTGCTCTCTGCTGTATTAGAAGCCAGTCACCCAAACAAACTGACTGGCAAGTAGATTCAGAACAGCAAAATAATTTTTTCCTTTACAAGAACAGGAATTCAAAATGGTGTTATGAGCTTAGATTGTAAAGATGATTTGAAAAATTCACGCAGGAGAGATCTTACAGTAGCTATTGTTATCCATGATAGTTAAAAACAACCTCCAGGTTCAGAATGCTTCTCAAAATGTGAGCAGGAACTGACTGCAATTCTAACAAGATGCAAGCACAGGACACTCACCAGCAAGCATCCTGGACAACGGTAGATGTATGCTGACAGGATCTGCAGACACCCTGAAGCGCTTGCTTTCCAAAGTATGGCCACATAAATGAATCACTGTCTTGTCCCATGAATAATTACTTGCACCACATCTCAATACTGTTGCATGGCATTCCTTGTAAGCCGTCAACAACAGTGCTTCCTAGAATGGACAATATTTTTATAATTATATTTAAATATACAGCCTTATTTTTTCTACTTCAATTTAACTGTGCTAAAAAAAATCCTGCTGTCTCATTTCTATGTTTTAATACAGGTCCTGCATTTTATTTTTGATCAGCGGCAATGGAATTGTGCATTGCTATATGTTTAAAATAAACCTAATTCCTAAGAAATTTGATTACTAATCATCCTGTGAGAATATGGATTGTTCAGTTGCATCTCTTAGGAACAACTTTCTAGTCATTTTTTCTGTCACAATTCTGGTCAACCACACGTAAATATAAAAACAGAACTGTCTTTTCCAGATGACTTTCAGATACTTTGCTGCTTAACTATATGTTTTCAACTCCATAGCTTTATGAATGATCTGCATCTCCAGAAGCCACTTTTCAGCTTTCTATATAGAGGATTGTGAAAATAAGTAGGAGACTTTCAAAACAGATTTTGAAACAACAAGCTTAGCAAAGATTCAGATCATCAGCCAAATCCAGAATCTGTATCTTCTCACTATTCAGTGTTGTTTATCATATACAGCGGGCCCAGAACTTATGCTCACTTTACATATGCAATTGCAACGTTACAAGGGGTGGGGTTGGTGGTTGGTAGGTAAATAAATAAATGAACGGGGGAAACCCGCCATTTCCTGCCCCCCATTTATTATTCCCTCCCCTGCACACCCAGTGGGTTTTCCATGCTTACCAGCCTCTGGGATGCTCCCAGAGCCACCTTCCCAATGTCCGGCAAGCAAGGTGGCGCCTTCCTTGCCAGCCTCTGGAAATGAGATGTGAGGGCTCTGGAAGCATCCCAGAGGCTGGTATGGAAAGTCCGCCTCGCATACCGGGCCTCCTATGACCTTTCCAGAGCCTGGTAAACAACCCTCCACCTTGCAGGAGGGCAGTTCCAGGGGTTCCTGACTCTGTGCGATTTTGCAGACCCCCCAGAACCAAACCCTTGTGTATGGGGATGGGCCAACTGTATCACGTCCAGCTTCAATTAGGAGGGAAATATTCTTTCTTTCTCTTTTTTGCTAAATACAAATACTTCCACAGATCCTTCCGAGTAAATATCAATTGAAATTATCATAGCAAAATTTTGCTATGTGAACTTTTAAGCGTTCAAGGTAAAAAAGATTCATGGGTTAAAGTTGAAGCACCAGGCTTGTCAAGGTCATGGGGAGTGGTATGCTCACAAGGGACCTCCAAAGATTTGACTTTGCTCCATAAACAAGTATTTGTTTCTACAGATAATGCTGCACTTTTATTGAAACAGGCTTACGTCGCAGGCGCACCACTCCTGAAACATCAGGAGAATAATCTTCAGTTGCATCTGGATGACAATGGCTGCTTCCCAATCTGGATCCACCTCAATGTGCTGGCCAACTTGCCTTTTTATTTCCTCCATGCCCTGCAATGATATCCCCGCCCCAAACAGTATGTGACTAAACTGAAGCTTGTATCAGACAGATGTTCAAACCATGATTCTAAGCAAACAGAAGTAAGCGCCAACTAAAACAAGGCCATTTATATTTCTACAGTCTGGATAATTAATTAATAAGGTTTATTTACTGCTTAATCAACAGGAAAACTCTAAGCAGTTATGGTGTATGTTTTAATAGCATCCCAAATTATATACATATGTAATTGTGCTTGTAAAATCCAGAGCTCTGCTGAATAAAGTTAATTCATACTCACCTGAAACTGATTTTCTTTAAAACATCTGAGAAGAATGATTATGAATCATATTAGGACAGCACATTGATATTGTTTTGGGCATATGGGCAGGTTCATAATACAGTAGCCATATATATGTAGCAAATAGCAAATTAGAGATGTATATATTATATACTGTACCTGCATGCAAATAAGAATCTTCAGGAAAGAACGGAACCCTTCCAAAAACTGTTCTCGCAGTTTGTCTGTCCACACTGTAGGCTTACTGATTAAAATATACCTGTTGCAAAAAAAGTTGAATTTCAGAAGTCTTTTCCAGACAAAGCAGGCTTTAAATTGGGGTATGGGGCTGGAATCGTATGTGGCTGGGAAAGATTTTGAAACTCCTTTGAGGAAATACCCACTGGTGCAGCAATAAAATGGCTAACACACTTGCAAAGCTAAGCAGGGTCCAGGATGAATTCAAACTGGATGGGGGACTGTGCGCTGAGATTCCTGCGTTGTAGGGGGTTGGACTAGATGACCCTCGGGATCCCTTCCAACTCTAGAATTTCTATGATTTCTCTCTCTTGGAAATAGTGACAGCCTGGCTGAAATGTGGAAGAACAAGCTGACCTTGATCACTGATATCCTCTTGCACAACTGTGTCTGCACTAGGTCTACCCAGAAAAGGGTGACATAAAACACAACACAAGAGAGAGATTGTTTTTTTAATAGATATTGATCAGTTTGTGACATATAGTAAGGAAGTATGCCCTGATGGTGGTAATGACAGACACATAAATAATTATTCTCCACTGCCAGTGAATTGTGCCAGTAATTGGTTCTAGAATGACAAAATGGCCAATCTAATTTCTGACCATGATTCTAAATTTCGGTTGAGACACTGAATAGCGGGCTACGTCTGACCAGGCAATGCTTCATTTATATTCATTTGCCTAAGGTTGTAGTTGCATATCCACAATATGATTCAGTTCTAATGTGGCATGTTTTGCAATGCTTATCCCAGACACAAACACTTTTCTGCAACATGTAAAGAGCGAGGTAGGATAAAACAAATATTATTGCCTAACGAAGCACGTACTCATCTCCACAAACAAGAACACTTACTTGAGGTCATATATGACTGCATATACTCGACCCATTTTCTCTTGGCTGTAATCCTGGAAGTTGAATTTGCCATTTTTATCCAGATATTTGGGGAGCTCTTCAAGCAGCGTCTCTGTTATGACAGAGATTACATTTTGCTCTTCAATGAGGTGGCGGGCCTGCGAGGGAAGCAGTAACAATTGTTTTTATTTCATTTTCTATTTTATTCAAAAAAGGTAAAACCTTCAGATGTATTGCTGCTTTATGTACAGAAGTACAGTGTAGGCACAGGGAGCCACTGGCCCTCTGGATTTGTTGGACCTCTCACCAGTCTCAGCCATCTTCGTCAGGGATGATGGGTTACAAAGTGTATTTTGTCTTCTGTCTTTGCAAATCAAATTTGCCAGCAAGGCTTAAATAATTAAACTGCTTTGAGTTTGTTTGTTTTCTACCATCAAACAGCATATAAATATGTCAGCACACCACCAAAAATTTGGCTTTTGGGGTGGGCTTCAGCACATAAGAGAGTGAACGCATAAACGACTATAAAGGTTATTTGCAAGATTTCTTCTCACATATTGTTTATTGTTTCCACTGTATGATGCCAGACCAAGTCAGATAGGAATACAAATAAGCAATGTATCTTAAGAAGAATTCAACCAAGTCTTTCTTTGGAAAATTTCTTGCAGTGTCCAAGTTACCTACAAGTATTGTGATTAAAACAATACAAAAAGTTCTTTATATACTCAGATGATTGGCTGTACGTACCAATGTAGGAACGGTGAACATCTGAACTGAAAGTGCTGTCACAGAAATTTGCCTTTCATGATCATCACTGATGTATTCGCTCTGTAGTTTTTTGTAATGCTGTGAAGAGAAGAAAACGCAAAAAAGTGATTGCCTGGCAGGAACTTAAGGCCAGAGGCACGATGAGGAGAGCATACGGTACATGAAATCCCTGCCTTCCAGCAGGAACATACACTATTTCACCAGACAACCCAACTGTGACGGACCAATGTTCTTTCCTTTTTAAATTTAAGACAAAGAAAGACTCTGTTTGGACCACTAGGCAGCATGGTTCTGCTCGTGTCTTCCATGACTGCAGTAGTCGGTTGGACACTCCCACACTTTCAACGTACAGCACAGGCAAGTCATCTTTGGCACAAGGTAACAGAGTGATCTTATCGGCCAAAGAATGGGGAAATCTTCTCTGTAGATGCTTTGAGCACATTAATTCAATGGCAGTCATTTAGATGAACACTGTTTCTACCTCAGGACTTTGATGAAGTTTGTTGTAAAAGTCCCCCCACCCCAAAATTCAACTTTGAGTGATGCTAATGATTGCTGAATCTCACTGAATTTTCTCTTTGGGGAGGACCTTTAATGAACTCATTTAATGAAGAATTTAATCTCTGCTGTATGTTTATTATTCTATTATCAGTTTTGAACACGTGCCAAAAAACTTACAAATGCTTAAAATAAATAAGAAGTAAACAAAGGGTTTAACAACATTATCATCATCATTTATTAAATTTATATATTGCCCTTCATCCGAAGATGGCAGTTTACAGAACTGGATATAGTGTTGGATGCCCAACTCCCGTCAGCCCCAGCCAAGATAGCCAGAGGTCAACGTGGCGGCAAAGCTGGGGCTGCATGGTGTATCAGCACAGTCAGTTTGATGCTTTTGCCAGTCTACCACCTTGCCCCACCCCCTCTCACCTCTGCCTCCTAGTGAGTGGCAGTGATGCTGCTGCCATATTGCTATGGCTCTGCTCCACTCGGCAAGCTGCAGTCAATATTTTTTTTTAAAGGCTTTGCAAAACATACCTTGCTATTATAAAGGTGAAAAGTAACAGGAGAGATAAATTACCTTAACAAATTCCATGGCAAACCTTTTTTTGTACTCCATTTCCATGAAAAAACTGCTGAAGATTAGTTCATGCAAGATCTTCCTGGCTCCTGAAAAATTCAACGGTTCATGTTTACTCCCATAAGAAAAAGAGAATGAATATCTAATTATAAGAATATTTTGTTCCATTTTACAAAATGCAATGTTTATCTCAATAACGGAGTAAGTAATAACAGTGCTTACATTTCGAAATATACACAATTGCCAAATGTACAATTGCCAAGTATAGTCCAGTTGGGAAACCATATTTGTTTGAAAGCCTAGACATCAATCTTTTTTAAAAATTTAAAAAGTAGCTGTCAGACTATTTCCAAATATCAAAGTATCACTCATCTTAAACTGAATGGCAGACACTGAAGGTTTAATACATCACAGCTAATTGTGAAGAAGCTCAATTAACATCAATTCAACTTACCTTTGTAAAGTTTTGCATCCCAAAGCATCAATGTGCTTATAAGACAAGGTTTCTCTGAATCAATTTCTTCTTTTAGACATATTTGACAAAAGATCTGACGAAAGTCACCTAAAATAGAGTAACATAATCTGGATGGGTTATTGGAATGATTGTGGCCTGCTTAAATGTTGTATTCTTTTGATTAAAAAAAAACTTTTGCCAATAAATCTTCAGATGTAACAGAAGAGTATCTCTATTCTGAAATCAATTCCTTACTTTTGCAAGGACCCCACCTCATTGCTGACCCTGTATTGCCATGTTTATCTTTCAATCAATATTATTTCTTTTGAAATAAGAGTGTAAAGTGTCTAGAACTACTATTGCCTTCCATATTTGAGATGTTATTCTGGACCAGCTTTGAACAAACAACACCAATAACTTACGACTGCTTATTCAATTTCCAACCCTGCCTCCATCGTAAGGTCCCAGGGCAGCTTACAACAATTTTAAAATATAATATTAAAATCAGTTTAAGCAAACTCATGGTATTTATGCTAGCCACTTTTATTCTGAATTAAAAGCAGCCATGAGGAGCACATGAATTGATAATTAGGAACATGGCCTACAAGAACATACCCCAGCTAGCCATCACCATATAATGGAATATTTATTTCTGGGTCAGCCAGGGACAAGAAGACCAGAATAGCATTACTTTCGCTACCTCAGAAAAACACAAGGAAATTGAGGCTTGAATTCAAGTGAATAGAAATATTTCCGAAACACATCTGTGAGTTTTATATCTGGACATTTTGTAAGATGCAAATCCTTAGTATAAAATGTTTGCACATGAAAAATGATTTTTAGTATCAATAATAGCTTTGGACATTTAAGAAAGACTGGTCCTGCAATTACATATACTGCTAAGGAAAGAATTCTCTTGTCAATGTTTCGGCATTTGATTATGATACAGAGCAATTTAAGGCGCTTACTTGAGTAGCTCATAAGTTTGTTTAACCAGGAACCAAGACGCAGAGCAAATTTCTGGTGAGCCATAATATCAGCATGAAGAACCTTAACATTTAGGGGACCTTGGGAAACGTTGTTCGAATGTTTCTAGAAGATAAAAAAAAGACATTAGAATGAGTGGATATTAACTGATTCTTTGATCTTGCCTACCTTTTCCTGTCATCTTCTCTATCATGCCATTTGTACTTCCAAACAAGGAAAAGAGAGGACAGCTGGAACAGTTGGAGCGCAGTGTCTTAATTGATTAAATGTTACAAAAGATGCAGGATAAGAAAAATCTGAAAAGGTCAAGAATGATTCGAAGTCTTTGCATTTGTAAAGGAACAGAACAATTATTCAGTATTAACTAGGTATAATTGACACATTTCAGGAATTTACCTTAATCTCTTCTTTTGCTTCCTGGCAAACAGCATATGATCCTGCCTTGACAGCCTTCCGGCCCTGAATAATTAGAAGAAGTGACATATTTAGGTCAGGTAATGGCAGAACTTGATCTTATAACAATATGTAAACAAAGGCAAGACTGAACTAAGGATGTTCAACTGTTTCATAAGCAGCTAATGATATTGCATGGTTTCAACTCTTTATCTTTGGAGATTTCACTAGGCTGATGCACCCTATGGTGTGGGCGCATTTAGAATATTGTTTGTACTGACCCAGTTGTAATGTTGTGGTGTGTAGCAAAATTTCCATGGAAGGGTAAGGGCTCGGTGTCAGAGCATTTGCCAAAGGTCCCAGATTCAATTCCTGGAATTTCCAGGTAGGATTGAAAAAGACGCCTGTCTTAAACCCAAGAGAGCTGTCCCTAAACAGTGCAGACAATACTGAGCAAGATGGACCAATGGGATGCCTTAGCTTAGTGTAAGGCAGCTTCATGTCTCTCAAAACAGGCCCTAACCCTGAAGAGTGTTACTGCATGGCCCAATTCATTCCAATGAATCCTTCCCTCATGAGTCATTGCCCAAATCTACACATAGATAGATGTAGATGACACAGCTATACATATACATATTCCTGCTGAGATTTCCCTTGATAAAAGACACTCCTTTCAATATATATTTCAGGTAACTGCCTGGAAAAGTAGGATCACGATATGGAGTGCCACAAGCAACATCGCACACCAAGTGATATTGCTTCAGAGAGAGGAAAATGCTGTCATGCTCCACCAAGAGGCAGTGCAATGCCAATACTGTTGGGAAATGGTGACGTTCTTTTCCTCTCTCTTCTCATCCGTGGAAATAATCCCTTATCTCCAAAACACAATTGTTACAGGACACGGTGGCAGGAATGTGGCAAACCCACAACCACAGGGTACAGTCAAACCTTGGTTGTCGAACGGCTCCGTTTTCAAACGTTTCTGTTCCCGAACGCCGAAAACCCAGAAGTAAATGCTCCGGTTTTCGAACGTTCCTCGGAAGTCAAACGTCCAACATAGCTTCCGTTTGAATGAAAGAAGCTCCTGCAACCAATCAGAAGCCGCGCCTCGGTTGCCAAATGTTTCGGAAGTAGAATGGTCTTCAAGAAGAGATTACGTTCAAAAACCGAGCTTTGACTGTATTAGCTGATAACTCTTATTGTTTTCTCACTTACCACTTATGAAGCATTTTGGCTTTTCTTGCTAAGTAATGGAAGCAAATGATGGACCACAACAGTACAATTGGCTCTCTCTCAACTGGGCTACAATATGGTACAGTTGTAACCGGAATGGTGCATACTACCAACCTCTTTATCTATAGCAGCAGTATATATCTGGGCTTCTCCAAGCTCACAGCCAAGAGTTCTTTGTAGGCTATAGATAACATGGTCATAAGAATGATGTTCATCATTGAAAAGGACACAGTAGTATTTGTCCAGCTTCTCTCTACTGGGAGGAAACCAAAATATCATTCTAACAAGAGAATACTAAAATAAACTCCAACATACATATTGGGCAACAAAACAAACGTAAGCCATTAAGTAAAAAAGGGACAAGCAATCAAATTGGAGGAATTGCTTAAGCTCTGATTTACATAAATGTTCTTGTTTACATTAGAATAGCTACTGATTCCGAAGTAAGGAATGTCTTACTTGCGTCCCAGACCACTTTCTCATCTACCCCTTGGTTGAGGTTGACTTCAAAATATTCTTTCATTATTTTTTTACCTTTCTCTCTTATTTCTATATTGTTTAATAGTTCTTTGTTTAATTTACATCCACGATGTGAGCTCACCTCCCCATGTAAAGTTAACATTATTGAATTATGGTTCAAGAAGGTCCTTGGTAGTATCAGAGATAATTCAGCAGATAATCAGAGATAATGACAGCAGACCGTCACTTTCCTACCTTCCTGTCCCTTATCATTGTTGTTGTTTTCAAACGCAGTCATGCCTCTCACTAGTCTGACTAGTCCTTTTGGCTTTCCTTACTAAGTAACTGAATGACTCTGCTTTATTTTCTAAGGTTTTACCACTTATAGGCAAGTAAAACACTTGCCACCAACTCCAGCACATCACTTACCTAGTTATAAGCTCTGGAGGCAGCTCCTTCTCTTCCTCCCAAACAGTCATATCTACAATATATTTTATCACTGAAGGGAACATTTTTCTTGCTTGCGCTATTAGCTCTTCATTCAACTGGCATTCCACATTCTACAGGGGGGAAAACGCTAATATGAATTAAGAAATCCTGTGCAATATTAATCTGTTGAACATAAGGAACACTCTTCCTCCAACTGTTGTTACAATAATCTGAATAATGGGAATTTAATAAAAAGCTTAAAAATATATAAATGCAGCACTCTGAAAATAAGTGAGCGGTTATTTATTTATTAAAAAATATTTTTATACTGCCTCTCATCTTAACATACACTCCCATAACAGCAACAAGTACATCATGAAGTGTGAGGTCTTACAATATCTGTTTTCCAATATATTACAGGCAGGTGTGTTACCTCTTCCGTGCTTCCTGCTGCTCCAGGCTCATGATTTGTACACAGCGGTCCAGTCTTCCATGCTTCTGTATCTCCACAATCACAAAAACCTCCTCCAGTAGAAGTGTGCATCTGAAACAATTAAGGCCATCAGATACAAGGTGTTACTATTAGTACAAAAATCCCTACATGATTTGGAATCAGTTTACCTGAGAGGTCGCCTTCCCCCTTACATTCCCACTCAACCACTTTATTCTGTGAAACTGGCACTCTTACAGGTGCCACATAATACTCGTTCCACATTTGTAAGAAATGAATCTCTGTGACATTCCCACAATTTGGAATTCCCTGCCTACTGATGTAAGGCAGGCCTCTTTTCAAACCTGCTGAAAACAGGCAAGGCTAATCAGATACGTAGAATGTTTCCATGTATTTTCACCAGTCTTTCGCTTATCGCTGATTTTATTTATTATCTGAATGTTTTAAATAGCTGTTTTTACTAATGACTGTATTGTTTTATCCTTTTTGTAAACCTCTTTGAGGTTTTGGGTGTTGGTTTTGTTACGCCGTCAAACACATTTTATTAAACAAATAAATGTTAAATAAATAAATAAAAATAAAAATTTGCACCCAAAGCCCTTTTAGAACACTATGCTCAAGTATGTATTAGCATTATGTGTGTGAGCAATAACGAGCCTCAGGCTTGGGTGCTCTCTCTCCTCCTCTGGCAGAGCCACAAAGAGATTGTAAGTTTTCACTTTTGTTTTAGAAACATGAGGAAACTCTGCTTAGTTTAAACTATGGTTTATTCGAAAGAAGCCAAAATCATAACTCAGCATCCCATTTTCCCAGGTGCTCTTCTGACTATATGTTCAACATACCATGGTGCAAGCACTGAAACTTTGCCCCATATGACTCCTTCCACCACTCCCTCCATTTTAGCTTTCCTCACCAGTGTGAAATTAGGTGGAGGCTGCAGATTCCATACTCTTGCATTAGAGTCCATATGACCATACTTGACTGAACAATTCTCCTGCTCCTATCAACCCACTCCCTGATCCTACAGCAGTAAAAATGAGGATTGATCTCTATGAAAAAACTACCATCTACTAAACATCATGGATGATGCAGATCTAAGGAATACAAAGGATTCCGCCCCCCTTGGTATTCTACCCATTTTCTTTCCTATTCCTTCTATTTCCTTCCTTAATTGCAATAAAGCTTCTTGGGTTTGACTGCATACTTTTATGATGCACCACACTTTTATGCTAACTAAACGCTTTGACCAAGAGAAAACAGGCTGAACTCGTTCAGCAGTAACCGGGGAGATAGGAGTTGAAAGTTTCATCAAACTCTCAAAATTCCTTTTGTTCAGAGGTTCGGGGAATTGAGAGGCAGTGGTAGATATAGGCCGAGATGTCACCAGCCAGGCAAACCTTCAATGCAGTTTGAGCAATCTCCACACCAACCGCTGAGATTTACAAAGCTACTGCAGGTGTGTAGAAGGGCTTGGGTATATCACTTTACTTTTTTCTTTCAACAAATCCCCACGCCATCTCACAAATTGATTTGGTAAGTCTTCAATTACAAAAATGGTTTGGTATGTGGCATGGAACCCGCTGTTCAAGAAAAACAAGCCCCCAACCGCTTCTCAATAGTGGAAAAAGTTGCAGTGTTCTTTAGAGCTCAGTCTGTATGTTAAGAATTCAACTGCTAAGACACCTAGTCAGAGTTTATTAGAATTCTGGAATTTAGGAAAGCAATTAGACTAGTTCTCCCCAAGTCATAAACTAGTAACTAAAAACATATTCAGAGCCTGAAAACAAATCTATGAATTCGAGTCGTCTTTGCATAACCTTATTTCACTATGTATAACCCTTATTAGAAAGCACAAGGGATTATTTGGATGATTTGCTTAAAATTATTTTTTACCGATGCTTAAGCAGATTAAACAATACCTTGGAGCCTGGAGGAATTTAAACTTCTTGACCCAGGGCAGGGCAGGCAAAGTTAAAATGGTTGCTGTGCCCAGGCTCCTGTTCATTTTCCAAGTGCTCCTTATTTTAATTCCAAGTAAAACTATTAAAGGCTGGCAATCAGCTCTCAACATGTTCATCTTGCAGGCCCGTAAAGCAAAACTTGCTACGTCTCTCATTTGCCAAGTCAAGAGCAGGAGGATGGGGCTTCCCCAACCTACAAACTTATTTTGATGTGATGCAGTTATGCCAGATGATCCCACAGTTAACCACTGATGACGTTAAATGCTGGATTGCCATCAAGAGCCAGGAATCAACTTCCTGGCTGGCTGCTCTCCCTTGCCAACCAAGATTATGGCTGTTATTGCGAAACCTGGGAAACTAGTTGTATGCTGAGAGTCTGGTGTAGATGGAGAGGGAAGTTGGTTTCCTCTCCATCTCCACTGACTCCCTCGCCTTTTCTTCATCATTATAAGGAAGTAGACAAACTAGCCTTGCGCAACAAGTTGTGAGAGCAAAAAATAGATTCGTTGAGCATCAAACATATCTCTCATTTTATTAAAGATGAGGAATTACAGACTGGAGGCAGATCTTTGAAGAGGTTTGAATCTCAGGGTATCCAAGGGTTCTCAGAAGGGACTTGTTTCAACACTTTATGCTCTGGCTTCTAGACTTTCAATTTTCTCCCTTTGAAAACCTTTGATTAGCATGGGGAGGCTGATGTAGCCTTAGAAATCGATCTCTCACAATAGTCTAGAATGTGGTCCTCTAAACCTTTCATTTCAGTTTCAGCTCTGGTAGGGAAAATTCATTAAATACAGAAATGGTTTTTACCCCAGTACGTTTAAGCCATGTGCTAAAAGGGTGCTTCCCATTTTGCTGGTGGAGTTGCAATGTGAAAGGCTCAGTGGTTTTTGAACTCAGCACCACCACCAGACCAAAGATCTATAGGTCTATCCTGTTGGCTATTTGCAGTTTAGTAGCGCTGCAGAGAGCTTGCTAGGGAGACCATGCATTAAAAAGGGACTCAAAAATAACTTAAACAAGGTTTTAATAACAAAAACAAAAGCTCCTTATACACTAAATACATCAACAACAAACTAGACCCAACCACCAACCCATCCCCCAGGGTAATGGGAGAGCTAGGTGCTGCTCCTTATATACTATACCCAATTGCTGACACAACCTGATTAACACAACTCAGCAGCACCTGCTATGTTTCACAGCTGCAAGACTGGGTCTCGTTATTTGCCTTGGCCCTGGCTCTTAAAGACATACACAACTTGTGAAATAAGAATGAACCTTCACATTTTAAAGTGACCATTCAACATATCCAGGTTGTGCTTACTTTCCACGTTTGTGGGAGATAATTCCAATTTACATAGCAAGATACTGATAACTCATTTGCTAACAGCTGCCCCTTTAGTCGTGAGTCAAGGCTGGAAAGACCCTTCTATGTAGTCTATTACAAACTGGTTATAAAAAGCTTTACTTATAGCCACAACAGAGAAATTGACCCACCAACTCCAGGTTCTCAGAGGGGAAGTGGACCCATTGGACTTTGCAGCTGCCTGGTGGTTTTTTGTAGCTTGTTTAACAACACAGTCACACAAATGAGAAATTCCATCTAGGTTTGATTTCATCTGGTGCTGTTTTTGATTAGATGAGCTTTTGATTCGCTGTTTACATTTTATCTTGGAATACTGTCACACTGCTTCTTTTGTACAAGTTTTTTAAAAATGATTTTCTTTATTTTTTTGTCTCTTTACCTTTAGTTGAATTCTTGAAATAATCTCTTAGTCTTGCTTATTATATATTTAATAAAATAATAAAAGCAAGTTTAAAAAAGAAAGGAAAATGCTCTAGCAAATTATTGTGAAGCATAAATTTGATTACCTTGTAACGGTGGTTTTTGTGAATGCTGTTCTGGAAACAATCCATGCAGAGTACACAAGTTGGATCAATTGCACAGTCTCTGCAATGAAAGTAAGAAACCACTGCATAACCACCCACTCCAAAACATCACAAACCTGCCATATTCCAGCAACGTTGGTAGCAAAGTTTTAGACACTCTATTCATTTTCAGCTGAAGTATGAACATTACAAATTCAATATTAACATTTTGGCTTCAATATTAGGTGCAACTATTTAACATGGAACTGCAGTTTGTTCAGAAGTAAAGGCAAAAGCTTTCACTCTCTTGTTCATGAAGAAGAGGAAATGTGCAGCCCCAAGGCTCACCAAGACTTGTCTCCATGCACCTGAACTACGGTTCAGTTCTCTATCGAAACTGAGTCACCATGTTATAATAGCGGTCAAGTTATTGTAAAAATATTTATTATTTTAAAAATATTTAGACCCTTCATGCTCACAGATACCAGGTGGTATATAAACTATTTAGAAGCAGTTAAAACAACATAGCAGACTAACCAACATGAACTACACAAACTGCAACATGCATAAAGGTTTGACCTAGTGCCTAAAAATCGTGAAGTCAGTGCTAGCCATGCCTCTACAGGGAGAGTACTTCAAACTCAGAGCAGCACAGAGTAGGCTCTCTCCCTTTTTGTTATATAATGTACTTCCCCTAGCAAGAGTACACAGAGAAAAGCCTTAACTGAAGATCATAGAATCATAGAGTTGGAATAGACCACAAGGGCCATCGAGTCCAACCCCCTACCAAGCAGGAAACAGATCTTGAGACTCCAGTAGGTTGATATAAAGAGAGGCACTCCTTCAGGTATTTGAACCTTTGGCCTTAAAGTTAAATGGCAGTATCGACTATATGGAACTGGCGGAAATGACTGGCAGAATCCGAGACCAGGGAGAAGAGTTGGTGGAAGAAGATTGGAAGAAATTTAAAGACTATCTTCAGAAATATTGTAAAATTAATGAATGTTAGAATGATGTTGGATAGAAACTAAGTGGTCTTTAGCTGTAATGTTATAAGAGAATACGAGAAAATGGTTATTAACAGGTAAAAACTTAATGTTATAATATTTTAAAATTGAAGATTAAGATGACTGAAGAGGGGAGGGATTTGCTGAATTAAAAATTTGAATTGGAATACAGAAAAGGGAGGCGTGAGGAGGTCTGGGAAATAAGCAAATGAAAATATGTGATGGAAAGACTGAATTGTTTTTAACTATTTTTATTTTGTATTTTTTCTTTTTTTCTTTTTTATTTGGTAACTTTTTTGAAAATCTCAATAAATATCTTTTTTAAAAAAATTAAAGTTAAATGGCAGTATCCTGCATAGGGCTTAGAAGCAAGTAGGAAATTAATGCAGTTTTTGCAAAATAAATATAATGTGATTCAGCCTAGTTACACTAGTTAAAAGTCTGGCAGCCACATTCTGCGCTAACTGAAGTTTCCAGGTTGTCTTCCAGGGCAGCCCCACCTACAAATGCATTACAACAGCAACAGACAGCTGCAGCTCTACACCTCACTGGGAGCTGGGGGACTAGATGTAAGTAACAGGGGTTTTCTCAACTCCCCATGTCCCAGGCCCAGCTGCTGTTGCCCATGTCTTTTAAATGAAAGTTTATCTGCTTTTACCATTGTTTTCCCTTTTATTTTAAGTTGCAAGACTCCCCTCTTCCCCTATCCCTGTTATCACTTGCCCTTATATGACTATTGCCTTATACTAGTATCCTCAGAAAGTGCAAACGTATTAGAAATACATGATGCACCAAATCTATTCTGCAATCTGCATGTTGCTGTGTCACATAACAGTAGGAAATACTGAAGAGCAAGAGTGTAATTATTCACCTGCATGAATATGTCGTCTCTCCACCTTTGAACACCTTTCCACAGAGCTGAGGAGTGCCACTCTGCCGTAGCTTCTCTAGACAGATATCTGGATCTTCACCGAACAGATACCACTCCAGAGGGTAAAGTATGGTCATCTGAGCTATTTCTTCCTCCTTTTCTGGCAAGGGATCCATTTCATCAAAATAAATGTCCGGAACAACTTTTGCCAGATGCTGAAGAAAGGCAGTATGAAAGTCAAGCTTCTCATCCCACCACTGCAAGAAACACAAAAGTATACTTAGACATTGGCGGAGGGGCCTGGATAATCGGAGCACATGAACAGGCATTCTTTCATGTATCATGATCTCAAGCTAAGCTGTACAGGACTTTAAAGAGAAAAGTAACTGCTTTGAATTGTACTTGGAAAGAGGCCGGTAATCAATGAAGATGCTTAAGAACTGGCGATATATGTTTCAATCTTTCAGCCCTGGACAAAAGCTCTGAAGCTGCCATTTCCAAAAGCCTTCAGGAGCTACAGGCATGAGTTAGCTGTCCTCAGCTCCTCCTTTTCTTCCCCCACCCTCAGATCTTTATAGCTATGAAGCATCAGGAGAAGCTACAAGAGGGATGACTCACATGATACAATACTCTAGAAGCATTTCACCCATTACAATCAACTTCATCAGCATAACCACACTTTCCTAATAGCGGGCTATAGCTGTTCATAACAGGATTACAACTGGCATGCAATATAACAAGTGGGAAAATGCTCCACTTGTAAATCATAGAATTGCAGAGTTGGAAGAGACCATGAGGGTCATCTAGTCCAACCCCCTGTTTCCCAACAAAACCCACAACCCTGAGATTAAGAGTCTCATGCTCTACCATTGCAGCAATGTTAGCTTAAGCCAGGTTGAGCATCACTCTAGCTACAAAAAGTCATAAAATTAGATGCCAGCATGTATACGTGATTTACAAACATACTCCCATATGCCATTCAACCAACATTTCCCCCAAAGGCACCAAGGAATAGTTTCTGATTATGATGATGACAATAATGATGATGATGATTTCTCACCCACTCTTCACCAGAAGGTGCCAGAGCTGGTTACAACACAGTCAAAAGAATACGGCTGATCCCAATATATCAGTTGTTAAAAGACAGATAAAGTAATGGTTTATACATCACCATTAGCAAGGATGGGAAAGAGTGCCAGGCTGGGTCAGGGGAGACAATGGTTTAATTCCCCACTCAGCCACTCTGAATACCAAGTGCTGAAGGCAAACAATAAGGAAATAATACTTTGTTCATGCTTGGTTGTTAAGTATATCTGAGGCATCTGAGAGTAGGCTAGAGTAAATAAACCCCTGATGTGATCCAGGAGAACACTTACGTTCTCATGACCTGCTACCAAGGGAGAGGTGCTATATGTTTCCTGTTCCACGGAACTTCCATCAAGCCCAGAGATCACATGTGGAAATCCACAGTGTTTGTATTTGTTTTTATATATATTCTATACAACTTTTCTTTCATAAAGAGGTTAACATAACTGTAAAGCTGTAACATCTGAAGTACTATGTTACAGCAGTAAAACAATAATAATTACATCATTTAAAACAGCCAACAAATTACAATTTTAAGTACTGCTTGCTGATAATTTTTTATCCTGTTCGTATGGTGGTTCTATTCCCATTTTACCCACCTTGTAAGGTTGGATTGAGAGGGAGACTGACCATCTCAAAGTTACCCAGTTGGCTTTGTGGCTGAGCAAAGATTTAAACGTGACTCTTCCCAGTCGAAGTCCACTGCACCATTCTACCTCACATCTCAAAATGATTCCAGGCTAACATACTGAACACTTGGGAGCAAGGCCTCCACATCAGATTTCAAACAAAAGGCTCATCATTGGACAAATGGATTCTGTTCGATAGTCTGCCCTTGGTTTTTTAGGGTTTAAAATAGTCTTGAAAATTATTCAACAAAAGTTGCTAGGCCACCTGCAGGCATATTAGTCATGTGTGGAACATCAAAGGCCAAAATGAAAAGGCAGCACCTTTTCCTAATAGCTAAATAATAGCCTATAATCAATCCTAGCTCATAAAGCCATCTCTGATTAACATCCTGCCATCCTCGCTGAATTATCTGGCACACTGCACAGTACAATCAGTACTTGAAAAAGGGAAGAGGAGACAATTCTAAAATCAGCAAGAAAATAAATTACATGAGTTACACCTTGTAATATTTTTCATTTTAAAAGCTCACTGAAAAGCTCACTAGCAAAAACAGGGCAAAGTCCTCCCCTCTTCATTTAGATACATGTTCTCTGCTTCATACAAAAGCTTCGGATATTGAATTACGTGGAAATGCAAAGTAGAAACATTGAAAAAGTCTAATTTCAATGTAGTTTCTCTGAACCCCTTCAATTTTACTCAAGTTTTGCATCAGTAAAGACAATAAGTATCTTGTTTATTAACTTCTGTATTTTAAAAATAACTATACTCTTATAATGTGCCTTCAGCAGAATCATTATTAACATGCTAAATCCCGTGAGGAAATGCAAAAAAAGTCAATGAATGGGCTAGCACTTTATTTAAATATTGTGCAAGTCTAAACGATCCTTTTTAAATCCCGTGAGGAAATGCAAAACAAAATCAATACAGGCAACATTTTATTAAGATACAGTATTTCATTTTAATTTCATATTTAACTTGTTATTATTTCCAACACTAGATTCCTAGTATTGTGCACATCAAAAAATAAAGCTGCTATAAATTGCGGAATCTGCTGTCATCTTCAGACCCATGTTTCAAGATTATTAGTAAGGCTGCAATCCTAAACCTACTTACCTGGGAGTAAATCCCATTTAATTACAGTGGTGCCTCGCAAGACGAAATTAATCCGTTCCGCGAGTCTCTTCGTCTTGCGGTTTTTTCGTCTTGCGAAGCATGGCTATTAGCGGCTTAGCGGCTATTAACAGCTTAGCGGCTTTAAGAAAAAGGAAACAAACTCGCAAGAACTCGCAAGACGTTTCGTCTTGCGAAGCAAGCCCATAGGGAAATTCGTCTTGCGGAACGACTCAAAAAACTGAAAACTCTTTCGTCTTGCACGTTTTTCGTCTTGCGAGGCATTCGTCTTGCGAGGTACCACTGTAAGTAGACACGGTTAAGATGCTCTGTAAGGGTCATTAGTGGTTCCAACATCTCTCTTGCCACTGCATATTACAAAATTGTTCTTCACATGGGATTAATTAGTTAATTAAAGTTAGAGAAGGTTGGCCATCTTTTAGGACAAAGGTCCTCTATACTTAATTGGCATTGGACCCCACCCAAACTTTTTCAAATCACCCATAATCAATCCCTAAAATGTTGAAGGGTGTGTGATGCTTTGGGATCCCAGATCTGTATGTTGTAGGACTGTGCCCCGGCACAATAATTTTGGCAAAATGTCTTTTCTGAAATTTCTATTATAATTTATCATAAACTGATATCAGAGGGCAATATCAATTCTGAGATTACTTCTTGGGCTTTGGTTTCCTAGCCAATAGCTGCTGTCAGAATGGAAAAGCTGTCAGGTGGAAAACATGAGGAAATCTTTACATTTCTGGTTTACTCATGTGTAGAAAACAGCACTTTCTGAATGCTTGCCTCAGCGTGGCAAAATGATAAATGGACAATGTGATAAATGGACAATGGAAGAAGGATAAGTTCTTCAGTACATGGTCATTGTTTACAGATTACATTAGCAAGGCAGTACTGCTACTACAACCGCCTGTAGCACGTGTATTGTTATGGAGAAGCTTAATTTAACCTTAAAATATCATCATATGTACCTTAATTTTACCAACTGAAACTGACATATTGGCAAACTGTACTCCAAGTTTTGTTTTTTTTTTCTGTTTACTGTTCCACTATGGAAAACCAATAAAACAGATTTCTTTCTTTTTTTTAAGTCCTCTCACAAAGTAGCTTCCATAAAAACCAAAACCACAATACACATAGCAAAAAGATAAAATCCAACAACAATAAAATAACTGTAGGAGTATAAATAGAAATACCAGAGAAGCATAAAACTATCAAAACCAGCTAAAATACTTAATACCACTTTAGCATCAAATTCATACCAAAAATACTACAAAGGTTTCTGGATTTTAGAGGCAGCCCCCCCCCCCGAGTGAATTACAGTATTGAACATCACTACCACATGAGAAGCCAGGACTGTGTCCCTCCTCTCTAGATATGGTTGCACACAAGCCTAAACTGGCAATCTGAACTCCTAGCCACTGTCACCATCACTGCAACATGTGGTTCCATCTACAATATCAAGTCCAGGAGAACCCTCTCTAGACAAGCTTATCTGGAAACTTCTTTGTGGTTTTTTCAGCATCAGATGAAGACCTTTTAATTCACCCAGGTTTTAAAACTGTTTTAAATCTGGACTGTAAACTGCTTTATGCCGTCTCTAAATGGAACAATAATTATACCTTGTTGGGTTTTAATTATTATTGTATATTCTGTTTTTGATACTTTGTTGTAAGCCCCCCCAGGGAATGTTTATTTATGGGCAGCTGTTGTGAATTATAATTATTTAGAATTATTTACCGGTAAATAATAAGTAAGTCCCTAGTTGTGGATTTTGTCCTTCAGGGATAGTTCAGAGCTGGTTGCATACCCCCATCTGGATCAATCCATTTCCTTATCCAGAGCAGCCCACATATTGTCTGAATTAAGCTTCAGCTTGTTCTTCTCATGCACCCTAAAACTTTCTTCAAATACCAGTTCAATAAGTCCATAGCCTCATCAGGATAGAGGGAAGCGTGGATTAGACATGCATGCCTTCTGTGTACTGATGACACTGCAACCCAACCAGTATTCTTTTCGCAATCTCATGCCTTGAGCGTGATTTGAACTACGGAAAGGTGGCATACAAACAAAATTTTGTACGGATGTAAATAACACAGGGCACAAGAGAAAACTTTGAGGCACATTCTGAGCCATAGGTATAGAAGTCTCCAGCATCATCTGCCAGGAGGAGTCCTCCAGGAGGAGTAGAGCTACTCTAACTCGGAGCTGCCCGAGCTCAAGGCAACAAGAGAACCAATCAGCTTGCACTTCCCATATCCATTCTCCAGCATAAGACCAAGGCAACCAAGGCCGTTTCTATTCTAAACCCAGACTGGAATAGATTCAAATAATTAATATCACCCCAGACCACTTTGAGTGCCTTTCTATTGATGTTTTCCTTTCCCATATCTGATACATATGATAGTCCGTTGATAAAGTTACAGTGCCCTTCAAAAATACATGAATCAGTGTCCAATCATCTCCCGCTCACACGCACTTTAAAGAAATAAAGAGAATATATGTGTGTGTGCCCTTCTTATCTGACATGGTAAGTTGGACAACATATGTCCCTGGCTGCCTGCAACCCATCTCCCTTTATGCCAATAAATTAGGTTATGATACTGCCACCTTTCCTGTTAATAAAGATGAAAACATTTTAACATGGTATTCACTAAGTTTAGTTGCTCTGGAAGTTCAGACAGCTCAAAAGAGAAAGAAATGGCTGGAACTAGAATGCAGTTTGTTTTGTTTAAATAGAAACTGAAACCAATTTTGAATATGAAAAGTCAATGCTAAACAAGTAGTATATGCACTAACTCAAATAATAATGATCCATTTTAGGTACCTTCTGCTCATTTCTCTATTTCTTATCACTTCAGGCTTCCAGTCCTCCCATTTTACACTTTCCAGTTTCCTCATGCTATCATTTCACTTCTCTTTCTGCACATTTAGGTCTGCCTATCATTCTGCACATTTGGTTATTACCAGTCCACTTTCTTTTTCTATTTCTGGCTTTTACACATTAACTCCTTTCCATGAAGAAATCATTTAATGAAAAACCCTGTCAAATTTGTTTCACACTATTTCCAAGAATGTCTTGCCTAGGAACACGACATATAAATTCTGGCTATGCTGTTCCTTTTACTCAGAACAGCATATGCACTTCCTGAAAACCCACTATTTCCTTGAACTGTTATTTCATACTGTTAAGCAGCAAGTCCTTGAGTTGTCTATGTATTTTGCCTGTTTACGTGTCAATAGCATCAGTATCAACATGTATTAAACTGATGCACTTTTAGAATGACAGTAGACAGAATAAAACCAAAATTAACTAAAAAAAAAAAAAAGAACAGTGTGAGCATTGCATTTGTTTATTACACCTTGAAAGTGTTTATGAGATTAAATTAATATATTTGGAAAGGGTTAGGTGCTTTACTAAAACGTTAACTAGAGAACTGGTGGAGGGGGGAAATCTGGCATTGCTGGTCACCGCACGGGAGCCATTTGTTAATAAACACACACTATCATAAACATATTTAAAAGAACTATCTCATATCAGACCCAGTGAGTTTGATGTGGCTTAATCTTTTCTTGGTGTTATTGTGGCCTAAAAAGAAAAAACAAAACAATCCACTAAGCCCAACCAGAATTAGGAGGAAGAAGGTAAGATCTTTGGACTCAGCCCTTTCCTCTCTCCCAACTTTACAATAACAAAATCTTCTGCTTGATCACAACCACTGCCCTAGATTAAAATCCTCATTTTAACTGGTAGTGCCCTGCCTGCTCGCGGCTCAAGAGAAGATCTTCTCAAGACCGGGAGAGAGGAGGGGACGCTCACATTTAAGACAACAGCTGCGGCTCATAGCAAGTCGCCTGTTTTAGACACCATAAGGAGCGCGAAGCAAAGGTCCTAATTCTTGCCGGTCATTTAAACGGGAGCATGCATGCTGTGTGGCACACCGTGCAGGTGCCCACTTCCAACACCTGACAGAGGGGCAGAGATTAACCGTTTGCAGAGCAGCGGGCAATTGGGGATTAGCAGGAGCCAGACCCCGAGCACTTCTGGAGAAGAGCCCCTTCCAGACATGCAAGGAAGCAGCCGGCAGCCTCACGAATGCGGGCGACGTGGGGCGTTGTTACCCGCGGGGAACAGACTCCCCCCTTCCTACGGCACAAGCTGACGGGGAGGCTCCCAGCGCCCAGCCCACAGGGCTGCCAAGCCCACGCGGCGGCGGCATCTCACCCTGGCCAACTCCGAGGGTTTCGCAGCGGGGGCAGCGCCTCCCGCTCCAGCCATCCCTCCGGCTCCGTCGCCTGCGTCCGCCATCTTAGGAGACCTGCCAATCTCCAAGCCGAGCCCCGCCGCGGCCCCACCGGAAACCAGCTGCGGGGGGAGGGGGGAGGAGCGGCGGAGGGGGGGATTCGCCCAAAAAACTTGACCCGACGCCCAGCGCTGGAAACCGAGGCGAATTTGGTCCTGGGCGACACTGAGCATGCGCGGGAGATTGCACACGCATGCTCAGGAGAACGCTCCTCCACTGCCGGGAGAGGAGGGCGCCGGTGCAGCCGCGGCTTGTTAAGCGGGCGGAGGATGCAGAGCGCGAGGAAGTGGCGCTTTTTAGCTCTGTGTTTCATTAGGGAGTCATCTCGGAAAGCTTTTCTACGACCTGCATAAGCTTCCGTCCGGCACACACATATGTAGAGACAAGGGGGCCAACTTGAATAAAATATGGGGGGGGCACATAAAGCCCTTTCTCCATAATCAATCGCACTCGCACCATTCAATTTGGGGGGGGCGACCCCCTCAAATATTTTATTGGGGTAGGGGGCAGTGCCGGATTTATGTAGAAGCTAACCAAGCTATAACTTAGGGCCCCACTCTCTTGGGGGCCCCAAAAAATATTAAAGGGAAAAAAACTTCATTGTATTTCAGTTCAACAATTACTTTGATAAAATACATATTTTGTTGCGTGCAAATGGCTTTAGATACCTATTACGTCCATAAATTACTGTATAGCATATATTCAACACAAAAAGAGCGACAATTTGTTGTTGACAAAGGACAGCTGAAATAAAAAAGTTCCTTCCAGTAGCACCTTAAAGACCAACTAAGTTAGTTCTTGGTATGACTGGAAGGAACTTTTTTATTTTGACTATGGCAGACCAACACGGCTACCTATCTGTAAAAGGACAGCTGGACATAGAAAGGGCCCCATTACCTTCAGTAGCTTAGGGCCTCATCAAACCTGAATCGGGCCCTGGGCCAGTGTCCCTAGGGGCTGCCTATGTTTGAAGGGGAAAGGTCAACTGAACTTAGAATCATAGAATTCTCAGCGTTGGGAGTGACCTCAAGGGCCATCTACTCCAACTCAGGAGTGAAACTAGCCTTTTTTCACCTGGGGCAAAGACCCAGTTTGGCACCCCGCCCCCCATGTCTTACTTTTAAAGGACAGCCCTGTTTAGGGAAGCTTTTAATGTTTAAAAACTTCCCTAAATGGGTATAAATAATAAAATGATGATGATGATTAGAAGTGAGGGTATAGGGAACCAGGCAGAGGGCCTTCTCTGTAGTGGTGCTCGCTCTGTGGAATGCCCTCCCATCAGATGTCAAAGAAATAAACAACTACCCGACTTTTAGGAGACATCTGAAGGCAATCCTGTTTAGGATAGTTTTTAATGTCTGATGTTTTATCATGTTTTTAATATTCTGTTGGGAGCTGCCCAGAGTAGCTGGGGAAACCCAGCCCGATGAGCAGGGTGTAAATAAATTATTATTAAAGGTAAAAGGTAAAGGTACCCCTGCCCGTACGGGCCAGTCTTGACAGACTCTAGGGTTGTGCGCTCATCTCACTCTATAGGCCGGGAGCCAGTGCTGTCCGCAGACACTTCCGGGTCACGTGGCCAGCGTGACAAGCTGCATCTGGTGAGCCAGCGCAGCACACGGAAACGCCGTTTACCTTCCCGCTAGTAAGTGGTCCCTATTTATCTACTTGCACCCAGGGGTGCTTTTGAACTGCTAGGTTGGCAGGCGCTGGGACCGAGCGACGGGAGCACACCCCGCCGCGGGGATTCGAACCGCCGACCTGACGATCGGCAAATTATTATTATTATTATTCACATTTGTGTGCCCGCACACACACAGACTGGGAACCTTCTGGAGGTTCAACCTGGAAGCTGCAATCCTATACCCATTTACACAGAAGTAGGCTTTACTGAGCTTAATGGGACTTTGCCAAATAAATCTTAACTATGATGGACTTATGATAGACCAGATTGTGCTGTCAAGAGTTTTGTGACTGGTCTATCCAGCAACTCAAATTGAAGTTACCAGCTACAATCTAGGGGCAATGAGAACTTCACCCACCTCCCTGGTCTTGAAGCTCACAGAGATTTCAAAACTAATTTGTGATGAGGTCTGCTATTCAAATTAAAATACCAGGCATCCTTCAAGAAGCTTTCCAGATTCCAGCTCTTTGGCACCATATCCTCAAGCCTTCTCCTCTTGCGACATTTACTGCTATTCCTTTAATTTAAACTGATTCACAGCCTGAAGCCATCAAAGCAGTGTACAGCGAGATAATAAAAAAGCGAGCAAACCGTTTCTACAACAGAAAATGTGTTTTTCCCCCTTGCTTTTCAGCGGTATGCTACTGCTCATGGGCTTAGCAGCTGCCTAACCCTAAATCAAGTAAGGTAAAGGGACCCCTGACAGTTAAGTCCAGTCTCGAATGACTCTTGGGTTGCGGTGCTCATCATGTGCCCAGCATGACTAAGCCAAACCCTAAATCAAGTAAATAAATACAAATATTTAACTAAAGGAAATTGTAGAAAGATTTTGACAGATTTGTCTGAGCACTGAGGCTCAAAAGGAAGTAATTTTAAACAACTGTTGCTGAGGCATTTCATTCTGAATTTGCACAGGATGTTGGCAGGTGGGTGTCCTGCCCCCTCCCCGAATCCCCGCTGTATGTTGCTGCAAAAGCAGCAGCAGCAGCAGTTCCCCCAAGTGAGGGTTGAGTCCTGATGTCTGGTACGGGAGAGCAGCTCCCGCCACTTGGCTTGGGAAAGAAGGCGCGCCCATCCATCCATGCCGCACGCAGCCCTTTGGACCGGTCCACCGCGGCTTGCAGCCTAAGCAGCTTCTGCACGGCCTGGCCGGGCGCTTGTTGCTTCACCTCGCGAGCTCTGACGGCGGAAGCGGTTCTCCAATGGAGCCGAGGAAGGGAGGGCCTAACCGAACACGGCGGGGCGGGTGGGCGGCCGCCCTACCTTTCAAGTGGGCCGAGGCGGAAGCTGACAGCTTTTCCCGCCGCGCTTCGCCTCGGCAGGGACCGGCGGAGGTTTGCGCTCGCGTGCATGACAGCGAGCTGGTGGAAAATGCTGCGCTTAGCTGCCGGGCTCTTGGCGGCGGCTCTCGCTGCGGTGCTGGTGGGCTGGCACAGCCCTTCGGGGCCCGAGCAGTTGCGGCGCCAGCCTCGCTCCTTCTCCTCACAGCCGGCGCCCGGAGCCGAGGCCAACAACATCTTCTGGATCATTCAGGCGAGTCGACCCTTTCGTGAACTCCGGGGAGACAGACACGCGGCCCCAGCGCCCCGTGAGAAGGGTGCCCTGCGGGGAAACCGCAGCAGCACTTGGGGTTTAATTCTTAAGGCAAATCATGATCATAACTGTTATAGATGATAACTATGCAACGGCCGCACTGTGTTTTTCACCTATTGTTTTCCTCTTTTCAGAATCGGAGGGGTTAAAGGCACAAATAAACTGGTGTATTGGATAGGGGGGAAACGCAGGCTGTTGCTGTGAGGCCACTAATGAATGGCAAATAGTTATTCTGATAACTGAGATCAGGGAACTACATTAATGCGCAGAGAGGTTAGATTTGCCTTGGCATGGATATGCTTTACAACAGGCACATGCCT
Source organism: Podarcis liolepis (assembly GCF_965112155.1). Lineage (NCBI taxonomy): Eukaryota > Metazoa > Chordata > Lepidosauria > Squamata > Lacertidae > Podarcis > Podarcis liolepis. The sequence continues at coordinate 45,405,567 of NC_139554.1, forward strand.
TGCCAAGTTCTGATAAGTGAGATCAGAAACTGGCATTAATGCATTGAAGGGTCTGACTTGTGGGTTTGTCCACACTTCTGCTTGTCCCATGTGGACATAGCCAGGATTTATTTTAGGAGGGGCAGGCTTTATGTTGGGGGGGGGGGGGAAGATCCGAAATATCTGCAACACAACCAGTTAAGTATTTCTATTTATTTACCTGATGGGGGGCAGTTGCCCTACCTGAACCCCCTGGCTACGTCCATGTTGTCCCATGCTTAGAAAACACAGGTCTGAGCAGTTTTCCCTTTGCCCCACCACTTTCCCCCAGAAAACCTGTTCTTTAGTGCTAAATCAGAACAAATGGCAATAAGTAGAAAACCTGATTGCCATTTGTTCTGATTCAGTGATAAACTGCAGGTTTCCCCTGGGAACAGCGGCAGGACAAACAGAAGTGTGGAGAAGTCCTATGTTTGCAATAGTATGCTGTTAGATAGGTATGTTGCATGGGTAGACCTTGCTCTGGTGAGGATATGTCAGGTGAACCTCTGTTATATGTTCACATGGTGCTAGTACAGCCAGTTTTGCTGGAAATAAAAACTGTAAAAGGCTGTTGATAATTTACATAGCTAATTGATATGAATAAAAAAAATCCAAAAGTGCTTGTTGTGAAATTAAGCTGTCAGTGTTTTAACTCTTGTTCAGTGTAGGCAATATTTGGAACTGTTTCTATACACAATTTCCTAAATATGCTATTCTGTAGGCATTTTGCCAGCCTCCTTTTCCCCCCCTTGTAGGTATCAGATCTACACATCAGTAAGTTTCAGAGTCCCGAACGAGCTTCTGATTTTGAAAAGTTCTGTGCGGAAACGGTTCCTGTCATTCAACCTGTCCTTACTTTAGCAACAGGTGAGACATCGCCTCCTCATCCCCAACCTCCCACTCTAATTACTTTGTAGAATGCATTATTGTACTTGAGGTTTGGGTTTCTGAAGTCATGAATGTTGGTTGCTGGTCTGGATCTGAAGTAAAAAGTGGTTGCATTGTCATCAGATGTGTGACTAGGGAAGTGTAACAAGGGGAGTTGTAACCTAATAAGAGGCTGTTGGATTGGGCCAGTGGCCTATCTAGTCCAGCATCCTGTTTTTATAGTGAGCAATCAGATGACTATGGGAAAACCACAAGCAGGAAAACCACAGCACTCTTCCCAAATGTGGTTTCCAGCATCTGGTATTCAGAAGCATACTGCCTCAGAAAGTGGAGATAGATAAATTATGTTGAGGCTATCAATAGCTACTTTCTAACACACTTTTAAAGCCATCAGGTTGGTGGCCATCCCTGCCTCTTGTGAGAGCGGATTGCATAGTACTGTATAACTATGCATTGTGTGAAGAAGTACTTTCTTTCGTCCGTCCTGATTCTTCCAACATTAGATGCCCATGAGAGGGAGAAAAATTTACACCATTCATAATTTTATACAATTCTCTTACTCACCTTTTCTCCAAACTGAAAAGCCCCAAATGTTGTAGCCTTTCCTTATATGGGAATAACAATTCCTGTGCTCCTCCACCCTCCATTACTTTACCAGTTCCATCATATGATTGCTTTAATCTTGTAAGAATTCAGCTTCGGTTTGTTTGGGAGCACCCGGTCTTCCCACTTATACTACTTGTTCTTTTTTTGCCTCAGAGGCCCTTTTATGAGTCAGCAGTCTTTGGATCCTTTGATGTCACTTGAGGCTCAGGTGGCCTCAGTAGGGTAGATTGCCCTTCATCAGCTTCGGCTGGTGGCCCAGCTGCACCTCTGAACAGGGATAGCCTAGCTTCTGGTAACTGTTAGGTTAGACTACTTCAAAGTGTTATACATACGGCTGCCTTTGGTGATAGTTTGGAAACTTCGGCTGCTGCAGAATTTGGCAGCCAGGCTGCTCACTGGGACAAGACAGTTTGAGCACATAACACTGATCCTGGCCTGACAGCACTGACTGCCAGTTAGTTTCCAGGTCCAACTCAAAGTGCTGGTTTTGACCTATGAAGCCTGAGACGGCTCAGGACTCCAATACCTCAAGGACCACCTCTCCCCATATGAACCAACCCAGACCCTGTGATCATCATCTGAGGTCCTTCTTCGTGTGCTGCCTCCATGAGCGGTCAGGAGGGTGGGAACACAAGAGAGGGCCTTTTGTGTGGTGGCTCCCCATTTGTGGAATGCTCTCCCCAGGGAGGCTTGCATGGTGCCTTCATTAGATATATTTAGGCTCTAATAATAATAATAATAATAAATAAATAAACTAAACCAGTGTTTCCTCTGTTGTGACACCTTCTTGGGAACCCCTACAAAGGCAAGGCTGGCTCCCTCCCTATGCATATTTAGAAGTATGACCCAGGACTTCCTGTTTTAAATCATTACATTGTTTCATTCTTTGTTTGTTATTCTATTTATATTCCACCCCATCATGTGTGTTTAGGTTAGAACCATTTCATTGGTATCCATTTCTGTCCCTCAACAGTTTTACCAGTGCAATCCTAACCACGTTTATTCAGAAGAAAATCCTATTAAAATAAATGCGGCTTACTCCCAGATAGGTGGGGTTAGGGTTGCAACCTTAATCTGGATACTTAGAGGAGCAAACTAAAAACAATATTGGGTTTTGTTTGCATATAATTATATATGTATAACCCTATCCTGAAAATTGCTTTGGCCAGGCAGCAGGATGATGAAAAAAACACAAACATTTGAATAATGAGAATGCAAGGTCAGGACGGATTGTTTATAAAGGTAGGAATGGCACTGCCCTTGAAATCTTGGCTAGTAGCTTCCTGTAATTACTGGATAGCATGGGACTTACAGGAAGAGTTCTAGAGATAAAGGTTATTTTCTTACCATCCTTGCTAACTTCAGGATTATAAAGATTACGTACTAGTGAAAGGACAGTAATTAGAATGGTACTGCCTCTGCCATGTGTGGGAGGTCTGTGAAGGATGTCTTAGACTCCTCCCAGAAAGTCCTAATTTTTACTTGGACTGTCTGCTCTTGGGCTGATGGTCAGTTTTGATCCAACTTCCAAGGTGTCTCCAAGTGCAGCCCTTTTTCCCCCCATGGCTGCCAGTAAAATTAAAAATAAAGTACACTCATTGGTATATTTGGGATGGCAGCTGATTGCTTTCTGTTCTGCTGGCTCCACTGTCTCTGGGCAGTTTCCCTCGTAAACCATTACGTTTGGTTTTTAATTCGAGCAAATTCATTTTTATGTCCTTTAAGTAAAACGGAACCTTTCATTCCCTGGGCAGTGGTGCAAAAATGACCTGTGATATGCAGGGGGTGTGCCTGCTACTGCAGACACTAGCAACTCCAGAATATAAGGCTAGATAATTTAGTACATGCACACCTGTGTTCCATATTTCGGCCTCCTTGTTTTGCCATACAGTACTATGTCATTGGGGGACAGTGGTATGTTTAAATTCAGGGAAGGTAACCAGTCAGTAATGAAATGAACCATGTCCCCCCCACCCACCCACACACTTCCTGGTTCTCCAGTAGGCCTCGTAGACAATTTCCCCACCTCCTATCCCTGTCCGTTTGTTCCTCCAGCTTTATAGCTAAATCTTCAGTAATTTGTAAGAGCTGGATCTCAGACAGGTTGGTTAGAGGAGCAAGACTGTGCACATCATTTGCTGTTTTAGGACTATCTGACAGCATATCAAAGTTCTGCTCAAGTGGAGCTAGAGCTGTTCCCCAGTCCAAGGCCAGTATTCCTCCGAGTCTCTGTCCTCCTCCATTGTGGTAGATACTGTCCTGCGTTTGGGGACCTTCATATTGCTTTTGGCCACGCATCCTCTGAAGCCTCAGACAGAGCTCTATTTCTTCCTGAAGAACTAACCTTGCTGTATAAAACTTTTTGTTTAGATGCCAATAGGATCCACTCTGCTTAGATTTTGTCCCAGGGAGATTGGAGAGACAGAATTATGCCACTTGCCATACAGAATTAACGTGAACAATTTAAAATTGAGTACAGCTTACTTTCATAGTACGACCTTAGATGACCTATTTAATAACAGTACTTTCGTTTATCTGTGATGTTTTTATATGTTTAATGTTCTGTGTCTCTCTTTTTTCATTAACAGGTGATTTGACTGATGCCAAAACAAAAGATAAACTTGGGTCTGATCAGTTTGAGGTGGAATGGCAAACTTACCAGACAATCTTAAAAAGATCTAAAGTCATGGAAAAAACCAAATGGATAGACATCAAAGGGAATCATGGTAAGAAAGATGTGAGACTCTAGAGGTGGGATTCCCATTTATTCTCCACATGTGAAGGATGGTAGGAAGATGCGGGTTACTCATTCTTTTGCTCCAGGAAGTCTTAATCCTCATCTCAACTGGAAGAGTAACCACCAATTTTAGTCCCCAATTTTGTTCTCCTCCATCGGCAGTGGCCTTGAACAATTCTTCTGAATATGGTCAAATATTCTTCTGAATATGATCAAACATTGTCATAGAAGTATTATTCTTTTTTAGAAATCGTGTTTATCATATTTACCCATCTCATATACCGTATTTTTCGCCCTATAAGACGCACTTTTCCCCCTCCAAAAATGAAGGGGAAATGTGGGTGCGTCTTATGGGGCGAATGCAGGCTTTCGCTGAAGCCTGGAGAGCGAGGGGGGTCGGTACGCACCGACCCCTCTCACTCTCCAGGCTTCAGGAAGCTATCCGCTAGCTGTGGGAGACCCAGCTCTCCCAGGGCTAGCGGAGAGCTTGCCTGCACCCAGAAGCTTGGGGCGCGCTGAGCTCCGCACGCCCCAAGCTTCGGGATTAGCGCAGTGCTCCGCTAGCCCTGGGAGAGCCCCACGGCTCTCCCAGGGCTAGCGGACTGCTTGCGCGCACGCAGAAGCTTGGGGCGCGCTGAGCTCGGCACGCCCCAAGCTTCGGGTGTAGCGCAGCGCACCTGGGGGGAAATAAATTTTTTTTCCCTTTATTTCCCCCCCAAAAAACTAGGTGCGTCTTATGCGCCGGTGCGTCTTATGGGGCGAAAAATACAGTATATATATATATATATATATATATATATATATATATATGCAGGTTTTGGTGTCTTCGGGTGTCTTCCCGTGTAAGAGTTGGGGTGTCTAGGCGACGACACGTCCCGCCTGCCAGACATCTGGAAATTAGCCCTCCCCACAAAAACCGACACCAGAACCAGAGGCACACAGAACGCCATCACCAATCAACCACACCGGACCCAAACCCAGACCCTCTCCACAGATAAATTACAGACACCATCCAGTAGCCAAACCATAGTGGCACCTCCGGATGCTGCACCCCCCTGCAATCCCTACACAGATCTGGCTGGCACAGGGCACAAAACCACAGCTCGCCCCTATACACGAAGCCAAGCCAGAGCACAACTAAGTGCAGTACAGCCATCTTCTCAGAAAAACTCTTCACAAGCTCAAGAGGTCAAGACACAAAAGCTTTAGCAACTAATCCACACTTAATGACCCACCTAAGTGGTACTCAGAATATCACTCAAGAAATCACTCAAGATATCCCTCAAGTAATTAAGGAACAAAAGAAGAAAAGGCACGCTAACCTGGGAACTTCCTCTCTGCCCAGAACGTTGGAGGCTATACACCACACCCCCTCAACAGTATTTATAGGAACTCAAACACTGAGATCCTGCTCTGTTCCAGTAACAAGAAGCCGAAAGCACCAGCCTGAAGATGACGAGTGAGACCTCGTCGAAACGTCGCCTAGACACCCCAACTCTTACACGGGAAGACACCCGAAGACACCAAAACCTGCATTCCTGTACCCGTGAAAATCTACGAAAGCATATATATATATATATATATATATATATATATATATATATATGCAGGTTTTGGTGTCTTCGGGTGTCTTCCCGTGTAAGAGTTGGGGTGTCTAGGCGACGTTTCGACGAGGTCTCACTCGTCATCTTCAGGCTGGTGCTTTCGGCTTCTTGTTACTGGAACAGAGCAGGATCTCAGTGTTTGAGTTCCTATAAATACTGTTGAGGGGGTGTGGTGTATAGCCTCCAACGTTCTGGGCAGAGAGGAAGTTCCCAGGTTGGTTTGCCTTTTCTTCTTTTGTTCCTTAATTACTTGAGGGATATCTTGAGTGATTTCTTGAGTGATATTCTGAGTACCACTTAGGTGGGTCATTAAGAGTGGATTAGTTGCTAAAGCTTTCGTGTCTTGACCTCTTGAGCTTGTGAAGAGTTTTTCTGAGAAGATGGCTGTACTGCACTTAGTTGTGCTCTGGCTTGGCTTCGTGTATAGGGGCGAGCTGTGGTTTTGTGCCCTGTGCCACAAAGATACAAACAGATAGAAGGAGCACCTATGGGATCACCCCTCTCACCGGTCATCGCAAATTTGTACATGGAACACTTTGAAACCAATGCTTTAGACAAGTCAGAACACAAACCCAAACTTTGGCTCAGATATGTTGACGACACCTTTGTAATTTGGCCACACGGGAAAGAAAAACTAGATAGCTTCCTCACACATCTCAACAGCCTACACCCCAAAATACAATTCACTATGGAAATAGAAGCCAACAACCAACTTCCCTTCCTTGACGTCCTAATCTACAAAAAACCTGATGGCTCCCTAGGACACACTATCTACCGGAAAAAAACACACACCAACCGCTACTTACATGCACAATCACACCACCACCCTGCACAAATAAACTCCGTAGCCAAGACTCTCATCTCCAGAACCAAACGCCTGGCTGACAAAGACCACTTGACAACTGAGTTACAGAATCTCTCAAATGTGTTAATCGCCAATGGATACCAGCAAAATAGGGTTACGAAGCTAATCCAAAAAGAAACACCCCCCAAAAACCAAGACACAGAAGAAAACAATGGCATGGCCCTCCTTCCTTATATCAAGGGCACTACAGATAAAATTAGCAAAATCCTCCATAAACACAATATCAAAACAGCCTTTTGCACCAACCAAAAAATAGCCAATATCCTCAGAAACCCCAAAGATAAAATCCAGTTGGAAAACCAAGGGGTCTATGAAATACCCTGCAAAGTCTGCCCAGCCACGTACATTGGACAAACAAACAGACGAATAAATGCACGTATCGCAGAACACAAGAATGCCGTCAAAAAAGAAGAAAAAACTTCCTCTCTTTTCCAACACATGAAAGAAACAGGACACGAAATTAATTTTGCAGATTCCAAATTGCTCTTTAACATGGAACATCACCACAAGAGAATAATCATGGAAGCCATCGAGATAGAGAAACACCCTCACAACATGAACAAGCGTGACGACACGTCCCGCCTGCCAGACATCTGGAAATTAGCCCTCCCCACAAAAACCGACACCAGAACCAGAGGCACACAGAACGCCATCACCAATCAACCACACCAGACCCAAACCCAGACCCTCTCCACAGATAAATTACAGACACCATCCAGTAGCCAAACCATAGTGGCACCTCCGGATGCTGCACCCCCCTGCAATCCCTACACAGATCTGGCTGGCACAGGGCACAAAACCACAGCTCGCCCCTATACACGAAGCCAAGCCAGAGCACAACTAAGTGCAGTACAGCCATCTTCTCAGAAAAACTCTTCACAAGCTCAAGAGGTCAAGACACGAAAGCTTTAGCAACTAATCCACTCTTAATGACCCACCTAAGTGGTACTCAGAATATCACTCAAGAAATCACTCAAGATATCCCTCAAGTAATTAAGGAACAAAAGAAGAAAAGGCAAACCAACCTGGGAACTTCCTCTCTGCCCAGAACGTTGGAGGCTATACACCACACCCCCTCAACAGTATTTATAGGAACTCAAACACTGAGATCCTGCTCTGTTCCAGTAACAAGAAGCCGAAAGCACCAGCCTGAAGATGACGAGTGAGACCTCGTCGAAACGTCGCCTAGACACCCCAACTCTTACACGGGAAGACACCCGAAGACACCAAAACCTGCATTCCTGTACCCGTGAAAATCTACGAAAGCATATATATATATATATATATATATATATATATATATATATATGCCAGTAAGACCTGTTTGTTGTCAGTCCTGGAAAAAGTCTTTCTGGAATATTTCTGTGGGTCCATTTGTAGCAACTCCCAGAGACCCAAAGAGATGGCAATACAAACTCCCATGTCATGTTACTATAATTGTATCTTTATGTGTACTTGAATTGCATGCCTCTTTAGCTGGAAAGCAGGATAAAATATAATTATAAAATAAATGAAATCAATTAGTTTTTGGTTTTGTTCTATAGCAATTTAGGCATTATCCAGTGCCCCATTATCTATAATTATTATTCCAAAATAAAGGCTGTCTCATCATATGCATTGTAGAGCAAATCTTGCTGTCCTGGACAAACTGGAATTAAAGCTTTGATAGCTCCCTGGATATCATGCTGCAATCTCAGGATTCATACTACACTGGGCTTGTCTTAACCTGGACTTATTATTTTTTTCGCAGTCTCTTGCTCAATTCTAAATTTGTTTTGAAATGTTGTTTGCCACTTTCATTGCAGATACATTCAACATTCCAGGTCTGGAGAATGTCCGGAACTACTACAGGTATGTCAGTGTACCATGATGTCAGAGACTGGCTGGACTCTGAGGTGTGGTGACTGGATTCTGATGAGTGGGAGAAGGGGGATTGGAGACTGACTTGGAAGAAGGTATCAGTGAAATAGGCGAACCTGTAACAGCCAGGAGACCAGAGTCAGAGGCAAGAGAAGCTGCAGGACTGGAGAGTGAAGGAATGGATACAGGAGGAGGGAGAGATAGGTCAGGCCAGTGTGGAGTCGAGGGCCTCCACACCTCCTCCACCTGCCCTGCCCTGCCCTCACCTCTCCTGCTCCACTGTCTCCCAGGACCAAAAGAGGATTGAAGAGGGAGGAGCAGAAGGTGAAACACAGGCGGAGTCTGCACCTGTTTGTGCGCAGCTCGGATACGGGAGATACATAAGCCAAGGTCGGGGGTATCTGCCTCATCAGATGCACTCTCAGAAGTAGCTGAGACACATAGGACTGATGGACATACCTTTCCCTAACTTGTAAAGGTGCTTTTGACAAGGAAGAGTTGATTCCTCCCTCTGGACGTTCTTGTCTGACAGCGCTGTGACACATACTGCATTCAGGAATCCAGAAGGAGAGTCGATTGTGTGTGGGACAGAGAGAGTCTGTTTAAACAAGGTATATAAGTGTTAGGAAGAATGACTTCATTAAAGTAGTCTAGAAAATAATTATTTAGGAAGTAGTCATCTGCCCCAGTCTTTGGCTTGCCTGTGTTGTTCCTCCTTCCCTGCTGCCACTGTTAGGATTTCTGTGCAGCTCTATTCCTCTGTTTTTGCCCTTAGATTCTCTCTCTCCTAGCCACTATTTTGTACCTTTCTGTGTTAAAAGATAGCATAGGTGATGAACTGAGTCGAATGCAGTTTTGTTTCTCCCTCCCTTAGTCTTACTGGGCAGTAGTCAACTGAGCTTTACTCAGAGTAGACCCACTGAAAGCAATGAATAGGACTAGGCTAGGTCCATTAATTTCAGTGGGTCTACTCTGAGTAAAGCTTAGTTGAGCACTAGGCAATGTGTGCATTTATTCCTTTTTACATTTTTCTTTCTTCCAGATTTTTCTGACTACAGTATTCCCATCTCATTTTGGTAGGAAATATTCTGCTTGGAAAAAGGACGGCTCCTTCCATTACATCCACAGCACACCTTTTGGCAAATATTCTTTCATCTGTGTGGATGCGACTCTCAATCCAGGCCCCAAGAGACCCTACAATTTCTTTGGGATATTGAAAGCGGTAATGTAAAACACCATGCACTGCAGCCTTAGCTTGCCTTTATTAGTCTCTGGCTAATAAAATCCTAAGCCTGTGTGTTACACCTGCCTGAAGTCCAAAGTCTGCGGGAAGCCTTTAGAGCAGTAGTTTTCAAACTTTCTCGGGCCTGTGTGATTTCATGAACTCATCCCCAGTGCCCCCTACCCTACCCCTATAAAAAGCATTATTCAGAATAGCCGTTTGCATGGCCCACTAAAGTAAAGGTAAAGGGACCCCTGACCATTAGGTCCAGTCATGACTCTGGGGTTGCAGCGCTCATCTCGCATATTGGCCGAGGGAGCCGGTGTACAGCTTCCGGGTCATGTGGCCAGCATGACTAAGCCGCTTCTAGCGAACCAGAGCAGCACACGGAAACACCATTTACCTTCCCGCCAGAGCGGTACCCATTTATCTACTTGCACTTTGACGTGCTTTCAAACTGCTAGGTTCGCCTTAAGAATGGGTTTCATTCTATAATATGAACTGCTAAATGTTTTTATTATTTTATTGTTGCTTTTTCTTTGCTAAAAAGGAAAGTTCATATGCAACATTTTAATATCACCTTTTATTTTAGCCATTTTGATTCATGAATTAAGAAATATAAGTATCTTATACTTTATTCTGCAACTGGCTCAGAGAACATATATTGATGGCAAACCTGTAGAAAATAAATAAAGAAATACCCTTTTTCTCTTTCGCAAAGCAATCTTCCAACACAGAGGAGAGGAAACTCTAACCCACAGGCCTAATTAGTCCTGGCACGGATCCCAGTTTGGCCCATAAGGCTGTGTTACCTACAAATGACACCCATCTGCCCTGCCCTTGGCATCATATGTGATGTGAGGGGTAGCACAGGTATAGACACAGCTACAAATTAAAATTAGTTCCTGATTGTTCCTTTACATGTGGGGTTCCCCTCTGGGATCAGCCGTGCTAGGAAACTCCTTGTTGAGAACTCTCAAGGGGGCTTGTTGTTCTCAGTTTGCAGGAAGATTCAATTTCCTCCAAACAGAGCATCTTTCCTTTCCCAAATGGGCTTGATTGGCAGTTACAGCAAGACCCTTTGAAGGTGCAGTGCCTGCATCAATCAGCATGCATTTAAAACAGGGGTCAGCAACCTTTTTCAGCCAAGGGCCGGTCCACTGCCCCTCAGACCATGTGGTGGGCCGGACTATATTTGGGGGGGGGGGGAATGAACAAATTCCTATGCCCCACAAATAACCCAGAGATGCATTTTAAAGAAAAGCACACATTCTGCTCATGTAAAAACACCAGGCAGGCCCCACAAATAACCCAGAGACACATTTTAAAGAAAAGCACACATTCTGCTCATGTAAAAACACCAGGCAGGCCCCACAAATAACCCAGAGATGCATTTTAAATAAAAGCACACATTCTACTCATGTAAAAACACCAGGCAGGCCCCACAAATAACCCAGAGATGCATTTTAAATAAAAGCACACATTCTACTCATGTAAAAACATGCTGATTCCCGGACCGTCTGCGGGCAGGATTGAGAAGGCAATGAGGCTGCACCCGGCCCCCGGGCCTTAGGTTGCCTACCCCTGATTTAAAACAAGGTTGCAGTAAGTGCTGATTGGGGTTGTAGGAATTAAGGATCCAACCCACTGGCCAGATCTAATTCCCCACCCCTGTTCTAACAGTTGGGCTCCCGTAAGGAAACACCCGCAATCTCAGGCTATTAACATTCCTGGACAAGTGTTGCCTTAAGGCAGGAATAGGGAACTGTTTTTGCCCCATGAGCCACATCCTTATCAAGATTAGGCTTGCAGGTAGATGGGGCCATCAGTCCTATCCATGGCATGGGTGTTGCAATGGCATTGTGCAAAGTGCTTAGAAGTCATGGCTTCAGACACCTTGCAAGGTGTTGCTAGCAACAGGAGTTATTTTCTTGTTGTTCGGCAAGGGATTCAATGCAGGTTTGGAAAGCTGGGCTGCTTAAACGGAGCAGGATTTAACTCCCACTGATGAGTAGAGATTAAATCCTGCTGCTTTGGCTGCCAATGCAGGATTTAAACATGTTCTCCCCACTCACTGGTGATATCAACTGATGGACAGAGTGACTTGGGAAAAATGACACCGTGTACCATATTGGACCCCTTGCGGGACAAGGGTGAAACCCACAGTGATTTGCAGTAAACTGATAGCAAAACACATATCCATATTAATCTATTGGATCTGGTAATGATAGTTTTCATATATTTTTCCTCTGTTTTTTTACATTTCGGCTGCAGACTGGAATGCTCATTGTCAATTATTTCCATTTGCCTGCACAAACTGTTATGTTTAAATCATAGTTTTGCTTTATATGAAGAATACAGTGGTGCCCCGCAAGACGAATGCCTCGCAAGACGGAAAACTCGCTAGATGAGTTTTCCGTTTTGGAGGTGCTTCGCAAAATGAATCTCCTATGGGCTTGCTTCGCAAGACGAAAATGTCTTGCGAGTTCCTGCGGGGTTTTTTCCCTCCCCCCTTTTTCTAAGCCGCTAATCAGCTGATCCGATAGGCAGATAAGCCGCTAATAGCGCTAATCCGCTAATCCGTCAATGGGCTTGCTTCGCAAGCCGAAAAAAACGCTAGACGAAGAGAATCACAGAAAGGATTCTTTTCGTCTTGCGAGGCACCACTGTATTGTGGTGCAAGTCGGTGCTAGGGGAGGCATTCTGAGAGTTTCCAGTGGCAGTTTCCCCCACCCCCCATGAAAATAACAGGCACTAGCATGGGCATAGGCAGAGAAGCAGCTCCTCACGCGCGATTAAGCAAAACAATAGAAATATTTAACAAACTGACCAATCACATTGGTTCTGCCCCCCTAACAAAGGTCCTGCCCCCCCAACAAGAAACATGGCTATGCCCATGGGCTATAGGAACCTGATCTGGATTGGATCCTGTCATGAGGCAAGGCAGTAGAGGAGCTTTGACCCTTTGATCCTTTCTTACATTGGCAAGAAAGAATCAATATTTTGGTAATGCCAATTGTAGGTGTGGTGGGCCAGGTTGGGACCACAGCAGGGAGCAAAGACTTATGTCCCCGGTACCCTCGTGTCTCGGGTCCTCCTCAAGATCAGGTCCCTAGTGCCTATACTATTCTTCTTTCCCACCCCCGTTGTTACGTGGAATGTGGCTTACATGATACGCAGGCTTATTTCTTCAAACGTGCATATTGGCATTTTAATGACAAAAAGAACTTTGAGAAATAATTTGGAAATATCTGCTCACAGTTTCCCTGCTTTTTAGAGCAGCCGTTGATAAATGCCTCTTGCAGCCCAGCCTGATGAATTATTCTCTCAAAAGCAAGTCCCGCTGAGTTAAATAAGACTTAACACCCTATAATAATAATAATTTATTATTTATACCCCGCCCATCTGGCTGAGTTTCCCCAGCCACTCTGGGCGGCTCCCAGTCAGTATTAAAAACAGTACAGCGTTACATATTAAGATGTTCCCCTAGTACAGGGGTCTGCAACCCGCGGCTCCGGAGCTGCATGTGGCTCTTTTACACCTTTGCCGCGGCTCTGGGGCGGATACTAGCAAGGGGAGGAGGCGCATTGTGCGCCCCGACACTCCCCACTGTGGCGGGCGCTGTACTGGCTGTGACGTCGCATGGGGGCGGTGCGTGCATTAGTCACGCACCGTCCCGACGTCATCTTCCCACCCGCTGTCAGATCGCAGCTCTGGAGATATATTTGTTTTAAATGTCGCAATGGTTTTGCGGCTCCCAGTTATTTTTTTCTTCGGAAATGGGTCCAAGTGGCTCTTTTTGTCTTAAAGGTTGCAGACCCCTGCCCTAGTATGTGTACCTAGGACTGCAGCCTTAATATCCCCTAAACTTTGCATTATGTTTAAGACCTGGTAGCCAATGGAGTGTCTGGGAAAACCCAGCCAGATGGGCGGGGTATAAATAAATTAATAATAATGACAACAACAACATGCTGCTAAAGCTCTTGTAATTGCTCTTTCATTTCAGAATAAAATGCAAGAACTGTCTTCACTGGCTGCAGAAAGTAGCGGCAGTAACCATTCCATTTGGTTTGGCCATTATCCCACCTCAGCAATCGTCTCTCCATCCCCAGGAATACGAACGGCAATGCGGTAATATTTCATTTCCTTTCTGGTGCAAACGTATTAATGTTTTTCAGCTGTTGCTGTTAATTGGCTACAAGTTAGTATTTCTTCTCCAAAATCAACGATAATCATTTATGTTTCCGTTAGCTCTGCCACAGCATATTTGTGTGGGCATTTCCATACGCTGGGTGGTCTGATGCCAGCTTTACATACTCGCCATCGTCACGGAACTCTAGAGCTGGAACTGGGAGACTGGAAAGATAGCAGGAAGTAAGAAAATTTGTGCTTTGGCCTTTTTTATAGTACTGTTCTTATAGCAATGTAAAATCAGTGCAAATGTCATTTTAGCTGGTTCAGAATGAATCTCCCCACTGGGATGACGGTGATAAAAATGGATGACGATTCAAATGTGGGTGAAGGAGAACCAGGCATTGTTAGTGCAGAGGTACGGGATAGCAATTCAGGGAGGCCACAGTACCTTCATATTGCCAGGATTCAAGCTCAGCTTGTTTTTCCTCACCCATCTCACAGTTGCATCCAAGCAACTGTGACAAAAACAGGACTTTGTGTTTAGAGTTGTCACACTGCTCTATATTGTTATCACTTTTTTAAAAAAAGAAGTTGCGTGTTTGACAATTCTAGATGAAGAAATTCTGGCTGGTGCAAGGTGTCTACTCAAGTCATCAGCTTTTCATCAAAAATGGATTACGTGGAAGCAGAGGAAATTGGAAAAATCAGTAAAACGTATCACCAAGCAGTATAAATCTTCTATCCTTAAGATGTTATTTGTTAACCAAAAATGTACTGTTTTGATTGTGAACATCAGGTACAGGATCCTTGCTTTTGATCACGATCTCTTCAGCTTTGCTGACCTGAAGTTTGAAGAATGGCCCGTGGTTCTTATCACCAATCCCAAATCATTCCTTTATAGTAGTGCTGCTCATGAACCACTGCAGAGAATCCTTCACTCCACCCACATCCGGTAATCTGATGTATCTTTGCTACTTCTAAACTTTTTAAAAAACATTTTCTTGTGCAAATGTGACATATACAGACATTAACACAGCAAATGCTGTCAATTTTGAATGCATTGTAAAAGATGTTAAACAGGCCACATTGTGCGTGCTGTTAAATGGGTTAACAATCTCTTACGTTAACAATAATTTTAAAAAGGAACATCCTGTTCTACAGCAAAGTAGAACAGCAAAGTCAATCCAGTAATTTCTGCCTCACCCACTATAGTATGCCTTGACTGAGGAATCATTTACCGTATACCAGGCATCTTCAACCTTCGGCCCTCCTGATGTTTTGGACTACAGTTCCCATCATCCCTGACCACTGGTCCTGTTAGCTAGGGATCATGGGAATTGTAGGCCAAAACATCTGGAGGGCCGCAGGTTGGAGATGCCTGATTTATACAGTACATGGTCATTTTTATTTTACGCTTACAAGTGCTGTATCTTAACAAGTTCCATGATATACTGGTTTATTTCTTTTACTTAGAATTTTGGCATTCTCTCCTTCTCCTATCAAGTTTGTCAAGGTCAGCATTGATGGCATTCATCTGGGGAATGCTGTTCATGTGTCTGGACCTCTCTATGTACTGAAATGGGCCCCTCAAAACTACAGTGAAGGGTTTCATCAGATAGAAGTGGCAGTTCAGGTGAGTTCTCTGCTGATGCTTATAAATTTATCACACATTTTATAGCATTCAAGCTACTGGAAAAAAAGTATTTAAGAGCAGGTTTTTGCCTGGAAGAGCAAGATCAATCCCTGTTCATCCACGATTACTTATTGATTGATGCCGGGCAAATTATTATTTCTCATCCTCATTAAAATGAAAGCAGTAGAAATACCACAGAGTCATTCTGGATGACAGAGAGCAAGAATATATAATGGCTTTTGTGTATTTTATGCTTGCTTTCCCAGTATTTATGACTCTCCCTGGTAGTGTAACCAAAGAAATGGAAGGTGAGGCTATGCAAATGGAAGCAGGGTTATGTCTGATGTCGCAGAGGTTGGAAGTGGATTTAGACCTCCCCCATAATGCTACTGCTAAGTTTGAAGGACCCCTGGGCCCAGCCCAATGATCTTACTAATTATTGGTTAGGGTCGTGAGCTGTTTAGAGTCCTTTTATACAAGAGGTAATTCTTATGATCTGGAGATTGGGTTTGTTTATTTATATTTAAAATAAATGCAGAACCATAAAATATCAAGGCAGTGTACAATAAAATATGGGGGGGCAGATAAATCCTACCCCACATAATCACAAGACACGTGCACCATTTAAATGGCAATGCCCATCAACTGGGGGGGGCAGCCCCCTCAAATATTTTATTGGGGGGCAAAAGAACCTCGACCCTTAGGAATTGGCTCCTACGCTCAGAGCCAAACGCAGCACTGCCAAGTGATACTGCTTTTGTGGCCAGACCCAGAGGCATTCTGGCTGAGGTAAGATGGTGGCTGCTTCAGCCATGTGGCCCAGTGCCCCTCTCAGTACCAGCCCTAAAATAATGAGATACTATTAATAGGTGCCAATGTTGGCAATGGTGGGCACTCTTGAGTCCTTGGTACTTGCTCAAGAAAACTGGTGTCATCCCTGCTTCATATAGACTCCTTTCAACTTTCTTCTACAAGAGTAAACCACAACGATCGCCTTATCTGGCGAGAAAATATAATAACTGTGCTTGGGAATACTTTGCAGTGAAGGTGAAATCTATCCACTGCCCACGACACAGGATGCCCAAACCATCACTGGCTGTGATCCCAGGTTCCCTGCAATATACATGCCTGCCCTCCCACTCACATGTGCATGTTTGCACACACACCACACCGCAGAATGATGGGCCTTTCACTAGTAAAGATGTTGAGTTGTTTTGCTATCGCACATTTGAAAGTCTTGTTCATTTCTTTGTGTTCCCATATTTAGGATGCCAGTAATAGGAATGCCACTCGGCTTCATACGTTTGCTATGGAGGAAAACCTCTCCCTCAGATTTAACCTTCTGGCATCTTGGCTGCTTCTTACTGACCTCTATGTATTGGTGAGTATTCCAGAGGGGGAAAAGAGTGAGTGAGTTATGTGTGGACAGAAGTTTCTTTAACACATTTCTCCAGCAACTGCTTTTTTGGGCAGTTCGCAACAGCTGACAATAAAAAACAAAGGTAACAAAATCAGCTAAACAATGTAGAAAATAAAAGGTTGTCAAATGCACAGGAGCCTTAATACATCCAAAAGTGTTTTGGATAAGAAAAGTTTCGCATCCTTTCCAGAGTCCTTGTGGCACTATTTTAAAAGAAAAGATTAAAACTCATGGAAAACACCACCGTGCTCGATTTGACTTTTGCTGTGGGTGCGTGTGATCTCCTTTCCCTCTTGATCCTTTAGTATTTTTTTGTTGCCTTCAGTGATTCCCAAATGGTGGTAAATAAATTTTATTCTCCCACCACATTATGAGAGATCAGTATGGTGGGGGCTGTGTTTGGCTTACTAAATATATATGTGTGTGTGTGTGTGTGTGTGTGTGTGTGTGTGTATATATATATATATATATATATATATATATATATATATATATATGATTGTATTCCTTCTTTTTCAGGTTCGAGTAGTGTTTGTACTAATGGTTGTAGTTCAAATTGCCTTGTTGGTTATTTTCCGGTATCGAGGAAAGCCTACACTTAAAAGTAAGAGAAATTCTTTTTCTTGAACACAATTTTGATCCTTCCTTACCTTTTTTTCTTTTTCTTTAAGTACCAGTACTTTAAATTAAGCAAATGCACCAGTGTGATTTTCAGATTGATTCTACCCCTGCCCCTTTAAAAAGAATCTAATAACCTCTGTAGGCTGAGTATTCTATTCTTCAAAAGATAGATACTAATGAACAGCTAAATTTTGGTTTGGTTTGAAAATGTCAAATGTCTCAAAGACTTCATGAATGCGTGTCCATGCATCTTGGATGGATTTTGGGCGCAATCCACCAGGAAGTTTTCTCGCACCACATCCCATTGATTTCAGTGAATGAATCTGTCCTTTGATGGTGCTGTAAATGTATCACTTTGTAAAAAGTTGCTGCATTTCTGTTTTTAAAAGTAGGGAACTTCAAATTAAAAGTTTGTTTCCTTTTTAGGACCTCTGGCCAGAGCAATGTGGGCTTCTTTTTCTCTTCACATATTGAGCAAAATCAACTTTTTCTACCACTCATTTCTCCTGTTGAGCTTCTATACTCTTCTGGGTAAGATGCAAATAGGCACAGCGAGTTCATGGACATGCCAATAGAGCTTCTAACTCAAAACCCTCTATTATGTTGTGTTTAACTAAATAACGGCTTGTTTTTTTAAAAAAACCATGCATTTGCATTCTGTAAAATTTATAATTCAACTCTTAACGTGGGGCAGAAAACATCTGTAGGGTACCCAAGCTTGCCTGAATAGTGATTACAAATAACTTGTAAATTTCAGGAGATAATTTGTTAGACATCATATACCACGTAGGAATGTTTTCATATTTGGCAAGCTACAGGTTTTTTAAGAGGCACTGAATAACTATCCCAAGATACGCAAGTAATGGTGCTGAAAGGCACCCAGCAAGTCCTTGTGCTACCACTGCTGCCCAAAACAATGCTAGCTCTTAGAAATTAAACAATGCAGTGCATGTCGAGCCACGCTTTTAAAAATGTGCACATTTCAGCCCTTATTGCTACAGTGTACTGTTTTAAGATTTAGCACTTCTAATTTCGCAAAGTAGTTTACAGATTCGGCCACTCTGAGTGACTTGCCTACAGTCTATGACACAGGTGGGGCACAACCCAGGTTTCCTGGATCCAAGTCCAGCTTTCCAGCTACTTGATCACAGTTGCACTTAGGAAATGTCTGAAAAAGTACCATATTTTTCGCCCTATAGGACGCACTTTTCCCCCTCCAAAAATGAAGGGGAAATATGTGTGCGTCCTATGGGGCGAATGCAGGCTTTCGATGAAGCCTGGAGAGCAAGACCGACCCCTCTCGCTCTCCAGGCTTCAGGAAGCTCTCCGCAAGCCTTGGGAGCCCACGGGAGTTCCCGCCGGGCTCCCCAGGCTTGCGGACAGCAGCCTGCAGCCCGAAACCCGGGGAGCGCAGCAGAGTGCGCCCCGGGCTTCGGGCAGATATCCGCAAGCCTGGGGAGGCCGGCGGGAGTTCCCGCCGGGCTCCCAAGGCTTGCAGATAACAGCCTGTCCTGGGAGCCCAAGCTTCCCCCGCCCCAGCCCTACGCCTGGGGGGGGGAATAATTTTTTTTCTTTATTTCCCCCCCCCAAAAAAAAACTAGGTGCGCCCTATGGGCCGGTGCGCCCTATAGGGCGAAAAATACGGTACTCATCTCCCACCTTTCCTTGTGCAGTTCAAGGAAGCTCACCCAAATCATGCAATGCAATAAAATTAAGGGTTCTGTTTTCTGCCTATAAATCCAACAAAATCTAACCTTTAACAATATGTCGCTGCTTTTCAATTGCATTATTTACACTAATACCTTACCTGGCTATCTGTTTTTGTTGTCATGACTTGTTTTAACGGATATCGGACAAAAAATTTTTTTCCTTAAGACAGTGATTTGGGGGCTAGGTAGGCTAGATTACAAGTTGTTCTTGTCACATTCAGTGTAATGCACTTTTCTTCTCTATAGGGCCCTGGTTTATTGGTGATATTATAGATGGACATCTGGGCGTCTGCTTTTCCTTTGGAGTAATTGTTGATGGCCATTTCTTTGAAGGCAGTACCACCTTCCTTGTTGGAATTTTGCAGGTAGGATTCTTAGTAAACTGGTTAACAAATAGCCTCTTGTTTGATGTTTTCTGAAACATCTCATTTGAAATAAAGTGTAGTGAGAGTGGTCAACCTAAATATTTGTTTTGAGGGGGAAATGAATATGATATGTTTTAAGCAATGAATCTAAAGGTACCCCTGCCCATACGGTAAAGGTAAAGGTACCCCTGCCCATACGGGCCAGTCTTGCCAGACTCTAGGGTTGTGCGCTCATCTCACTCTATAGGCCGGGAGCCAGCGCTGTCCGCAGACACGTCCGGGTCACGTGGCCAGCGTGACAAGCTGCATCTGGCGAGCCAGCGCAGCACACGGAACGCCGTTTACCTTCCCGCTGGTAAGCGGTCCCTATTTATCTACTTGCACCCGGAGGTGCTTTCGAACTGCTAGGTTGGCAGGCGCTGGGACCGAACGACGGGAGCGCACCCCGCCGCGGGGATTCGAACCGCCGACCTGACAATCGGCAAGTCCTAGGCGCTGAGGTTTTACCCACAGCGCCACCCGCGTCCCCTAATAAATCTAATAGACTAGGGCATTTTAGGTGTTATTATCATAGTCGGAGTTGTTCCTGGAAACTAACAGGAAGCCAGTGTAGCTTGCAAACATCAAAGTAACATGCTCCATGAATTAGATCCCAGCTGAAGTTTCCAAACATTTCTTTAAGGGCAGCCTCATGTAAAGCACATTGCAGCAATCCATTATTGTCATCATCATCATCATCCAGCCTGGATGCAAACTAGGCATGTACAACTGTAGCCTGATCTGCCTTTTCCTGGAAAAGAGAGTATTGCAAGGATACAAGGCAATAATCTCTTAAAATGTTTTTCAAAATATCTTTGCATCCCTTCTTGATGGAACTGCTGCATTCTGCAGGAAAGCACCCACTCAGCTGTCCTGTGTGTGCCTTTGGGGGATCACAGAATTGCACAAAATGCAAGGCAAAATGATGGTGGTATTGTCTAGAGACAACTAAGCAGAGTCTGGAATGGTTTCAAATGGGATGGGGGGACCATGTGTTGAGATTCTTGCATTGCAGGGGGTTGAACTAGACGGCTCTTGGGGTCTCTTCCAGCTGAATGATTCTATGGACCTATATCTATTTTGTCTTGGCAGGTGGCATTCTTTAACTTACCATTGATGGCATATACATGTTGGTGTCTATTGCTGCGTTGCCAAGGATATGGCTTTGGCTACTATCTGCGTCATGCCAAACAGTGGCCCATCCACCTCAGCATGGCACTCCTGTTTTTGTGGCAGGTCTATTCCTGCTATTTCCTGTTGAAGACATATGGAACTGTGGCTTTCTTCTTATCTCCACTGAGAATGTGGACTGTGGGCCTAACCCTCTTTCTGGTCTACAGAACCTGGACATTGCAGTCTTCTGTGCTGAGAAGCTATATTGTTGAAATGAAGAATGCGCAAAGTTCTTAATAGGCTGCTCTTCAGGCAACTGAAGTACCATTTCACTTGAATTGTTAAGTGGTGAAGCTGTGAACTGCAGATCTGTGTAGATGCTATCTCTGCAGCCTGAACAACTGAATGTGGAAGCTTGGAGCTGCCCCTAATTTATTTCCGAACTGCGGCATAATAGGGTGTTCAGTTACACAAAGCTGTAAAGGGATCCGTAATGTCTTTCCCAGGAGCTGCTCCCTTATTACATTTGTAATTTTGTTTTGAATTGCTGTCACCTTCATGTTGAATGAAGTTCTCAAATGGAATATTGTAATGGAATACAATTGCTTCTACTTTTCGTTTATATCTGGCACATAATACCTGTGTTTATATAAGGTGCTCTGGAAGCACACACTGTTATGGATTTGGCCAGAACAATCATATTACTTATATACCCATATATTATATTGACCACAGTTTAAAGCACTTTTTTGTTTTTGTTTTGTTTTGGTTTTCTTCACCTTCTGCACTTTTACTTCCCCACTGAAATTTTCAATGATTTTTTTTTTTTAAAAAAAAGAAAGATGTGAGCTACAGGCTAGAAGCAAAGCTTCAGGCTGGGAAGCCAGATAGTCAGAGGGATATTTTATTTCTGTTTTAATCCAAGGCTGCTGCTATGGGGGAAGTAAGGCCCTCTTGGGGTGTTCATGCTGTGAACTCCTCCATCATAGGCTCAGGTTGTAAATAAACCATATAACATAAAGACACCACAGTCTCTGCTGTGCCTCATTCCGAAAGGAAACATGAACTCCTCGGTAAGCTCCTAGAATTTCTTCATGCTGCCACAACATTTATTTGGATATTTAGCGACAAAGCCAGATCTAGACACAACCTGATTCTTTAAGAGGAGTGTGTTGCCATCTAGAATAGACTGAACCCCACTTCCCTGAGCAAATGAATCACCTATCCGTAGCACCTCTGTCTTGCTAACATTAAGTTTGTGTGTTGGCCCTGATCCAGCTCATCACTGATTTTGCACTTCTGCTACCTCACTTTAATAAGCTGAGAATGAAAACTAGAGTTAGAGGTCATCTGCATGCTGGTGGACCCTTCAAACCAAATCACTGAATGACCTCTTCAAGCAGCTTCCTATTGAAGTTAAAAAGCCTTGGGAGTTGCTATATTGGGGGGGGGGGTTAATGCATGCTCACTTCGAGGAGTACATGAAATGGTGAATTAAGTGGTATTTCGTACGCAATTTTGAAATAATGCAAACTTCATACACCCCTGCTCTCCACACGTACATACAGCACACTAGACATGCAGTCTCAATTCATATATAAACACTCATACATATGTTCTCTTGCCACATTTCCAACCCTCCAGGAGTGGGGTAAGAGTAGCTGGAAATTGCACCTTTTATTTTGTACAGATCAGTCTATGCAAAACATCCCTCTGGTTGCCCTTTATAAAGCATCTTTCTCAAAATAAAACAGAGCATTCAGAGATGTGACACCTCCAGTCACAGTGCTAAGCACCACTCTGCCTCTCCCCTGCTTTCTCTTTAAGAGTAAATGACAGCTCCCCTCCCATAGCTCTGGAATGAGGTTAGGGGGGAAATGCCGCCTTTTATCTCTCAGCGCTCTGCTGAGATTAGAAATATAATATCAGTCTTGACTGCTCCATCAAAATCCACTCTTATGAGGCAGTCAGAGGGTTGTTTTATCTCCTGAGAGGAAGATAAAGCACTTTGTCTGCTCTTTAAAGATCACACTACAGAACAGACAGAGTTTTTATCAGCCGATCAAAGCAGGAGATAAAGTTGCAGGGGAGGCTTGGCTGTTTTGAGTCAGGCTACCCTCGCTATAAGCAAATATCAATGTGTGTTATTTAGTTCTTCCCCTATTACTCAAATGGTTGTTTAGGCTGCCACTACTATAGTATTGGGCACTGGTGTGCCTGCAAAAGGCCTCAAGAGTAAGAATCCTTTCAAAAATTCACACTGCACAAAAAGGCTGTTTGCTCTTCTTACTGAGTTTGTTTGTAGTTGCTCAGCCTCTCCCTTAAATGTTTCCATATTCCATTGGATGCCAAGAGTAGACACCCATCCACCATATGTTCTGAACAGAGGAGAGGTACACAGGTGTGGCAGCAGCTGATGTAAGTAGCTGTTTCCCATTGGTGGGGGAGGAATGCCTGCACCATATGGGGACACTGACTCCCCCCCCCTTGTCTTTTTGCATGTGGCAGCCATTTTGTGCTATGCACCTACAGCACTTTCTCAAAATTCCCACTCTGCCTACTGCCCCCCTACAAGTGGGCAACCTCTGAAAGTTGTCTTGTTTTCGAAGATTATATCAACAGTTATTTTATTACAATTTATTATGTTAGTTGATTTCTACCAAAAAAAGTCCCAGAACTATGCAAAATAGAATACAGACAATGTTGAAAAGCAGAAAATTTAAAACCATAATACAAAATTCCTAACAAGCTCATCCAGGAATACACCAAGAAAGGTAAGTCCTATCCCACCGAAAGATGAGCCCCATAGTAGATACTAAATTGCACAGCTGTATTCCGGTTACATTTATATACAGTGGTGCCTCGCAAGACGAAATTAATTCGTTCCGCAAGTCTCTTCGTCTTGCGAGTTTTTCGTCTTGCGATGCACGGTTTCCCATAGGAATGCATTGAAAATCAATTAATGCGTTCCTAGGGAAACCGCCTTCAGACCAGGTCCGGGGACAGTCTGTCCCCGGACCTCTTCTGAAGGCTGGGGGGGGGGGACAAGGGCTTTTCTTCCCACCCCCAGCATTTTAAAAAACCCCGGGACAGCGGAGGACTTCTCCGCTGTCCGGGGCGATCTTAAAATGCTGGCGGGCGGCATTTTAAAATCGCCCCGGGACAGCGGAGGACTTCTCCGCTGTCCGGGGCGATTTAAAAGCCCCTGGGAAGGCAGGCAGCGGGGACAAAGACTTTTGCCCCCCGCCAGCCTTCAGAAGAGGTCCAGGACCTCTTCTGAAGGCGGGCGGGGGGCAAAAGTCTCCCCCCCCCACCTGCCTTCAAAAGCCGTCGGCGACAGCGGAGAAAGGCGCTGCCTTTCTCCGCTCTCCCGGGAAGGCAGGCGGGGGGGGAAGACTTTCGCCCCCTGCCGGCCTTCAGAAGAGGTCCTGGACCTCTTCTGAAGGCCGGCGGGGGGCGAAAGTCTTTCCCCCCCCCCGCCTGCCTTCAAAAGCCGCCGTCTCCCGGGAAGGCAGGCAGGGGTGGGGAAAGACTTTCGCCCCCCGCCGGCCTTCAGAAGAGGTCCAGGACCTCTTCTGAAGGCCGGCGGGGGGCGAAAGTCTTTGCTCCCCCCGCCTGCCTTCAAAAGCTGTCCGCGATAGCGGGAAGTGCTTCCCTGCTATGCCGGACAGCTTTTAAAATGCTGGCGGTGGGGAGCAAAGCCTTTCGGCCCCCGCCGGCCTTCCTGGACCTCTTCTGAAGGCCGGAGGGGGGGAAAGGCTTTGCTCCCCACCACCAGCATTTAAAACAGGTCCCCGGAGATTTCCCTATGGGCTTTCGTCTTGCGAAGCAAGCCCATAGGGAAATTCGTCTTGCGAAGCGCCTCCAAAACAGAAAACCCTTTCGTCTTGCGGGTTTTCCGTCTTGCGAGGCATTCGTCTTGCGGGGTACCACTGTATACTTTGGCACAGTATTAATACCCATAGAAGAAACCTAAAGGTAAAGGTACCCGACCATTAGGGTCCAGTCGTGGACGACTCTGCGGTTGCATGCTCATCTCTCTCTATAGGCCGATGGAGCCGGTGTTTGTCCGCAGACAGCTTCCGGGTCATGTGGCCAGCTTGACTAAGCCGCTTCTGGCGAACCAGAGCAGCGCATGGAAACGCCATTTAGCTTCTTGCCAGAGCAGTACCTATTTTTCTACTTGCACTTTGACATGCTTTCGAACTGCTAGGTTGGCAAGAGCTGGGACTGAACAACGGGAGTTCACCCCGTTCTGGGGATTCAAACCGCCGATCTTCTGATCAGCAAGCCCTAGGCTCAGTGGTTTACACCACAGTGCTACCCGCATCCTAAGGCAGTTTTCTTTTGAATATAAGAGAGATCTATCTCACAGGAGAAACATGGGCTTCCTTCGGTATGATCATGCACAGAGTCATCATGCACCAGATACCAATTCCAGTTCAGAAATGGTGTAATTGATTTAGATGCATGAGTTTAGGGTTACGTAGTAGTGTACTCCAATAGTGCTGTAAGAAATCTAGTGGGATAGGAGAGCTGAAAATAATGTCAACAGATTTCACATCTGGCGGAGTCAGGTATACACTTCCAAGACTTAATGCTAAATACATTCCTTCTGGTAAATGAGCCACCATAGATGCGAGAGAGTTATGAAAATTGTGTCCCGGACTTCTTAGACTCGTCTACCCATGTACCATCTGAAACCAAAGGGGCGCATTGATTGCCAGATGTGAATCCCCCCCCCAGCTCTCCTATCCCACTAATCAGCTCCTGAGGAATTTCATCACTGAGCAAGTAGATGAACACATACCTTAATCGCAGTGCTGGTAATTAACATTTATGTAGCTCTTGTGTGTTCAAAGCATTTCATATATAAAATCTCATAAGTCTTACAACAAACCTGTAAGGTAAGTCAGTATTATTATCCTTCACATTGTAGATGGGGACAGGTGAAGCTGAGCTTACCTAGCAAGATCATGACAGCTTCAAGACTCAAACCAGGCACCACCCAAATTCATTGCATTAGCTATAACACTACACAACTCTTATGCTCCTAGCCACACACTTTCCCCTATCTTTAACCCAAATACATACAATGTGATAATAAAATTTGTGGTGTGGCCTGTTCTTACAAAATTTGATTTATTTTGTTGCATACAATAAATGATATGTATACTCTGGTTTGGGCAGGATTATGAAGAACTGAAGGAATCAGGTTACTGTACCTAGAAGGACAGTTGATCACATTAATCAAGAAGCCCAGTTAGAACTTTTTTAAAAAAACAGCTTTAACAGCTGTAGTATCAGAAGCATTTATCTTTGTCCTCTCACATCTAGTAGCAACCGAGGTATACAGTGGTGCCTCACAAGTCGAAATTAATTCATTCCGCGAGTTTTGTCGCCTTGCGATTTTTTTCGTCTTGCGAAGCACGGTGTCGGAAAAGTTTTGGAAAAGCTTCAAAAATCACCAAAGTCTTCAAAAACCTCAAAAAAGGCTACCACACCGCGTGCTATGAGTTGCTCCTCAAAGTCAAGTCGCAACTGTATTAACGGTTTTAAGAAAAAGGAAACAAACTTGCAAGACATTTCCGTCTTGCGAAGCAAGCCCATAGGGAAAATCGTCTTGCGAAGCAACTCCAAAAACCAAAAACCCTTTCGTCTAGCGAGTTTTCCGTCTTGCGAGGCATTCATCTTGCAAGGTACCACTGTACTATAACAGTGTGGCACAATTATTGCTAAATAGTAGTACAGTGGTGCCCCGCAAGACAAAATTAATTCGTTCCGCAATTTTTGTCGTCTAGCGAATTTTTCGTCTTGCAAAGCACGAAATCCCATAGGAATGCATTGAAAATCAATTAATGCGTTCCTATGGTCAAAAAAAGTCCAAACAAAGCCAAATTTGGTACAACAACAGTTTATTAACTGCTCTTTAAAGTCACACATACTGTAAAGAGCAGTTCAAAAACTGAAGGGAAAATAAATTAACTTTATAAACAAAACATGTCTTTGTTTTTAGACAAAGAAAACAAAGTCGCGAGACGTTTTCGTCTTGCGAAGCAAGCCCATAGGGAAATTCGTCTTGCGAGGCAAATCAAAAACGGAAAAACCTTTCGTCTAGCGAGTTTTTTGTCTTGCGAGGCATTCGTCTTGCGAGGTACCACTGTATTCAGACACTTGAGATTCAAGGGCAGCACAGATAATATTCTTACTTTTACAAAATTCCTGTCTTAAGGCAGTGTGTACAGAAATACACATGGAACATCAGATAAGGGGACCTGGAATCAAAACTTGGACTTGCCTTCTGTTAGTGTCACAACAGTGAGATAAGAATGTCAGCTATTAAATGAGAATACGAAACTAGAACTCTGTTTCTGGTTATGCAACGGGAGAACCTATCCAAGGAGATTATCATGCCAAACTTTTGCAAATAAAAGATGCTTTTTCTTCATAGTTGACACTCAGGAAACAGTATGATGACTTATTTACTCAGAAACAAGCACTATTTGTTTCCCGATGTTGCCCCCGCTCATCATAGACTGGAAAGCAGCTACAAAAAAATGAAAATAATTAGTAAAAGAGCATTGTTCCTTTTTTTTTAAAGAATCATTTCTTACTGGACTTAAATGTACTTGGTTTATTTGCTACCAAAACAATCATAATGCAAATATCAGTTTTGTGCCTGTAAAATGATTTTTCTTCTGACAATTTTTGTAAGGTTAAGCATTAATGCATTGTTAAAAAGGAACAATGGCTACCTGAGATTTTTTTAATGCCCAACTATTTAACGCAGTTATTGGATTTTATTCCTGTATAGATTTATAGTCAAATGCTTCTAAACTAAAGTAAATTCAGTTTAAATCAAACTCCTAAACTGTGTAAGGGATAAAGTTAGCATCCCATAGCTTTAGTGTTCATAGGAAGCCATATTTATAATGCCTACACGCAGGGCTGTTTTTTTTAAGGGAGCACTCACAGGAACTCACTTCTGCCACATTCTAAGAGAGTGAGGGAGATGTTCATGGTGAGTTCTAGCACTTTAATTTCTAGAAAAACAGCACTGCTGACAGGGGCCCTCATGCAGCCAACTCCAATCATCACTTGCCAGTTTACCCAATGGCCAGGAATGATGGGATATGTAGTCCAACATCCCCCGTAGGGTTGGGGGTGGGGAAAGGTTGAAGAACATACTTTACAACACCTGTTACCAGATCTTTTCAACTGGAGCTGGAAAGCCTGGGGCTGTCTACCTGCTCTACCACTAGACTATAGTTCATCCCTGCCCTGTACTTAAGGACAGGTAACTGTGAAGAACAAATAATACCTTACCTCCAATGTTTTCTAAGCCTTTTACTACAGTCTCTTTAGCCTGTAAAAGTAGAAAATAAGAAAGTATAAGGTGTTTGTTTTCTACTCTGGTTTTGTTTCCTAAAAGCAAACAGTTTTCAACTCACTGGGGAATAAAAAAAAATATATCAAAAGAAGTTAGTTTTACCTCATCTAATTCACTAGAGTCAAAGATGAGGAACCTTTTTTGCTCTGGGGGGTCAGATCTTCAGCCAGCCCCAACCCAGCCAGCCAATCCGCTTGCCAGTTACACGATTGACAGGTGGGTTGCCCCACCAACCTTTCAAAACCCCATTTGCAGGGTTACCAAGCTTTGAATCCCAATGCTTTGCAAGCCACTCCATATTGGTCCTTTTGAGCTCTCATTTTGGAAGCTGAAAGCAGTCTAGATGATTAATTTTTTGTTTTTCTAAAAAAGCTTCTATGCTCATTGGATGAAATAGGATATTCGAGGCACTATACAATGACCAGAACAAATGAGAAAAGCTGGTTTTCATGATTAAAAGCCAGAGCTGCAACCCATACGCAATTACCTTCAGATTTGTGTCATACCTTCAGTTTTCCCTCTTTGATCCATTGGCAGAGCTGCATAGTACTAGCTGCAAATTTCTCCACATAGTTCAGAACTAGAAATCTTTCCCTATGAAACAGGAGAATGGGTGTTTCATTCATTAGGTAGTGATGTTAGTTGAAAACATTTTAGATTTAATTCTGCGTGCAAGAGGGGATTACTACAGCAGTTACCAATTTAAAGCAGTAATTAGATTTTCTAGCCCAACATATTCATCTTTTGCAGAAACAACAGTATAGACGAACCCTAAATTGCCATGGCACAACAAATCCACTTTAAAACAGCAATTGTTTGAAATTAGGAAAGTGACAGGGAAACCCTAGGCAAGCCTGTTCCAAAGAAAGTATCACTGAGTTCAGTGGGGCTTATTCCCAAGTAAGTGTGTATCCTCAGCTTACCAAACATCTGACAATATTAAGCGATATTACAAAAGAAAACATTTCCCTACTTCACATACATTTATCCAACGAGCAGTTTATTAGCTGCACATTTGTCCATGCGCTTCAAGCACTAGGTGCATTTCCCTCAAGAGTGAATGGAAGCTTTTCTTCCCAGCTTGTTTTCTGTCAAGTGGCTTCCTCACTGATGGTAAGCAACATGGATATTGGTTTCAGTAAATATCTGATTGATCTCTATTTTCAAATAAACATTTAGGGGACAACTTTCCATAAAGGTGCTGCAATGCAAAGATCTAGTAAGTCTGCCCTTAGGACAAAAAAATATTAACATGGCCTTTTAAACTGTGGGGTTGTTGCTCTTGTTTGTTACTGGGTTGTGTATTTTTGTTTTGTTTTTTTAAAAAATTATATTTATTAAGCATTTTAAAATTACAGAAAAAACTGAGAGACAAAGAAGAAGAAAAAACAAGGGAAAAGCAAACAGCAATCAAACAATACAAATCAATAAAAATCAAAATCAAAAAACAAAAACAAAACACATAACACATCAAAATCAAAAAACAAAAGTAAACCACAAAAATTTAAAGGGGTTGTGTATTTTTGTGTTTTGATATTGTAAACTTCCTTGTGATCCTCAGATACAGGGAGGTCTAGAAATTTAATAAATAATAATGATAATTAATAATAATGTGTTCGGCCCAGGAGGTGGCTAGGCCAACAAAGGAGAAATACCTTGTGATATTTCGCACTTTCCTTATTTCTTCTATTGCAGGAGGCAGAGGAGGGGGGTAAGGTACATCCTTGTTGTACTGGGAGATCTGGCCACATAAAATGATATGGCTATTTGGATTCATCTGTTGGAGACAAAATGAGAGAGAGTACTTTACTGCCTTGCCATAAAGACTAAGCTGTAAACATACATAAAGTACATTCTGTTTCCATTGCTCTGTTCCTCGAGAAGGGATCTAGGGCTGCATTGCCGAGTGCTTGATTTCCTTCAAGGAATAAGATCTGCCCCAGATTCTGCGAGCAGCGGTTGGTGGAAACAGAAAAGGGTGAAGTCTCAGCTACTGTGATAAAAGGACAAGGAAGTGGAAGTATCATGGAGCTCTAAAGGTGCCTCCTACAGACTGTCACTATTTCGTGGGAGGAATTCAAACATATATCAGAAGTCCAAATTTGCACAATTGAAGTTGATTAAAATTGGGTAATCCATACTGTGTTTAATGTGGATAGTAAGATTCCTGGACCTCCATTAATTCTCCCTTTTCCATACAATGTTTTCCTCCAAATCATCACCTTCCTACACTTTCTCCTTCCTCACTCTAGATTTTCTTATACCAGATATATGCTGAAAAGGAGAGGGTATGAGAAGATCCACATTGAAGGAGCGGAATGTATGGGAAGGTCGTGATTTAGAAGAGAACATCATATGGGCGAAGGAGAATTAATGGAGGTACAGGGGCCTACTATTTACATTAAACAACAGTATACAGTGGTACCTCGGGTTACATACGCTTCAGGTTACAGACGCTTTAGGTTACAGACTCCGTTAACCCAGAAATAGTACCTCGGGTTAAGAACTTTGCTTCAGGATGAGAACAGAAATCGTGCTCCAACGGCGCGGCAGCACCGGGAGGCCCCATTAGCTAAAGTGGTGCTTCAGGTTAAGAACAGTTTCAGGTTAAGAATGGACCTCCGGAACGAATTAAGTTCTTAACCCGAGGCACCAGTGTAGGTGAACCCTAAATTGCAGTGGCACAACAAATCCACTTTAAAACAGCAACTGTTTGCAATTAGGAAAGTGACAGGGAAATGCACTGAAAAGTAAAAGATGAGCAAATAATTAATGGGAAGACATGACTGTAAACATTATGCATGCAACGAGGATGAATGCTCATTGTCATATAACTGTCCTATTAACAAATAAGAAATAATGCTTGTCAGAGTTGCTTCAAGATCCTAGCTCACAGAGGATCACGCTAGCCAGCGATCATTAAATAAAAGTCTTTATTGAGTTACAGTTTCCATTCTCAATCTGCTGCGTGCAACTCTACGTCTTATGCTTAGACCGGCGAAGCTCCGTCTGAATCTCCGCCCCTTGCACACCAACTTAATATCCTAGCCCTGCTCCACCTTTTCCGCCTGACTGTTCTTCTCTGGGTCCCTCTGCCCCCCGGGGTCTCTTCCTTCCGGGATTCTTCTGACGCTGACCCCCCAGACCCCCCTGTCTCCTTGCGCCGGGCTTTAGGACCTGGCTCCCTTTCCGGGCTGCCTACTGCGCCACCTTCCTGTGCATTTGAACTTGGCGCGCGCGCCCAACCTTCCACCTTCCGTCTAACCGTCTCTTCGCTCCCCGATGGAGGTGTGGCCACTCCTGACTCGTGCCCTCCCTCCTGTTGTGAGCTGCCAGCGCTTGATCCCTGGCGCCCTTCCTCTTCCCTGCTCTCTGGCTGTGACGCTGGTCCCGATTTCCAACTGCTCCCCTCTGAGTCCTCTCTGGCTCTATCTTCCTGGGGTGTCCCCCTAGTCTCCCCCCTTGCCCTGGCCACTGGTGCTCCTTTCTGTGAATCTTCTGATTCACTGGAAAGGCTCGGAGATCTCGGGTCGTCGTCATCACTCATCTTTTCTTCTGCCTCCTCCCCCTCGCTCTCTGTTTCCTCCCTTGCCCTCGCCTCTGCTCCTGAACCCCTGACAATGCTCAATAAAGACATGCCCTTCAGACTGGCGGGCCTTTTTGTGGGTGTATGTTGACACAATAGCAGTGCATTGATGGTAGTTTATACTGGTCCGTCCACACACCATTCTACTTAAATAGTTGTTCTGCAATGCTTCCCAAGTGTTACTGAATTGTTGCTATCTGGAGGGGCAACTTTGCACAACAAAGGTGGGGCAGCCCGCACTCCCCCCACCAGCAAACCAGAACTGTCTGGTGGAGAAATGTGTTTGCCACTACCAATATTCTCATAGGGGAACCCCAACTGGCTTCTGAGAGACCCCAGTATGCAGTCTGAAAAAACTTGCTAAATGGCAACTGTTAAAATGTTTAAATGTTGTTAATTGGTTTACCCATGCCAATTAAGAGAACAGCCCAAAGAAACAGTGTGTGTTTACAATGCACTATGAATCAGAGCTGAAGAACATTCAGTTCATCTGGCCTACATGCTGCTACAACAACCAGAAATATAGTCTTTTCATGTACTCTTTTATATGAAAAACAAGAGTAAATATATGTCAACATACCCTCCATCTCAGTCAATGGTGCATTACAGGGGAACAAATTTAACTTGTCACCATGCCAAGCAACATGAACAATAGCAGTGAAATGGAAAAAGCTTTCTCCCATCCAGCTGAAATGTGCCACAAGAACACTTTACACCAGGAGCAGGAAACTGGATCAGGATGGCAGGCCAGATTATCATCTCTCTCACCTCCCACAGACCACATTTGGCAGGTGAGAAGGTTGTCTCAAATGATAACAACCTGTCTAGAAGTCCACAGCAAGGGTGGTCAAGTCAGGCTCGAAGGTAAAGAGTTCTTACGACACTCTTTTTGCTCCATGTCTTACCTTGGATGGCAGTGGCACCTGGGGTCTAGAGCCTGGTTGAGCATTTAAAAAGGTACATATAAAAGGAATTGCTCCTTCTGATAGCTATACTTCAAGTTTGCAATCCTATATGCACCTACATGGGAGTCAATCACATTGAACATAATGGGGATCACTTCTGAGGAGACATACAAAGGATTGCACTGTGGATGTCAGTACTGGCATTCTGAATTGACTCCGGAGCAGGGAGCTAGTTTAGCTCTTAAAGATGGAATGTGCTCTAGATCTATGGCTGCTTCATTCAGGTGTGCACAGCTGAACAGAAGGGCAGCACACAGCCTCCAATTAATTAAACAAAAAATAAATTTAAAACGGAAGATTCAGAAAGGCTCTTGGCCACTTTTACAGTGCAATCCTTTTACTTACACCTAAGTCACACTGCCCTGAATGGAACTCACAAGTAAGCATGCATAGGAGTGCAGCGTCCATTTAAAAAAAAATGTCTAGTGGAAACTGCACAGTGGGGTGAGGCGAACTGTGTAATCTCCAGAGACCAAAGTACAAGCCAGCGCAATAACTGGAAAGATCTCCTTCCCTGCCCCAGAACCACTAAACTCCCAGCGCAACTGTTCTTTTTTAAACTCTTTATTAGTTGTGGCCCTGTTGCTGTCTTTGGACATTTGCCTGAACAGGCAAGGCTTAAAAGTTTGTAGAGGGAAAGGGAGGCACACAGAGGTTCCACCTTCAATGTCTGCACAGGTGGGAGCTCCTCTCAGGCCTTTGCATGCTGAGTGTGAAGGTCTAAAGGGACTTCTAGTTGCACTCAACCAAAGATCCTTAGAAGCTGTTGTGTGATTGGGAATCCAGATGGAGCAGGGCTCCCAGTCACTTGGGAGACTTCTAGGCACATTCAGCCAGGCCTGTGCGGAGCTTGTCTGAGGCCCAGGGGAGGAATCTTGTTGGAATAAAGATATAAACACAAACAAAAAAGCAGCCATCCCCAGTGGGGCCCCCCAACCAACTTAACCCTCCAACGCCTGGGGCAAGTGTACTCAGCTGCTCGCTGCCACCTGCATTCAGCTAAACAGATGCAAAAACCTCCTTTAAGCCATTTACAGTGGTGCCCCGCAAGACGAATGCCTCGCAAGACGGAAAACCCGCTAGACGAAAGGGTTTTCCGTTTTGGAGGTGCTTCGCAAAACGAATTTCCTATGGGCTTGCCTCGCAAGACGACAATGCCGTGCGAGTTCCTGCGGGTTTTTTTCCGCCCCCCCTTTTTCTAAGCCGCTAAGCCGCTTATCAGCTGATCCGATCAGCAGATAAGCCGCTAATAGCGCTAATAGCGCTAATCCGTCAATGGGCTTGCTTCGCAAGATGAAAAAACCGCTAGACGAAGAGAATCACAGAACGGATTCTTTTCGTCTTGCGAGGCACCACTGTAAGTCAGCATGCAAAAGTCTGAGATGAGCACATGTGGGGGGGGGGAGATCATGGGCAGAGGCTTGTATATGCACTACCTGCCCTTGTCTATGTACTTTTAACCTCTTTAAATGCCTAATGCATAAGAAGCCTCGCAAAGGTCCTAGCAGCATACCTGGGCAAGGTTATCGTGATAATCTTGTCTTTCATCGGTCAGACA
This sequence comes from Podarcis liolepis, assembly GCF_965112155.1. Classification (NCBI taxonomy): domain Eukaryota; kingdom Metazoa; phylum Chordata; class Lepidosauria; order Squamata; family Lacertidae; genus Podarcis; species Podarcis liolepis. The sequence goes on from NC_139554.1 coordinate 45,439,903, forward strand.
GATTTACAGTAAAATTCTACCAGTTTGCATGAAGTCCGGAGTAATTAATGGGAAGGCACAAAATGGGTAGCACGCACACTCACTTGACTGATCACTGTATCACTGATGTCTCCACCAACATTGTCAAAGTACACATCCACTCCCGCCGGGCAGAGCTCCTGCAGCCGTTGTGCCACATCCTCTTTCTTATAGTTGATAGCCGCATCAAACCCCATTTCTGACACCAGAATGGAGCATTTTTCGTCGGTGCCACAGATACCAACCACTCTGGAACAGCCCTCCAGGGAAGCTATCTTTGGAAGCATCAAAACCACAATCACCGCAGTTCATCAACTCCTAGCACTATGCAACAATTTGTCATGCATCATGATGATTATTTCAAAAAGAAATCTGTAACAAAATAACCAGGGTACCGTGGAATCACAAGAGTGAGGGTCTGAAGTCAGTGCATAAGAGATTATCCACAAAATTGGTTCCAATTCACTCCACTTGGGATTGCAGATATTTTGTTTTGGTGCTTTGGGATGAATGAGTGGATCGATGATCGATGAATGGTGTCACTTTCTGCTACTTCTTTTACCATGTCCACTACTTCCTCAATGGTTTCATATCTCTCCTGGCACTGCTTGCAACTATTTCCTATGCACGGAGGATTTCCTCCACCTGTTGATCCCTCAGGTATCCACAAAATCAGAAAAACTGCAGAAGCAAATGGACAATTGCCTGACTTTGTGCTTTTATGTGCTTCTTGGGTGAGGAAAGTTTTTTTAAAACAACAACAACATGTGCATGTGTCTGTGGGCATGCCCTCTTGGAACTTAATTAGCATAATAGAATCAACAAATCAGAAGAGGAGAGAAGCACAAGAGAAAGGGCCAGGTGGTATGAATAGAAAAGACCAAAGTTGCTGTAGACTACTTCAATCTAATTCAAATGTGGAACGGGGGAGTGGATTAACAGCTAACTAATTATGAAATGTGGACAGGCCTGTATCTCGTGCAGCAGACTCACAGCCACAGTGATTTGCTTGAAAAAAAGCTGCTACACTCACAAAAATCACACCACCAAATGTGTCCACTTGGAGGTGCTGGTTCACACAGCCAGCAGGTCTATGAAATGCCAACTATATCATGAGTCTGTGGCCTTACACACATCCCTGGCCATCTCTCCTGGGCCACTGTTTCTCAACCTTGGCCCCCTCTATGCAAAACTGATTTAATCAAAGGCCCTCAATTTCACCTGCTATCCCCACCAAGGTGAAAGCTCAGCCAGCTTCTGGTGAGTGATTGTAAGTGGTTTTCAGAGGGGTGTTGAGGAGATGAAGGAGATTTGGATATGTTGGTCAGTCCAAATCTTATGCTTGTTTGTTGTTGTTGTTGTTCCTGTGACATTGGAGTCACTACAGCACTATTCCATCCTTCACCACTGGGGTAACGTGAGAAGTCTGGAACCACAAGGAGGAGCCCTGCTGTAGCTCTTCCGCACATGAGTACCAACTCCATTTCCCAAGGGTGGACACTGGCATGGGAAGGAGCCTCAGCATCCCCACTACATGGTCCATGGTTTCTCATCTGGTGGCTCCCACATCACTGGGATAACATGAACACAATTACATCTGCAGCTAATACCGTTTACCTCAAAATATGCAAAAAATCTCCTCTTAAGATGAAAATACTAGTCTTAAACCAGCTTACCTGCCCAGCCAATGAACCACAGGCACCAGCAGCCCCACTGACCACCATAGTTTGATTGGCACCTGGAGACACATGTCCTTTCTCCCTTATTCCTAGCAGAGATGTCAGCCCAGTCAAGCCAGCTGCACCCAGAAAATGGGAAAGATGACCGTCTACAAGCTGCGGATCAATCTGAACAGAGACAAGTTGTTTAAAAGGCATAGGCCCCAGTGTTATAGCACCCCCACCCCCTGAATTAAATGGAACAATCAGCTGCCTTTCCTCTATGCAAGAACTCTACCTTCTCAAGCTGCTTCCCATCTAGAATGGCCTTCGTCTGCCAGGGCCAGTTAAAGCAAGTTACAAAGTCTCCTGCAGCGAAACGGGCATCTTTGCTTTCCTCCACCAAACCAATTCCCCCACCATCAGTGACTTCAGACAACTTCCAGGCCTGGAGGTACTCAGAACCAGAGTTTTCATTCATACGACATCGCTGAAAGACAAAATGTTTGCCATGAGATAATCCTTTAAAATACAACCATGTATAGTTATTATGAACATCTCTTTTAACATTACCAACAACTAAAACCCTGTCTTATCTTTGGAGCTTTTAGCTTCTATCTTTATCTATTCCTCCTCACAACAGGGTCTTTTAATTTTTCCTGTATTAACAGCATGGCAATGCACAGTAACACTGAAGGAAATCCTATTCAGTTCCGCTTGACTAAAGGGCTATGCTATTATTATTTTCATCAGCGTTCAAAACTCCCATTGTTCTAGGCGCGTTTTGCGACAGGGAATTTCATTAGCACGAGCAGTTTCTGAGCTCTGGGTGCAATACTGTGCCTAAAATTTCAGATTAAAAGTGTACAGTGGAAGGAAAGGAGGACCTTTTTCTGCCTCCCCACTTCCAGCCACTCTCTGAAGACTGGAGAAGAGACCCTCTGAAGAATATTAGGGTGAGCGGGCAGGGGAAGCATGGCTTTGTTTTTTGCAGTCTTCAGATGAGGATCAGACCATGTGAAAAATGAACATAAGATTTTAGCTGCAGTTCATTCACTTTCAGCTTTGTATTCTGGTTGTAAAAAAGCGAGCCTAGACATTCCCTTGTTGCACCCATAACCTAGGTTTAAAGTGTCATTTAGCTCCTAGCTTTCATATCTCAATTTTTAATACTGATTATCATCTATTTATTTGCTGCCTTCTTCCCTGACAGGGACTTCCGGAAAAAGTAAGAACAGCTAAAACCAAGAGGGGAAAAACCAATCGTTTTATTCACTGAGTAGGAAAATAATTGGCACTATTGTACCCTGAGTATCTATCTACAACATCTGTCTATCTAGCAACCTTGTGCTCAGACTCTCACTTGTAACAGAATAAGGGAAGGTCCATAGTTCTATGGTACGGCATCTGTCAACTTGGCATGGAGAAAGTCTCAAGAATCTCCAGGTAGGACTGGGAACATCCCCAGTCTGAAACCTTGGAGAGCTCCTGCCAGCCAGTGCACACAGTGCTGAGCCAGACAGAACAATGGCCTGGTTCCGTATAAGGCAGATTCCTATCCTTCTAGACTGGAATGTCGGTAGTTCTAGAACAGACAATCCTTACCATTTATTAATGACCTTCCTTTACCAGCTTTTGTCGGTAAACAAATTAGAACCTGTGAGCTTGTGAAATATTCCCTGTTCCCTTACTCAGAATATTACAGAATAAGGTTACTGAGAGCCAAACTAGATACGACATTGGTCACATCTTTAGTTCTTGTATAGACCATTTTAAAATGAAAATAAATAGACAGCACAGGGTGAGGACAATTGAGGGGCAGGAACTTTGCAATCACCACATCCTGATTCAAGGCGAGGAACAGAGAGGCTACACTGGCACTAATAGGAGCTTTTCCCCCCATTGAAAACAGCAGGCTCAGAAGCCCTTACGCCACAATACTTCCCCTGCTTTTTGTTGCAATAAGCCAGGGGTATAGAACCTGTGGCTCTTAAGATGTTGCTTGGACTTCCAGCTCCCATCAGCCCCAGCCAACATGGGCAACAACCCTGGGTTGACAGGAGCTGGAGTCCAACAACATCTGAAGGGGAGCATGTTCCCCAGCCCTGCAATAGCCCAAACACAGCTACTTCTCTGAACCCATTCCTCCCCACTCAACCTTGTTCTAGGCCCTGTTCTGAGGTAAACCGGTAATTCTATATTTGTGATGTAGAGCAGTGAAAGAATCTTAAGAGAGCTGGAAGCACTCTAGCAGGCTTCAAAGAAAAGCTATCTAGCTATGAACAACACTTGGGCGATCGCATGGTTGGCTCATACATATAACACTATGGGATGTCCACATTCTCATGACAGAAGCAGAGCAAGATCCTGATATTCTTCTCTCTCTCTCTCTCTCTCTCTCTCTCTCTCTCTCTCACACACACACACACACACACACACAGCAGTTATGTTAGGGTCTGGATATATGGCGTCCGAATGTATGGCAACTCATGTCAGAAGTGTAGATTTTGGTGAATTTCCTTAAGAATAGCTCAAAAAAAATTTTTTTTAATAGATTTTACCCCAAAAAAACCACAAAAAAAATCTCAACAACTTTGCCAAGCTTTTGTGTCCAGATTTTCACTTTTAGAGATATGGGAACCCTAAGTTATGTTACTTTCAGTCCTGACTACTGTTTTAAACACTCAGGCAATTGATATGGGCCACACCAAGGGAAAAAAGACAAGTACGTGTATACTCAGTTCATAGCTATCTACGCAGACCAAAAGACCCCCAAATCGAAACTGTACATATGCCAATATTGGACCGAGATATGAATAATTTTGATCACATTAAATGCTACAACTGGCAAACTGAGCTTCTGTGAGCTCCAAATTTTACTGCATGCTTATCACATAACCACCTGCCACATATACTTACCATATAAGGGTCAACAGACAGATAAAGCGTACGAACTTTGACTTGACCCTCAGCAATTTTATCCGGTAGGGTAGCTTCCTCCATACGAAAGTTTCCTGCAACTGGCTCTCCATTGACACCTAGAATGGGTTAGGTTACAAGTTGAATGGCAAAATTTCTCTCTTGGCCAGATGCTCACCCTCCTCAAGCGTTCCAGCAACTGGGCAAGTGCCAGGGGAAAGCAGGGTTATATTTCTAACTTCAGACAGCAAGCAGGCACCTTTCCATGCATGGGGCGGGATGAGAATGAGGGGCAAGCCCAGCAAGCTTCTTCCCCGTCCCTCACATATTGGTTTAGGCAGTTGTCAGAACAGCTGCGGAGGGCTTCTGGAGCAGCTAAATCATGGTTTTAAATCTACACCTGAGCTCAGATGACTCAAAACAAACCAATAACTGAACTCCAGTAAACTTTATTGCCTCATCCTGTGAACTCCTCCCCCAGGCATCTCCCTATCAGTTCCTCCTTGCCTCCTTATGTTTCAACTCTGTGACTTCCCTTCCTCTTAGTATATTTCTCCATCTTGCCGCTATTCCTGCCTGCCCTGCTTGCTTCCTCCAGGCAGTCCTCTATTATTTCTAAAACTTCTGAATTGAGTGTGATACATATGCCAGGAACAGATTTGAGGGGGCCTTGAGCCCTCTGAGGTCCTCTCCAAGTACCCCTCTCCTGGCAGCACAAGAGCGCTAACTGGGTGGGCAGTGAGAGCGCAGGGGTCAGCAAACTTACCGCGCCTCGGGCCAGTGCCTCCAGCGCCGATCACGTGGCAGGCCAGAGCGCGGGGGAGCGCATGCCCATACACATGCGCACACGTTATTTCCAGCGCACTTCCGGGTCAGATGAGCACCAGAAATAGCATGTGCGCATGTGCACGGGCCTCCTCTGTCCTGCATGTGCACCGGAAATAACGCATGCGCACGAGAAAATAACGCGCATGCGCAAATAATGCTTGTGCATGTGCACAAACTATTTCCGGTGCTCCTCCGACCCAGAAGTGGCCAGCCACGCAGCGCAGGTAAGAGCGGGTGGCGGTGGTCGCTTTGGGCAGGATAAACGAGTCCCTCAGGCCTTATCCGACCTGCAGGCCTTAGTTTGGGGACCCCTGGATTAGAGGAGCAGGAGGTGCCCCAAAAGTGCACCACAGCTGCCAAGTACTCCTCTTAGCATTACCCACAATCCACTGAGCAGAAGCACTGCACCAGCCAAGATAGCTGCAATCACCGCTATCTTCATTCCCCCCCCCCAAAAAAAAAATTTCTCTGGGCCTTGAGGCACTGGGAGAAGAAACATGGTAACTGTAGCCGCCTGTGTTTTCCTCTCAGCATTGAGGCCTACTTAAAAAACAAACAAACAACAATGAAGATCTGTCTGAGCCAACATCAGCTGTAGTCGGCCCTCCTGGGCCCCCAGCACCCGCCTGCCATTGCTGTCTGCTGACTCCAGGCCTGACAAAGCATATTTAGCTCAATGATATTCTAACTATGCTTACATGAGTTTCAGCAGGTACCGTCTGCTTCAGCTTTCAAATCGCCTGCTGCCAACTTTTCTATTCCGTCAGACTTGTGCAGGCAATTAAGAATGCCTATTTCCTCAATAGTTAGTCGATTCCTGATTTTCGCGCATGGTTTTTAATCATATATGGTTTTATGTGCAATTGTTGTAAAGCCCTCTGATTTTTTCTTTTCTTTAAATGAACAGTGTTATAGAATTTTTTAAAAATAAATAAATAAATGAAAACAAGCTCCGGAAAAAACTCTGGGACTTATCTGAATTAGATACAGGATTTCGGGAGCTTGGGGACTACTTAAAGGTATCTTTCCAACATGCCAGCGACATAAGTGGAAAAAAGTTGGGAAAAGATAACGAAAACTTAAGAGCAAGGATGTCCAGCTGCTTAATAAACTTGAGAGGAAAGAGAAATGAACAACTGGCTAGAAGGATATATGCAGCCATCTTAGCCATTCATCAATTACTTCTTTGTAGGGATAGGCCAATTTGCCAATTTCAGATTCTCTATCATTTTTCAAATCTTAACTTTTAATTTTTCATTTTTATTTCATTTTATTTATTTATTAGATTTATAAACACATTTTATCTTCCAAGGTGGTGTACAATCATTCTCTTCCGCCTCATTTTGCAATATTCAGTTCTCAACATTTTGAAATCAGCTTATGATTTTTGTTTTGAAAGTCCTCATGAAAATTCATTAGCATTTTAGTGATAATTTATACTAATTTACACATTTTTATATGCAGGTTTAGCCTATTATACATATTTTTACAAATCAAGTTTTCCTACCATGCATTTTGCATGTTATTTTGATGGATATGTGCATTTTTATGCATGCTTTACCCTAGTATGTGCACTTTTGTACGTGTTTTTGTGCATGTGAATTGTAAAATTTGGAGACCTGCATGAATTAAGCAGGTTTGCCTTTAAAGGTGGACTGAACTGGATTTCTTTCCCATACCTAGTTACTGGTACTAAATTGTTCCCTATTGTTATTGGTATGAATCACTAATGCATGTGCAGCTCTTGCTACTTACAACATATGGGCTTAAGTTCACACCACGCTTTGTAAGATGATACTATTCTTAGTAAGCCTATTGCTTACACTGTTGCATTCTTACAACAACAGCAAAGATAATTTTCAAAAACACTTCTGGTATAAAAAGAATGCCTGCTGTGAATGCCTCTCTGAAGATTTTACATAAGCCGTTAAAAGGTTTCACCACAGGCTTTTTAGCACGACTGTCAAAAGCTTTCTGCAGAAATCTGGCTGGTAGTTGCATTTTTCCTGCCTGGCTTCCACATTATGCAAGCACACCAAACTCATTATCGTTCTCCGACAAGTAGGAACATACCAGGGCGTGAGCTCAACACAACTCTTTGTATAATCATCAGTCCTCTTGCCAAAATCCTGCACAGGTGGAAGTAGGTTTCACTGCAAAGCAAAAGATATTCAACACACATAAGGTCACAAGACTTCTGTTTTAGTATAATAAACGAGAGGACTTTGGTTGTGTTCACACATAACACTAGACCGTGGTTTCTTTTAACCATGGTCTGCTCAGCAAATTATGAGTTGTCTCACAGAGAAGCAAACAAGCTATGGCTTGTTCCACCAAGGCTTGTTTTGTTTCCCAGCTGCCCTTGCCTTGTGCTTTTGTAACTTGGCAAGCATTTAGTTAAACAAGGCTGTTGAGTGCAGATAAAACACCAAACCATCATCCAATCAAGCTAAGGTTCATAATCCAAAAACAAGGCTCAGCTTCATATCATAGTTTGGAGACAGAAAATAAGCCATGGTGAGTGTTGGGCAGGTTTTGGATGATCAAACAAACCACACTTGGGCTAGACAAACCATGGCTTAGAGTTGTGGGCTAACCAAGCCAACGCAAGAAGTCAAAGAGAGGGATTAGATTTATCACTTTGGACATTAATTGGCTTCCCACAGACACAGAAAATGCAAACAACTAAGCGTCTATCCAAGTTTTAGGTACGAAAATCCAGCAAAGTGCTATGCTTTCTTCTCGGCCTCTAGGACTTGCAAGTATGTTGAAGGGAAACAATGTTAGCAGGCACAGAAGGTGAAGAACAGATTGCAAAAGCATGGTGTAAAGAACAAAGTGGGAAAGAGCTAAGCTTGCTAAAATATGCAAGAACCATGCAAACAAAAGCCATTTTAAAAATAACATTAATATAAACACTAGCACTTTGTCTTAATATGCTTCAGAAACTGTTCTGGCAACGGGCAGGAACCCAAGGCTCAGCCGTTGAAAAGCATTTGCAAGCTGGCTTTTTTATGCAGCTGGATTTCAATGGGCATTAAGTCAAAGCTTCTGCCAAGGAGAATGCATTTTCCAGCATCAATACCAGAGAAGAGCCCACGTTGGTTGGTATATCTTCAAGTCGCAATTCTAAACAGACTTAATTACAAGTAAATCCATAATAATAATAATAATAATAACCATTAACGTAACTAACCATAACAACATAAATACGATTGAGGAACTGCACCTACAAACTCTTACTAATGGCATGGCTTTATCATCATCAGAGATACTGCACCATTAACAGCACAACCCTTTCCTGTGAACTATGCAGATTTGAAGAAGGTAAAAGTCTTATTGCTGTTAAATTATGGATCTGGATTGGTTTAACTAGCAATCTTGTTCCAGGTAGAAGAAAGATCACACCCACCCTAATTCCTGTGACATTCATGCTATTTTATTATATTTATTAGAAGACCTGTCATTCTGGAGAAACAATGGCACTGCTGAAATCTTCAGTTTTTAAGAAACGAAAATTGGAATCTCTGTATAGCTACACAGCTTCCTTCTAAACGTTTGCAGTCCTTAGCCGCTTGAAAGAGGAGTAGAGGTGACTGTGAAGTCAAATATCACATTAGTGATACAAAGTGTCATGAAGCATTTAGACCACACAACCTTTGTAAGTAATATGTTGTTATGTAAAGTTTGGGCACTCACCTTTGGATTATGCAAGCTCTATTTTTACAGATACATAATGCTAAAATTAGAACACCATGGCATACACACTACCCATTATGTTAGGGCTGCCATATTTCAAAAAGTGAAAACCAGACCTAGGGTTGCCATATCTCCAGAAGTGAAAATCAGAACAGAGTTGTTGAGCTTTTGGGGGCATATTTGGGACATTTTTTGGCCCAATTTTACCCCCGAACATTGGCCCGATTTCAGAAATAATCCAGGACGCCATTTCCAGGGGCAAATTCCAGAACACGTCCTGGAAAATCAAGATATATGGCAGCCCTACATTATGTTGAAACACCTGCCCACTTCTAATAGCAGTTTTCACAATTCTAATAACAGTTGCACATTACGATAAGCTGGACTGAGCAACAGGTAGTAAGTACATTACACTTAAGTACACTTTAGAATCAAATGCAAAGGACAAACTCTGCTGATATTAAAAGAAGAATGGTGAATTATCAAGGCAAACTGAGATTTTACTTTGTGGACAGCATTAGCAAATAATTACACTATAGAAGGTCTTCATATGTTTTTGAATGCATTTTTAAAGCTGACATTTTATTCCATTGAATGTTCAGTCATCACATTAAAACAGATGCACACTTATTTCAGAGCAGGAGGTGGACAAAATAATTATAATGCAACATGGGAGTGGGATTCAAAAATACAGGGATGGAATTCAAGGATCACAGAGGGAAAATCCTCTCATCCCCATGCATGTCCTACAGAGTAAGACAGTGTTTGATCAGATCTTAGCTTAATGTAGAGATACAGTGGTACCTCTGGTTACATACGCTTCAGGTTACATACGCTTCTGGTTACAGACTCCGCTAACCCAGAAATAGTACCTCGGGTTAAGAACTTTGCTTCAGGATGAGAACAGAAATCGCGCGGCGGCAGCAGGAGGCCCCATTAGCTAAAGTGGTGCTTCAGACCTCCAGAACGAATTAAGTTCTTAACCCGAGGTACCACTGTACACACTACCCACATGTCCCTGCCTTAGAGAGCCAGCAAGCAAACCAAGTCTGAGATGGGAAATGATGGTTAGGAATTCTGGAGCAAGCCATGATATTAAACCAACTTCAAATGAGTAAATTGTGACTTAATATCCTGGGTTGTTTTCAAAGCTGTTAATCATCGTTTCCCATTTCTGACCAAATGGAAAACTGTAGCTTATGGAAAACTTCCATAAGCAAAAGGGATGCACATGCCGAGAAAAACGATGTGATTTTCTGAACTTTCCCTGAGTGCCCAGAGCACAAGAGGCAGCCCTTGAAAAGAGCTTCAGCTTGTAATTTCAGGCACTTCCTTTCGCTTGCATAAGGGAAAGGTAGTTTATTTATCCGTGCCTCCAAATCCTAGTAGCATCGACTCAGAAAACATGCTGGATTATTACTTGTTGTTATGACTAATGTATACAAAGGTATACAAACTCTTGTTTTGCTCCACAGGGCAGCCATTTTGTGCTGGCACCCACATCACTCGAGTACTGGCACCCCAGTTTTTTAAAGCAAAAAAACAACAAGCCTGAATGTATATATTATGAAAAGTGATGGGGTGGGGGTCCAGTTGTTTGTAATTAGTCATGCTCTGTTTTATTCAATAATAACTATTTTTAAAAGTGCAAAGGAAAAAGGGGAAGCAAGATGCACACACCATTTTTAAAAAAGCTATGGGAGAACCCTTGCATGTGGTTTGCAAGCCAGAGATGGGGATCAGCCATTACTTTTTTATCCCCAAATCCTAGGTATGCATCATGATAGTTAAACTTCAGGGAGTGACTATCTTGGATCTCAATCTACAAGCTACAACAGCAGGCTTAATCTCACATTTCTTGTTTTAGGTTCTCTCCCCCACACCTCCATCCTGCCTTATGAAGAGATCTGGAGGATTCAAAGCTTGCCACAATTTTGTGATATTCTGGTTAGTCCTTGACCTTGCAGACATGTTAATGGAACTACATTCTGAATTGCTGCAGACCCAGGCATTAAAAGAAAAAAAGAAAGTAAACTGTTCCTGGCAACCCTGAGGTCACTGGGTGGAATAATATTTTCAACTGGCACTGCTCATAGATGTTTCTAACAGTAATCATCTTTAGAATGTTTAAACTGATTTAGAACACTTTTGTTTTCTCTCAGTTTTAAACTGCAGATCTGTTTGCTACAGTGAGCTGTAGTGAGCTCCTACAAGAGGAAAGGCAAGGTATAAATTGAATGAATAATAATACTACTGTAATTAGTAAGAGAAGCTGTAGGTGAATGCCCTTTGCTCTACAGGCTTTGCAGATAACACAGCTGAAAAATGCTATCTGGTGACATACATATAACCATCATATATTACTTGACTGGGTGAATATATTTTTCCGCCCAAGGGCCACCTTCCCCTCTGGTGACCCTTCCAGGGGCCACATGCCAGTGATAGCAGGGCCAGAGGCAAATGTGGGCAGCACAAAGCTTTTTGTCTTTAGTTCAGCAGGCTAGTTTCTATACACACAGCCGTCTCTATCCACTCAGGAGGCAGAGATCAAGGCCACATTCTGGCCAGGGGGACAACTCAAGGAAAACATGAAGCAGAGCCGGGGGGGGCATTCACTTTTCATCTTTGAGCCAAGTTCCTATATAATATTAGGATAAAAGGTAAAGGGACCCCTGACCATTAGGTCCAGTCATGACCGACTCTGGGGTTGCGGCGCTCATCTCGCTTTATTGGCCGAGGGAGCTGGTGTACAGCTTCTGGGTCATGTGGCCAGCATGACTAAGATGCTTCTGGCGAACCAGAGCAGCGCACGGAAATGCCGTTTACCTTCCCGCCGGAGCTGTACCTATTTATCTACTTGCACTTTGACGTGCTTTCAAACTGCTAGGTTGGCAGGAGCTGGGACCGAGCAACGGGAGCTTATCCCATCGCAGGGATTCGAACCGCCGTCCTTCTGATCGGCAAAATCCTAGGCTCTGTGGTTTAACCCACAGCGCCACCCGCGTCCCAATATTAGGATAGGTCCCACCAAAACCTATAATCTACTTTCCTGACTTATATGTGCAAGAACAACAACAACGAGAGAATCTTTGATGGATCAGTTGGTAGAGCAAGTGACTCAATCTTAGGACTGTGAGTTTGAACCCCACATTGGGCAAAAGATTCCTGCATTGCAGAGGGCTGGATGGTCGCTTCCAATTCTATGATTCTACTATTTTGCAGACAAAACAACATGTCGCCCTTTGATTTCTATATGACTCCCCTTGTCCCTGCCAATCATCACCTACGCAAGAATTGGTAACACTTTCCAAAGTGTCAACCGCACCAGAGGCAGCAGATCACATCTAGGTTTTCATTTCATTTCTTGCTGGCTCCTGCTAACTTAATAGCTGCAAAAGGAAAGTTTAGGCAAGGAAACTGTTCAGTCACCGCACCACCGTGCAAGGGGGGGGGGACTTCACCTGCTGAACTTCCGCCTAGTATGCAGCTCTTGTCATGCAGCTGCTAAAAAGAGACAGGAAAGCTGCTTCGGTGGTCAGGAGGTGGGCGTGGGCAGGCTGCACAGAAGGCGAGGCAAGGGACTCAACAGTTTTGCAAGGAAACTTATTTAAAGTTTGTCCCATAGGCAGCTTTAGAAGCTGCCTTGCACCGAGTCGGAACACTGCTCCACCATGCTAGCTGAGTATTGTGTACCTCGACTAGCAGCGAATCCCGGGATTTCAGACGGGGCTCCCGCCTGCCTGACATGGAACCTTGGACCTTTTGCATGCAAAGCAAACATTTTATTGCTGAGCTATGGCCGTTCCCCTAAGAAGCTAGTAACTGCGAGTCCCTGCAATGCAAATGCTTCTTGCTGGAGAGGAGAAAAGGAAAAGCCCTTTGCAGGGGGGCTGGGTTCCTCCTCCTCCTCCCGTTTCTCCCCCCGAGGCAGAAACCGGCCGATCACCTTGTCGGTAATGCACGCAGGCCCGAGCCAGTCCTTTGCGCTCCGGATCGCCAAGAAATCGCGCGAAGGGCAACTAGCCCTCCGGAGGAGACCTTCCCAGCATGTGCCTAGCCTGCCTCTTAAAAGGGTAATGCAGGGAACCGCGGGCCCAATTAAAAAGGGTAAGCCTTCCCACTTAGGTACTGTATGGTTGCTCCATGGATAAAGAGCAGTCGAAATTGCAGCCTTGCGTTGCTTTGGAGCAGAGGCACTTTCGTGTTTGTTGTTCTGCTTTTAAAACTGCAGTCCTAGGTAAGCTTATTTGAGAATAAGCTCCATGTAACAGGGTGGGATTTGACTCCCAAATCGGCATGCCTATAATCGGGGAAGAGGAGGGGTGCAGCCTGTTTGAATGACAGGTCTTCTGACCTGGGAACTTTGACCTCTGGGATGTGTAATAGGAGGGTGTCGTTGAGACCAACAACACTCAGTATACAGTACTTTGAATCCATGCTCACTGTATTAATTTGATGTATGAATAGGCACTGGATTTTTATTTTTTTGCTTCAACTGCTGCATGCATTTTTCTGTCTGCTTCCACTGTATGATTACCAACACGGAATTCATAATATTAATTTGGGGTGGTGCTGTGGCTGTGAAACTCTAGAAGCTCAGAATATTTTTCACAGCCACAGAAACAGAATTGCAGGGTTGGAAGGGCTTACGTGATAATAAATTTGTTAGTCTTTAGATGCCTGGTGGATAGCTCAGTTGGTTAGAGCATGGTGCTGATAATGCCAAGGTTGCAGTTTCAGTCCCCATATGGGACAGCTGCATATTCCTGCGTTGCTGGGAGTTGGACTAGATGATTCTCATGGCCCCGTCTAGCTCCATGATACAACAATACTTATTTTGTGGTACTTTTTTGGGAAGAAGGAGGCCTTATTTTGGGAATTGCATCAGAGTTGCCAACCACCTGGTCAGAAATTGGCTAGACATGGCACACGCAGTACAGTGGTGCCTCGCAAGACGAAATTAATTCGTTCCGCAAGTTTTTTCGTCTAGCGAATTTTTCGTCTTGCAAAGCACAAAATCCCATAGGAGTGCATTGAAATTCAATTAATGTGTTCCTATGGTCAAAAAAAGTCCAAACAAAGCCAAATTTGGTACAACAAGAGTTTATTAAGTGCTCTTTAAAGTCACACATACTGTAAAGAGCATTTCAAAAATTGAAGGAACAATAAATTAAGTTTCTAAACATGACAGAAAAACATTTAAAAATCAACAAAGTGTACAGTACATTTTCTAAGACTCTGGGGGACAACTCGAAGAAGGTTCCTCTTCCACTCTTTGCTTCTTGCTGAAGAACCCCCTCCTCAACTGTTCCCCCAGCCACCCACCACACAGAAATTCAAATCCAGAATTTTTTTAAAAAAAACAGCAGAGTGGCCCAATGGTCACAGAAAATCAGAAAAATGCAGAAAAAAACACACAAGCTTCCAGATTCTTGCAAACCCCTCCCCAACACCAAGTCCTTGAATTCCAAACACCCCAACCCAAAATCCAAAACCCCCCAAAAAGTTTTAAAAGTTTAACTTACCAAATGGCTGCAAAAGAAGTTTTGGAAAAGCTTCAAAAATCACCAAAGTCTTCAAAAACCTCAAAAAAGGCTACCACACCGCGTTCTATGAGTTGCTCCTCGAAGTCAAGTCGCAACTGTATTAACGGTGTTAAAAAAAAGGAAACAAACTTGCAAGACGTTTTCGTTTTTCATCTTGCGAAGCAAGTCCATAGGGAAATTTGTCTTGCGAAGCAGCTCAAAAAATGCAAAACCCTTTCGTCTAGCGAGTTTTTCGTCTTGCGAGGCATTCGTCTTGCGGGGCACCACTGTACATAGTTGCAGATTGGTCGTGTTTAGTATCAGGACAGCAGAAGCAAACTCCATTTTATCCCTTTAATCATGATGGTGCTGTGATTTAATTTGAAATAAAAATCAAAGCTGGTAAATAGTGGTTTGTTTTCCTCCTCTTACATATCAGGAATACGGAAGCATTTGCAAAGCATGGAATAGCAGGAGAAGTGGTATGTTAATTGTGTGCTTCACAACTCAGCTAAAACACTTGACCATTATGTATTTGCCCCAAAGTGAAAGGATGAAGAGATCCCGATGAAAGTAGAATGGATACAGAAATGGTGTATGCGGAAATGGCAAAACTCACCAGAAGAATAAGAAATCAAGACAACAAACTTTTTAGAAAGGAATGGAAATGGTTTATTGAGCATTTACAAACAAATTGTAAACAGATGGAGACATTTTACACATTTTATTGTAAAAATCTGCAGTAGATAGATAGAGAGATAGATAGATGATTAAAATAATAAGTTAAGGCAAGCTGAAGTATGCAGGGAAGGACGAAAACAAATGTAAGGAGGAGGAGGAAAGGAGTCAAAGTTGAAAATGTTAACATTATGGTTAAATAATTGTTGTAATGTATATAAATGAAAACTATCATTTAAAAAAACAACAACACTTGACCATTACAGCAGGGTTTTGTGGTGTGTGTGTGTGTGTGTGTGTGTGTGTGTAAGAGTGTAAAACTATTAAGGTCACAGTCTAAAATTACCCATCTGCACCATTGACTTCAGCAGGGTTATTTCCCTGAATTAAAAACAAAGGAGTTGGTACCACCAGCAGAGTATAAAGTTGCAGAAAGGAGTGGTGCTGACCTGTTCTCGGATTCTCAGCCTCACCTGTGTCTTTCTCAAATAGTTTTAACAGCTATGACATTATCAAATTGTATGGCACTTTAATTTTCAGTCTGCTCCATCCAAACATTTTAGAGAGGTTATTTGAGGATACAAATGCTAACTCCCAGAACAGACTATTCTGTGTTTCCAGAAACTGCTTTTTGTTTGTTAAACTGTTCTTGTTTATTTCAAAAATGGAAGGTATTACTTGAAGGTGGGGTGTACGTGTGGAATGAACAATGTTCATCCAAGACAATCATGAACTGGAAAATACACAAGCCTTGCAAATCATAGCAACAGGGAGGACAGCCTGGCAACAACAGCTGCTGCAATGAAAAGAAAAGAAAAATCTGATGTTAGGTTTAAACGGGGAAATGTAAGGCATGGAGAGACTGCCTGCAAGGGAGCTGTGCAATAATAAATGCTGGTGACATGATTTGTAGTAGGAAAGAAGGTATTCAGTTTCTCTTAATAATAAATAAAAATATATGTGTTAGTATAAGTATAGCTATGCTGAAGTTATTTCACTGAGTTCCTTACCATACGTGTATATTAAGTAATTGGGACTTCCAAGACAGGGTTAGAGTTGGAGGTCATTCATACACTGAAGTTTAATGTGGATTTGAAGCTGCTCCCCGTCCTTCCTTTTTCTTTTGGTATCCACACAATGTCATCGTCATCCTCATCCAAGAGGCACCCCACATTTCTGCCCACTAAATGCAGATTTTCCCATCCCACAGATAATCCAGTAAAAGGAAGGAGCCAATAGAAATTGCATATGACTTGATTGTTGGTGCACTAAAGTGCATTATGCAGGTTGCACGTTGGCCTTTTTTACATGCACGGTAAGATTTTACTGGGTGCCATCTGTTGCCACATCCCTACTTCCACTTTGTTTCCATCAGTCCAAAGGAAAAGATGCAGCCTGCCCTTTCCACTGGTTGCTGCTAAAGGCACATCGTGCATGGTGCTTAAAAGAAAAGCAACAGGAACTCTCTTGTGCAGAACTGCCCTTGCACAAAACAGCTGCATAAAAAATAAATAAATGCTGTTATAGGAGGCAGTAGTCATGAGCCCTGTTGTCTTTGTTCATGGAGTTTTCTTGGCAGGGATACTGGAGTGGCTTGCCAGTTCCTGCTCCAGGTGGATCATGTTTGGTCAAAACTCTCCACTATGACCTGTCCATCTTGGGTGGCCCTGCATGGCATAGCTCATAGC
Organism: Podarcis liolepis; assembly: GCF_965112155.1. Lineage (NCBI taxonomy): Eukaryota > Metazoa > Chordata > Lepidosauria > Squamata > Lacertidae > Podarcis > Podarcis liolepis. The sequence continues at coordinate 45,456,916 of NC_139554.1, forward strand.
TTCAAGTTATTCAAGTGTTCTTGAAGCTACCAGCATGAGTTTGCCCAAACTGCGGGAGGCAGTGGAAGACAGGAGTGCCTGGTGTGCTCTTGTCCATGGGGTCACGAAGAGTGGGACATGACTAAATGACTAAACAACAAGTCATGAGCCCTGCAGTGCTGTTGAGACTGGGGCTGGAATGGCTGGCTCTATCAGAGGAAGGAGAAATGAGCAGGATGCTGAACTGGGGAAATTGGGTTGCAGGAGAGAGATGCTGGCTTTCCCCGCCAACCTTCCTGCAGAGTGGAGAGCCTAAGCAGAGGCTGGGGAGGTCTTTGATCTGCCAAGGGACTGCACATTTGAGAAGCAATGCACACACAATATTAACTGCAATCCACGCCAACTACGGTATCCCTCCTAGTTCTTAAAGGCTATGGCCCTAGGCAGGACTAGCATTTTCGATGGGGATGACAGAAGCACAGCGGGACATCTCTTGGAAGGTGATGACAGTACCAGGACCCCCCCCCCACTCCAAGCCATCAACAGGATTCCTGTTTCCACTATGCTCCTGCAAGCTTTCCAGGGGCATCTGGCTGAAACCCCAGGGCTTTCTCCATTCTCTCCCTTTACTTTTTACAAATGCGTGCAATAGGAATCTGAAGCTGCGTTCTCTCTCTTTCATTTTAACTTGTCGTGGGGTCGATACAAGCACCTCGCCCTGAAGGTTAAAGGGGTCCTGAGTCTCAGGCGATACAGTACGTACTTGGGAGGAGGGGAGCAGCAGCAGCAGCAGTCCCTTCTGTGGCTGAGGCTGCACAGGGCGGGTGAAGCAAGCAGAGGGAGGAGCTGCCTTTTAAAGGGCCTGCTCTGGCATCCACCCCTCGGCTACTTACCGCGCTAGGAAGTGACGCCTTCCCACAATCCTAGCGAAAGGCACTCAAAAGTTGGGGTTTGGTTGCCTGCAAGATCCCCCCCCCGCCCCCGTTTCTTCTTGGGCTTCTTGTTGGCAGTGGATTCCTCTGCCCCGGACTGGACTCAGGACAGGACTTGTTGCAGCGACTCTCTGCGACTGAAGGTGAGCAAAACTTTCGCGCTCGGTTTGGATGTTTGCTTCCTTGTCCTTTGCTGCCTGGATTAATATAGTCTGGGTAGTGTAGCAGGAGATCTCCTCGTTTTCTTGTTACTTCCAACCCGCTCCGCCTCCCACTTCCAAAAGAGAGAAATACAGAGAGAGATGCAAGTGGATTATTGGGTTTGGCTCGGGTAGATGTGAAGTGGAGCAGACAGAATGGGGATCCGGAGTTTTTCTGGGATGGCGGAGAAAACGCCGTTGCTCGGGCACAAGTGACAGCAGCTGCTGCAGCAGCAGCCGACTGAACTTTTTGTGTGTGTGTGTGTGTGTGTGTGTGTGTGTGTGTGGAGTTGGGGGGAGGATCTGGAGTCCACCCTCTTCGGACTAATTCGGTTCTGTCGCTTCTCCTCTCCGGAACCTGCGAGCGTCTCTGCAAAAGAGGCTTTTAGCGAGTAGTATTTCGTCTCGGATCAAATCCGCCCGTGCATTTAAAAAACAACAACAATCCACGTTTTGCATTTTTGTTCGTTTGTTTACTCCGGCGCTGGTGGCTCAAGTTTATTCCGCAGACAAAAGAGTCCTGTTGGACGAGCCCTTGCTGCTGACTTCGCACCGGGGGCGGGGGTGGGGGGTGGGAGAGAGAGGGTCGAAGTGGCTCTTCCAAATATGGGACGAGCCTGTGCTGAGGAAACAGAAGCAGCCTTGCCCGCCTCCTTGCAACAAATGATGACGTCTCATCAGGCTGCAAAGGATCTTTTGGGATTTAAACGAGCTTCCCCCACCCGTCGTGGCCTGGTTTTTTTATGTAAAACAAAACAAAACAAAACAAAACAAAACAAAACAAAACAAAACAGAAAGACACCTTTAGGACAAAAGCTTGTTGCACGGCACTTCTGGCAGATGTTGTGTGCTGTTAATCATGCAGTAACTGTAAAGGACGGGTACTTTGGCAGTTTGTCGACAAAGCTGTCCAACCACCCACTTGCATATGTGACTGTGCCTTGCACAATCCAAGTCTTATGATAAGCCTGGATGAAGGTTTATTTTGGATGTATTAGGTTTGCAGGCTGCACATTGGACATGTTTTTTGCTTTGCTTTTCTGTTGAATTCTGCCCTGAGCTCTTGCTTGCTGTGATATTGCATACGTATTATTGTATTGTATTAGATGTATTATTGATATGTATTATCAGCATGGATAAAACAAAAGTTTTACTGAGGTTTGAGACAGATGAAGGGAGCTGCTGTTTCTTAGTGGAAGGGCATCTGCTTTCAATGCAAAATCCCTGGCATTTCCAGGTACAGCTAGAAGAGACTCCAATCTGAAATACTTATGAGCCACACAGTACAGTGGACCATAGGCGCCGACTCCATGGGGCCTGAGGGGGCCCGAGCCCCCTCAAAAATTCGTTTGGGGGGGCTCAGCCCCCCCCAATAATCTCGGGCGGCGGTGGGCGCGTCCGCGGCTTTTATAGGGCGCCCGGCGCGCACCAGCTCAATAACGGGCACCGGTGCGGCGGGGGGCGCCGGGCCGGGGGAGGGGGGCGGCCGGCCTGTCTCCTTGGCAACCCCATTGAGCAGCGCCGGCTCCCCCGGGAGGGCCATCCCCCCGCGCCGCCGATCGCCAACACCGCCGACGCTGTGGCTGCCCGAGCCCGAGCCCGAGCCCTACCCGAAGCCCGAGCCCGAGCCTGAGCCCGAGCCCAAGCCCATCAGTCAGTCAGTCAGTCAGGAAGGAAGGAAGGAGAAATGGGGAGGGAGACGAGGGAGGAAAATTGCGCGCAGGGTGAAGAAAGGAGAAGGGCGAACGAGACGAGCTTCCAACCCCAAAAAGGGCTGGAAGACTGGGAGGATGCAGGATCGGGAAAGAAAGCGATGCCTTCCCTGCCCGCGACGTCGCCCGCTTGTCATTGGCAGCGCAGCGGGCGCCCAGAGGGGCTGGGCACCAGCGCAGGGCCGCTCCGCAGCCGCGGAGGACAGCTGCGCGGCTAGCAAGGTGTGCCGCGTAGAGCGCGGCCCTTGTGTGGCCCGGTGGCCAGGCAAGCTCGGGCGGGGACCCCCATGCGAATCTAAGACGGGAGAAGAGGGCAGAGCAAAGGGGGTCCCTTCCCCAACCTCCGGCTCTGAGACTTCCCTGAGCCCCAGAAAAGCGAAAGGATTTTCTCTTCTTCTTTTTTTATAAATATTTTATTAAGTTTTCAAATACAAAGTTAGAAACATACATTGAAGAAAAAAGTAAAAGAACAAGAAAAAGAAAAAAAGAAAAAGAAGAAAAGAAAACCAACCATTCAACACATTTTTTATATAACTAACTGGACTTCCTCGCATCTCCCTTACCCTGCATTCTTTATAATAAAGATATCAGCAAATTATTACCTTGTTTCGTACCTTATTTTGTACTTTTCAAATACTATACCTCTAAATTTAACATACTTTTCATCAGTTACTTATATCTTAAATTAAACATAGTATTACCTTAGATTTTGACCTTTTCTTACTTAAAATATAATTTCCTGTTTCCCAAATCTAATTGCTGAAGCTATAGTTTCCGAATCGTGTAAATTTTTAACATTCATACAACTTATATTGTTTTTGTAAATAGTCCTTAAATTTTTTCCAGTCCTCTTCCGTTGTTTCTTCTCCCAAATCTCGGATTCTGCCAGTCATTTCAGCCAGTTCCATGTAGTCCATCAATCGCGTCTGCCACTCTTCCAGTGTGGGCAAATCTTGTGTCTTCCATTATTTTGCGATAAGTATTCTTGCTGCTGTAGTTGCATACATAAAGAAAGTTCTATCCTTCTTTAACACTTTCTGGCCAACAATGCCCAAGAGGAAGGCCTCTGGTTTCTTGGGAAAGGTATACTTAAATACCTTTTTAAACTCATTATAGATCATTTCCCAGAAGGCCTTCACTTTTGGACAAGTCCACCAGAGGTGAAAGAATGTCCCTTCAGCCTCCTTACATTTCCAACATTTATTATCAGACAGGTGATATATTTTTGCAAGCTTGACTGGGGTCATGTACCACCTATAAATCATTTTCATAATATTTTCCTTCAAGGCATTACATGCCGTGAATTTCATTCCGGTGGTCCATAACCTTTCCCAGTCCTCAAACATGATGTTATACCCAATATCCTGAGCCCATTTTATCATGGCTGATTTGACTGTCTCATCCTGAGTGATTTTCTCTTCAACCTGCCCTCCATCCTCTTGCAGAAAATTCTTTGCCTGCCCTGCCCTGCCCGTATCTCGTTTTTGCTTTTTAATTCCACACACGCACCCTTCGGACTTCGTGGCAATCAGGCGCGCGGGTGCGTTTCCTAAGAGAGTGAGGACCCCCGCCTCCTCCCCACCTGCTCCCTCGCCAGCCAGCCAGCCGCGCGCCCTAGCTGGAGAGCCCCGGCCGTCCCCGTCGCGCAATCGGCTGGATCTCCCTTCAGCAGGCCGTGCTCACAACTCGGCCCAGGGACCCCCAGCAGCGGATCTCCGGCCCAGCTGAAGAATCCGGCAACAAGCCCCCTCCTCCCCAATCGCTCCGCCGAAATACGCTCCAAAACCCCCCAGATAGGCCGCCGGCCGCCAAGTCTAGTGGCGCCCTGAGCGAGGGTCTCTCCCCAACACCGCCACCTCAAACTGCGTTCTCCCGGCTACCCGAGCGAACCAGCGGCAGGACCCCGGTATGGGCCCCCCCAATATTTTTTATAAGTCGGCGCCCCTGCAGTGGACTAATGGCTTGATTCAATATAAGGCAGTTTCCTGTTTTTTCTGCAAAGAGGTGTTGGTGTTGGGGAAAGAAAAGCAAAGAAAGCAAAACAAAAATGATAATTGTGCAATCTGAACAAGCTGTTCAGACACAAATGACTGTTTACCTCTGTATTGTGGGAAGTTGCTTCTAAGTTTTTGTTATTGCAACTGCTACCTTAACAGTGCATCTGGGTATCTTTCAGTGAGCTCCACAGTACTGTCGATGCAAGACAGAATGTGCAACAGAAACTTAGTCACTGTATGTTTCAGATCTACATTATAGATCAACTGACGCACCAGCTGATCTGTATGCCTCTCACTTTTGAAAATAAAAATTGCTGCTGGTGTATGAGTGCCTGGAATCAAAGTGCACTCAGCACTTTATTGCAGATATGGTTTCTGGGTATTACGTGGAGTCTGATCAAAAGTTTTATCTGGTTGCATCATATAAAAACCATGAGGATCTCACAAGCATAGCTGGCACGTATCTCTTAATATTCTGGGGGTGATTGCATAAGAGTACATGAAGAGGACTGTGCAAAACCCTGTCTCTACTTGGGGGGCAGATTTGCGCTGCAAATAAAGAACTGATAAATTGCTCCTTAGGTAGCTGCCAAGTTCCTGCTTGACCTCAAGTATATGATCCTCCTTGGAGTCTTCCCAATAATAGGTGGAAGATGTGCATTTAAGGTTGTACTTGCACTTACAAAAAAGGAAAGGAGAAGAGAAAGAATGGTGCAAGAAAATTATATGCCTATAAAAGCCCTAGAGGAAAAAAGACAACACAGTCCTGGAAGAAAATCTTAACATTTCAGGAAGCTTTGAAAGCAGAGTGTTCAAAGCGATTGCATAGTGAAGATTAAAAATGATTGTCTGCTCTTCTCCACTGCCACCCTCTGTGAAATTGGCATAGCCTTGGGAAATAAAATAGGAACTTTGAGAAGGGCTTGCTTTGGTGCAGGGTGCGTGTGCATGGAGGAACGGTGAATTGTAATACGGTAAAGCATGTGTTAATATTGTGGCTGTAGTTTTTGTTTGCATAGGCCAGGGTTAGGGAAACTTGCCTAGGGCTACATTCCCTTCTAAGCAACCTTCTGGAGGCCGCATGGCAGTGCTGGGAGGGGCCACAGGCAAAACTGAGTAGAGCAATTGGAAGCAAGAGACTTTTTTTTTAGTTCAACAACACATTCTAGACAGGCAAAAATACCCAACGAGAGTGGAAAACAGCTAGTAATGGGTGGCTGGGTAGGTGGCGGTGCCCTGGAGAGTCCTAATAGAGAGGTTGGGTTGGACTAGATGACCCTTGGGATCCCTTCCAACTCTACGATTCTATGACTCTTAAGCAGCAGCTGGCAAGTCCTGGGTTCTAATGCTGTCTTCGCCACATACTAAATACTTGGCCATAGGCAAGCCATTATTCCAAGACGCATGTCTACCTTCCAGGACTGTTATGAAAGTTGTTGAAATTACATGTGTGGTTTTTGTTTCTTAACATTTGAAATGTGCTGCATGCATGATTAATCCTTTTACCGATTTATTTTTGACCACACAAACGTTTGGGGCAATCGGCAGCCCTAAAGTGTGAAAGGTGCCCTGAGAGTGGATACAGACCAGCACCACAGAGCTGCTTCACAGAGGCTGCTTTGCATTGCTACATGTGACAGCTGCTTCTGTGTGCTGAGCTGCTAATCAAGGGAGGAAATTGCTATGCAGAGATCCCTCCTTTTGATCATGTCACCGCCACACATTTCAATTGGGGTTGTAGTGGTGTGGCGACACTTTGGGCTTCTTCATGTAGTTTAGTATATTTGCCAAGCATGGCAGCACTGACTGCAGTAAAGGTTTCAAGCTCTCTAGAAAACCCCTTGCATAGCCTTTTTCTTTCTCTCTTTGGCAGAAATAATCAAGGGTTTTTAATGGCATGGTTGATTGCCTGCTAATTCCTGCAAATCACAGTGCTGTTAAAAAGAGAGGTAGAGGAGTGAATTCAAGGGCTGGTGGTTGTGCCCCTATTTATGTATTGGATTGGGGTAAGCAACCTAAGGCCCTTGGGCCGGATGCAGCCCAAATCACCTTCTCAATCCGGCCTGCAGATGGTCCGAGAATCAGTGTGTTTTTACCTAAGTAGAATGTGTCCTTTTATTTAAAATGCACCTCTGCATTATTTGTGGGGCCTGCCTGGTGTTTTTACATGAGTAGAATGTGTGATTTTATTTAAAATGCATCTCTGGGTTATTTGAGAGGCATAGGAATTCATTCACCCCCCCCCCAATATAGGCCAGCGTACCACATGATCTGAGGGACGGTGGACCGGCCCCACAGCTGAAAAAGGTTGCTGACCCCTGTACTAGATTCACCTCTGCTAAGGAACTCAAAGTGACATACAGAGTCGCCCCCCCCCTGTTTCCATTACTATATAGCCTCACATCAACCCTGTGAGATAGGTTAGCTAAGAGGCAGTGCCTGGCCCAAGGTCACCCAATGAGCTTCATGGCTAAGTGGGGGTTTGAACCCTGGTCTCCTAGGTTCTAGTTGAACACTCTAACCACTACACCACACTGAATGAACAAAGGTTTCAAGGCAGAGAGGCAGGAATGGCTCAAGGTACGTTGTTGATCTGAAAGCGAATGATTCTGTTCCCGCTCTGTATCCTGATGTGTGCTGGGAGTGGGGAGGACAATAGTCTCCCATTCGGGGATCTTCCCCAGGCCAGAAACAATCAAATGAAGGATTAGAAGCTTCTATTGGGAAAACTGGGGGAGGGGGGTACATCTGAACTGTTGTCCCATGGTTTGCATCTTTTCATTTTGAAGAGGAGCACAGCACCTTTTGAATTCTGAGACCTTGAGTTGCTCCAGCCCTGGTGGGACTTTGAAAGGGAAAGCGTGTTCAAGAGTTGCAAAACACGTTGATTGTGAAACACGCTGGAATAAAATTTCACTCCAGGAGCAGGACTGTTGGACATCTTAATGAAATTCAGCCGGGAAACTACAGGTAACACATTCAGAGCTAACAGGGCTGACCCACTAAACAAGTAATCTGCACACCCTTGCTGTTGGAAATATAGAAGGTTTCCATGAACTTTGTGTGATTACTGCCAGCCACTAACATTTCCGGGTGTTACAGAAAAGATCCTCAGGTTGGAAGGTACCATTTTCATAAAAGCTTAAGTGCAAAGGTACCTCCTTAAAATAAAGTTACGAAGTTAACCAGTGGCCTAGATGTGCTTGACTCCTGTGTTGTAAATTTTGCCAGGCTTCCTAAACTAGACTGGGAGTGCAGTGTTTGCTGAGTAATGCTATATAACTGTGGGAGTGCCTGCTCTCCACCCAAGAGAGTCAGATACAGTTACAGTTATTGTGTTTCTGATGCATTTGAGGGCTTAACATGCCACATATTTCCAGTATTTCCTCTGGTTTCACTAGCATGGACTAGAAACTATTTTTTTCTTTTTAAAATAATGAATTAGTTATCTAGGTGAACTGTGTGATTGGGTATTTGTATGCTGATCTTAAATCTTTTAAGTCCCCCTGCATGTGTCTATTGGGTTGATTTTTACATAAATAATTTTAAAACCAAGACTCATAGACAATCTGCCGGGGGGGGGGGAGGTCTGTATTCCTGGAGGTTTAAACCAGAGGAGCCCAGGTTCAAACTTCAATTAATTGTTCCATTCTTCCATACAGTGGTACCTCTGGTTATGAACTTAATTCATTCCGGAGGTCCGTTCTTAACCTGAAAATGATCTTAACCTGAGGTAGCACTTTAGCTAATGGGGCCTCCTGCTGCCGCCAGCAGGCAATTTCTGTTCTCATCCTGAGGTAAAGTTCTTAACCCGAGATACTACTTCCAGGTTAGCAGAGTCTGTAGCCTGAAGTGTTTGTAACCCGAGGTGTTTGTAACCTGAGGTACCACTGTAGTACATAGCTGTCATTTTTTTCCTTTTTTAAAAGGAAATTCCCTTATTCTGAATAGGATTCCTCGCAAGAAAATGGAAAATTGACAGCTATGCTGTAGTTCAGTGTGAAGATCAGGTTTCCCTGCTTGGTGCTCCTTGCCTTCAGATCTCTCCATGTCAAAAGCAGAGACGTGGTGGTTAAATGGGATAATAACCTGTGTTCAAATGCATCTTAGGACTTGTTTTCATATTTTTTTGGAGCTTGCCATTCTGTAACAGGAAGCTTCAGACACACCCTTTTGCTGACTGCCTGTTTTGGCTCATCCACAAGTCACTGGTGTGAGGCAGTGCTCAACAAAAATGCTGGCGCCCCCACTGCTCCAGGGCTGAGCTCAAAGGGTTGATGCCAACCCTTACTCAATTGCCGCTACCAACATGCTGAAAACTGTAGACAAGTGGGTTGCTTGTCCTTGGGGATGAGAAACTTTTAAGTAGGGAGGCCTGGCTAAGCCTGCTTCCCAAGTACCTTTCCTTCCTTCCTTCCTTTATTCTCCCTCTCCCTCTCTTTCTTGCTCACATACCACACACATGTATTGTGACACTACTTGGGAGCAACTGCCTTGGTGGGGAACCGGCACCAAATGTACATGGCTGGTGTGATGTTGGAGGAGTGGGAGCCGTTGAGGTTGGATCTAATGGGTGTATATTATGTAGAAAATTTGTCCAGTTTTTAGGCTGCTAAATTATGGTGAATTGTGATGGGTCAGGCCTTGTTTCCCTTTGTTTCCACTGAATCCAGCTGTAAAGATGTAACTCAGGGGTTGCCAAGATAGTTGTGGTGTGAAACAATGCCCATGACAGTTGCTTGGGTTTGCAAATGTGGCCCAAAAATGTTGGCTTCTCCTGATGTATTTAGGACATGGCGTAGGATTCTGATGGGCCATTTGTGTTGTTGTATAAGAGGGGGACACTCCTGGTCCACAGGTATGGGTTTCCTGTTACAGTACTGCTTTATGGCTACCATATACAATTACATGAAGTACAGGATCATGACATTTCTCAAAATGCTAAAGAGGTGAGTCAGGAGCTCCTCATCTCGATGGATTCCTGGCTCACTTTCAGCTTACTTATGCTTCAGGCTTACTTTTGGAGCACATCGGAAATCGAAGTAAATGGAAAACATTTCATCCATCCCTGGCAAAATTAGTGTAACCAATTGTGTCCACAGGCCATTAGATTGTCAATACTCTTATAAATCATTATGAATTTTAGTAACATTTGCCATTCCTAGAATAGAGTATGGTATAGTTGGATCAGCATTAAATAAATAATGTTGATTTATATTGGGGGGGGGCTATCTAGTCAATATAATTGCAGAGCATTTAAACTTCTTATTTGGTCTTCAGTTGCACAGCAGTTGTAACAGCAGTACGTTGTTGTTGTTGTTGTTGTTGTTGTTGTTGTTGTACAAAGTGAGTTTGGAAATTGCTTCACTACATGCTGCCTCTGTTTGAAGGCATTATGAAACAGATGCAGTTGAGGCTGAAGGCAATGACCCAAACACTTGTTAATATTGGCACATGCTGACCCACTCATATTTGCTAATAAATAAAGGGCCAGCATGCTTTGATGTGTTTTAAAATGCCAGTTATCAAGGTGAGCTAGTATTTAGCCATATATTTAAAATGAATTTTAAACACCTTTAAATCTAAAAAGGTGGTCTTATATTTTGACTCTCAAATCCAAGGAATAGTACCATAATAACCCTCCCAATCTGCAGACCTGTACAAATAATACAAGTTGATATTTTACACAGATATAGGAGATACTGCATTAGAATGATAGAATGATAGAATTGTAGAGTTGGAAGGGACCCCAGAATCATCTAGTACAACCCTCTGCAATGCAGGAATTTCAACTAGACCATACTGTATACGACACATGGCCATCCAACCTCTTCTTAAAAAACCTGCAAGGAAGGAGAGTCCACCACCTCTTGTGGGGGTTTGTTCCACTGTCAAACAGCTCTTACTGACAGAAAGTAGATTCCAGCTAAGCACCAGGAAGATCTTTATTGTAACTTGAATCCATTGGTTTGGGTCCTAGCCTCTGGAGCAGGAGAAAACAAGCTGCATCCTCCATGTGACGGCCTTAAGATATTTGAAGATGGCTATCACATCTCTTTTCAGTCTCCAAGCTAAGCATACCCAATTCCCACAGCTGTTCCTCATAAGATGTGGCTTTCAGACCCTTTATTGTAGCTGTGGATTTCTGATCAATATCCCAGCATGTTAAACTAAATTTAAACCAGACCAGTGGGCACAGTGTGACACAACAACAAACAGTATTGGACAACATCACTAACCCCCCTCCTTCACATACGTACTTTTTTCACCCCATGATTCTTCCATGGAAATAACAAGAAAGAACTGTATGCTGGTATACTGCCACAATTTTAATCACGTTACTCCCACAATTTTTCTGAGTTAAGGGGGCTGCAAATGGATTTTTCCCCAGCATCAAATGGCACAGAAATCAGAGCTAAACATGCAATGTTTTCAGAAGTGACTTTTTATGTCATGTGAAAGCTGAAATATAATGCAAAAATTTAGTTAGGGAAACGGAATAAACTACCATGTGAAAGCAGCCACAGATACATGAAAATATTGCTATTGGTGGATAGCAGTGTTCCCCCCCCTTTCAGGAGCTGTAATTACAGCAACTTTGGGGGTTGCTTTATTTGTGGGGGTGGCGACATGATTCAGATAAGAAGTCTGGGGCTGGCAATGTAATGGGCAGTCATTATTTCTCAGCCTGGCATACCGCAGAGGACTTTTTTGAGGACAGAATGGGAAGGCTCCCTGGACTCTTTAGAGCAGCTTTGGCCAATTTGGTGCCCTCAAGGTGTTTTCAGCTGCAAGTCCCATCAACTCCAGCTAGGTGTCTGTTTGCCATCCTTCTGCACAAAATCAAAGCCTCCCAAGACCAGTGGGGGACTTCAGGCCTTCAAATTTCAGTGGTGCCCTGGGGGACCCCAACATTTGGTGCCCCCCTGCCTCTCGCCTTCCATCCAAAGCATTGTTGCAGTGCCCTCTTGGCTTGGTGCCCAGTTTGGGCCCATCAGTTGCGCTCCCCTAAATCCGCCTATGCCAAGGCTGCTTCTCATTTTTTAAAAAAAGGAAATCAAGGTTTTGTTATGTGTATATATGTTACATGTAGTTTGCCAATTGCTCAGTGCAAGAAATTATGGAATAGTCACTGTTTTCTTTTATTTGCATAAGAAGCGCGGAGAAAGAACAGTAATATTAAATCCCACTGAGGGGGCAGTGTGAATCTTGCTGTATTTATTATGGGTGTAAATTAATGCTGTTTGGGGAAGGAGGCATGAATAGGTCCTAAATAAATAAATTCTGCATCAGAACATAGAGCTACATTTTTGCACTGCCTGGGACTAAGGTGGAAGTACATGTAATAATCAGCACATACTGTAGTTGATCCCCACACCCACAAAATCCAGACACTGAAGCAGGTTGGTTGAACATCTGCAGTGCAGTGCAATTGAATTATGGAAGTTTAGCAACAGTGATACAGATGTGTTATTTGTTCTGGCAACTAGATTGCTTCAGAAACCCTTGGGCTTTTATTTTCCAGGCAGATATTCCCCAGAATTGCATGTCTTGCCTGTCTGCCTTCTTGGCAGGTTCAGGTACTTCCTTCAGGGAGCCTACTGTTCCGTTTCTCAAATAATTCCACTTGTGCAACTTGTGTGACTTAGTTCTGTACCATGGCTATCACCAATATAAACACCTGTGGCCTAAACAGAGTTGGAAGAGAACAGGAAAAATACCTATGCGGAGGTGTGCATTTCAAATTCGAGCTCGGACTGGTACATATGCTTCTACTATGGGGCGTTAACTAATTTGAGTGTTAAAATCCCCATGTAACTAAACTTAAAACAGAAAGAACAAGGAATGTTTTGGTGTCGTCTTTATTTAATTCAATGTATACCCTGCACCTGTAGTTGACTTCTATCCAGCTATTCAAAACAAGCCAAGAATTATAGCCCATTAGTCAGCAGTATTAATACTAACTAAAAACTGAGGGAATAAAAAAGTACTGGACAGAGCAGGTTGCCCCAGGAAGAAAGAGGTTAATAAGCCTCTTGAGTTTGGCTGCCTAAGGCACTTGAAGCAGAGGCCTCTCTCCCAATGACCTAAGTGTGCAGGAAAGGTTCATATGGAAACAGGTGTTTACATTAGCTTCTACAGTATCAAATCTTTCAGGGTTTTAATGGTTGGCTTTCGATTGTGCACAGAAGCAGCTGTGTGAGTGGCGGCAACAGCAACACCCGAAGCTTGGGGAGGAGGTCCTCTCCGTCATCCTCTCTCTAGAGCACTCATTAAGATTCCTTCTCATCAGAGCTTCAGACTGTCCAGCTGCCCATATGAGGAGATGCCTAATTCTAGGAATCAAAGCATCTTGTATGGCCTGGCCCTGGACTGCTAGATAGCACCCATGCGGGGAGGGGGAGGGCTATTATATGGTGTGCATGATACTTTTAGTTAAAACATACCCACTGGTGCTGACAGCAACATGGAAAAGACATTTTACATCACTGTCTCTCCAGTGCCATCAGAGGTCACCACTACCTTGGGGTGCGGGTGGTGCTGTGGTCTAAACCACTGAGCCTCTTGGGCTTGCTGATTAGAAGGTCAGCGGTTCGAATCCCTGTGACACGGTGAGTTCCCGTTGCTCTGTCCCAGCTCCTGCCTACCTAGCAGTTCGAAAGCACACCAGTGCAAGTAGATAAATAGGTACCGCTGTGGCAGGAAGATAAATGGAGTTTCCATGTTGTCCTGTTACGCCAGAGCGGTTCAGTCATGCTGGCCACATGATGCAGAAAGCTATCTGTGGACAAACGCTGGCTCCCTCGGCCTGAAAGTGAGATGTGCGCCACAACCCATAGTCTCCTTTTTCTTACCACTACCTTGTAAAATAACCATCTTATCGTTGTGTTTCTGAATATCAGTTGCTGGAAACCACAGGAAGGGAGAGTGCTCTTCAGATTGGGTTCTGCTGGGGGTTTGCCAGAGGCAGCTGTTCAGCCACTGCAAGAACAGAATGCTGGACTAGATGTGCTGTTGGGCCTGATCCAGCAGGCTCTTCTTATGTTATAGAATATAGATCATTTTTCAGCTTAGAGTAGACCTGCTGAAATTAATAAACAAAACTAATTTGGATCTATTAGTTTGAATGGGTTTACGCCAAGGACAACTTAGTGGCATACCCTCTATAGGAATCTGCCTTTCACTGAGTTAGACCATTGGTCCATTTAGCTCAATACTGCCTGCACTGACTGGCAGCAGCTCTGCAGGGTTTCAGGCAGGATCTCTCAAAGCCATGCCTGAAGATGCTGGGTGTTGATCCTGGGAGCTTCTGTGTGCAAAGCAGATGCTCTGTTACTGAGCTACAGTTTTTCTCCTGTATGACAGAGTGCATTAGAGTTGTTAAGTACACAATGTCCAAATCTTAAGACTAATGTATGCTGATTATATATCGACTGGGCATTTTGCATTCATATTTTATCTGACGTATAAAAGTCCTCAAGCTGTTGCACTTGTTTCTTTTCCTAGGTGTTAAAACAACTGAGGAGGAGAAGTGTTAAAATAACTAAGTTTTATACAAGAAATACAGAATTGTAAGGTGATTTGGAGAGAGACTCAGTGGTCTTCTTGTTCATTCTTGATAAATATTTGACATTAATAAAAACTGGAAGACTTCGCAGTTCTTCTACATTTGCATCCTGTCCCTCCTTTCAGGAACTCATAGCAGCTTCAGATATTACAAACGTGGACCTGCAGCTCCCTATGCAATCTCTTCCTCCATTGTCTGCTGATGATGGAGGATAATGTTCAAAATGTATCTTGGATAGGAGAGGAGAATAGGCTGTATTCTATAATATTTCCTGTGCAGGAGCCTCTTTGGACTTTCTAAGCAAACAACGCTACGTGAAAGGGCTCCATGCGCATTAGATGTAAATCTGTGTAAGAGAGCCCCAGTAAGAAAGAAAGAAAAAGAGAACTGAAGGATAAGAGAAGTTGTAGCAGAGAAGCATCAATTAATTCTTTCTCCACCTATTAGAGCAGACAAGTGACTGTAGGATAAATAAAAATTGCCTTTGTCTTGCCACCTTCTCCACTCTATTTTTTTTTTTTAATAAACTGTTGTGAAACTCACTTACAAAGCATTTACTTATCATGTAGATGTTACCTCTTAATAATTTAATTGTGAGAGGAGACTGTGCTGGCAGCTTTTCTCTATAACATCTGAAGCCACTGAGCAGCTTATGTGGCCCTGTGATTCAAGCACTGATCAGCTTAGCTTTAACCCGGTCAGAGGATCACCTGCTTTCTAGGCTGCAGGTTTCATGGCCAAGTCATTAATAGCAATACAGTCGTATCTTGGTTGATGAACGCCTTGCGACTCAAACGTTTTGGCTCCCGAATGCCGCAAACCCGGAAGTGAGTGTTCCATAGAATAGAATCATAGAATCATAGAGTTGGAAGAGACCACAAGGGCCATCGAGACCAACCCCCTGCCAAGCAGGAAACACCATCAGAGCACTCCTGACATAATAGAATCATAGAAATCATTCCAGTTGGTGAATGTTCTTTGGAAACCGAACGTCTGACGTGGCTTCCGCGGCTTCCAATTGAGTACAGGAAACTCCTTGGTTGTTGAATGTTTTCGGAAGTTGAACGGACTTCCGGAACGGATTCTGTTTGTAAATCAAGGTACAACTGTATTAACAAACTAAGATGATGTATTCTAAGTATTTAAAGAGTGGGGACGGGAAAAATTTAATATTTGAATTAAGTTTTTATATAGGAGCAACTTGGACATTACATGACACAACTTTTTTTGGGGTGATGTGCCACTTCTTAAGAGCATTGTGGAACAGGCATGGCCAAACTTGGCCCTCCAGCTGTTTTGGGACCACAACTCCCATCATCCCTAGCTAACAGGACCAGTGGTCAGGGGTGATGGGAACTGTAGTCCCCAAACAGCTGTAGGGCCAAGTTTGGCCATGCCTGCAAGCTTAGTATAATTGAAGTCACATTCCAATCATATGTTGTTGCTTAAACAGAAGGGATCTGAAAGTCTAGTGGCATGGTTAGTTACTCAACATGTCTATTTTGGGGAGCTAATAAATTGGCAGGACATAGTGACCTACTCCAAAGTGACTTTTTAATGCAGATATTTCAATGAAACTTTATCAAGTCAGGCACAGCGTGAAGGCTTTGACAACTGAAATGTCACTGCCTTTCTTTTATCAAAATCCTGGAGCTTTAGATTTTTGCTATTCAGGATATTCTTGGCCTCAACGTAGAATACTCTGCTATTGTATCTGTGCTGTCAGGAAAGTGTTTATTTACCTTTCAGAATTTAACAGAAAAGACAATTCTGCCAGATGTAGCTTCTCCTGTCATCATAGCATTGTGATCTGACAAACCACAGTGAACACCCAAGACTAAAGTGCTATGGTTAATTTATTTGAACTAACCAGACAATTTTTGGCCTGCAGGGCAGTAGCTTTAATGTGTTGCTATTCAGTGATGGTGCTTTATGAGGAGTACCCTGCACAAGAAGTATTGCGTGGGAAAGTCACCATGAGTTGCTTTAAATTTTCATGTGATGAACACAAAATTATTAAAGGGTGACAGTGTGAACAAAGCAGAAGTGGGTAATTCCTGAAAACTATTGCAGAGGTCCATGGGTTTGTTGCCAAACAAACAAAAAGCATTTAATTGCATGGAAATAGAAAATGAACATGGTTGTCACTACAACAAACTGATTAATGTTTGGTGAATATGGAGTGGTAGTCTCTTGGCACCAGTGATAATGGTGAAGTCCTACTCAGGCGTGTTTGGGGGTGTATCTTGCTTTAACTGGGAAATTCTGAGTAAAAGTATATATAACTGGGCTGCAAATCTGCTGTCACCGATACTTGCAGCAAGCTTTTGCTGAAGTTAAACCATTTGAGCTCTTGTTTTGATAGTCATGAAAAGCTGAAGATAAATTTGTGTGAGAGCTTTCTGGAAAGCATCATCAACATGTAAACCGACAAAAAAAGAGAAATATCCATGTCGTTGATGTTCCTCTGGCTCAGGACTGCATGCTTTGCACTCTGTGCCTACAGCCAAAGATTTGAATTACGGCATAGCTGAAAGTGATAGCAATGAGCAGCAAAATGTTACAGTGCCTCTTCCTTTCTTTCCCCCTCCTTGTAGAGTGATTTATTGTACATTTATTGTCACTACTCTCCTTGAATTGGTTGGCAAGGAAAGATACACAGTAATCTCTCCAGTATCCTGAATGTTTAAAGCATATCCTGCTCCCCTGAGCTGCCACTGTCACAAAGGTCCAAAAAGACCTGAGTCGGAAGATGTCCCTCAGAGCAGCAAACATCTAGTGATTTCTTTGCAGGCCTAGAAGGTGGCTATATGCAGACCTGGAGCCTGTATGTGGGGTTGTACAGAGATCACAAGATGCATGTAACAAAGTCCCCCTGACAGCCCTTTCTCGCTTTCTCCAGAACAGGTAGGTTGAGTGATTTTGAGTGGAGAAATGGCAAGGTGTATGTGCTTAACTGCCCACCACTTCAGAACTCCAAAACACCCTTGGAACATTTTGGATGCCCCTATTTTCTTTGGAGAAATGTTGGAGGGTATGGCATTAAAGTGTGTTATATGGAATTGCTGATAAAATAAATGAGAGGATGTTACAAGGAGAATGTGCTTGTTCTCTCTCTCTGTGTGTGGTGGTGTTAGGAGGGCGAGGCATATATTGTGCATCTTCTAAAGAAATAGCCATGTGCTCTCTCAAAAGTATGTCTCCCTTCATTTCAAGATTTTAAAAATTGCATAGTGAAAAATGTGGAACCTGCTTATACACTCTGAGGATGCCTGGGAGTAAGCCCCATTTAAGCCTTACTTCTGAGTGTATAAATAGGATTATGGTGCAATGAGGCCTTCCACAAATGTATCTGAAACACTGCTTTAAGTGGGAACTGCAGTGATATCTCACTTACCCCATATCACTTATCCAAAAATGTGAGGATATTTTGATGATAAAGCCTGCATTGAAGCAATGAAGAGAACAAAGCCTACATGCAAATGTGAGCTTTATCTAGAGAAAGGACTTATAATTACTCTTAATTGTATCTTTAGAAGGCTGCTGGTGGTTTCACAGGCCTTTTCTGTGGATCCTGTTTGCATGTGATGAAACTTGACACTTTTGCATACTGAATAAAAGAGCCCACGGGAACACAAGTGATACTGTGAATTATGGTAGAGCTGGAGACATCATAGCTGGTAATTTGTCAATGTTGCTGTTTTCACCAAATGCATATTGTCTTTAACAACATTCAGAGTCCCTTTGAATTAATGTCGAATCATGCTGCGGGTCTCATATTTTCATTTGACACTGAACACTTGATCCCAGATGTGCACAGAGCAGAAAACCCTTGGCATCCTTTCCAGGAACCTGGGGTTTTTCCATTGGTTTGGAATGTGAGCCACTAGGCTGTTTGATTTCACTTTGTGGGAGGTTATAAGCAGTGGCTGCAGAGGCTGCATAACACACACACCATACATTGAAAGCACACACCCTGCAAGAATCCTGGGAACTGTTGTTTACCCTTCACAGAGCTACATCTCCCAGCACCCTTAATAAATAAAAGTTCCCAGATTATTTGTGGATGTGTGTTTTCAATATACAGTATGGTGTGTTTGAAGCCAGAGTCTAGTGGATCAAAGGCTTTTATATACAAATGCCTTACTCTGAGATCTGAAAGCTATGCAGTATTATTATAATTATAATTATAATTATAATTTAATTATAATTATAATTATAATTATAATTATAATTATAATTATAATTATAATTATAATTATAATTATAATTATTATTATTATTATTATTATTATTATTATGTGACAGTGCATTACATTAAGGCAGAGGACGTGCAAGTCTAATGAAGAACCAGTGAACTCATGGGTTGCTACCAGAAGCAAACATGGTGTGTGCAACAAGGAAAGAGTGATGGGGGTATAGCACATGCTTTGTCTATGTCGTACTTCATGCCATGTTCAGTCTCTAGTATCACCAGTTAGAGGACCTCAGATTACAGGATTGGGAAGCTCCTCTGCCTAGGAAGCATCTGTCAGAGAAGACAGGACTGGGTTATACAGCAGGGCTGGAGAATGGGTTGCCCTCCAGATGTTGTTGGGCTACAACTCCCATCATCCCCGACCATTGGCTTTGGTAGCTGGGACTGGTGGGAGCTGAGTTCCACAATGTCTGGATGGGCACAGATTTTTCATCCCTGTACCGTAGGCTAACTTCAGTCTTGTATGCAGCCTGCTTTCCCCCCTTTTTCTTTTGGTACTTAAATACCCAGTCCACCGAGGTGTTTTAAATTTACATAGCAAGGGTGCAGATACAGGATCTTTAAACAATTACGGCATAATTGAACTGTGTTCGGCAACCCTGAGTATGCATTTGTGCTAAATGACTTCTAGAGGGATAATTACATTAGTGTGCTATACAGAAATAACAGTCTTGTGGCATTTTAAAGAGACTGGGACTTTTTAGTGATTTCTCTTAATCTTTGGAACTCCCTTCCTAGGGAACAGAAGTTAACAGACATTTTTTATTAAAGTCTGTTTTGGTTAATTATAATATGCTGTGCTTTGAAACGTCATTGCTGCTGCTTATAAATTAGTGGGGTGTTTTATTCCTACTGCATTTGTGTGTTTCGAATTGTGATGGCAGTGTAAGTCATTTATTTACTTAAGCAATTTCTAACGAATTTCTTATGGCATAAGGCCAATAGAGGCCACTGTATCAGATGCATGAATGGTTATCCTGAGTTGGCAGGCTTATCTATCTGTAAGCGCGGGGGGGGGGGGGGGTCAGGGAAAGCAAGAAGTTTTACTTGAATAAGTTCAATAAAAGCCTAAATAATAAAAAAAGTTTTTTTTTTCTATATCCAATCTAAGTTCTTTCCAGGACTCCAACTTATCAACAGGCACTGTGCAATCCACCAGAAATTGATCAATGGCCCACTGGTGGATTGCGGTCTATCTGTTGACCACCCTAGAGACAGGCTGTTGTTCTACCTCCTCTATCAGAGACAGCAGGTCTATCAATACCAGCTGCTTCACATGGGTATCTGGTTGACCATAAGAGTGCTAGAATGGATAGTCCTTTTGACCGGATCCATCAGCTTCTTATTGTGTTCTGGCATCTCCTTATATGTCGCCTTATGGCAAATTCACACTTAAAGGTAAAGGGACCCCTGACCATTAGGTCCAGTTGTGGCCAACTCTGGGGTTGCACGCTCATCTCGCTCCATAGGCCGAGGGAGCTGGTGCTTGTTCGCAGACAGCTTCTGGGTCATGTGGCCAGCATGACTAAGCCGCTTCTGGCGAACCAGAGCAGCACACGGAAACGCCATTTACCTTCCCGCCGGAGTGGTACCTATTTTATCTACTTGCACTTTGACGTGCTTTCGAACTGCTAGGTTGGCAGGAGCATGGACTGAGCAACAGGAGCTCACCCCGTTGCGGGGATTCGAACCGCCGATCGCAAGTCCTAGGCCTGCCTAAACTCTGCTACTTTGCACCACTGCTTGTAGCTGGATGATTTGAATTTTCCAAATCTCCTCCTGACTAGAGGCATCTGTCTAGCAAGTGTTGGGCTGTCCCATTTGGCTCTTCCCGGCAAGAGGAATGCGGTGAATGCCTCTGCAAGATGGTACATGACAGAACTGTTGCCCAGCTGTTATGAGGCTGCTGTTCCTCCTCTTCTTTTTTCCTTTTCGGCTGCAGAAACCAGCAGGCTACCAGGGCTTCGATTCCTTCCTGTTCTGCCACAGCACTGTTCCTTCCTCTTGTACTCATTTGCAATGCACGTTTCTTTCCTGCCGTAGTAGTAAACAGAAGCTGCTGTTGCATTGATATCCCGCGCGCTGTGCAAGATGCAAATAAAAACTGAAAATGCGGTGGTGGTGGAGGAGATGCAGATTACTTTGTGGGAGGCGCCAGAGGAAGACGGCCACACAGTTGCGGAACTCACAACTCTCAGGGAAGGCTTATCAATAGCCTTCTTTCACATACATAAAGGAGCTGGAGCTGTTGCACAAGAACAAGCGATGAGTCACAGCAAAGCAACTCAGAGGCCTCTCGATACTCGAATCCAGCGATGTGTTTTACTCTGGGCTGCTCACCCTTCCTGCTTCCCACATTTTTGGTGACAATTCCCACCCCCACCTTCCCGTCTGCATTTTGTTTTTGGTTTGCATTTGTGCAAACGGCAGGAAATGTCGTGGCGCTTCCTAGAGTAGCTGGTGCAAGTAGGGGCGCGCGTGCAAAACGTGAGTGCCTCGTTGTGCAAGTCCTGACAGCCCAATCCTATACGCCTTTTTAATCTGGATCGGGCGCAAGCCATTTCGTAGGATTTTATTCCCATGCAATAACGTGGTGGTGGTGGTGGTGGGGAATCCTGCGCAGATTTACTTGGGCTTAACCCCCCCCCCGTGAACGAAGTGGCACGTGGTTGCCTAGGATCGGCCTGCACCCCTTCAGGATGCAGCCGGGAAATTTGCGCTTCTAATCATATTGGTGGCCCTCCTAGACCATTTACGCCCCCCGGGCCCCGTTCCATTTCCTGCGCCCAAATGTGAGTTTCCAGCGCTTTAATTGGGGCTTTTGTTTTGATGTGTCTTCCCCCCCCCATGCAAAAAATCACGCACAAGCCTGATTTACGGACTTAGCCTAAAAAAGCAAGGAGTGAGCAAAAGTAAACGTCCCTCCAAACGGGAAAAAGTCAGCACTATTCCTGGGAAAACAGCGTTTCCAGTAACGTGATCAGACTCTTTCCCCCTGACCTTGTAGCCGCATCGAGATGCTAGCAATGCGTGCCAGAGCAACTGGATCTTCCTGGCAACCGAACCTTTTGGACGGACAAGCCCACTCTCTCCATCTCATAGCCACAGACGGGCACGCACGAACGAAAGTGTTGAGTTACATGGGGTGGTTATTATATTATACATTAAAAAACAACAACTTTATTTGCTTTATATGGCCACAGGAAATGGGCGTGGCTTAGGCCTGCTGCCGGGTGGGGGAGCCTGAGCAGGAGCCAGTTGTGCTGATGAAGTGGAAGAGCTGGTTTTACTTCTGTTGCAGCAGGGCATATGTGTTTTGCAGGAGGTGGCTGCTCCTAATTTCCTTTCCTGAGAGTTGTGCAATCTCTTGGTTCTCAGAAGGAGGCGGGGAGACGGGTGGGTGGGAAGCCAGCGCTCTCTGCTGTGGCTGCTGCTGCTGCTGCAGTTGCTGCCTCCTTCGTAGCTAAGGAGCTTCTCTTCCCTCCTCCTCCTTCTCCTCCCTCCCCACCGCTCTGCTCCCCAAGCTGTGATCTCAAATCCTGTGACTCAGAGACTTGCAATCCTGACACTGCAACGTGCGGTTGGCGGCGGAGAGGGCAGCAGCAGCAACAGCAAACCGGGGCTCTCCACATCCCGGGCGGCAGCAAGCAAATACTGTACTGCAGGACTTTGTGCGCAGAGAGCGAGCAACCGAGCAGGCTGACAACTTGTGCACGGGATCTTTGCAAGGAAACTTCCTGCATTCTTTCCAAGAGAGCCTGGGGGGGGGGGTAGCGGGAAGGTCTGTTCCTCCTCAGTCGCTTGTTGCTGCTTGGATTTGGCACTTAAACCGTCACCAGAGAAGCACTGGAGCGAAGAAGAGCGATGGGAACTCGCCTGGCTTTTATTTGGCGCTTGAGAACAAGGAGGTAAGTTTGAAAGCTAGAGGGGGGACGTCTGCACGGTCCAGAGCAGGGCCTCTGCTTTTCTTCCGCTTGTTCTTTGCAGCGCGGAGCTGGTGCTGGAAACCAAAAGAAGCCGCAGCGCGTGGGGAAGCTTGTGTGCTTGCAGCCGTGGAATATATATTTAGATTTGTTGCAATATATATATTGCAAGGAGTGGATGGAAGAGTTAGAGTGGGGAGGGCGAATCGAGGGCTTTGGGGGGAACTTTTTTGGGTTGCCTTTCCTGTTTTCTTTAAAGCCTGCCTGTCTGCCTCCTGCGAGCCCTGCGTTTTGCCTCACTCTTGTTTGTGCAGCTACGCAGTTCGGCGCTGCTCAGGGGCGGCCGCGGAAAGGAGGTTTCCTCCCTTCAGAACCGGGAAATGAGACGCAGGCTGAGTGCTCTCTCTCTCTCTCGTGTGTGTGTTTTGCAAAACGTTCCTTTTGTCAGATGGGAGCAGCTTCTAAACGGGAGTAAGAAGTGGAAAGAGGTGATTTGGATGGCCTTTGCTCGCTCTCTCTCCTGGTCATGAGATGGACGTTTTTCTGACCAAAGACGTCGCGCTTTCAAAACGACGCTGCCTCCACGCACTCCCCACCCTCCCGGTCGCCGCCGCATATAATTCACCCTAATCCTTTGCTCCTGATTAATGGGTAAATCCCGAAGTGGAATTTAAGCTATGCTTTGTGTCTGAGGGTGGAAGTCGTGCAAGATTGCCCTATCTGCTCTATCCCCCCTCCACTCCGATTTCCCTTCTCTTACCCCTGGTTACCACGGTATTTTAATGAGGAATTGCAATGCCAACTCCCCCCCCTCCCCCAAACACACCCAAGCCAAAATATTGGAACTCTCTCGTGCAGATTTTCCATTTTGTTAAGAGCAACGTGCACCGCCCCGCGCGTGCAGAGATGGGCCGCAAGTCTTTATTTACTAGTTTGGGGAGGGGGTGGCCTGCGAGTTTCAGAGCAGCCGTTCATTCCCATCCGGAAGCTTAAAAGTTGTGCTTGTGTAAGGTGGTTCCTGCATCTCATGCTTTTTGCAAGCATTGGGGTTGCAGAATGAGATACTCTTTTTTAATAAACAGTGGTTTAGTTCCTAAATTCCCCACTTGTTTCAGCCCATATGGCTAGCAAACCTGTAGAATGTTCTCCTACGGGCAGCTAAGTCCCAGTGTGCTCATAAATTTTTAGAGAATGAGATAAGGGATGTGAAGGGAGTCAAGGTGGTGGTTTAAAGTCCAGGTGACTCCTGGGTCCCAGAACTGTGATCTCATCCTGCAATCCACCAGCCGCTCGAGCAAAAGTGGCAGCAATGTTGAAAGATATGTGTAATCACAGTCGTGGTGACTTGCCAGGGCGTATGGCCATAGTTCTGGCAGGTGACATCATCGAAGCTGTTCTAGTTCCTGTAGAAATCAATGAGAGAGCTTTGCTATTAACTAGAGGAGCATAATAGGTCCTTTTACTTGACAAGTGCTGCATCCTACATAAGAGGAGCCTGCTGGATCAGGCCAATTGCCTATTTAGTGCAGCATTCTGTTCTCATAGTGGCCAGCCAGGTGCCTGTGGGAAACCCCCAAGCAACTCTGCCCATCTTCAGTTCCCAGCAACTGGTATTCAGAGGCATAATGCCTCTGACAGCAGAGGTGGGACATAGCTATCCTGGCTAGTAGTTCTTGATATGCACTGTGTGAACAAGCACTTCAAAATAATATCTGTCCTGCATCTTCCAACATGCAGTTTAATCGGAAGCCCACAACTTCTAGTAGTTGTGTTTTGGCTCTGAGATGGGCAGCTTTCAGCAAAAGTATGTTTCTTGGGGACATTTGTGTAAAGGCTCATTTAGATGGTCTTATCTCAAGAGAATCTGCCTGTTTATACAGGAGAGGTATTGTCTTCTGAGACACAGAATTAAATGCACCCTTTCTTTCTTTTTTTAAGCTTTGGGTTTCATGCCTTGCCCCGTGGTTGTATTGCCTGTTCCTGTGCAATGTCTCTCATGTGTGCAGATGTGTCGATAAAGTTTGCTTTTGCCTAGGGCTGACTTCAGAATCACAGATAAGTTCATTGATTGCTTCCAGGCTGCTGTAAATAGCACAGTTTAGGCTGAAGCAATACAGAAACTACACATGGTTTGACTTCCTCTGCGATGGGCTAGCCCAAGTGATTTGGCCACACTCCATGCCAAAATTGCAGAGGATCCTTTGTAGACATGTTGCAGTGGAAATGTAAGGGTTTCTTGAGGGTAGAAATTTGGAAAAACACTACATTAAAGAAATAAGTCAACACCCCTTATTTTCCAGAAATAGGAACACTAGGAAGCGAAATATATGCCTGAAGAATGGCCTTCAAGTACATTAACTCTTGTCCAGGCTTAGGATATGTGCTCACTGTTCTTAAGAACTTTTATCACCTTGTGTGGGGCTGCCAGGGCAATGTATTCAAATGCAGAAATCTGTTTAAAAGACTACTAGTGGCTTTGCTAAAATCTTAAACGTGTCTCCAAGCTTAGTATAAGTTAATTCAACCTTTGCCAACATGGTGCTTCCAGACAGTTTAGACTACAATTCCCATTGGTCCCAGCCAGCACAGAGTTGTAGTCCGTAGCACCTGGAGGGGGCCAAGTTGATGAAGGCTGTGTTCAGTACAGTAGTCCTGGGCAGACTGAGGTGAACCATTTACTTCTTGCACGCTTAGTAACTTGCTGAACCTTTTATATTGAACTTGTTGGGATTGAGAAAGAGGTCCTTTATCCCTCCATGGGTGTGATTGCAATGACTTTTTAGTCTGTTCCTTTGTCTTCAGAAATTATGCAAACTATGCTGGCTTGAGGCTTTGGGTTACTAAAGAATGAATTTGATGACAGGATGCCTTATTATGTGGATGATGGGAAGGGGCCTGAATGGCAGAAGGCATGCAACTATGTATGTACTGGTAGAGTGCTTTGGCACTAATTGTGGGAACCTTTCTATGGCACAGAAGTCTCCAGATGCTGAGACATTAGGGTAACTTTTGATGAAGGAGGATAGTGGGCTGTTAACACAAGTCTTGCATCTCTATAAATTTGGAGTCGGTGGAATTGATTTGGGTGCCACAACACTGTCTCTTCTTCCTGTACACTTCCAGGATCTATCTGAATGTGCTGTCCTGGGTTCTTTTTTTGGTGACCGTTGCTCTCTACATGTCTGCATGACTTTTAGGTCTGCCCCTGCAGTATTCTCTAACCTTGCTCTTGTATTTTGTTGTGGATTTAAATCAAAGTGTATGGTTTTTCTAATTTGTGCATTTCCTGCCCAAGAATGCATACTAATTGGTTTACTGTAACAATGAAAGCATATTGGTTTGCAACTTGGTGAAGAGTTTTATACTTCCAGTTTATACGAGCATCATCCGAAATGTCTGGTCATGCAACCCACATGTCTTTTGTGCTGCACAATTTTTTTCTGTTTAGAGATCACTGTGAAATTATTTGATTTTTGTTCAAGTGTCTGTACAGTTGCAAGGATGCAAGACTGAAGAGAAGTCACAAGCCAGTGCAAAGTTAAGTGTGCAGGATTGTGGGTAATGTTGCAAGGAAAGGCCAGTAATTATTGGACAAAACTGCGTTTCTCCATGAGATGGAAAGTAAATGTTTGCACTGCTTGGTGTCCTAAATACTAATAATTTGCTGTAATAATTGATATACAGTAGTACCTCTGGTTACGTAAACTCCAGGATGCAAAACCCAGAAGTATTTGACTGGGTTTCGCCATGTGCGCATGCACAGAAGCGGTCCTCAGGTTGTGGAAACCTCGGGATCCAACCAGACCTCCGGAATGGATCCCGTCCGCAACCGGAGGTACTACTGTAATGCATGAATTGTTTCATTATATTTACAATTCCTGGCTTGAAATCAGTTATTTTTCACCATTATTTTTATTTTTTTCCATAGAAAAGCAAACTGCAAATCTGTTTGATTAAAGGAGCATAAGTTGAATGATAAGATTCGAATTTAACATTTGTGTTGGCTTTGTTTAAAACGGAACCATAAAAAAATACTTATTATAACTGAAATGTAAAAACACATTAAAGTATTATTTAACAAGTGACTTTTAAAAATTAAATAATTATTTATTAACCTTGATTGTATTTGGATTCCCTGTAATAGATCTCATGAAGAGAGCTCTTAGTATGTAATCTCAAAATGGTCAGGAATGTGGTATGAATGTTCCTAGTTTCTCATGAGGGGAAAATCCATTCCGAGATAAGAATAATTTCTGTAGGCCACAATTGTTGGGCATTGGTGGAAGTGTGAATCATGTGCAGAGGTGGGAGTGCTCACCTGTAGCACTGTGGCCTGGCTTGCTATGCAAGTCATCTCATAGTTGATGCAGTTATACACAGAAAGACTGCTGGCCTTGAGCACATAGGAGCTGTAATTGGTGCTGATAGTTAAAAATAACAAAGACTAGAATTTAACAAAAAAACACACCAACCTGCATTCGATGAAGGCTCTGAACAAGAATGCACTCATCGAGCTTTCAGTGTGGAAACTTATTTTCAGATTTTTATGATGCTGGCAACTTTCAAAACCATTTACCCTATTCCTAGCCTAGCGGCCATGCAGATAAACATTGTAAAATTTGGTCACTTGCATGGGGCCAAGTAGAACGTTGAAGGACAGATCTATAAAGTACAAATTACAAAACCTTTGTATTGTTCTGTCATTGCACAGCCTATCAGAACAGGTAGTGAATGCCTAAAATAAAAGGGGGAAATTTATATAGGTAACTAGAAAGTAGGTGTTTACCTTCTCTTTGACCTTTATCAGTTAGGATTCATATGAGTGCTATTCTTAGATTATATAACATAGCCCTGCCACTACATCATTATATAACCATGGCTTTATCCTTCCAATGCACTTTATTCCTCTTATTTTATGAAGATGGGGATAATTTTGTTTTGTCTTAAACACTTTTGGGTTGGAAAAGTGAAGTACTTAACATTTGGATGTAGTGCTTTTGCAGCTGACTCCTAATGCAACGTTTTTCAGAGGGGTAGCTGTGTCAGTTTATTGCCTCAGTAATAACAAGAAAGTCTTGGGCACCTTAAAGATGAAGATGTTTATTATGACAGTGCTGGGGAAGCTCTGACATGTGGGCCTAATAAGGTACATTAGAACATTTGACCCTTGAGGTTGTCTCAGCCTTGCCGTGCCCACCTGTCGTACACCTGATGCCATTATGTTGGTCAGGGGCTGCACTGAAGGGGGGTTTGCAATTGTTGCTGATCAATGATGCTTTTGGTACAGTGTTCAGCAAGACCCCACACTGACACTTTGCAGAGGAGAACTAATACAGAGTGTGGCAGGTACATTATAGCTTAAGCATATGTAGAATAATGTTCTGCTACCATTTACAAAAGAAACGCGGGTGGCGCTGTGATCTAAACCACTGAGCCTCTTGAGCTTGCCGATCAGAAGGTCAGCGGTTCGAATCCCCATGACAGGGTGAGCTCCTGTTTCTCGGTCCCAGCTCCTGCCAACCTAGCAGTTTGAAAGCATGCCAAAAAGTGCAAGTAGATAAATAGGTAGGAAGGTAAACGACGTTTCCGTTCGCTGCTCTGGTTTTGGTGTTCTGTTGCGCCAGAAGTGGCTTAGTCATGCTGGCCACATGACCCGGGAAAACTGTCTGCGGACAAACACCAGCTCCCTCGGCCTGTAAAACGAGATGAGCGCTGCAACCCCAGAGTCATCTGCAACTGGACTTAACTGTCAGGGGTCCTTTACCTTTTACCATTCACAAAACCTTATACTGTATTTAAATTTTGGCATTTCATTTCCCTCTGACCCTACACTTCACATTTTTTCACCCCTAATATACCTGCCAATTTAGAGCGATACTAAATGCTTCTGATGAAATGGATTCCAGTCCATGGAAGCTGAACACTATAAATTTATTAGTCCTTAAGGTGCCTCAAGACTTCATTTTTAATAAAGCATATTATAGTTACAATCCAGCCGAACCACTTTTGGGTCCTTCTTTTTTCTCTGAGATCTGTGTATGTCCTTTTCCATTGAAAATGGTGGAAGTCAAAACTGCTTAGTTTGGGTGGATGATACTTCTGTATTATTTACCTCTCCTGGTTTGTATGAGGTGGCCAGTTCTTAGGAACTGCACTCTGCTAAATCTGTGGCTATTAAGTGCTTGGATGAAAGTGAACTGACTTGGAGTTCAATCCAAAGAAGCTGCGGTAATAGGAGAAGCAGCTGGAAGATGTTAACAGCCAAGCTTTCGGCTCCTTTATTTGTTGGAGATGTGTAACTTTGGGCTACTGTTGATTGCCTTGTGACAGCTGTGGCCAGAAGCATTTCCCCCCCACCTTGATATGGCAGATAACAGTGTCATTTTGCTCCATTTACAGTGTCATTTTGACTACTGACTACTAGAGTGAAATCCATATAGGGCTTTCCTATCCTTGGAAAAGTTTCCAAAATGCCAGTGTGTGCAGAATGTGACTAGTTGGACTCTGGATTACCAAGGAAATACTGTATTTATTAGATGTAATACATAGTATCTGGTATACATATACTTTATGTCTGGGTTTTTACCAAGGTATTCAGTCTACAAGGTGTTTTAGGGTTTGAAATATATCCACTTGTGAGACTTTCTCCTCTGTGCATCTTGATGAGAGTTTAAGTTATTGGTAATAATAGTCCCCCAGTAGGCAATCACTCCTGGATTCAAGTGAGATGCTATAGGTTTGTTTTGATTTGGTCAAGAGCAAGGCTGAAAACTTACTTCTCTGGATAAGACAACAACAACAACAACCCAGAAAGCTGGCACAGGAACCTTGGCTGCAGTTGTAGCTGTCACTTCCTGAAGTGTTGAAACACCCTCTTCCTCATCTTCTGCCTACCTCCAGCTTGCAACACAGAACTTGTGGAGCAGAGTTATAGCACTGGAAATGTGTAAGCTTTTGTCATCATGTCGAGTTATAAGGGGCAGAAGCTGAGCTTGCAGAACCTCTGCGTTTGAGAATATGGCTTGACAATGAGATGTAGGATGGCAGTGAGCCATCGGAAGAATTCAGCCATTTCTTTGCCTTTCTTGGTGCAAGTAATGGTGTGAACTGTGTCTTCTCTGAGGAAGTCAAATCTCTGCAATAAGTTCCAAGCTTCTCATTACCAAGCCTCCTTTCAGTTTCAGGTCCCCTGTGAATTTAAATCAGTAGCCATGTATTAAAAAAAATAACAGTTTTGGATTTCGTGGCTCATGTATCCAGAGAGGCATATATGTCTATATAAGAGGGTTTGGCTGAATCAACCCTAAACTGCTTCCTTAATTTAATTAAAGTGATCAGATACATTTATCCTATATAATTTTTCTTATTCAGAATATTAATAACATGTGAAATATTGGCTGGGTTAAGATTCAGATGATGGCAGTCCTGACTTGTGTCTTTCTGATTTTATTCACCATGACTCCTGGTTTCAGTGGAGGAGACAGAAACATAAGAATTTGTCTGATACTGAACCAGAGCAGTGGTCCATCTGGCCTTGCATTGTCTGTGTGGACAGGCAATAACTAGAGTTTCCTTCTGTTTCTTAACCTACCTGGAAGTGCCTGGGATTGAACCTGGGACCTTATGCATGCAAAACATGTGCAAATGAGCAAAGTTGCTGATCAGCCCTACCCCAAACCCTAGATTCAGATCTCTGCACCCCCTTTTCACCTCCCGTTACGGCTTTGTTACCACTTTGAGGGGCCCTGTGTCAGTAGCGATTCTGCATAGCCTTCACATTCTGATCCACCGTACAGTGTAAAAGCTTTAAAGCTGCCTTACTTCTCACTCTTGGCCTAGATACTGATTTGTACTGAAGTGGAAAGTCCAAGAGGGAGCAAAGATTACCTTTGCCGTGCAAATACTCTCCTGCATTCCTGCAAAGGCTGCATTCCCCTACCTCTCCCTCCCAACCACCGCTATGCAGAAACAAAGCAATTTTAAGCTTGGGAATTGTCTCTAGTTTCCATAGTTTAGCTTGTTTATGCCAGTTTATTTTGTTCTTGGTGCAAGCAGCAACAGCATTGTCTTGGCTCTGGGAATACAAGAACGAGGAGAACTTCTGGCCAACTCCATGTTTAGTTGTTCCAACTCCAGGGCCGGCTGCAGTTCCTGCATGGCTGACGTAAACACGGCTTTCTGTTGGTAGCAACTACCTTCTTGGCAGTTCCAAAGAGAAGAGCCAGAAATAGCCTAGTTAACAGCTCCGTTAATCGTTAGCAACTAACTTGTTTCCAAAAGGAACGAATGTGTACTTTTGTGTCATGATTGTATAGATTACCTTCTCTGGGTCCTGCTGGACCATGCACCAGCCAGCTCAAATTACTAGTATTTCTCACAACAGTAAGCAATACTTAAGCTAAAGTGAGCCCTATCTCATTTGTCAGAGCGATTTCTAAACCATCAAGTAGTTAGACAAAACAAATGCAACAAATTGAGTTCTGCTGAAATAAAATCTGCGGTGCGGCTTCCCCTTTCTGTAGGAGGCCTCATCTCCAGCCTACCTGCCCTATTCCAGGTGTGTGCAGTTTCCCTTTTCCATTGTATTCTGCATGCCGCTTTCTTTGCTACACACCCTAACAAACTCTGTTTGCAGCTGCCGGTTTGAGAAGTTTCACCACCTTCCTGTTCATGCAACATAAACAGAGTTTGATTTGGTTATTAAGTAGGGATTAATGGTGAGATTTATCAGGATTAATTTTTTTTATCATGGCCATTCCCAAAATATCTTTCCAAACTCCAAAACAGCACCTAGACATTGTAATAAGTACTCCCTCCCCCTCTCTGCAGTGACACCTTAAAAACACACACACTCAAGTGTTGTTTTTCTTGCAGGGATTACTGCCAAGTGCAGGGTCTTCTATTGTCCATTGTTGAAGAACACTGTCCATTAGCAATTCTTCCAGTAGAAACAAATAAGAGCCACAGGCCAAATTTGCAATAAACAACCAACAGTTGCACTAAGGTTTGCAAGCAGTTATTACAAGGAAATGGGGAAGCAGGAGACCAAAGTTTGCACCGACATGTCACTTTAAAAGCACAGGGCCCTTCTGTGAAAGTACTTGGCTGAAAGCCACCCTCTGAGTCACATATGTTGCTCCTTTGACCCTCTGATACCACTGTAATATGTCTCTTAACATGCCAGTTGCTGGAGCATATTAAAGCAGTTGAAAGGAATGGCAGCGGTGCTGTTGAAGTGAAGAATAAATAAAGGCGAAGCCCATACGTTTTGTGTTCAGAGACCAGAAGAGTAGATGATACTGCGGGTGGAGCGCTTACACTCTTCTTTCTAAAGCTGTGACATTTGCTGAAACAACTAAAGAGCAATCTGGTTTTGTAACACTGGGGTAAACAAGTCTTGTGGCAGCATAGTTCGATCCAAGTTTGTCATACTTGTAAAAGTCGGCGTGGTTTAGTGACAAGACTGTTTGGGGGCTTTTGATATGGGGAAATCCCACTCAAGGCACCCAGGGTGACCGAGACAAGGAAAACGAGTGGCTCACGAGTTCATTCTGTCCTCGCTGAAAGGGAAATCGGAGGGAGAATGGGTGAAAACTAAGGCCTACCTAGGCCCAGAAGCCAGAGCACAAGTAGATTAGTTCAGTTAGCAGTGATTATCTGAAGGTTTAGGCATAGCTGTCAACATTTCCCTTTTTTAAAGGGAAACCCCCTTATTCTGAATAGGATTCCTTGCACGAAAAGGGAAAAGTTGACAGCTGTGGGTTTAGGTGGTGCATCAGTTCTGTAATGAGGCTTGCCAGCCTTCACAAATTCTAAATCCAAATATTTAGCAATCCCCCCCCCCTAAAAGCAAGCATTAATTGCTGTGCAAAGCCACTGAATATTTGACCTTAGCTTCTCTGTCCACAAACTGGGCAGCCTATGCACGCTTCCACAAGTGGCACAAGCCATCAGGGTTTGTGTCACTTCTGAATAAGGACAGGAGTGCCTGTAGCTCTAGCTGTGTGCAGCACAGCCTTTGCCAGCCTGGGGCCCTCCAGATGTTTTGGATTACCATCTCCCAAACATCTGGAAGGCCCCAGGTGGGTGAAGGCTGTACTGATGCCTATCTCCACAGCCCTGTGCTGCTTTCCCTGACACAGTGCATGGCAGGAAAAACCAGATCAGGGCTTGGAGGGGCTGCAGATTGCTCTAGTCCCTTACAATGGGGGTGGCTTCTGACCCACTTTCCTACGTGCTCAGTGGGTGCATTTCCTTCCTCAGTTCCCTTTGCATCTTAAGACTTTCTAAATGCTTTACTGCTTATGGGAAGATAGAGGACACTGCTGGTATGGTGGAACTGCTTAACACTCTCTCTTTAGAAACCATTTTCTTTCCTCCTTCGTGATTAAATATTATTTCTTCCCTGTTTGGTTCCCCTACCCCTTTTCTGCAGAAATGCTGGATTTTTTTCTTTGGGGGGCTCTTGCCACACAGAAGGCAGTTTTTATTCCTCACTCAAACCACCAGTGTGTAGGAGGGCTGTTCTGCTGTCATTTCCCACTTCAGGGAGCAGTGGGTGGTGAGTGGGAGGGAAAAGGCTGGTTTGCAAGGCAGCCTGCAGGAATGTTAATTGTGCCTGCTATTCACAAAGCTTGAATTGGGTGATTTCCATTAATTGGGTTGATGTGACCATGTGGCTGGAGGCTGGCTTTAGAGACAAGAGGGGTATGCACTGATTTTGGCCAAGTTATAATTAATCCATACATGCGTGAGCACTGCTTACCTTAACTGGCTTGCCTGGCTCTCAGCAGTATCTGTCGCTATCGATGGCAGCTTCATGGTGTGCATGACCCTCAACAAGACAAGGATGGCAACCTCCTTGCGTCTGACCTTTCCTAAGGCCATTTTGTTAACGCCACGTACCAAATCTAGATCACACTGATAGGTTTTATGCTGCAAAATTAGTTATGTTTGAGACAAGAAGGAAGCTAGAAGGTAAAATATGAAGCATATTCAGACGTAGGTGAACTTGACTTTTTTATTTCCCCTACAATTTGGCTTAGAAGTTCAGGTAGATGCCTTTTACATGGTGCTACCCGTAGAAATGCTTCCATAGTTAAATGGGAGTTTGTGGGGTACTCCATAAGAATCTTTTATTGGTTTCTGTCTCAGTTCTTCAGATTTTTAGATCAGGCCACAATATTTTTCTTGAACGAGTAATTAAGATTAGGGTGCTTCATTTCCTCTTTAGCACCTATGGATCTTGGTTGGTCAGGCAGATAATAGAATGATCTAGGCAAAAAATAAATAGCCAAGGCAAGGGATCCATTTTTCTTCTTTATTTTTCAAGGCTCGGGTGGTACCTTAGGGCAGATAGAAAAACTGACTCCACATAACAAGCTCCCACATTGTGCATTAAATAAGGATACTTTAAGAAAGATATACAGTATGGTAGGGTTGCCATATTTCAAAAAGTGAAAATCCAGACACAAAAGTTACTGAGCTTTTTTTTGCAAAATCTCAAAAAACAATTGTAAGGAAATTCGGCAAAATCTACAGTATGGGAAATGTTAGTGCATATAAATGTGATGTAATGATCTATAAAGAGGTGTACAAAACTGTGTGTGTTTGTTATTTGTTCCGTTTATTTCATTTTCTTATATTTCACAGCCCAGCTTTCTGACATCATGGAACCCAAGACTATACACATGTGCTTTTCAAGGAGTCACCCATCCAGATACTGATCAGGCCCTGAACTGCTTAGCTTCAGGAAGGTGGTAGCCTCATGTGCCTTCAGATTATATGCAGATCCCAGACTCGGGAAAGTGTTTTTTTTTGTTCTGCCTCTCTCATAATTCTGGAACCCAGGGCCATCCAATAAAGCTAAATGGTAGAAGGTTCAGGACTGAGAAAAAGAAATACTAGTTCATCACAATGCACAGTTAAAACTGTGGAATTCTACATAATGTAGTGATGACCATCAACTTAGATGGCTTTAAAAGAGAATTAGCTTTATCTCCCCGCCACCAAATAAATGTGTCTATCCATGGCTTCTGGGCATGATGGCTTTGTTTTACCTCCAGGATCAGAGGTGCCGTACCTTTGAATACCACTTTCTGTGGAATAGCAATGGAGGCAGGCTGTTGATCTGTTGCCTTGCCTGCAGATCTTCCATAGGCTTCTGGTTGATCCAGGGTGCTGGGCTAGATAGGTTTTTGGTCTGATCCAGCAGGACTGCACCTAAATTCTTAATTATTAGTAACTGTGGGGGTTTTTTCTTCCAACTTTTGAACCTGCTAGTACATGAATCTGCCTTGTCCTTGATCAGGCCATCATTGAACCATCTGTATACTGTTTGGCAGCAGTTCTTCGGAGTCCCTGAGGCAGATATCTTGCTTATTCCTGATTTCTGAAATCGTTTGAACTAGACGTGCCAGGATTATCATAGAATTGTAAGAGTTATAGAGTTTTAAAGGACCACAAGGGTCATCTAGTCCAACCACCTGCAGTGCAGGAATGTTTTGCCCAATGTGGCGCTTGAAACCATGACCCTGAAATTAAGAGTCTCATGCTATACTGACTGAGAACCAGGGTACAACTGTACTCGCCTGACTAACTGTGGCCCTTATCCAGCAATATACTGGTCAGATACAACAAGAAGCCAGGTTTTTGGTCTTAATGTGCATCACCATTATTATTATTATTATTATTATTATTATTATTATTTATTATTATTATTATTATTATTATTTTATTATGCTCCTCCCCTGGTACAACTGGGATAAACCAACCATTTTGTCCAAACTGGGGTTTGTAGTTTGTTGCTCTGTGGCAAGCCATAATCTGCAAGCCAACGATGAGACATGGTTCAAGACTGACAAGTGATTGTAACTTGCACATGTAACAGGAAGTCCAGCTTAATTGCAGCTTTCTGGTTTGTTTATCCAGCTCTTCCCGGGGAAGCAGCAAAGCAGGAGTCATTGGGGAGCATGCTTCTCATTCACAATAAGTCTGGCTTACTGTTGATGTGTGAACGTGGCACTGTGTGCTGCTGGCATTGCTGTGTGAACCTTGAATTTAAAACAACATACTGAAGCTAAAGCGGATCTTAGAATAGTTTTTAAGGCCCAGAAAAGTTGGTGGAAGTGATCTGGAAATAGCCAGCTGCCTAAGCAGGTGTAGGAAAAGGGATTGGATGTAAAGGCACCAGCTTCTTGAAGAGGAAACAGATAGAAGAGAGTGGTCTCTAAAACTGAAAGTCAAGAGAGTGGAATCTCTTGGGAGAAGACAACCTCCTGCGAAGAATCCATTCATTGGAATGGTTGACAGAGCACATTGCTCAGGTTAAAGCGGTACAGGTATTTTAACCAAATCCTGATGTAGATTATCTAACAAACAAAAACAAAACGGAACTTGAAGGCAAAACTAATGGCTGCATGTGAATTTTATTACAGTCTTGTAAATAAGTCACAAAGGTTATTATCCTAGGGATTACTTTTTATTATCCTCCCTAACCACGCATACTGTTTAGGGCACTTCGTTGCTCTGAAAATCAAAAGCAGACTCTTCTCTAGCTCGTGAATGCTGCCTGGCAGTGGTTCTTACTAGGCCACAAATAAGTGAGTGACCCTTTACCTGCTCGACTGATTTCAGATGCTACCACAGTCTTTTGGGGACGGGGAGAGCTGAAAACAGAGACAGTCTCCTGTGATCTTGCCTAGAGAGTTTTATTCAGTGTCAAAGTGTTGAGATAGATGGAGCAGCAATGCATGATACCTGCAGTACATTCCTGTCTGCGTCTACCCACAATTAAGCCACGTTGAGTGTAAAGGGTCTTGCTCCAGATAAGTGGGTACAGTATTGCAGCCTTACTCTAGCACACTGCTTTTGATAGAGTGTTCTTAAAGGAAGAGGCCCTGTTCCTTAGCAAAGAACCCGGTTTAAGGGCTGCAGTGCTGTTCAGTTTCCTGTGAGTTAGCTCAGTTGAACACTGTGGAAATATGCATAGAATTGCACTGCAAAGGTCTGCATAACTATGTGCCTGCTTGTGATTCCAGATATAAGTGAGATAGCAGATGCCGTTGAGTAGAAGGCAGAACTCGTGCACAAGGCTCTCAACAGATGGGTAGGCAAATGGGAGTTTAACGTTACTAGATGTGAGGTCATGAACTTGGCATTTGAAGTAGAACAGATATGCCGGCTAAATAGAAAGTGATATTTGAAAGGAAGAGGAATAGTTAATTTTTCAGAACAATCTTTTAAAGATCTTTAAAGAAGTATTGTACAGGGCAATTAATGTGAAGGGAATGCTGTTGAAATTGTCAACTTCTCACACAGATTCTGATGAAAATTAGGAAATCAGGCAGGCTAGGTTTCAGATGCCAGGTTAACGTGGCTTTATTTCAGGAGGCCTATACATCGTAAATGTTTTGTTCTTGTATATTTTAATAAATGTGTGAAGTTTTGTATATTGCATGCTTGCTTGTTTGTGAACCGCTTTTAGACCCAGGTGTGGGGGAAAGTGGGGTGTGGTTTAAAATAATAATAATAATAATAATAATAATAATAATAATAATAATAATAATAATAATATAGCAGCAAGCCACAGGTAAATAAGATACTCAGGCAGAGGTATAAGCTGAAGACTGAAAATGAAGGTGTCTGGTGGGCTTATTGCAGAGACTATTTCACAACATAGGGGCCACTTCTGAAAAGACTCCACTTTGTGTTTTGGTAGATAGAGCATGTAGCAGTTCCTGTCCAGGTGACCTGAGGGAACAAATAAACTTGTGTGAGAGAAGCTCCTTCAGGTCATAGCAGTTGTGTCAGGTGAGGAGCACTTTGTTCTTGCCATGTGGTTCATGATCACAGTTGCAGAAACTGGCTAGCTTGTGTACAGGACTACAGTTTTTCTTGTGACTAAGCCCATTGAACTCTGTAGGAAAGCAATTCATCTGCATTTATCTCAATAAATCCTTAACAGCAACCCATTGAGGCAGGTCAGGATTTTCCCGATATGACAGATTAAGGTTGGGTGGCAGTGGCTTGCCTAATTCCACCCAGTGCATATCTGATGAGAGGTGAACCAGGAACTTCCTGATTTACAGCTCATTCTTTTATTTAATGTGTTGTAATCCTGCCCTTCTTCCAAGGAGCTAAGGATGGTGTATTTATTTTTATCTGTTTAAAATATTTCTAGGCTGTCTTTCTGGGCAATGCCTGTCCGAGGCAGTTTGCAAAAATAAAAAAATGTCAACAATGCAACAACCATCAAACCATCAAATTCCTTCCCTCCACTCTGAGAACAGTCCATAAAATATTCAGCCAGCCAATTAAAGCACTATCCACAGCAATGAGATACCGCAGTCCAGGCCATTAAACATCAGTCAGGAATAAGGCAATCGGAAGAGTGTACAGCAAATTTAAGAGGTATGTTAGGAAGATGATTGTATAGGGTGACCCGGTGAGCTTCGTGGATTATTTGAAGCCAGATCTATCCTGTCTGATCCAGCCTTTGCATCCACTTGGCTGTCTGTGGCTATGTTACAGTAGCTCATTGAACTTCTAAAAATGTTTAGAGATGGTCGTCACATTATTTTTTTTTAAGTTCCTGTTTTAATTTTACTGTATTTTCTAAAAAGATGTTGCATCAGGAACCCTTTGGTTTGTGCTTTTGAAGCTCTTATACTAGGTTTTTGGTTTTGGGGGTTTTTTTTGTCACTCAGGGAACTTGGGGAGATACCACAATTTCCTTGGCCTAAAATGAGGCAGATATCATTTTCTACCAATTTTTTTTAAATAATGTGGGCAAGAAGTAATTTTTTTCTTTGTAGATGAGTTATAAAAGTTTGTTTCCAAAGAGCTGATTTTGATTTACTTCTGAAGGACTTGCGCAACCTCAGGAGGATTTTTTGCTTTGAACATCTGTTGCTCCGGTGCCACAGTGCAAAATGTTTTTTAAAAAAACAACCCTCCATTTTTGAAAAGGCTGAAAACATGGCAGCACAAATTAAAATTATCATTATTTTTTGTATGAACCAGAATGAAGGCATCAAGTTGGACTGGAAATTTGGAACACACTTACAAAAGTATTATTTTTAATGTGCAAATATGAGGACACAGTTGATGAGATATCAGAGTTCTGTAGATTGGTGGAACCTATTTTACAACTAGGGAAACAATAATTTCTTTTAGGCAATCACAGTTTGCAAAGATATGAATGAGTCACAGTGAGCCCTGGTCTCCCACGCTGCCCACTTTCTTTCTCCTCTTTTGCAAGGGGGTGATCAAAAACTTGCAGTTGTGTTTAACCACAGTTTGTTGTGTTGCCTGGACTATGATTGGCTTCAAACAAGCCAACTTCAGACTAAAGTTACTGAAGCTGGCTTGTTTAAACTAACCATGGAAAAGATTAACCACAGTTCCAGGTCTGGAAGGAATAGCAATATGTGCTTCTTCAAAAGTGGTATCTTCTGAATTATTCCTTGACAATGTGGGAGGAGGAGCAAGCGAATAGGAAGGAGTGGGTGAGCCCAAGGCTCATTGCCGCTCATTCAGGTCATACTAAACTGGTTTAGTGCAACATGCAAGTGCAGTCATTGAGCACAGAGCATGAATTGAACTTTGATCCAAAGTAAAACACTCCTCTGACCCACATGAACTCTTATTAGTCCTTTATGTCCAAAGGAAGCAATCACATTAACATGAGTTGCTACCTCTTGAGATGAATAAATTGTCCTCCATCCATATTGCTCAACCTATTTATTTGAGGAGCAAAATGAATGCTATCATTCTGTCCACTTGGAGGGAAGAAAGGATTCCACCCTTCCCAGAATATATTTTCCCAACCAATTTCCTTAACGTTTTCTTATATGACCCAAACTGCTGTTCTGGCTTGCGTATGAGTGTAATTGTGTGTACATAAACGAACCTTCGCCGCTGGTATCTCCACTCCACTCACAAATCTTGCAAACAATTTTTTTTATACGAAGCTTACTGTACCTCGGGGAGCGAGTGAGCATTTCAGTAATATATGATATCATTGGCTGACCTAAGATTGCTTACTCTTTCAACAGCAGGATGACTCTTATGTTAAATACTTAAAAAAATAATGATAACTTGGTCTAATGATGGCAGTGATGTCATCAGGAGTTGCCCAGACTTCAAAGAGGATAACAGAGTCCTTAGTAGAGGCTAAATGAAAATGGAAGACTGATTTCTAGGAGACTTGGCTAAGCATTAAGGCTGGATGATTGACCACAAAGTTTCTGGTTTGGCCAAAGCTGTAATTCTTAGAAACTGAATTCTGTCATCATAAAAAACAAAGCTGTCTCCTGAGGACAGGAGAGGAGAACATGAAGCACCAAAACATATTCCATTGCTTGCCCTAGGGGGCGGGGGGAGTAATTCCAGGTCAGTGCAAGGAGGATGGATTTTGTATTGAAATGTTCAAGTGAGGGAATTCATGGAGTGCAGAGTCTGAGGTCAGTATTCTTGGTGGAGGAAACAAGATGAGTTTGCAGATGACTAATGATTATGCCTAATTTTTCTATGATACTGCGGGGTTGGCTTGCCACTCTTCTGAGAAATCAAACTCCTGCTTTGTTTTGCAATCAGTTATTGCCAGCATATTGCTTTCTGCTCCAGCGTCACATGCAGCCTTGTTTACTGCTTTTAGCAACGCCACAAAAAGTAAGAAGTGAAAGGGGCATGTACGGAAGGATAGAACCTTTCACAGGCCTCTTACATGAGTCCCAGTGGCATTTGCTTTAAGTCCTGTAGAAGAAGAATTGTTCTCTTGTTGTTCTTTCTCCTGCTAGGGTTTCATAAACATAAGTAGGTTGTGTATCAGTTGCATTTTTAAAAGCAGGATTTTTTCCATCTCTCGGGGTCCCGTTTCTCTCCCGGAGATATTTTTGTGCTGTCTGGAGGGGAGTGGAAAAATGAGCTGAGAGCATTTTATACTTGTTGAAGGAACGCCCTGGCTCTGTAATGCTGGATTGCAGGATTCCACTGCTGGCAGCCGGTGTGGAGAGGGAGGGAGGGAGAACAGTAAGCGTGAATGGATGAGGAAATGAGTCAGTAAAATGCAGGCCCATGATCCACATGCAAGGAAGTAAAGTCGGCCTAGAAGGTAAAAGTTGCAGAACAGCCCCCCCCCCCAGTGCTTGCCACATCCTCCCTCCCCCTTCTTTTTAACAACCCTATTTGCATGCTACTTTCCCTTCTTCACATCTCTACCTTTTAAGCTGTCTTACGTTTTTTGACAAGGCTCTGCCAACAGGAGTTTAAGACAGAAATGCACATTATTTTTCAAATATGTAAAAGTAAATTAATTGTGCAGAGAGGCGCTGGTGGAGTTGAATGCAGGCCTGTGAATAGACACTAAGCAGATAGACACTTTTGAGGAGCAAGACTCCCCCCACCAGCCAGTTAACCAGGCAGGGAAGTCGGGGTGAAGGGCTAATGGTTTTTACTCTTCCTGATGCACATCAATGGCTACGTATGCGTGGCTAGGTGAACTCCTGAAAATATATATGGACAAATAACTTCTGCTGACGTATTTGCAAGTGCAGATGAATACAAGTCAGCCAACAGTCCACATTGGGGATCTGCTGATCAGATAAAACAAATTGCAGTACGATAAACTTATGCCACATAATAAATGCCAGATACTGATATTGCAGTTGTGTGCCAGATACTGACATTTGCATTGTTTCCCTGTAGTTTCAGCATCTCTCTGAATCCTTGGGATGTATTATTGGAGGAGCTGATGTCAACTATGAGTTCTGTATTGAGATCGTGTTAGGTGTAGAATTCTGAATCATCACTATGTTCTCAGGTGGTTTCCTAGCTAATGTTGATTTCAGCTTTTCCAAATGCATTATCTAGTCTCCTCTCTGCGCAACCAGTTATTTTATTTGCCTTCAGATAGGAATACTTTTTATATGTTACTTCACTTGTCCTGCAGAAAAGGGAAGGGTGATATTTCCGTTTCCTCATGTGGCCCTGCAGGTGTTGGAAATAGTGTTAAAATCCAGGTTGTTAATTGGTGACAAGTCATTGGTGACTAGGGTTGGCTTTAATCTTAATTAATCTTAATGTGCGTTCAAGATGTTTGGCTAAGTGTCAGTTACTGCTATGAGAGTGGAGACAATTCATAAGGCGGGAAATAGCTGATTGACTAATACCTCTGCTTTATTATCAGTCTTTGGAAGTCAAACCCACCTGGCACCAGAATGTATTGCTATTCCACAGAAAAGAATTTTTCTATCCCTATTTTCTCTGTTCTTTATGAAGCAAGCTGCTTGTTTATGTTATCTAGCAATGGTATTTAGTATTCTTGTGTCTTAGCTGGTAAGCTTCCTGGTATGATTCATCACGCTCTTTTTAATTGCCTTGACTTTGTAACATCACAATCCATCAGAGAGCTTCTTTTTTTACTTTTAAAATTGTGAATATTGTTTCATTATATCTTTGCCCAATTTTACAACAGTTTTTGTACGCTGCAGTTGGCACTTGAGTTTTTTGGTGGTTTGAGGGTACGGCAAACTGTGTCTGTGACAAAACTCTGTTTAGCATTTCTGGTTGTGATATTTTGGGGAGCAAATAAAGGGACTGATCCTTTTTTCTGTCTGCACTTAGGTACTTTCCTTCACCTTCCTCCTATTTACTGTACATTGCTCAGTGC
Source organism: Podarcis liolepis (assembly GCF_965112155.1). Lineage (NCBI taxonomy): Eukaryota > Metazoa > Chordata > Lepidosauria > Squamata > Lacertidae > Podarcis > Podarcis liolepis. The sequence goes on from NC_139554.1 coordinate 45,499,157, forward strand.
TGAAAGGTTACTTAAGAAAATATAGGCTGCTTTTAAGCAGCTCCCCGTGGAATGGGAAGCAGTTAAACTGGGAAATTCCTGAGCAGAAATGACAGCATCTAATTTCTATGAAAGCCCCTTTGAAAAAAGTGAGCAGATGTGGCCTTGCCTTCTAGAAATCTCTGTTCCCAAGTGCAGTTTGACCGTCCCTGCAGAAGCTTCTGGCTGCATCATCTTCTGCTCTCAGAGACATAGTTCATAACAGTGGATCATTCACTGGATATCTGTCAGCTGGATATCTTATCAGCCCTTGTGTGTAAAGCATGCTGGGTTGGATTCAGAATCCTTACCGAGTTGAGCCCCCCTTGTGGGAGGCGTCTGCTGGAAGGAAAGGGAGGAGGTGATCTTTGCAGATTCCTGCAGCTCTTCCCCCCCACTCCCACCCTGTGCCATATGAAAAGTTGCTGCAGCCGCTTGGGTGACCCTCCAGAGCAGTTGGTGGGGCAATGGGCATGCAGGAGGAAGGAGAATATGGTGGAAATTACTTCCTTCCTCATCTTCTTTTCGATCTCAGTCCCTTCTACAGATCGAAGCAGTCCTTCCATTTGCTGAAGGGTCACTCTGGAACCAACCTGTTAGTGCCTTCCTTTATGTTCAGGGGATTCTGCTGCTGCTTTAGCGTTGCAGATTGTAAGACTAGAGCAGCCTTTCTTGCAAACTCATTTGCCTGACAATGCTCAAGGCGGTCTGTTTTGGAACAGAGGAACTGCCAGTGGGTGCACAGTAGCGTTTGTTGCAGGAGGGAGGAGCAGAACACTCCATCACACCCTGAAGTAGGATCTTAATTGGGAGCTAGGAGATTTTGGTGCAAAAAACCCCCACATCTGTGCAGGCTCTGAAAAAGGCTCCTTGGTAACCTCCTGATATTTTTTGTACTGTGTGTTTATTTAGTGTTTCTATGTGGTGAGTTATTTATACTTAACCTTAGTCTCTATTATTTAGATCAATTATTACATTTTCTTTTTAAAAGCATCCATTGTTAGGCTCGCCTCTGGTTCTCTGGTCATACCAGACCTCGACATGCCTTGGCAAACTGAACCATGCTATTTAAGTACGGGTCAAGAAAGGTTCATTGCTAGTAGTAGCCAGCAAATGAAGTTGGGCTATCTGTGTAATGCGACAATGCACTCTACTGAGTCACTGGAGAAGAGAACATTCTGCTTGCAGCAGAGGCACGGAATGCATCTAGTGCTTCTTTCTACAAAGCAAACATTTGTCTCTAGTTTCAAACAGGGTAATTCCATTTAGGCAGGGTTGATGGTGGCTGACTTACAGTATATGGGAACAGGCTTAAGATACGCTATGGAACACTTATTTGGTACATTGATTTGTCAGACTTCTAAACAATTTTTTTTTAAAAAATGATGCTCCTCCACCTTAGGCGAGTGGAACCATGAACTGTAGACTCCTTATCCACGAGTTCAGATCAGCTGGTCTACAAAAGAATTGCAGAACAGCCAGATATATCTGCACTTAGCTTTGCACACTATTTTTATTTTTTCCAACAATGGGGATTGAGGCCAGGGTTAGATTATCAAAGAGGCAAGCAAGGCCCCAGCCCAGGGACCGCAGTTTTAATAATACAGCACAATTTGCTTTTATTATGGCCATTTATAATCTGCCCTTCAATCAAATGTCCTGGGGGAAAACACATATACATTTAAAACCAAGAATTAATAATCTAAAACTAAACAAACTACAACATAAACAAGTTAATTTGCAATGAAAACTAAAGGCAGGAGCAGCAAAACCAGGCACTCTCAATTCCCCTCTGATCTCCCTGGAGCTTCTGCAATGGAGTGCTCCAAGTCTGAGGTTGGCAGTCCCACATCCTTGGGCCAGAGGGGCATTGCCTCCTATCCTTGTCTTGTGGAAGCACTTCTAGATCTGGTCCTGTCTTCTTGTCTGCTTTGGATTTGGAGTCCCCTTGAAGAAGGGGAATGTGGCTCCAAGTCCCTGACGGGGATAGATAGACTGGCTGAGTTTGTGAAAGCTTCACGCAACAGTGTTGAGATAACTGGTTATCCTGACCTGAGTTGCAGGTGTTTAATTTTCTGCTTATTTCTTTTCTTTTTCAGGCGCTGAAGCTAAGCGGGCCGCCGAATAGAAAGAGGGCTGAAACTTGCCCCTTACCTCTCTGCACGGACTAGACTTGAAGAGAGGAGAATTTATTTTTTGCTGTCTTTATACTTACCCTCTCCTTTGTGCACAAGCGCTAGCAATGGGTTGGCTGTTAATCTGAGATATCTTGTCTCTTCCTTATCCTTGGGAGGATAGACTGAACCATGAGTCTGCAGGCCCATCCAAAGTCTTCAAGCAAGAGGACTGGGAAGCGGATTGCCTTTTTCAATGAGGAAGAAGTTCAGCAACAGCAGCAGCAGCAACAACAGCAGCAGCAGCAGCAGCAACAGCAACAGCTGCTGCTTAAAGAAGGGCAGTACTTCAACCATGGGGGCAATGTGCCTTCTTCCCAGGGCATGGAGCTTTCCAAGCCAGGTGTATACGGGGGCGTCCACAGCAATGCTGCTCTGCTGAACTCTCTTTATCAGGATAGAGGCGATGCGAGGATGATCCCCCAGCAGCTGGCTGCTGCCAAGTGGCAGAACTCTCTGGTGGGGAACCGGCTTCCAGAGCGCAGCGATGCCAGCTGGCAGCCTCAACCTGGAGGCTGGAATCACGGGATGGTGTATGGGGGTGCCCAGAAAGGGGGGCACCCCAATGCCAACATCCCAGGTTTCTTCAGCCACCAAGACCCCCTGAAGAGGAACCGGGAGAAAGGTGTGGTGGTGTCGCACCTGGACTTGTATGGAGATGCCGTGCAACAGATGATGTCTCATAAAGCCCAGTTAGAACAGCAAGCCCTGGTCAGGCAGCAAGCCCAGATTAATTCTTTTCAGCAAATGCAGAAGCAGCAGCAGCAACAACAACAACAACAGCAGCAGCAGCAGCAGAATCAGACCCTCCCGTTGCAACCTTTCCAGCTTGCCTTTGGCCACCAGGGCCAGAAGCAGGGTCTCCCCGAACTGTTGCATGTCTTTCAGCAAGCCCCCCCTACTTCCAGCCCAGCCTTTACCGCCCAGCAGAAGCAACAAGCTCTTCCACAGTTGCAGCTGTTTGAAAACTTTTATCCGCAGCAGCAGCAGCAGCACCATCAGCAGCAGCAGCAGCAGGCGGCTGTGCAAGGCTTTGGCATGCAGCAACCTGCATCTGTCACGCAGCCTCATGGGGCAGGGCCACCCCAGCCTCCTCAGCATCATATGGTTTCCCATCAGTTCCACCCAGTTACCGAGCGGAACCAGGAGCTGCTGAAGGCGCTGACAGAGCCAAATCCACAGGCTGTCCTTCCGCAGGCCCAGATCCCTCTCCCAAGGAGATCACGGAGGCTTTCCAAGGAAGGTGTTCTGCCAGCGTCTTCCGCGGAGGAAGCTTTGGCATCCAAGCCAGCTGAGGAGTACTCTGGCGGTGTGTTGCCCCATCACTGGCAACCGCAGCAGCACCCAGAAGTCCAGTTTCGACACCAGCCCGAAGCGTTCAGTCACAACAAGGAGATCTATTTGCAACCTGGCAGAGCGGAGCTGGAGCATGGGGAGATGCCAGCTGGCGCCCAGCCCGAAGCGGAGAAAGCGGGCGTGTATGAGAACGCCACACAGGCAGAAAAGCCGGTGGGTGCCACGGAGGGCCTCGGCCAGAGAGCCAACGACTTTGGTGGGGTCAGAGGCGGCGTCATCCAGAGCACGCGGAGGAGACGGCGTGTTTCTCAGGAAGCCAATTTGCTAACCCTGGCTCAGAAGGCGGTGGAGTTGGCTTCTCTTCAGAATCTCAAAGTAAGTGGCATTTCCTGACTCGCACCGTGACTATTGCCTCACTTCACGGGGTGCAACACCTTAAAAATGTTAGCAGACACCACTTTTCCCCTGTGATTCTTACCCTGTCGGTTGCATTTTGCTCTGAAGATGTTGGGTGGTACTCAACAATGTTTTACCTGGAGTAAATCCGTTGAAATCAATGAACATGACTTAAGTTAGGACAATTAATTTCAGTACATCTGCTCTGAGTGAAATGTAGCTGAATACTGCCTGTTAACGTCTCTAGTGCCCTGGAACCAAGTTTATCAATTGTTAACATCAAAGCCAGGTACAAGGCTTTCTGCACTTAACTGCACCATTTGGAAAACAAACACAAAGCACCTTCTCTCTCTCTCTCTCTCTCTCTCTCTCTCTCTCTGTGTGTGTGTGTGTGTGTGTGTGTTTGTTTGTGTCTCTGCATGTGCTAAGCTTTTCGCCTTATTTTTGGTTCCCTCTTCCTCTCTAGCAAACATCTCCCACAACTGAATAAAGAGAGAGAAAATGCTAGCTCCGTCTCCCAGTAGCCAGGCTAGCTTTGCCACTCCCTTCCGTGGAATGGGATAAGGCTGTAAAATGAAGAGAAGGAACTGCTGTGTGACAGAACACTTATCTCTCTCTTTCCCCTCCTCTTCTTTCCACAGTACTTAAGGAAGTCTCCAACAAAAACCCTTGGGAGTTTTCAGCAAAACTTTTGTAATGTCTGAACTTACATTTTTTAAAAGATGGGAATACATCAAGTGTATAGCCTGCTGAAACTGGAAACTTGTGGGGAGTTTCAGCTAATAACTTTAGTAACAGAGAGGGTTTGACTGTGACGTTTAGCTGCCATATGACAATCAGTTAACTTTGAAGTGTGGATTCAAAGTAGTCTTGCATCCTCCCCATGCTAATAGTCATTGTGAATTAGTCCCATAGATTAGTAAGGGATTGGGAGGAAGCAATAGGATGCTTGGCCTGGATGGTGTAATTACTAGTGTGTTAGATTTGGACATGGGAGTTCGAGACTTGGTAGTACTCAGGAATCTGAAACAGTAATACTGTACAGCCAAGCATGCCTTCTACCCTCTTGCCACAGAGTATTCACTATCCGGATGGACCACCTATAGAATGCATAGTGATGTAGGTATGTTTGTGTGTGTTTTTATATATCTGGCTAGAGCAAATACAGGGACGCGGGTGGAGCTGTGGGTTAAACCACAGAGCCTAGAGCTTGCCGATCAGAAGGTCGGCAATTTGAATCACCTCGACGGGGTGAACTCCCGTTGCTCGGTCCCAGCTCCTGCCAACCTAGCAGTTCAAAAGCACGTCAGAGTGCAAGTAAATAAATAGGTACCGCTCTGGCAGGAAGGTAAACGGCGTTTCCGTGCGCTGCTCTGGTTCACCAGAAGCGGCTTAGTCATGCTGGCCACATGACCCGGAAGCTGTACGCCGGCTCCCTCAGCCAATAAAGCGAGATGAGCGCCGCAACCCCAGAGTCGTCCACGACTGGACCTAATGGTCAGGGGTCCCTTCACCTTTAGAGGAAATACAGTCAAGCAGTCATGTCCTCTGATAGGCCCCATTTCAGCAAGAAGATTGTATCAGAAGAGATATTTCACCCTAGTAAAAGGGCAGGAATCCAAAGAAGTCAACAGGAAATCAGATCTGATAGTTGGTAATGGGTGCAGTATCCAGTGCTGCTCATGCACAAGCAAAACAGACTTCCGCTGATGCAAGAGGACTTGACCTCCCTGCAGGCCCTTGCACACTCTCAAAATCTGCTCTGGAAGGTGGGTGGGTAGGTGACTTGGGAGCAAATTTTGGCTGCACAGGGAAACACAGGAAGGTGGGATCCCATTGTGTGACTAGAAGTCTGCTCACATCTGTTTGAGTATGCAAAACAATCAACCTGAAGTTCTAGGAGAATAAATGCATTGGACTCCTGGATTGTGTACACGAGAGAGAGAGAGCTGGCTCCTTTTTCTTCTTCATTGTTGTTCTTGGTAGAAGATACTGCCATTATTTACTACTTTCCCTTGCTGTAGTTCCAGACTCATAAACTTTCATGCATAATCTCTCCCAAGTCAAGAAAATTACCATACTTGTCTGTACTGGCAGTACCACTTTTAACCTGGGGGCAGTTGGATGCATGTGTGGTAAATCACATTTGAATTCCAAAGGGTTTAGCAGTGTAGCAAGTTTGATTGTTTTCAAAATTTATCCTCCACCAAAGGAGTTGCTTGAAATGGCTGACATATAAAAAGGCAGGCAAACAAACAAAAAAACCCTAGCAATAAATCAAATTTTTAAGAATGAGCAAATAATAATAATAATAATAATAATAATAATAATAATAATTTTTTATTTATATCCTGCCCTCCCCAGCCAGAGCCGGGCTCAGGGCAGCTAACACCTGTAAAATTACTTTTTAAAAAAACAACAACACCAATGTAAAATACAGGTTAAAATATAATTTAAAATGCAGCCTCATTTTAATAATAGCCCATAAATCAAAACCATAAGGGGAGGGAAACATAAGGGTCAGACTGAGTTCAAACCAAAGGCCAGGCGGAACAGCTCATGTCTTTCAAGATGTCAAATCCCGCAGGGCCCTAGTCTCTTGTGACAGAGCGTTCCACCAAGTTGGGGCCAGTACTGAAAAGGCCCTGGCCCTAGTTGAGACCAATCTAACCACCTTGCGACTTGGGACCCCCAAGGTGTTGTCATTTGTGGACCTTAAGGTCCTCCATGGGGCATATCAGGAGAGAGGGTCCTGTAGGTATCAGGATAGTGGGTAGAATCAGAATCTCCTTTTTTTTTTTTAAGGAATACTGGCAGAACACAAATAAAAGAGGAAGAGGAAAGGGCTATGCGTGGCTCCTAGCCACAATAGCTATGATCTACCTCCATAGTTGGAGGCAGCAGTTCTTCTGAATACCAGTTGCTGTAAACCACAGGAGGGGAGAGCGGTGTTGTGCTCATGTTCTGCTCCCTGGTTTCCCACAGGCATCTGGCTGGCCACCTTGAGAACAGGATGCTGAACCAGATAGGCCATTGTCCCAATCCAGCTAGCTCCTCTTATGTAACCTAACCTCTTGGGGCGGGGAGTTCCACATACGGGGCACCACCACAGAGAAATCCTTTGACCATAGCTTATTGTTAGCTTATTCAGATACAGTGGTGCCTCGCAAGACGAAAATAATCCGTTCCGCGAGTCTCTTCGTCTAGCGGTTTTTTAGTCTTGCGAAGCAACCCTATTAGCGGATTAGCGCTATTAGCAGTTTAGCGGCTATTAAAGGCTTAGCGGCTTAGCGGCTAAAAGGCTATTAGCAGCTTAGCGGCTTAGAAAAAGGGGGGGAGCAAAAAAAATCGCAAGACTCGCAAGACGTTTTTGTCTTGCGAAGCAAGCCCATAGGGAAATTTGTCTTGCGAAGCAGCTCAGAAACGGAAAACCCTTTCGTCTAGCGGGTTTTCCGTCTTGCGAGGCATTTGTCTTGCGGGGCACCACTGTACCTCAATGCTCACGTGATCCTTTTGTTCTAAGGAGCCAGAAACTTCAGAAGAAAGGAACAGGAGTGAGGCGGCAGTCACTGCGCCCAGGAGTGTAGTAGAGTTTGCCGGTTCTTCGCCAGCCGCAAAGAGAGCCCGGGAAGACAGCAGCCTCGTGCCTCTCATCATGCCCGTGTCTGTCCCTGTGAGGAGGCTGGACTCTCATGATATCGGTAGTGAGAAGGGAGAGGAAGGGAAGCCACAGCGGTTTGTGGCAAACGACCGAAGCTTCGCTGAAAGCAAGCCATCCGTAATCGTCACCCGGAGGAGGTCGAATCGCAATTTGAACATGGACGTGCCAACTCAGGTAGGTTTGTGTTTGGGATCCTGATTGTGGTCATGGGGCAGTAAAGTGAATCTTACTGGGTCTTTTCTTGTTGGTTATTTGTGGCAGCTTTCCCACAGAACAGGCTGCAGCTTATTGGTTCAGGTCATCCCTCTTGTTCTCTGCCACCAGCCTGGTTCTCATTGGGCTGGCCCAAGACTTTTTGGCACCTGAGGTGAACCACAAAATGGCACCCTCCACAGTGCCAGGGAAAAGGGGCTATTTTCTCCTTGGAGAAAATAGGTGAAGCAGACTTGTTAGGAAAAAAAGAATAAATCAATTCGGGCTGTATCTGGTATTAAAATGGTGAAACCTCTCTGGCTGCTTTGACCATAAAAAGGAGAAGCAAAGGATATGAAAGCCAAGTCATCTTTGGTGGTAGGAATTTGATAGGTTGAATAAATAGCTTTAATTTGAGTGAGAGTGGTTTCAAGGAGGTTTTATCATGTCAAGTATGTGGACTATTTTTGAATTGTATAGAAATTAATCTTTTTTGAGAGCCTGTGAAAGCACTTATATGTCGGAGACCATAGAAAGCAAATGTAAATAATTGCACATGAGGACTTTACATCTTTTTTTTCTACGTTTCTTCCTACGCAATTGATTTTCCTAAATGTAAGTCGGGCATGGTGATCTTGCATGAAACTTTCACAGTGCCTATAAGCATTGTGTGGTCACTAAGTAGTCACAGCTGGCATTTCCCCATCTTATTTACTTGGGTCTTGATGGGGAAAATTATGGTTTTATTGGCCTCATAAATGACTGGCAGAATACAGTCCTCCATGAAGAAAAGGTTTTCTGAGAGAGGCTTATCTGTGCTACATCGTCCAAGTCTGATGTCTTTACAAGGCCACATTGTGATGCTCACAGCTCCAACAAATTTTATTATTACATTTGTCTCCCCACCCCCCAGGATCTCAAGGTGACAGGCATTTTTCCTTCCAGTTTGTTGAGAGGATAAAATAAGAGCAGCGAGGAGCCATGTATGCCACTTTGGGCTCTTGTGAGGAAAAGGGGGTTATAACTACAATTTACAGTTGTACCTTGGTTCTCAAACGCCTTGGTATTCTTACATTTGGTACTCCTGGAAGTAAGTGTTCCGGTTTGCAAACATTTTTCGGAAGACGAACATCCAACACAGCTTCCACTTGAGTGCAGGAAGCTCCTGCAGCCAGTCGGAAGTCGTGCCTTGGTTTTCGAACAGTTTCGGGAGTCAAATGGACTCCCGGAACGGATTAAGTTCGAGAACCAAGGTACCACTGTATTTGTTTAAGGTAGGTTAGGCTAAGAAAAAGTAACTGGCTCAGGTCAGCCAGCTGTGGCTGAGTGGGAATTTGAACATTGGATTTGCCAGTCCCACTTCAACTTCACTCTGGATTGGCGAAAGCCAAGAAGTACAACTGGTTGTTAATTGATGGTGTGTCATTCTTGGATTGAATACAATACTTTTGTGGTAGTCCTAATTAGAGTTTACGTTTTTCAGGACAGATAGCTTCCTTTTCCTGCTTTAAAGCACCATGAGTTGATGGTGTTATATACATAACAACAATACCCATATAAGTTAAAACAAGCACATACCAGTTCATGGAATTTGCTGGTGGAGCAGCCATGTTATTTCCATTTGGTTGATACAGTCATACCTTGGGTTACAGACGCTTCAGGTTGCGTTTTTTCAGGTTACAGACTGCCAAAACCAGAAGTATCGGAACGGGTTACTTCCGGGTTTCGGCGGTCGCACATGCACAGAAGCGCTAAATCGCGCTTTGCGCAGAAGCGCCGAATCGCAACCCGCTTGTGCGCAGACGCAGATTGCAAACGTGCATCCTGCACGGATCATGTTCGCAACCCAAGCGTCCACCGTATTGATGTGTGTGTTTATGTCTGTCTGTCTGTGTGAACCAAAACTTGTTTCCTTTTCATAGCATGAAGGCCCTGATCCAAAAGAAGAAGTGGAAGGCTTTGCACGGAAACCGAAGCAGCGGCCCAGGCCAGAGCCTCTCTTCATACCACCGAAAGCTGGCACCTTCATTGCTCCGCCTGTCTATTCCAATATCACACCCTACCAGAGCCACTTGCGCTCACCTGTCCGCTTGGCAGATCACCCTTCCGACAGGAACTTTGAGCTACCTCCTTACACTCCCCCGCCAATACTTAGCCCAGTGCGAGAGGGTTCCGGACTTTATTTCAACGCCATCCTTTCTGCTAGTGGTAACTCAGTTCCACCTCCTATGACTCCTAAAAGTGCACACAGGACACTGCTCAGATCCAGTAAGTTCCTGTTCATTGTCCTTTTAAGGGTAGAATGGGAGGAGGATCACAGCTGGAGGAAATAAATTATGACTCAGCAATTGTAGATAGATGGCCTCTCACAAGTTGGGGTTTTTGTTTGTTTGTGGAAGATTGAACTGCATGCACCGTGATGACTTCTTATGTTAGAAAATGGTATCGGAACAGTGTATCGTTGCTGCATTTGAAAGAATGCTAGATAACAAAAAGATTGCATGGTAACGATGAAGACCCACCCTTCTTATAGCCATATGTAACTTTGTCAAACAAAAAAGTTTAGTTGACCTTATAAATAAGCCCATGAAGATTACTAGCCTGCTAATAAGCTACTTTTCCATGCTGACTGTGAAGTAGGGAGAAGCCCTTTTTTCTGTTGCCAGCACAGGTTACTTGCCTCCTAGCAGACTACCTTAAAAAAGTAAGGAGGTGTTGCTAAGTGGTCTGATGGGATAGAGCAATCAGTCCTCCCTGCCCTTCAGCCTCCTGAGTTTCTGTGCTTTCCTTCCACACAGCAAGTGTGGAAACCCAGGAAACCAGCCAAGGAGAAATGGAGTCATCCATCCCTCCTCTACTAGCTCACCCACTCACCTGTATGTGGTTCTGAGTTACTGATGGCTACCTCACGAGTTGTTAAATGCATGATGATCTCAAATCATCCTTAAGTAGAAACAGGGCCATCAATTAATTGTGTCATCTTGACTTGCAGATAGTGCAGAAGTCACCCCTCCTGTCCTTTCAGTAATGGGAGAGTGTACTCCTGTCAGCATTGAACCGTAAGTACTCAGTTGGGGGGGGGGGAGCACAGTGCATCCACTGAGCTCCAGTGCTATTTTTATTTTTCCCAAAAAAGAAGTTCTCTTAGAATGGCAATGGCGCCCACCTGAGATGTGCCAGAACTGAGTTCCAGCGAGTTCTGGCTGAAACAGAGCCCTGCCTATAACCAGTCCTGGTAGCCTTTGATAGCCTCCATGAATTTATCCAGTGTTTTCTCCATTGAAACATAAAAAGCTCTTTCCGCATATTTCCTTTGACATTATTCTAACGACTCCCTTGCTGTTAATATATAGCATTCTGCAAAAGTGTGCAATCATATATATTGCATTCATCCTCCAAGCAGCTAGATCCCAGATGCAGTTGCATACAGCAACGCATTTCAAGAAGGTAGCTGCTGGCACACATCGCCATCCATACTGCAACATGAATTGAAATACTTGGCTTGGAAGGTGGGAGGACTTCAGTCTTGTTCTTACTGCAGCCCTGTGGTTCCTCAGTCATTCAGTTCTCACTTTGCTCTCTGTGGCAGCAGCTACTGGACTCAAGACAATTGAAGCCAAAAAAAGAACAACCCCCAAAACACTGTGTCTTTATAGAAGCAATTTGTTTCCACCATCTGGTCTCAGAAACTTGTAATGAGTTGACAATTTTATGTGTGTGTTTTAATGGGAACACACAACATTCCAATTACAGGAATATAGGGATTTGCTGTATTTGGAGCTTAAGCACTTTAACCAACCTCTGTGTGCAGAGGTTCTGTAGCTCTGAATAGCAGACGTTGGTATACATAATAATAATATTATTAATAATAATAATAATAATAATAATAATAATAATAATAATAAATTATTTATACACTGTCCATCTGGCTGGGTTTCCCCAGCCACTGTTGGGGGCTTCCAACAAAATATTAAAATACAATAGTTCGTCAAACATTAAAAGCTTCCCTAAACCGGGAACTGGTTAATGGTGATGTTTGAGAACTTCCAGACAGGATACAAACTCCTGCTACCTGATTATTATTTTTCATAACGGCAATTGGTTCCTGGAGCTCACAGAGTATTACCTACATGTTATTGCAGCATAGCCCTAAACAAGACAATGCAGAAATATGTCCCACTGAGTTTAACTGGGGCTTACTACCTGGTACATGTTCTTAGGATTGTAGCCTGATTCTGTGCAAATTCACTCAAAAAACAAACACCCATTCGGTTCCATGGGTTTTGCTCTTGTTTCATGTGCAGAGGACTGTTGCCTTAAGTTCTCTTTCCTTTGCCTCTTGGAAGAGCTTGAAGCATAGGAGGAGACTGGCTATAAAAACACTGTGCTCAGAAGTTCTCCTCCTCCAAGAGATGATCAGAGCTTAGTGCTTGTGCCCAGGGAACATGCAGGCAGAGAGTGCAGAAACAAGGCTCTCCCTTTCATTGCACTGACACGATCTCCCTTGGCCTATAGAATGTGCTGCGTTCCAGCTGGTGGTAGTTTCAGTGAGAAGCACAGTTCTTAGACTGGCAGGACATCACATGTGCTAAACAGGCAGAGAGCTGACTGACAGCCCTCAATCCCAGTTGTTTCCAGGAAAGGGGTTCACACCTCTGCCACCCAGTGCAGCTGGGATTCTCCCAGAAGTTAAGGGCAAAGCATGCTTATATTGCAATGCAGTGCAGATGTGGACCTGTAAGCTGCAAGTGCAGCTTCTAAACCTGCAAGGATATCTGTGAATGGAAGTTGCTTCCGTGAGCTCCCTTCCACATGCCTGCGGTGGTGGGTGACTTTTTCAAGAAGTGGCACCAAAACTATGGGGAGGTAGCACTGGAATTTGATCCTATATCTTTGAGTCCAGAAGTTGTCCCTTGGATCCTTTCAGGGCCTTCCTGTGCTTGATTAGAAGGGAAAAAAATAGTTTCAAGGCTTAAATAAGCAACATGCAAGAGAACAATTTGTGTTTAATTCTTCAGCAACAGCAGTTGAAATCTGAACCTTAGCCAGTCTCCAAGCTAACAGATTTATTCGCCCCACTTTCAAAATAAAACAAACTGGCATCTCACAGCATTCCTTATAAAGCATTCTTTTCCAGCATAACATGTGAGTAAATGTCGTTCAGCCATACTGGCAGGCTTCAGGCCTGCTGCGCACATATATATATATATATCAATACCAGAACAATAAAGCCCGTTCCACCCCACCCCCCGTTACCATGATAGTTCTGTTCGTTTAAAAGTTTCTGTCTGTTTATATAATTTGTATCCTGATGCTTGTTCAAGGAGCTTTGAGTGCCATCTTGCGCTCCCACCAATCTTGTGAAGTAGCTTATATTGACATTAGCTGAAGACTCCAAAGAAAGCTTTGCAGGTTAGCAGGATTTTGAACCTCAAGTTCCCACATTCCAGGCTTGGGGACGGCTAAACCAGGGACTGCCTTCAGATGGTGTGGAGTGCAGTTGCTATTGTCCTCAACCAGCGTGGTCCGTAGTCGGGGATGATGAGGGTTGCAGTCCAACATCTGGAGGTTGCCACATTTGGCAACTTCTAGTCTGACCTGTGGCCTTCCAGATCTTGGACAAAAACTCCCACCATCCCTGACTATTGGTCATACTGGCTAGAGGGGAGCTGTAGTTGAACAAACATCTGGATGGTCATACATTAGACATCCATGCTGTAGTGATTCTCCCACCCTTGCCATGAAAATATAGTCATACAGTCCATTCGACTTTCAAAACATTCAGAAACCAAGGCACGGCTTCCAATTGGCTGCAGGAAGCTCCAGCAGCCAATTGGAAGCCGCACTGGACGTTCAGGTTCCAAAGAACGTTTGCAAACCTGAATACTCACTTCCAGGTTTGTGGCGTTCGGGAGCCAAAACGTTTGGCTCGCAAGTCATTTGTTAACCAAGGTATGGCTGTATTTGTAGATTTGGACTGGACCTTTGAGTCTTCCATGGCTATCATTTAGCAGGATGCATGCATGGAATGTGTGAAGAGTAGGCGAAGAAATTTGCCATATTTGGCTCTCACATGCTGTTACATGTAAGTAAAGGAACTTACAGTTGTGCTGCTTGTGGGCGGCTTCCGAATCTTGCTTTTCCGTTTTTAGCATCCATGCTCCTAGATATCCTATACAGTAGTGGGGGGGGTGTGTGTGCAAAAGACAAAGACAAAAAACTTGTATTTTGAAACTGAAACCTAGTGTTGGTTTAAACTGGAAGAAGCAGCAGCCATGGAATTGCGTACTGCCTGTTGCGCCAGTTGGAGTTTAGCTTGTTTTGCGGAGGCAAGCTTTTAACGTTAGCAAATTATCATATTAGAACCTGCAGGGTGAGTCGTTTTTAAATGTGCATTTATTTTGATAGACGGATCAATGTGGGCTCCCGGTTTCAAGCAGAAATCCCACCTCTTAGAGATCGATCTCTAGCAGCCTCTGACAAGGCCAAGGCAGAACTGGTGTGGCAGCCATGGGAGGAGCTTGAAACGGATGTGTCTACTCAAGAGAATGGTAAGGAGTTTGGAAACTGAATTACTGCCTGTGATGGTTTAAGTCTTTAAAATCGCTGTGTGGTCAGCCACTAATTGCTGTTGACCATGGATCCACTGTAAAGGTTGAGACTTGCCAAATATGAAGGGAAATTGAGGTAGGAAATTGGTGTGAAGGAATGTATAAGATGACCTTTTGGTTTTCTCTCTCCCCTCTGCCCTGACCTGCACCTACCGCTTGTCTTGTTTTGTGCTGTGACAGTGGAGAACCTGCTAACTGCTGCTTGCTCAAGTATATTTCCTGGAGGTGGCACCAACCAAGAGCTGGCATTTCACTGCTTACACGAAACGAAAGGAAATGTTCTGGTAAGTCTCCAGCAATCGTCAGTGCATCTAATTGGATTTGGCAGCAAGGCTGTTTGTATTGGTTTCAGTGAGCGAAGTACTAGCCAAGTACTTGCCAAACTTATGCACTCTGCACACTTTCACCTTCTACAAGGAGTGTCTGTGTTAGAATCCTACGTTTTGAAGAATGTGCCTTTTGGCAGTCTCCTTCCTTTCTTCACTCATGCCTCCCGGTTTCACTGCTAATGGTGCATCTTCCTCTTAGCCAAGTGGTAGAGCATCTGTTTTGCATGCATAAGGGGGTGGGGTCAACATCTGGCATCTCCGGGTCTATCTGAGAAGGCCTCCTGCTTGAGACCTTGGCAAACACTGCCAGTCAGAGCAGATGTTTCTGAGCTTGAGAGCAATGGCCTTACTCAGTATATAAAACATAGGAAGCTGCCTGAAACTGGTTGATCTAGCTCACTTCTGTCTACACCAGGCACCCCCAAACTTGGCCCTCCAGATGTTTTGGGACTACAACTCCCATCATCCCTGACCACTGGTCCTGTTAACTAGGGATGATGGGAGTTGTAGTCCCAAAACAACTGGAGGGCCGAGTTTGGGGATGCCTGGTCTACACTGTCTGGCAGCTGCTCTGGGGTTTCAGGCAGGAGCATTTCCCAGACTTACCCAAACATGCAAAGTATAAGACAGCTTCATGTGAACTGCAAATGTCTGGTTCTGTTAGAAAACCTTTTTTAGCTGTTTGAGAAGAAGGGTCCAAAAATAAAAGTGCAGGTGAGCAAAGGAAGCACCAGATTAGTTCTGCCAGTGGGCCTGCACCACTGCCATCCTCACTCCCATTCCATCCCAGGAAATGTGTTTATGTGTGTTGGAAACTTCCCAGAGTGGCTGGGGCAACCCAGCCAGATGGGTAGGATATTATTATTATTATTATTATTATTATTATTATTATTATTATTAGATGTATTATTATTAATAGATGTATTATTATTAAAGTAAAACTTCCCTTTTTCACTTCAGTCGGAAGCTGTATCTAATAGGAAAGTTTCCCCTGTATAGTATTGGATCAGATTCCTATTTATTAATTGGCTCTGTTGATTGTTACCAATGGAGAGGTGAATATAAATTTAAGAATTAAATAAGTACTTTAGCATCTCCTGCCGCCTTAGGGAGACTTAATTTTAAAGTCCACCTATCGCTGCGTAATGAAACTGCTTCAGTAATACCAGCACAAGTGCTTACAGGTTTCTTGGTAAGTCTCTTCAGAGTACAGATACAACTTTAATAGTATCTCTTCCCTACATTTTGCCTGAGCTCTAGTCATAGCAGCTGATTTCTTGGAGGGCTGAGAATGGTTTTGGACTCCAGTTATCTCCTTTCTTTGGAGTATTGTTTACTTGATTAAACACGGGCATTAATGGGCTCTCAGATGACTCATTCCCTGGGTGGGAATTCCTCTGTAATTGGACACGTGCTGACAGGTACCATTATCAGTTGAGGTAACACTGCTGTGTAGGCGAAGAAATGTAATTAATTATGCCTCAAATACCTTCGTGGGTAGGCATGAAGTGCTAAAACCATGCGGAAGAGGGATCTTTTTAAAATAAGACAAAATGTAATCCTTTGATTGTGATTGGATTATTTGAAATTCTGTTTTAAAGAGAGACAGACTAACTGTTCTGGCTGTCCTTTTTTTAGAACACACTGCTCTTCAGCCCAAATCAGTCTTTCCCTCCAGGGGTTTGGGACTACAATTCACATCAGCCTCAACTGGCAAAGTCATGCTGACTGAGACTGATGGGAGTTGTAGTCCAAAACATTTGGAGGTCACCAGATTGAGGAAAACAACTCCAAACAACAATAAAAAGGGATTTATGTGACAAAACAGGCTTTGGCTCACAAAACATTATGTTACTGTGTACAGTGGTACCTCGGGTTAAGAACTTACAGTGGTGCCTCGCAAGACGAAAATAATCCGTTCCACGAGTCTCTTCGTCTAGTGGTTTTTTCGTCTTGCGAAGCAACCCTATTAGCGGCTTAGCGGATTAGCGCTATTAGCGGTTTAGCGGCTATTAAAGGCTTAACCTGAAACTGTTCTTAACCGGAAGCACCACTTTAGCTAATGGGGCCTCCTGTTGCCGCTGTGCCACCGGAGCACGATTTCTGTTCTCATCCTGAAGCAAAGTTCTTAACCCGAGGTAATATTTCTGGGCTAGCGGAGTCTGTAACCTGAAGCATATGTAACCCGAGGTACCACTGTATCTGTTAGCCTTCTTAAGGTGCCCCCAATCCTTGTTATTGCTAAAAAAGACTTAACAGCTCCCATGCCACCTACTTCAAAAGGTTAATTACAAGGATGAATAAGGAGACATGGGTCACGTTGAACCTCAGGTGGGCTCTAAATACATCACTGCAATAAACAATAAGGGTTGTGACTTCTTGATGTAAATGCACTTGTTTGGGTTTTACCGTTATTGATAAGGCTTTTTTTTTGTGTGTGCTTCCCCACACCTCAGGCTGCGCTGACCAAATTGCTGCTGAGGAGGTCTTTGTGGCCTGCAAACCACACGTTGGCCGACTATCACTACACAGGTATGCTTGGGAGCAAGGCAGTGGGGACAGCTGCTTCTCTACTCTCCATTTTCTTACTCTGATAATTACTGTTAATGCATTGGGGGGGGGGAATATAATTTAATTAATACTGGGAGAGCCTTAAATATCTATTTGGGAATTAGCATTGGGTGGTGATATTACTGTCCTGCCTTTGCCTCAGTGCATAGTAAGATCGATGCAAAGCTCACCTTCACATATCCCAAACTGCACATTAAACAAACCCGTATAACCATGGAGGTGTGGTATTTTAGGATTGTTTATTCAGAGTTGTTGCTTGCCATGGGATAACTTAGTTGGAATTACCTAGCTGGGGTAATTAGCAGGAACCACTGAATCCCTATTACAGGTTTGAGGGGGAAATGTTTTATTTCCTTAACGGCACCAAAATGGCATTTGAGAGTAAAACTGGTTTTGCAGCTGGAATCACCAAATGCGATATTTATGGAAGAGTGAAATGGATAGAATAAAATTGTACACAGGCTGCCCAAACCCTGGGCTAACAGCTTACAATTAACTATACAATACTTATCTTTGCTATGGCGGATACACTTATCATTGCTGCGATAGTGGCGCTGAGGATCCAGTGGGCTGCACTGAAATTTCGATATACAAGGGGGATAGTAGAATATAAATGACACAAATATGACCCACTCAAGGGCAGACAAGACAGCAAGAGTTAGGACGGAAATGGAATGAATGAATCACTTACAATTATCTCTTCTAAGTAATTGTTACCTGTGTCTGACATCAACCTTTGGAGAGGCAAATGGCTATTGATCAGGTTATCAGTTAGACAGTACCAGTTGGAAGGAAGGTTTTGTTCTCACCAAGACTAATCAAGGTCAAACAGAGGCTTATGTGTGCAATGCAATAGATCACGTGCGTAATTTGAAATGCCATAAATACAATGGTATTGTATTACAGTCTCATGAGAACATGTAATTGCCTTTCAGTGAGGGCAGCCAGTCTATATGTTAGGGTGTGTACACCGGCAAAGAGTCTGTACTCATTTCACAGTCATCTGTAGAGCAAAGCTAAAGGAAGAAGCAGTTCAAGGAGAGGTGCAGCGTGCAAGCTGTGTGCAAGTGTGTGTGTGAGAGAGAATGGTAAACATTTTGAACACCCACCCTGCTAGATATTTGGACAGCAGGGAGACACGGAGCAAAACTGAATTGTGTTATTTGTCAAGTTATTTTTCTGCATTTTGCTGTGAAGATACAAATGGTGTAGAACATCCACAAGCACCATTCCGGATCATCAGTTGCTTCTTTGTACTTGTTGTTTTTCCTGTGGAACCAAAATGCTTTCATCTGGATCCTGGAGTATCTATGACAACGCGTGGCTGATTTCAATATAGGCTGCTTTTTAGAAAAGATGCTAAAAATACCCTTTTGTATCTAATGTGGTGCGTGTGAACTTGTGAAAATGATGACTAAAGACGTGGAATAAAGGAAATGGACAACTAAAATCTTAAGAGTCCTAGGTACAATTTAAATGAATCATTGTATGGGTATTGTCTGCCTCATTAGTGTCAAAGTTATCTATCACTCATAGACAGAAATCAACTCCTACTGCAAGCTTTACTTCTCCTGCGTTAGAAAATGGAAGTTATTTCTAAGGTCATCATCAGTATGTTCATTTCTAAACCTTGGGCGACATCTAAGTAAGCCATACTTAGACTAAATCCACTGAAATCCGTAGACTTAAGTTCATTGATTTCAGTGCATTTACTCTGACTAATATTGGATATCTCCCCTTTCATGAAAGGAAGAAAGTGTTTTGGGGTTCACATTCACTCTTGCCCTGTAACACTGTGAAGGAGAAAGTAGCACTAAACCCTTCTCTAGTAATCAAAGTGTTTTGGACCATGGGTTTGATCCTAAGTTAGGTTATACTGGTAGGGACACCCTGTGAGAAGAGGTTTCATTCATGGGGATGCTTCTGCCAGCAGAAGGAAAGGGAGGTGATTTTCACCAGTCTCTACTTCCCCCCAGCAGTGCCTTTGCTCTTTGAAAATTTATGGCAGACGATTGGGGGAACAGCATGGGAGGCAGTGCAGGAGGCTGCATGGGGGAGATTGGTGCAGAATTTCACCCCAACCCTTACTCCATTGGGACCCTCCACTGGATCCCAGTTCCCTTGGTGAATGGAAGGAGCCCTTCTGTTTGTTTAGGGTTAGATGGCATTCAAGTCTATGTGTATATGGTTCAGCTTTGTCTGTTGCGGGAGTAAGCTATCATTTGAGACACACCAGTAGTGAGACTCACTAAAATATTTTGCAGTGGTATAATTTGTTTAAAGTAAACTAAAAAGGGGGGTTCTGTATAAATGCACAATAATTTTATGGTGAGCAGGCTAGTTAATAGAGGTAGGCTACTTAATACTAAAGAGTTAGCTAAAAAGAACACAAGATTAGGAATTTTTTTTTCAATGTATAGCTTCAAATATGCTTGTCATAGCATTTTCCTACAAAAAGTTTTTAGAAAAACATGTGTTCACATAAGAGCAATAATATCAATACAACCCAGACAGGGCAGCAGAGATATGCAAGAGATACACACCTTAACAATAATATGTTTAAATGTCTGGAAATAATCTTGCAAAGGTAATGAAGTTGTGTTCCACTCTTTCTTTTCAGGATCCGATAAGTGGAGCACACTAGAGAAAAAGCTCTTCAATAAGGGGATTGCCATCTACAAGAAGGACTTCTTCCTGGTTCAGAAACTTGTGAGTTGCTTGTTGCTTCCTGAGTGCATTGCAAAATAATTGATCTGCCGTTGCAGGACATATGCAGGTGTCACCGGATCATTAACCTTGGGGATTGCTTCATCCTCTAGCTGGGAACTTGTGTTCCGTAGTGTTTATTCAATGGAGTATCTCCCTGCCACTTTGGAAGTGAGATTTTTCTGTATACAGATAATCTCTCCTCAGTAGAAGCCTTTATGCTCTCACATCCATAGTGCAGTGTGACAAGTTTTTATTTTGCTCCGATCTCTGTAACAACAAAATATAGCCACAACATACTTCAAAACGTAGTTTTCTGGAGATGATACCTGTGGAGGGAAAAAACTACAAATGAAACAGAAGGAGCATCAGTTGTGAACAAAAAAAAAAAAAAAAAAAAAAGAACCAGTGTGAGACCTGCAAAACACATCTTAAAATATTAATAAGGGAAATTGAAAGAGGAAGGGAGCTGAAGGTGTAGTTTTGTCAGTATCTACATTGCCTGATATCATTCATCTAATTCTCAGGGTGTTTTAGACCATTATGTGAAAGATGGACAGGACCAGTGATAGGAAGGTGGTTGTGGGAATTCATGTTGGGGAGACTTGAAGTTTTGGGTATTTCCCCCCTCCCTTACACATTTTGTCTTCCAAAATTATGAAACATTGGAAGAATTGTAGTCATAGAATGATAGAATTGTAGAGTTGGAAGGGACCCCTGGGGTCATCTAGTCCAACCCCCTTGCAATGCAGGAATCTCAACTAGATCATCCATGGCAGGTGGCCATCCAGCCTCTACTTAATAACCTCCAAGGAAGGGGAGTCCACCACCTCCCAGGGGAGTCCATTTCACTGTCAAGAGCTCTTCCTGTCTTACCGAGCTAAACCTACCCAACTCCCTCAACCGTTCCTCATAAGGCTTGATCTCCAGATCATCTTGGTTGCCCTCCTCTTCACAGTGGTGAGAGCCAGTGTGGTGTAGTGGTTAAGAGCGGTAGACTTGTAATCTGGTGAACTGGGTTCGCCTCCCTGCTCCACCACATGCAGCTGCTGGGTGACCTTGGGCTAGTCACATTTCTCTGATGTCTCTCAGCCTCACTCACTTCATGGACTGTTTGTTGTGGGGGGGGGAAGGGAAAAGGAGAATGTTAGCCGCTTTGAGACTCCTTCAGGTAGTGATAAAGCGGGATATCAAATCCAAACTCCTCCTCCTCCTCTTCTTCTTCTTCACATGTTCCAACTTTAGACCCCCCCCCCCTCACCTCATATTGTTAGCTTTCTGAGTCTTTGGAATGGGCTAGAATTAAAGTCTATATCAATAGATACAGGGTGGTAGTCAGCTTAGTTGAAGACCAACCATAATTTTTTTTTTATACCTACGTCTGAAATCTTCACGTCATTTGGGAGTAAGCCTTGTTTTATTTGGCAGGGCTTTCCTCTCAGTAGACATGGTTAGAATTGCACTGTAAGTCTGTGATTGATGTTGATCAAGCAGAGCACCAGACAGTTGACTGCAAGCCAGGATACACTATTATTGCATGTGCCCAGTAGAATTTATGAATCTCTTCCTTCACTTGGAGCAACCTATCCCCCTTCCAGCTCCCATGTTGCAAGCAAGCTCTGTAAGCCAGGAAACAAAAGGAAAAGTCAAATGATGCCAGCCTTCAGAAAGGATAGACATGAATGAGCTCTTAGCATTGTGGCCTGTGGCTTTGAAGGACATAGGTGTGGGGGTGTATGAGTTTGAGTGACAGACATGTTTATTGATATATTATTATTTTTTCCTCCCATTTCCTCCCTTGTCTCTTCCCCTCCTCCTCTCAATAAATTCTACAGATTAAAACAAAGACTGTGGCTCAGTGTGTGGAGTTCTATTATACATACAAAAAGCAAGTAAAAATAGGCCGGAACGGGGCGTTGATCTTTGGGGATGTTGATGGAGCCAGTGAAAAAGCGGTTAAAGATGAAGTGGAAGTAGATATCAAGGTAATGTTCGGAATGTCAGCTTCACCCCACAAAATTATGCTGCCTACAGTTGTAATATTTTGTGTAAAATTGCACGAGACGACTATGCAGCCTGAGCACATAAGTAGTCTGTTGGGTTCTTTTGCTCATAATTTTTATTATTTTCATTAAACTTCGCAAACAACAAATATAACCACAAAAATCATGTCAGTCACAAGCTTCTGCTTAGCAAAGCACAGTAGAGAAGCAAGGAAGGTATCTAACAATGTAATTTATGAGCACTCCTGTCTTGTACATTCATTTTATCTTCAGGTAGGTGGCCGTGTTGGTCTGATGCAGTCAAAATAAATAAATTAAAAAATTGTCCAGTAGCACCTTAGAGACCAACTAAGTTTGTTCTGGGTGTAAGCTTTCGTGTGCATGCACACAAAATATCTGAAGAAATGTGCATATCTGAAGAAGTGTGTCTGAAGAAGTGTGCATGCGCACGAAAGCTTATACCCAAAACAAACTTAGTTACTCTCTAAGGTGCTACTGCACAATTTTTTAAATTCATTTTATCACAATGATCCTTTGCCTCATGTATTACCCCACTTTCAAATGAGCATTGCAAGTAAGAATACAATGTAGTACAAGTAAAATATACAGCATCAACAAATATAATGTACTTTTATACAAATCAAGTATAAGGAGCCTTTTCCAGTTTCCCAACACATTCATTAAAACTTGAGGAGGTTCTGTTGGAATGGTGCTGACTGGACTCCATTGGACTTCTTAAGATCCCCTTCCTGGATTCTGCCTTTGCATTGATTTTTCTTTTTAAAAACTGACTTGCTTCCCTTCCCTTTTTTTTTACTCTTATGAAGAGCTCCCATAGGCTTACGCGAACTCTTCCTCCCAGAACGTATAACGAAGACTATGAAAACACTGACGAAGAGGAAGAGGAAGTAGAGGATCGGTTGGTTATAAAAGAGGAAGAAGTAGACACATATGAGTTTCATGACAAGAACAGCAACACCGCATACCCCAAACCCACACAGACGCTACACACTGAGGACCAGGTAAGTGTAGAATGACTTGTGCCATGACATCTAGAGGGATCCTGCGTTACAACATGTTTTCCTGTATTATTTGAAACTTTCTATTTTGTAATTTGTTTTTAAAAACCTCAAACTGTTAATACTTTTAATTTAATTTTATATTTACATATTTAATCCCCTTGCCTTAGTCACTGGATTCATCCCACCGCCATATAGATTTGATTGGTAAAATCCTCATCTCTGGCCATTGTCCAGCATCCACTCCCATAGGATTCCTAGTTGTTCCATCTTGCAATAGTTTTTCCTTCCTCCGAAGGTCGGTAGTCTCCTCGTGGAAAAACAGCAGGAACCTGGTGCTCCAAGAGCAGCAGAAGCCAGAGGCAGAACTTCAAGGAGGACAAAGGAGACGCCCATTAAATATCGGAAGACTTCTCCACCTGCCCAAAAGAGAAAAAGAAAACCAAAGCCCAAACAGGACACTGTCAACAAAGCCCAGAACCAAGAGGAGGAATTTCCATGTAAAAAATGTGGAAGGTAAGAGTGGGAAAACTCAGAAACGAAAACAAGGGTTCCATTGTATCTTCTGTACAGGAGGAAGTAAAAAACACGTAGAACTAAGGAAGTGGTAGCCTATTTTGCTGGGGTGGAGGCGGTGTTAATCAGTGTTTTAACAGCTCCGATAATTATGTTATTGTAGTTTTTCATTCAGTCTTGTTAACTTTTGAAATAAAATAACTTTTCTTTAAAAAAACAGAAGGTGCTTCCTGCAGTTGTAGAGATTCCTTAGTGTACATGTGCATCTTGCCAGAAAAATGCCATGGTCCATTTCAGAAGTTACCGTATTTTTTGCACCATAACACTCACTTTTTTCCTCCTAGAAAGTAAGGGGAAATGTCTGTGCGTGTTATGGAGCGAATGCCTGCGGGTGGCCGGGGGGATCTGCTGCAGTCGTGAGCAGAGGATCCATGGTTCTCCTTCCTTCCCTCCTCCGTGGTTACAAAGCATGGATCCACATGGATCCTCAGGATTTTTGCATTGGGCTACTCCAAACTCACTGTCAGATCACATGTCTGTGGCCACAACATGAACCACAAAAATCATACATCCACTGTTTCGTTTAGAATATTTTTTTCTTGTTTTCCTCCTCTAAAAACTACGTGCGTGTTATGGTCTGGTGCGTGTTATAGAGCGAAAAATACGGGTATGTACATTTTGCCAATATGAATGGTGTGATTCCTGCAGAGATGAGATGCTTCAGGGAGTGTTTTAGAGGAGTCTTTCAATCGACACTGAAGTCGTCATATTTTCCTGTAACAACAGATGCTAGTTCAGGATTGAACATGTAGGCTTCTACTGGAGGTAGACTAAGAAAGAGAATGTTTGTTGCCTGCAGGGTTCATTGTGCTAGAAAGTGTTGTTCTCTGCCAGGTTTGCATAAACCCAGTGAACTGTGAGCCTTACCTAGTACTTAAAATGATGAAATGAAGAGAGTGAAATCACTATCCTTCTTTGGCGATCACTATCCATTGTATTCACAATTGTGTTGGCTGGTGGTCAACACTGTTTTCCAGTCACTTCTCCAGATGCAAAGGAGATGAAGGCCCACTAGCATTCCAAGTTCTGTCTTCTTGCACTTGTTTCTGAAAGTGCCGTAGCCATAATATTGAGGGTCAGCTGCGTCTTTTTTAAGGATGATACCCTCCAGAAGTTGTTGGACTGCAGCTCTCATCATCCCTGGTTAGGGGCCGTGCTGGCTGGGACTCTGCAACAGCTGGAGGGCCACAGGTTCCCCAACCCTGATGTGGATAGAAGATAGTCATGATACTTGGATTTTCCAAAAGGGTTAGCAAGATCTCTTGTTGAAGCTTGCTAAGAAAATGAGCATCAAGTAAGTAACTAGAATATCAGAAATGGAAGGATGCAAACCAACTGTGTAGAGAGAAATCAGTGATTTTAGGTTCAAACTACAATTGCTGGAGATAGGGAACAAGGTGCAGATGATTCCTACCTACATTGGAATAATGGTGTTACTTTCACTTTTTTGTTGCTTGTAAACTTCCAGGCACATTTGCATATGAGTAAAGCATCTAGCTGAAGCCTATTCAGTGCATTAATCTGCTAGCAAGAGATTTTCTTTTTTTAAAAAAAATAGCTACTCATATCAAGTTAAGGACCAGTTGGATGTTTCAAAAAAACATTTGACCCATGGGGAAGACCTATACAAATGCGCCTGACCCTTTCTGTGTCCCAGCTAGGTTCCCATTGCTGTTTTCGTCATGGAGCTCATTTCTAGAAAGCAGGCAGCCACACAATCTAGACAATGTTTGGTGTAAAACCAGAGTGAAAATTGTAACAGTTCAACAGAACTCTTACTAAGTGCCACGAGAGGGAGGTGGCATGTCTCACCTTGCTTACAAGATTAAATTTTGATTAGTCAGTCACCTTCATGACTTTTTATATTTCTGCAATGATGTTTCATACTGTACGCCACCTTGCTATTTGATATAGTGGCATAGAAAATGCTTTCATAGGCAAATAAGATCATAGTCGGTTTTGTGGGCCTGTTAAACCTAGGCCGGTCATGTATGATGATGTACACTGATCCCAGGTGACAGGAGGGTTAGGCTGACTAGACTGTTAAAGAGCTACTATAGGTAGAGTCAGTGTCCTAAACATGCACTGTGGAATTATTCAAGATGCCCATGCCATTGCATAAATTGCTTTTGAAACTTCATTTGGTGTTAGAACAGGCTTGTCATGTAGCATTGTGGGCAGGAAGAAGTTGCTGTGCAAAAGATATATTTTTTTTAATGCAAGTCCAAAGTTTCCTTGGGCATATGGAGCTAATTATGTGGTTGTTTGGATCCAGACCAGAACTCACATGCATATGCCCCCCCCCCAACACACTTACCTCTTTCCTAGGAAGCCCTGGACAAGAGACAGGCCCTGTTCAGCAGACAGGATTAAACAAGGAGAGTGCAACATACATATATATTTATTTTGCTTGGTCTTGGAATGGAGTTCGGGCTTTGCAAAATGACAGGAGGCATGTCAGTCAAGCCAGGATAATCACAGAAGCAACTGGGTGTACTATTATTGGATATGGATATACCTTGACTGATTTCTCCCCTTACTGTATTTCGGTAACTGTGCATCTTATTCAGGGTTTGTTTTAGGTCTTAAGTTGTGCCTTTTTCTCTTTAAAGACAGCTTACTGTAACAAAGATACATCAGTAGTGGCTATTAGCATAAAGCTAAGATTGGAAACAACCATGTTCGTTGATCAGCAGGTGCCAGGGACAAACGGGAAACCTCTTTCCCACCAGGCCCTGTTTTTTGTTATCCTTTTAGGGGCATCTGACCAGCCCCTGCTGGAGACAGAATGCTGGACTAGACTCATCATTAATCTGTGTCCACAGCTGCCTGTACCTCAGATTAAGTTAGTATGTTGGCTAAGTACAAACACATAGCTAAAGGAAATCACAAGGTTGAGTCCACAATCACTTCACAGAATCTGCGCTACAAGCACAATATGGTTTGCTACAGATATTGCAGCACATAATCACAGAAGACTCAATTTTTTATCTAGGCATCCCAGTTCACTTATCCTTCCCAATGGCCAACACTGAGCATACATTAAGAAGAACACGGGAGCAGTTTTGTTTACTGCAGTGCAGTTTTCGCTGGTGACCTTGCCTGGGCAAGTTAGCATCTTTTGGGGAGGATGTTGAATCTCTCAGATTCACGAGAGAAACCAAGGTGAGCTAGAGTAAGTAACGGCGCTCTTATGTGTTTTCCTCCAGAATCTTCTACAAGGTGAAAAGCCGCAGCGCTCACATGAAAAGTCACGCTGAGCAGGAGAAAAAGGCGGCGGCTCAGAAGCAGCGAGAGAAGGAAGAGGCAGAGGCGGCGGCGGCAGAGGCGGCGGCTCGCAGCCGAGCTCAGCAGGTGGAAAGCAGCGAGAGCGGGAGCAGCAGCGGCAGTAGTAGCAGCGGCAGCAGCAGCTCAGATGAAGACGGAGAGGTGTAGCAGAGGGTCACAGGAGGAGGCTGCTAGAGCTGGGCTGGCCCTTTGAACCTGGGAAGATCTTTTCCACTTGCTGCACCTGTGTAGCTCCGCATCTGAACAGACACCCAGCCCTTTTGCTTCCACTTCCTTCCTCGCCTCACTAACACAGACTGGTGGATTTTGAAAAGAAAAGAAAACCATCACCTTGGAAGTTTCTACTTTTTAAAGAAAACCAAAATTTTATGAATCACTTTATTTATAAATTAACTGTTTCGGTACCTATTTGAACAAATGATCATGGCATGGAATTCAGCTTTCCTTCAGTTCAAATTACCCTTCCATGGGATCTCTGGGAGTCATGAGCGCAGTGCCGGGGTGAGGGTGGGGTGTCAGGGTGAGAAATCTGCTGAGGCATCAGTTCTTGTTCCCATACTGTTTCGTCCTTTTCCAACCTCCAAGTTTTACCTGCAGTTCCATACTCATTAACTTTTTTAGTCTACCTGGTTAGGGCTCCAGCCAATACATGTTTTACCTCCTCCATCCTTTGTTACGAGAATTTATTTTCCAAAGGAAAAAGATGTCCAGAAAAATCTGGTAGGGAGCAGCCTCTGTGGGATGACCTTTGAGAGTAAAAGACTTGTCTTTCAAGCACAGGAAGCCACATATGTTGCTAGCATTAATTCAGCCTCGCCCTTGGCTGTTGAATTTAGAAATGCCATGCAGGATTGGCCATATATCTTGCACACACTTCTGGCGACTGGAGGCAGGGGCTGTTGCTGACACCTAAACTATTGGAATGGTCAATAGGTTTGAGTGCAGGACACAGGCTTTTCTTACAGCTTCTGTCCCTGGGATTATGGATAAAAGGAGCTCAGGTTAATAGGATTGGGGATAGAGAACCTTAGAGAACCACTGACAATCTGAATAGATGAGATTGAGTTAGATGAACCAATGGTCTGATTTGGTGTAAGGCAGGTAAATATTCATACATTGCAGCTACTGTGGTATTTTTGCCAAAAAGTGGCAGAGAGGAAGCCTTTGGATTTCACCCTGAAGCTGCCTAATTAGATTGGGGATCATGTTGTTTATTTACCTGTTCAGTCCTTTTTCAATACCTCCACAAAAGAAAAGCTACTAAAAGAGAAAGAAAAAAAATAAGCATTGTATGTTTTCCTTCCTTCCTTCCTTCCTTCCTTCCTTCCTTCCTTCCTTCCTTCCTTCCAAAAAAGGCTTTGAAAATACCCTTATGAGAACACTTGACTGATATATTCATTCATTCCTAAGCATTTTGCAACCTACACTGCTGTGCTTATCATTTGCCAACCAAAGAAGAACCTTCATTCAGAACTTGCACAACTAGCACTCCATGGACCCAATACATTTTTTTAAAAAAATGCAAGATATCCAGCATATTGGGAGGGGGAAAACTAGACTTACAGTGATAGTGTCCCAGGATCTCTCTCTTTGGAAGAAAACCTTAGTAAAAGTGGTACCTCTAGTTGTGAACGTAATTTGTTCCAGAGGTCCATTCTTAACCTGAAACTGTTCTTAACTAGAGGCGTACTTTTGCTAATGGGGCCTCTTGCTGCTGCCGCTGCACCGCCGGCACACAATTTCCGTTCTCATCCTGGGGCAAAGTTCTCAACTTGAGGTAACTCTTCCAGGTTAGCGTAGTTTGTAACCTGAGGTGTTTGCAACTCGAGGTACCACTGTACTTTAATTGGCACCTGTGCTATCATTGACTGCAGCGTTTGCAGTTGTCATCTTACACTGTGTAGAGAGCTATTGCCACATATCAGCAGGTGAAAGTCTACTAGTTTTAAATCTTGCAGTGGAGGAAGAAGCAAAGCAGAAGGCATTTCTGTCCACCAAAAAGTTGCCCTGTCAAGAATTGATATAGATATACATAGAGCACTTTAACTGAAAGTGTTTAAGAACACTTAAACTGAAATGTTGCTGTCAGTAGTAGGGCTGGTTTATTTATTATTATTCTGAGGGACAGCTATGATGTGTGGCCACTGCGTAGCCTGAGGATTATGACTTTTTAGTGACTATATCTGTAAATTATATTCGGGAAGGTCTAGGACTCGGCACTAAAATTCCTGACTTCACAGATCTATAACCTCCTAATTATGCAAATATGAATTAATTTATTTGCCAGTTTCAGTTTTCAAACTTGGTGTTTTATTTGCTCCTAAAATAATGTTGATCTAAAATAAAGGGCTGTTAACTGTGGAGGAGGAGGAAGTAAATCTTCATTAGCTGTTAGCAGATGCAAGCCACACGAGTAGTTTTTTTTTAGCCTTCTAAAACCGTGAGGAAAGTGAAAGCTAAGATGTTGAGAATTTTGTAAACTGCATTGTTAATATTGTGCATCGGAGGTTTTGAGTGTGTCACAATGGGATTGTGTCTTTGTGGTTTTCTGGATCTCCTGAAAACTGCTGAAATCACAACTCTCTAGAAGTGTACATAGAAGTGATAGAAAAGGTTGCTATAAACTTCACCTTTAAATCCTTATTTCCCATTGCCAGTGGCAATCTGACTGACAAGTGATTATTGAAATACTTCATCCCTCTGAAGAAATTGGTTAATTTGAGTAAAGCATAATAAGTTTCAATCTAACTCAGCTAGATTGCTGTTGACATTCTGAGAGCTGGGCTGCATGACCAGAGGAATCGTATATATTGTAGTTTTTACTGGATTAAAGGTGTAGCCTCATGATTGCATATTTTAATGTTGTCATCCATATTTTTTTTAAAATGCACAGATAGAGCAAATACCCTTTACTTCCAACTTGGACAATGGTGGCCTTGGCCTTGGTGCACATGGTTTTGCAAACAGGAGCCTTCAGCTTGAACCCCTGGTGTCTCCATTTAAGAGTTTACGATGGCAGACCTAAGAAATGCATCTGCCTAAGGATTTTGGTGAACTGCTGCTAGTCACAGGATACAGTAGTGCGCTAGATGGACCAATAGGCTTGATTCTGTATAAGGCAACTTAAAATGTGTTTAGTGCTTCATAATGGAAAAACTCGCATCCACATAAAAAATTACTGTCTGAACATTTTTCAACTGTAGTATAATGCAAATTCCACTAGATTTCTTATAGGAGTCCTTCCAGCACATCATAAAAACAGACTTCAATGAGATGGGCCAAGTTTTGTGCTTTTTCTTTTTACTCTTTTTTTTTTTTTTTTGGCAGTTTCAGAAATTTGTCAATGCAATCAGACTATTTTCTTCCCTCCTTTGTTTTGATTTGAACCTTTGGCATTCAGATTATAAAAAATTGCACAATCATTTGTGATACATCATAGTAAAGAAGTATATTTCTCCCCCTTTTAAACCTGGCTCATTCTGGGGTGTGTAGCTTTTAATTGCATCTTCTAGAAATGTCTTGTCTCAACTCTTCTTTTCTTTTCTTTCTGCACTTAACCTAAGACTTATTCCTGCCCCGAGGTGCAAAAAGCTTTGCTAAGATATTCACTAGAAAACGGGACAGAAATCTGCCCCTTGGCCATGCATTAATGCTCTGAAACAGAGGTCTAGATAAGAAACTGATATTTTTATTTTTTTAAAAAAAAGGTCTGCCTTAAATGTGGGAATGAAATTAAAACAATGTTTTATTCTGAGAGAGCCTACCGGTATATTTTATAGAAGTGAACAAAGTAGCCAGTGGGCATTTTCTTGAAAGAAAAAGGTGGTGTGTGTGAATCGAAGTAGCAAATCTCTCTTCTTTGGGGTGGAGAATGTACATGTGATTGATCTGCTTCCTTCCCAAATACAATTTGCACAATCTAGCACAGAGCAGTTCGGACTTCCTTGTGTCCTATCTTGTAGCTATGAAAGAAGAGGCTCCACAGATATGACTTCAAAATCTTATTTATAGTATATGAATAAGAAAGATCACGAGTAAGTCTGAAAAAAGTTAATTATCCCCATCTGTTAAACTTTGCAAGAGATAAATTTTTAATGGTCTATTTTTTATTGTAACAAAATGGAAAACACGTTTATATGGGAGTGGATTCTGCGTCATGTCTGTTTCAAAGGCATGGGACATAATCCAGTAGATTAGCCATGACTAAATCCAATTGAAATAAACGGGAATTCATAGCAAGCTCTGATTTTTATTTCCCATTCCATTGTTTTTGAATGGCCTTAGGCCAGGGGTAGGCAACCTAAGGCCCGGGGGCCGGATGCGACCCAATCGCTTTCTAAATCCGACCCACGGTCAGTCCGGGAATCAGCATGTTTTTACATGAGTAGAATGTGTGCTTTTATTTAAAATGCATGTCTGGGTTATTTGTGGGGCATAGGAATTTGTTCATCCCCCCCCCCAAATAAATAGTCTGGCCCACCACATGGTCTGAGGGACGGTGGAGCGGCCCATGGCTGAAAAAGGTTGCTGACCCCTGCCTTAGGCTATGGATACATTTCAACAAATTAATATTGACTGGGCTTCCTTTAAGCAAAAGCAGAACTGAATTGTCTTTATCCCCTGTTCTTACCTTCCTTTTGACGTACATGGAGGGGCAGAGCACAATTATGCTGACTGATGCTGAACTCTGCATTTTTTTGCCTCAATCCTGTGTGAGTATCTTAAAATGAAACAGTGGATGTACAAATGTATGTATACAAGAGAAGTATGTGCAGAGACATCTTTAGTGTGATCAGAGATCCACACATGCAGATTGTGGGAGGAGTTAGCAAATGCTGTTCCCTCCTTCATGAAACAGAAGCGAGAAAAAAATTCTTGTGTTCCAGAACACTGGATTTCAAGTATTGAGTCACAGTCTAGCCTAAGGTGGGTCTAAACAGCACCACTTCCATAAATCAAAATACACACTAACAATTAAGTAGTTGATCCCCAAATACGGCTCCCCCAAAATTAACTAGTGTGTCCCAAATCCCAAAAGGTTGATAATTGGTGTCTGAAAATGAATTTGCTTCAACACTGGGTGGGAAATCAGTGGTATAAAAGCTGGGTTTAACGTGCTTGGTTCTAAAATGCTCAACGCCATCTTTAAATCATTGCAGCTGTTACTCGCCTTGGATACCTACTTCCATTATCTTGATTTTTCCCATATTACAGTGCATCTATAATTGACATTATTTTATAGCCAGTGGTCTTCATTTGGAGTTTAAGGTTATTTTAGAAACTAGCAATATCTCTGTTTTATGTCTTAGCCAGGTCAGTGGAAATATTTTATAGTCAGGTCCTAATAAATGAGAAAATCCTTACAAATAAGTCCACAAAATGTAGTAGCCCACCATTTTTGACCAGTCCACTTACCCAGCCATCTGTGTTAATAATTTGTGGCTCCTTTTGATGACCTGAAGGGGTATGGGAAATCTTCCTGTTTCCAAATCCTTCCCTGGCTGGTTACCTTGCAGCTGTTTCCCTTCACCACAATCAAGTGCATGGCTATCTACAAACCTGGATGTGTGGCTCTTGATGATAACCACTCCTGCTATTGAGCTGCCAATGGTATGTGGAGAATCTGGCAGACTCCCCACTTGGTGCCTTTCTGTTGAGTAATAGTCAACATCCTGTGAGAGAGGATGTTTATGAAGACGCTCTCTTGAGGATTAGCTGCAGCTCTACAATATGATGCAGTTTCACATTCAGCACAGCACTTTAAAAAGTTATTTTCAAGGCGGTTAGTGAATTTGGGAAACTGGCTTGGTGCTGCAGCAGACATTAATTTCTGATTGCTGTGCATCCTTTTTTAATTGAAAAGGAACTGGACAGGAAAATAGTTTCCTGGCTGAACTGCATTCCTGTAATACCACTTTAGTCAAATATGCATGTCTACTCAGTAGCCAGCCTTACTGAAGAGCAGATAAGTGTGCTTAAGGCTGCAAGTCTAAGCCCAGTTACTAGAGAGTAAGACCCACTGGGTTTTGTGGCATTTTTAGAAAACATGCTGCATATCCAAAGTAACATAAGATGGTTGAAGCTTCAAATTAATGCCCTCTCAGTCGCTGGGAAAACAGCAGCTTGCCAGTCCGTGCCCATGTTTTGTGGTAGCATAACCAAGCAAATCACTGGTGTAGAGAACCACAATTTCAGTTATCTCTTACATTTAAGACAGTGAAGAGGTCGTGGGGTGTTTATATGTATTCACCTGGCTTTGCTTCCATTTTCCCACCTGCTAGCAAGGGTTCTTAAAAGTGTATCTCAAAGGGTATATTTTTAAGGCTTTTTCTGTTTGTCAGTCAATACTTGTGTCCCAAGACTTGCCCATGCACTTACTTCCTCTACTGCAAGTTCCCACAAATGGTCTTCTAGAGAGCACTTTCATAGGAGTTAATTCAGTATTTTTGGAGGATAGGGAAACAGCACAAATGCTCTTCTTCCTTGGCTATGTCTCTTCCCCCTGCACCCCTCCCCCAAGAACCCCAGATCTTAAACCCACCCACTGGGTTCAGCTGTTCCTTTAATCCCTTCTATATGCCGCTATGCTGGAGCTGAAATCCCCCCAGAACAGTGACTGTGCAACTTCATTCATTTCAGAGGGGCTGCTCAGAATTCCTGCCCCAAGCTGCGTTGAAATGAGTGAAGGTTGCGCGACTGGCTGTAGTGCGTGATAGGCTATGGCTCTAATCTCCAGCTGCTTACATTTCCCTTCTCTTCTGCCCCGACCCACCCCCTTTCTGGAATATGGGATTTATATCAACAGCTGAACCTATAAAGATGCCCAGCTGCTTATCATGAGAGAGAAGTGAATATATATTTTTGTAAAATATAATTGTGGCTTTTGTTTTTAATACCACCTCTTTTTTTGCATCTTCCAAGTTTTATGGTTGTTCTGAAGCTGAGATTTGGTACAAATTGGCTTTCCTGAGTCTATGTTTTAATTCGTAATGCTAGAGTTTTTGTGGTGTACAGAAATAGTCTGTCTTTGTGTAATTATTGTATAAATGCTTTTTATCAAAAAATATAGAGCTTTTATTTTAACAAACATGCAGGAACTGCCTTTTGTGTATTTACTGCACCTTTTAAAAGACTGTTACATATTAAAATATTGTACATACAAAAATATTATATACCTCTTATGTACAGATGTGATAGACAATTTATTTTTGTGCTTTTGTTTTTTTACAAAACATTAATACACTAAGAAGTCTTGCTGATGTGATTTAATGTACTCATGTAACTTATTTACTTCTGAATGTTCCATTGTATCTTTTCAAACCTTTTATTAAATAAGGTTTAAAAGCAACTTTTGTAACCTAAGTTTTTTTAATTATTATTAAATGATCTGAGAGAGGGTGGTAAGCTCTCTCTCTCTCCATCTACTAAGGTGATTTTGGTTTGTTTTAACATAATTAAATATGATCCGTGTGTGCCAAGGAGTAGGTGTTATTTTCCTGCTGGCAGTTTTGATTTTTGTGTATGATTATTGGCTCAGTCTGTCCTCATGTCAATAATAATAATTTTCATTTCTTACATTCTACCCTTCTTCTCATGAGAACTCAGGGCAGCTATCAGAGTACAGCATTAAACAAAAGTAGAACCAAAGTGCTAAATAGAACACACTTTCTGGAAATAGGGCTGAAGTAACAGCATGGGGGCAATCTGACCTCTACAGGGAGAGTGCCGGAGCGGAGATGTCCTGTCTCTTGTGGTTAAGCCCCTGGGCCATAATGATCAAGGGAAGTACAAGTGCAATCCCTGTAGATCAATCCGCTGCTACTGGGAAAGGCGATCTTTCTCCATGTGTGGATCCTAACTTGTTTAGGGCTTTTCTGTGATAGTAACAAGACCTTCAGTTGTGCCCAGTTACTCACTGTTCGCCAGTGCAGTCCTTTGAGGATTGGTGGTGTTTGATCCCCTCCCTGCTTATATGTTGAATGCTGTGCATGACAAAAGGGTCTAGGGCAAGGTTGAAAACTCCACATAAGCTACCTTTATGGCAGTTTGCAGCGATCATGCTGGCTCTTTTAGACCTGTACACCTGTCAGATGACAGTCAGCTTTGCTAGCATTAATCAAGTTTCCTGTGCAATGGATAATGCATCGTCAAATATTGCCTCACTACATGCTTTGAGCAAACATGTGCAGCCTGTGGGTTATGTGAACCTTTGTTCAGGTGCTTTTTCTTTATTCTGCTCTATAGGTGAATCTTATATCAGGTTTCACAGACACTGTCTTCAAGGTTTCTCCCCAATATTTATTCTGAGTAATTTCTTGCAGGGCACTGAAGTCATATTGTTTTTTTGTTTTTAATAATTTTTTATTAACTTTTCTATCATTGCAAACATTTCATATCAATAACATATATATTAGACTTCTTCACCCCTTCCCTCCTGGGCTTCCCTCAGCTTCCATTTCTGGTTTGTTACCCCCTTATTACACACTGCTGTTTCTTACAATCCACTATATCATTTCTTCATTTTAAAATGTTCTCTATCAATAAAGATGTGAGTGTTTATTTAAATCCTGCCATCAAGTCGATGTTCTTTCTTTGTTTCTGCAAATAATAATAATTATTATTTATACCCTGCCCATCTGGCTGGGTTTCCCACTCTGGGCAGCTTCCAACCGAATATTAAAAACAATACAGCGTCAGACATTAAAAACTTCCCTAAACAGGGCTGCCTTCAGTTGTCTTTTAAAAGTAAAATAGTTGTTTACTGCCTTGACATCTGCTGGGAAGGTGTTCCACAGGGCGGGCGCCACTACCGAGAAGGCCCTCTGCCTGGTTCCCTGTAACCTCACTTCTCGCAGAGAGGGAACCGCCAGAAGGCCCTCAGTGCTGGACCTCAGTATCGGGGCTGAACGATGGGGTAGAGACACTCTTTCGGGTATTCTGGACCAAGGCCGTTTAGGGCTTTAAAGGTCAGCACCAACACTTTGAATTGTGCTCAGAAACGTACTGGGAGCCAATGAAGATCTTTCAGGACCGGTGTTATATGGTCTCGGTGGCCACTCCCAGTCACCAGTCTAGCTGCCGCATTCTGGATTAATTGCAGTTTCCAACTACCTTCAAAGGTAGCCCCACGTAGAGCGCATTGCAGTAGTCCAAGCGGGAGATAACTAGAGCATCAAAGTCACTGTTGTCCTTTTCTCGTAGTCTATCTGTCAGAAGGAGTGCCGGAAATAGCATTTGCACATGCATGTGTGCACGCACACTCCAGCCCACTGCGGCGTCTGCGGGACCGTGAACCAGCCCAAGACACACAAACTTTGCCAACCCCTGATGTGGAAGATATTTTTTTATAATCATTTCTACAAGAGGAGATGAAGCTAAAATGTATGTTTTCCCTTTTCAGTTCTCAATAACTCAGTTTTAGGGATATTCTGGAATGCCCCTCTCTTTATACTGGTTATTACTGAACAGTTTCACTAGTACAAATGAGAGCCAAGATCGTCCTTTGTATAAAACATTTATTTCTATTTTAAACAAGTTTCACAAACAGTTAAAACCAGATCTAAATAACTTGACAAAAAAGTTTGATAATATGATCATGCTATATAATTATACTGTATAAAAACCAATTATCATCATGGTAGGTGCTTAAAAATTGCTCTCCATAGAGTTTACTTTAGAAGCAGAGTCTTCTAATGGAGCCATAATGGTCAACAAGTGAGAGCTGCCAACTTCAAATGCCCTTTGACATGTTTGCATAAATGATTGTACACAGTAGCTAGACAGACTGGGAAGCAAATGAACCCCTTTCCAGTTGATGCCAATATGTTTTATATTTGTATAAACCCCCATTAAATAAGATTAATGTAAGCCACCCCCATTTCCAATGAAGTCGGGGGTTCAACATTCAACCCTAACCCTAACCCTTTCATCCATGTTCAATAACATAGGCTAAATAATCACAGGAAAGGCAAGATAGTTCAAGCAATGAAGGAAGGAAGCACTTTTAATTCTTTGCTGTACCACACAGCCCTTTTCTCTGAGCAACCACATACCTGCTAACCATTTGCTTTGCTTTTCACCAAAATCCAGTGCATAAATTTAAAGTGCAATTTTTTTTTTCAGAAACACCCATTTTTATTTTGGCAATTTGACTTTTGATTTGTTCCACAATAGTAAAGTAATCCATTCACCAAGACAAGAAATGGCAGCTATTTCTCACCAACATGTGACCTCTTTCAACCAGTAAAGATTCTTATATTAAATTAATTCCTTTGGAATAATTTGACAGCAATGTCAAATCAACCTGATGCTTGGACTTATGTAGAAAGGATCTTAAGACTACTTTCCTAAATGTGCCTATTAGATGATAACGCCACCACCATCCTCTGCTGGACGATGTAGCTTTAATGGGTCTATGACCTTCATGAGATTGCAGACCACTATTGACACTCATTGTAAGGGCTGCTCCAGTCATTCAACAAGATAGGAGTCCCGTCCTGCATTTCCACACCATGTTGGCCATGTTGTTTGTAAAGTTTAAGTAGTAGATGAGTGCATGCAATTGGGAAATGAGGCTCCAGGCCACATTCTCTGGGTGCTTGCATGCATATGCCTCCCATTCAAGTGCTGTAGAAAAAAAGGCACAAGTGACACACTGTGGAAACATGAGGGTCTATCTGTCTTGTTCTGCAATGAGGAACAGCCCTAAGGAATCCAGGAAGCATGGGAAAGCTTTTTCTGCAAAACTGCTGATATTAAATGGCATGGCTACAAAAGTGTTTCTCTGCCAGTTCTATGCTTATGCCTAACAGCTTTCCTTATGAAGGATATTAAACGCTTGGCAAATTTCAGAAAAGTACAGCACCCAAGTAACTTAAGAGTGACCTTTCATTGACCTTCTAGCCTTTAAATGAAAACCAGAAAACCCAAAATTCCTCCTGTTAAAATTCTCTAACCCCTCCTCCTGAAGGAAGCTGAACTGTTCGACATTGGTTAAATTTAAATCACATTTGCACACAAGAAATTTCAACATCAAGATGAAGGACAGGCAACTACTGTTTGCTGGGAACCTTGGGAACAGATTTCCATAGGGACAGATACTACTGATAACTGCTTACATTAAAAGAGCTGCTGCCATCTACACCACATGCTGTATTCTCAAACAGTTTCATGCACTACTTCCCACACAGCCACTCACAAAAAGTTTGGACCTCTTTAGAAACCTTGCTTGACCTGAAGAAAAACCTCTTATCTGCCCCTCATCTTGCATTGTCCGTCTTTTCTGGCTTATTGCATGCTGAACTTGTGCCATCATCAAATGTCTTGCTAACTCCTGACAATTTTTAAGTCGCAGCTAATTGTGACACCATCTTTTGGGTTCTCCAATATTCCACCTTTTCCAACACATTGCACCAAATTGATGGTGATGTTTATACGTGCATGAGCACAGCAGTGCAAATTCAGGACGAAGAATAATGTGCATAGAAATGCATTACAATTTTCTGCTTGAACAAAACTAAAATCAGGTAAAACGGGAGCTCCAGTCTGGATGTCCTAGCATCATTATTACTTAATTTTTCAGAATTATTAATGTTGTTTCACAAATATCAATATAATCCATGATTTTTAACCTGAGTTACAAAACTGATCAATGGGAGTGAAAAAACGTTTTCTGCTCATTGTTTCAACCATGACCAAATGCGTAAAAAAGGCATGTTTTTCTTAAAAGTTATATAAAAATAATGTAAACAGTTTTGGATTTCTATTTTTCCTCTCTTAAACCCCCTTGGCTTTTTCTTCTAAATCCTTTATGTAAAAGTACACTGCAACAGTATTAAATTAACAGACCAGATGCAGACAGCTGGGCACTATGGACATTTTTTCTATAAACAACTGTAGCTTGAGCTTGAGCAATAATAATATGTGGACTGAGAACTAATTCGTCCAGCTAATCTCTAGTGAGAAACAACACCAGCTGCTAGTAGGAGTTTAAGAATGTGTTACTTTGGGAAAGCTTAGCACCAAGACTTAAGAAACTCATTTTGCTAATTAAAGAGCAGATCTATTTGTTGGTCATCTGTTCCACTCCTAGACCAAAAACTTACATCACACCACAAGATGTGCATAAAGGTTTATCCAAAAGACTATTCCTTTGTAACTATTTGTTTCTAATAACATTTGCAGAGGAACTTAAAGCAAAACACTGGCTTCAGAACAATCATATCTAAGGACAGCACCGCTATTAACCCTATTGGCTTTAGTAAGAGCATATGATCTAAATACTACCCATTATCCAAAATGTATTGCATCTCATTCCTGAGTATATTTATGCACATTTAACAGTGCATATAAGCAACAACT
Source organism: Podarcis liolepis (assembly GCF_965112155.1). Classification (NCBI taxonomy): domain Eukaryota; kingdom Metazoa; phylum Chordata; class Lepidosauria; order Squamata; family Lacertidae; genus Podarcis; species Podarcis liolepis. The sequence goes on from NC_139554.1 coordinate 45,538,357, forward strand.
GTGAAACTTCAGGATGGCAGAAAATGTAGAATTCTGTAGCCAAGAGGATTGCTTACTAAAATATTTTATTTTAGAAAAAGGGTATTTTGGCTGCTAAGATTACCGTGTTCCCTGCATAGCTAACACCACACCAGACAAAGTTTAAGCATCCTGCAGTTTCCTAGCCTTCAAAATAGATCCATAAAGTTACTAGTCCACAAATCTTACTAACTACCCTGTTCACGTGGTCATCTAGGGCACACTGGTGATTTCAGGGGGGGGGGGGGAGAACAGCCTCCTTTCCAATATACAAAAACTAGCCTGCCTGATCACGTGGAGGAAATTCTTACTTTGCCACAGGCTACCTGACAAGTGGCTTCTAACAGGCCTGCAGGATTTATTGCCAGCCCTGAATCCTGAGAGTGCACCCCATGACATTGTGCAGAAATAGCATCTCCCACTCCAGTTCTGCAACACCCATTAGCCTCCTTACCAGCAGAACCTGTTTGTGGGCTTCTCACAGGCATCTGGTTGGCCACTGTGAGTACAGACTGTTGGTCTACTACAGGAGTTTAATCCAGCAGGGCTCTCCTTATGTTAGAACCAATCCTGGATTGCTACAGCGGCAAGGAGAGCAAGTAGGCAAATGAGCTATTCAAGCACAAGGGCGGAGAATGCTATACCCACACAGTGCTACACTGCTCTACGCTGTTAAAGAAACATGCGCTAGAGTGGGAGCTATCAACTTCACCCATCCATTCACAGAAGACTAACTGGTTTGTCCACCACTGGCCTGGGTTACTAAGCTGATGTACAGTCAAAAGTTGAGAACGAGGTCCCTAGTGGGAAAAACAATGCCAATTAAGTCTGATTGGTGAATATGCATATTTTAAAAAATAACTTATTTGCTTACAAAGATTTATAGAAATAATTAGCATGAAATATAAATATACACTATGGAAATAAAAATGCTATGCTTCTTAGAAAAGAAAAATGTGTTTCTGGGGGAAAGGTTTTATTTATTGGCATAGTATATTGCAACTTTATTTTTATTTATTTTTAATCCCACAAATTATTATTCCAAATATCCTTATAGGGAACTAACTAATGTAACAATAGTAAAAAAAATTATTCCATCACAACACTAATCAAATTCTAGATTGTTGAGGCTAACTATTCTAGTATTATTATTTTAACTGAGAGCTGCATCCACTCTTTGCCAACACTTCAGGAGCCACAGGTCAGCAGCAGGTGTGGCCAAACCTTTGTCATACACACAAATAATGCATAGTCTACACACACAGCCCCCATGCAGATCGACTGAGGAGGGGTTATTGTCCCTCTCCACCCATCAAATTATCAATCTGGTGATAAGGGAGGAAACTATTTTAATCCTCACTAGGGCACTAGGTTCCATTGACACTGTATAGGGGGTGCACGTGTGCATTTGCCATCAACATTGGAGGGGGTGGGGAGGAGACAAATTTTGGTTTGGGGTGGATCAGGCCCCCCGCAACCAAGTGTTAGCCACCTCTGTTGTACATTAAGAATCTAAATGGGATTATTTTTACAAGCCCAAAACTGGAGGAGCATTCTCTCACTTAAAAGAATGGTTAAAATCAGACATCTTGTCTAATAAATCAGAGGATAATATAATGATTGGCTAATGCCTAATAAAAAACAGACAGATTTGGGACAGTTGGTAGAGGACCATATGATTAACCAGGTGCTACACAACTGCCATGTTCTACAGTTTGTTATGATCCAAAGGCTAAAGTGGCTGTTAAAATATATAACTGTTCTAGCTAATCCAACAAACAAGTTAGTTCTGGGGCAAATTTGCAGCCCATAGTAATGTCTGGAATTTACCATTCATACAAATCTAACATGGGACCGTATCTCTTTTCTATACACAGACTGAATGGACCTGTACTTATGAATATATAAATGTGGCTTCTCCTTAACATCAGCTGGTGATTTATGGACTACAAATATTACCAGACCTTTTACTTGCTTACTTCTTTTTAAAATAACTTGCATGTACGGCTTTGCTTGAAATCATTGGTTGATTTCAAAGAACACCCTTTGAGGTTGAACCACATTCGGGCATTTGATATATTTTCTTATATACATGCATCATACATCTTATCAGGTTCATCAGTATTATTTATTGTATACTGATATGACACCTTAGCATATATATTTAGTTTATTAAATTATTATTTTTTAAATCCTTTCTCCCTTAACTTCTTTGTTCATCTAGTTTGGTTAATGGTTAAGACTAGATTAGATTGGTTAATGGTTATGACTAGACTAGATTATTTTTTATTTTGCATATCCAAAGGCTAAATTATAGATATTATTGGGCTGGGGATTAGAGTATGTGGGAAATGATGATGTAATATGGACCACATTTTATGCTCCTATATCACATGTTAACAATGAAATTGATTGTCAGAGTCAAAATCATTTAGTAAGAAGAACTGGAGCAAGGGAAGAACTGACTGCAACATGCCATTACAGGTTAATCTCTGCATTCAGATTAACTACTGTACTGCCTACAACAAACTGAAACACCCAGTTGCTCTCCTTTAAATTTTTTAGGACTGACTTTAGAAGTCCAATGGTATAAACAAAATATCTATTGGTGACAGGAGTTGAGGGCTTTCTTGTTTCATGTAAAAATAGAGCGCATTTGAGCACACAGACTACATACAGCCTCATTTCCTTTCCCTTCTTTTCTTCGTACAATTTCTTCAGCTGTCATTCACCATTGATTGAACCCTGAAAGTGAAGCTTATTTTCAAATAAGCTGCAAGATTTGGGCCTCTTTAAACAGCTGCTGCCCCTCCTTACATTACTAAAATTCCAGACTGATGAATGATTCTGCCATTCAGTAACACACCAGCAGCCCAAGTCTTTAAACAAAAAGGATGCAAAATTCAACCCATGAATCAAATCAAACTGATGGTCAGGAAATTAGTGGTTCATCTACAACCACATATATTGCCTTCACTTTTCCAACTAATACGGTACATAAAAACAGTAAGTGGCTTCCAGAAACATTGACAATTAAGGTACCAACACAGCTCAATATGTTAAGTACTGGGTTCCTAGCAGCAACAAATTTTGTTTTTTTATCTACACCATGAGTTTCATTTTGTAAGAGGCAAAACCAACATTGTCACTAGTGTCCATATGACTATAATTGGCATAGCAAATAGGAAGAAAAAGATGAGACACTGTGACAAACACGTAGAGCATACCAAGTTTCAGGTGCTTGCTTTTTAAAAAAGCAGATGGTATAAATAGTCTAATAAAAAATGCTGCTTCTCTCCCCACCCCCAATTTTAAAATGATTAAAAACTCTGCTGAACAAACACATTAAACAAATGTGCCCATTACTAGGAAGACTGAATTGTGGTCCACCCCCCAAAAAAATGTACTTGCAAGAATTACATTTAAATTAAACAAAACAGTAAACGCTCATAGTAAAAATAAATCGAAAAAGACAAATGCTTCACATAATTGGCATCCCCAGTTTTGGTAAATAAGTCTTTGGGTGAGAAAGGAGAACACAGAGATAAGCCAATTTAAAATGTTGCCCAAGATTTTCTTCAAAGACATATTTATACAAAAGTTTCACATACTGTATAGAGCTGGAGCTACAGCAATAATTTAATAGGGAACAAGAAAAAAGTCACGCTGGGTTTTCCCCTTCTTCCCCTTCTTCTTGCTTAATAACTGGGATACCTAAAAATGAGAGTGGAGAACCGTTAAACATGTTTTTAACTAAAACTTGAGAGAAAAACAGTACAAACAGGAAAACTAACTAAAACTGCTGCCCAGGCCTGACTTAATAACATGCCAGCAATTAAGGACTTAGGAAAATGGACTGATCAGTGCACCTGTGGAATATCATAGTATTCTAGGAGCACAGATATTAAAGGACTGAAGTGAAAGAATACAAGTGAGAAACAGTTTCCAATGAGAAAGCTTCAATTCCACCATCACCATCTAATGGAAGAAAAACACAGTGATTCTAGCATGCTTAATAACTGCCTCCTTTCCCTGGGCTGACTACAAATTGTTCCAGAAGCCCAGAAAAGCCTTTTCCAAGGGATTTTCTATTGTCTGAGCAATACACCAACCATTTGTTGCCTGAACCCAATATTTGTATCTGATTGGAAAATGGAAATATGTGAACAATATAATTTTTCAAGGTGATGTATTAACTGCCAATCTCTAGGGAATACTGGATAATTTGGGCTACGTAGCAAAATAGATATTTTAAAGCACTAACTGACAGAAAATATATATATGGGTCTGTTTTCTTAAAAAATTAAGATACCATTACATTAACCACCCAATGTACAGAAATTCTGGACAGAAAAGAATTCAAATCTTTACCAAAATATATTTAATGGGGAAAGGATGAGTTAATACTTTGCTTGTTTAACTGATGAAGCTATTCTTGCTGAAGAGCAAGCACGATTTAGACAAGGCAGATCCGCTATAGACCATTGCTTTGTACTAGCCCATTTTATAGATAAGTATGTTAAGAAACCAAGTGGTGTGCTATATGCAGCTTTCATTGATTTAAAAGCTGCATTTGATTCAATCTCTCGAGTAAGATAAGTTGAACTCTTCAAGTATAGATAAAAGATTATTGTTCTTGATTAAATGTCTATATAAAAACACTGTGATGAAATTGCGTTGCCCTACAAATGGGTAGCTCACAGGATGCATACCAGCCACAAAGGGAATTAAGCAGGGTTGTATCCTAGCTCCCGCACTGTTTAATTTCTATATAAATGATATTGTCCAGAGGTTAACATCCCCAGAGTATCATGCCCCTAAACTGGCCACAAAAGCCATCTCTATATTATTATACACAGATGATGCGATACTTCTATCTCAAATAAAAGTGGACCTAAAAAATTGATGAGAGCATTCTCAGGATACTGCCAAAGAGAACATCTGGCTGTGAATTACAAGAAAACTATAGTCATGGTGTTTTCAAGAAACTATAGGCCTGTAGATGGTGTATGGATAATCAGTTGATTGAACAAGTTAAAAGTCTTTAAATACATTGGCCTTATTTTTCAGTCAACAGGGTCATGGGGAGCACATTAGAAATATACAAAGGAAAAAGCTTCTCAAAGTGCCAAAATTCTGACACGCTTTTTCCATACAAAAGGTGGCAATCACATACCATCAGCACTTGAAGTGTTTACAGCTAAACCCTTAGCACAGTTATTATATGGGGCTCAGATTTGGACAGGTGAACACCTTGGATCTACAGAAGCTGTTCAATCTAAGCTCCTAAGACAATTTTTTTTCTGTTCCATTCTGTGTTCCAAATGCTTCACTGCGCTTGGATGTTAATCTCCCCTCTGTTGAATTACAGACTTGGTATAGGACATTTATTTATTGGCTTTGGCTAAATTTAAACCCCACCGGTCTACTACCCTTAGTATCGTAAGGTTGTCATGCTTTTAACACTGAGCTTCAGAAAAGCAAATAATTTAATTAGACAGTGCCTATATGATATCAAGCGACAGAATAATTTGGCCACGATAAGGAAATTTTGTCCATGGTATGATTATTTTCCACCTAGTCATTTTGACACATTGGCACCCTATTTGCAAAACTTAACCATTCCAAAATACAGATGTGATTTCACTTATGCAAGATTAAATATACTGCCTTCAGCTGTACTCGAGGGTTGATTTCAAAAAAATTTGCTGGAAAAACAGTTATGTCCATGGGGAGATGGCAGTATTGAATCAGTAGCTCATGTGCTTCTAGCTTGCACTCTTTATAAAGATTTGAGGAGTGAAGTTATTACCCCTCTATTACTATCCATACCAGGTTGCTCAACCATTGCTACTGTGTCTTTTCTTCTAGCACATCAAGATAATCAGGCGACAGCAAAAACTGCAAATTTTTTAGCAGGGGTGGCGATTAGAATAAAATCTGTTATTTTATTATTGATGTAAACTTCCAGAATGTTCTCTGTATAGTTAGGTTTTTACCTCTATCTTCATTTCACTTTCTTTAAAATTTATTTTATTTTATTGCTATGGCTAGTGGCGGATGCAACTAAAGATACTTCTTCTACTTTGCTTTTCTCATCTGCTAAATGCCACCCTGGCTCCTACCCAGCTCTCACCATCAAGTTTCTTGAGTTTGGGCACTCGTTTCGTTGCTTCCTCAACCCAGGCACTCTGCGAATCAGCGGAATATTTCTCTTCCAGTGGATTACCTACAAACACCAGATCTTCCAGTAATGGCAACTCTGCCAGCCTCTGAAACTCTGCTGCAACCACAGAAGGAAACAGAGTTGTGTTATGAAGTACACAAAAACCTCAGAGTTGTATGAAGACTGCAGATGTTGAGTGAAACATATTCAATGGGCAACATCTTAACATCGTAAGATGTGTGTGGAACACACACACACTAAAGACACACTAAATTAATGGATGTTGGTACATTTCTGAACACAATTCAAAGTGCTGGTGCTTGCTTTTACAGCTTTATATGATATGGGACCCAGACTGCCAGGTCCCACATAAACCTGCCTGCATGCTAAGGCCATCCTTGAAGGCTCTTCTTCAGGTGCCCAGTCCTTCATAGATCAGGTGGGTAGCTACCAGAGAAAGGGCCTTTCCCATTGTGATCACCTGCCTTGGGGAAAATTCACCTGCCAAAGTTTCTTCCCCAACCCGTCTTTTAAAATCTTAGCTGAATTTGAACTTATTTTATTGTGATTTTATGCCTTTACTGTTCTGCTGTTTTCATCAATGCAGGATTTCATTCCCCACCCCCTAATATAATTTAATATGATTTGTTAACTACCTTGGGAATAGAATCACTGAAGGGCAGGCTATATACACTGTCAAAAATAACTACACATACACATACTTACAACTTTAGGAATAAACTCGTTTACCAACCTAAGTTACCTGCTATGAACTCATTATAAATTACCAATATATTTACTGAGAAACAACTCTGGCTTACCCCAGTCTTTTACCAGATTATTTGACATGTAGAGAATCTTCAGCTTCTTCATCACATGGAGCCCTTTCAATTTCTCAATCAGGTTGTATGAGATCCACAGCTCCTCTAAAGTATCCCCAACTGCCTCCTGAAAGATGATATTGCTTCAGAAAAGAATGCTCTGCATTTTCCTATTATCATGTATGTTGTCTGAACCCCGAAAGAGCACATCAAAGAAATAAAAATTTTCCTCTGGAGTCCCTACTTCCCCACTAGCAGGCTGCAAGTTGAGACAAGCCAACAAGAGGACAACATCGTAATTCAGAGAGAAACCAAGACCTTCAGCCTTGACATCAAGACAGAGGAGAATTGTATTCCAGACATCTGGACATGAAAGAAGACACAGAACTGTTTGCAGATACCTGCACATTAGATGACTAGTTTCTTAGCCAGCTCATTAAGTATAAAAGTAAGTCTTGCAGACAACAGGCAACATCCATCAAGAGGCTAAATTGAATTTACATCTCCAGATTCCTACTGCGATATGTAACCACTGGGCTAGATCATTCAACTGTTGTTCCTCATCACTGAAAACTGGTCATGATCTGGGAAATGGAATGGGTGGAGTGTTGGCAGAAGGCTGTGCCAAAGGTGCTTTATCTACACAGTTACTAGGGGAGTTTTCATTATTGGTGGGGAATTTGCACAGTTGCTACAAGTATTGATGATGTTCCTGAATCTACTATATTTTTGAACAGTGGTAGCATCATATCCTTGCACAGTAACATATGGCGAACTACTCTGCAGTAGTATATGCAGCAGTCTTCTTAAGAGGGTTACTTACCAGTCCATTCAGATTCTTTACGTTGTTTCTTCCCAGTGACAATATCCGTAAGTTTTCTGCAATGGAAACAAAGCAGGTATTTTTCTACAGTGCTAGTTATTTAAGTAATGTGGAAACTTCATACAAGCCAATGCCAAGGAGCTATCTTTTATTAATCCAGCTGTGTCCAAGGGAAAAGTGTGTAGTCCAAGAATGGAAACAGATAGCCACTCACTGAATGGACACAGTTTGAAACTATCCTGCATGGATGCTCTAACCCAGGACTGAGGAATCTGTGGCCATCCAAAGGTATTTTGGATTATAACTCTCATCATCCCTAACCACTGCCCATGATAGATGGGGCTAATGGGTACTGGATTGGAACAGAATTTGCAGTGACACAAGTTCCTTAATCCTGCTCTAACCATATGGAGAGTCAGTCATCTATAAAGTCTGGTCATTCAGGGAGCTGAGTTTCACAGCACCCCTCCCCTACTTCTGCACAGTAACATAAAAAAAACAATAATCAGTTATTCATATGGATGGAGCTTATAGGCATCCAGCATCTCACCCATGTGTTTAGAATCACTATGTGAGATGTTTTCCAAAGCAACCATAGTAGCCGGACATCTTTCCCAGCAAAAAAGCATAATGAATGAGGTGTCTGAATATATAGGAAACAACTGCTTAATAGTGTCTCCCTTCCTCAATGCTCCTGGCAATATTACTGTCTTAATCTGCACTTGGTGATCAGATACAAATGGATGCAATAGCATTGATGAATTTTGCTCATAGAACTAAAAAAAGCAGCAGCTTACAAGTATAACATGAACCTAGAATATACCTGTCCATGAGATATCCACACACATTCCTCAGTGGGACCTATACCAAGGAAGTGGCTCCCTTCTCTGGTGTGTATATGCATACACATGCATGCGTGTTAAGGGGGTTAGAAGTCACTCACAACCCAAATCATGGCATGCAGATTTTCTTCATCAAATCAGCAGTCAAACATAATTATTCAATGCTTCCTAACACTCTACTGCTTATATCAATTTTCAAGTGAAATCCTGATTTTCAAATTATCTGTTTTCTACTCTGCTGCAGTAAATGAGAAAAATTAATGCCAAATGCCTATTTTTTAAAGATGGTATCAATTGTTCAAAATCAGTCAGTAAATGTAAACTTAGTGTCTGTTCAAATGCTATTTTGAAAAAATATGATCTCCCTGATCCTACAATATATACTATACAGAGGATATCCTGATACAGATGTAACCTTCTAGGAAGGTGGGTGGCGAACTCAAAGCTGAGTCCTGCTCCCAATTCCAGTGCTCATAAAAATTTGCAGCAGGAGGAGGATCTGAACAGACTCAAAGTATGAAATAAGTAAAGGTACATATAATGAAGCAGCTTCAAAAAACACATATTACTTACTTAACCCATTCAAGTTGGCAATTTTTTCAATGCAGTTTGTAGATAAGGACAGCTTTCTAAAATGGGGGACAAATCCAGAAATTGTACATGAAGAACACTAAAATTACCAAAGTAGTGGTTCTTTTACAAATAGCAATTGCTCAGAATACTACATTTTGGCTTCCCAGAAGGAAGAACACCCCCCACCCTCATTCTTTGTTCAAGGGGTTCTCCTGAATCCCACAAAGCCTATTTCTGGGGGCACTGGGGGAAGAGAAGGGTAACATTGACCATTGTGCAAGCAGAAGTCCTCGATTAGGGCTTCCTCTGATGTGGAATCTAGGCCTATGTTTTTATATGTGCTTTTTTACTGTCTATGTTACAGATGGAGAACTCATGGTCCTCCAGATATTCAAATTTGGCTTCAACTTCTAGTTAACCACAGTTTCTAGTGTCATGCAACTAAAGTGACCATCAAATATTGTCAGTAATGTATCTTGTTAGAGAAGAATGTGGGAGTTGCTACAGATGTTAAATGCTGCATAATATTTTGTGCTGCAAACAATATTTATTTTTGTTACTATTTGTTAAAATAATATGGGTTAAAAAAAGAATTATAGTTAATTTAAAACAAGCCAACATCAAATCCTGATTTCTGAAGCTGAGTTATTTAAAAACTAACAATTGTTAATGTTAATCAAAGTTTAGATGCCATGTTTAGGCAAACACAGTAGTTAGAATGACACAAGCTGTGGTTAACCAAAAGCAAAAGTAAAATTTCCAAACTCCTCTTCCCAGGCACATAGGAGGAAGCATCTGGGAAAAGAGGGTGTCATAGTTTTGTGTGACATCCAAACATAACAATTAACAAGTCAAGAAATATGAAAATTGCTTTTAAAAAATGAACACTAAATTAAAACAAAAAAGCTGAAGCAATGAAGGCAGAAATAACTTAAAGTGGCTCCCACCAATATACAGAACGTACTCGCAGCTAACTAGAGTGGAAAGAGATGCATCCATTTTCTCTATAGGGGGAATCTGGGCATAAAGTTTCACTTCTTTGGCCTCCGATGGCTTCTGACCATTTTTTTCTTCCTAATTAAAAAGAGAAACAGATAGAGGAAGACATCCTATTCAGTATATAATTATGAATGTTCAATTTAGTCTATTGTGGCTATTCAGCTGCATAATAATTTGCACTAAAGCTATAGTTAATGTTGACTGAGAATTATTCATGCAACCTTGAATATGTGGTAAAATGCTTTTTTCTCAGTCTGGAATGCTGTTACTTTACACAGTCTATGACAAATTGATTGCACTGAGTTGGGGACATCACTGGTTCAAAATATGGCTGTGTGTATTGTCACTACTAATTCATTACTGTTTAAGGTACTGCACTCAAGAGCAATCACGGCCTTGGTTGAATCCCAACAGAACCAGATTGTCATGAGCAAATTACACTTGGATAGGAATGAAAAGCTTCCTGGCCTTGTGATTGTATGAACTCCTCTGACTAAACTGTGAATTTACAAAGGAGTATCACAAAAAGTTTTAACAGAAGGGACAACATTTTCTTAATATAAAACTGTAATCATTTCTTCTCAAAATGATACCAGAGCTCCTATATTCCACCTAGTCTATTTTTTTGCCTATCCATTCAGAGAAGACATTATTCTAATCATTTTGTCTTTGACTCAGACATTTAAATACACACTTCACTTAATGTAAGAACATGATCATACTCATGGTAGTTCAGGCAAGTGGTACATACAACCCAGTGCCCCATGTCTGATTTGTGTCATGTTCCGCTACAACAGTAATTTGAAGACAACAAATTCAAAATTTTCAAAATGTGAAAAAACTTGTAGTAGTTCATTTAAAAGGGAAAATAAATAAGAGTATCAATTGATAAAATTAATTTACAAATTTAGAACATTTTCTTTATGAAGTGTGGTTGCACATGCCCTGTTTGTTTACTTGAAGAAGGGAATGACTTCTTAGTAATTAGACTGAAAGGCTAATTGTATGAGAAAAGCAGGACAGCTGGCAGAAGATCCATCAAATACCTAAGTAGGGGACTGAAGCAAACATATCTTCCCTAATTACATCAGCCTTTACACCCCGCACCAACCACAAGCTTGTAATCCCTGCTTTTAAAGCTTTCTACCTCTCTGCCCTTGACTAAATCTCATCTCATTCCCTTGTCTCCCTTCTCTTCTCCCCCACTATTCTTCACCAGCTCATGTAGCTCCCTGCAGACTATAATTTTCAGCAAAGGGACAAATCAAACAACTATACAGTATGACAATAAACCTTAGGTGTTCTGGAGCATGCTGTAGTAACGCTGTGTAATAATGTAACCTTTTGATTAAAATAATATTTAAAAATAAATTGAGGGTGAATTTTATAAACATTTCTACTATGCTCTACTAACTTATCAAAAGTGAAGAGTTTAATACTGAGATCCCAATAATAACTAGGTAGGCTGAGACCATCCTTTAAAAATAAAGCTGGCAAAGGCCTATCAAGCACTTTCATTTTATCCTCCCTTTGACCTCCTTCAATGCTTTTTATCATGTTGTGTCTTATCCTTGGATATGCATGCCCCTATTAATCAAACAGCTTTCATTTCCTCCTTCTTCAGCAAAACCTTTCCCAAACCTACCTATCACTCTTAGCTTTTCCTCTGTTGGGTCATTCCATGTCATGTGATCCAATGACTTTTACTGTACCATTTTATATTGCTCTCAGTTTCCTAAAAACAGTATTAAAGAAGATCCCTGATCTCAGATTTTATCTCATCCTGTTTTTCAGTTTGAGGGCTTGAAATTTCAAAAAATAAACAAGTTTGGCTACACGAAACCTTAAACGTTCAGCCCAGAATTAACTAAAAATACAAATCTCTTCAGAACTTCATGTGTTTTAATATGACATGGCACATTATGAACTTACTTTAAAATTTAAAGTTAAGCTACAAAGTTTAAAATTTTTAAACATGATTTAAAAAAACCAATGATATAAATTCCCCTAAAGTTGTATTTATGATTTCATATTTCTAAGAACTTCCTGCAAAATTTTATCTTGGGATCTCAACGTGATTACATTTTTAAAAAATATTTTGTACATACATGGGTTACTGGGTTCTATTTAGGATAAATGGGTCTTCTTGGAGTAAAATGTAACAGAATAAACAAGACTTCAAACCATAATATCAGTTACTTCGGGCATTTCTTTTAAAAGTTATTCAATTAAAAGGTACCGGTATCTGAAGTGGAAGTTGGATATCTATCATGAATGCATTAGTTGAGATTCCTGCACTGCAGAAGGTTGGACTAGATGACCCTTGGGGTTCCTTCCAACCCTAAAATTCTATGAAATCTTGATTTCTATCCTGCTTCTGCATCTTGCCCATCTAATGTAGATACTAAGCACTCAAGCACTGACTATGTAAAGTTTGTGCACACATCAGTGTCTGCACATTGCTAAAGTTATATAAATATTAACTAGCATTAGTAGTAGCAGTATATAGCAGCTCAATTTTTTTAAAAAAGAACTTCAGTGAGCTAAAAAATATACAACCTTTTGTACAGAGGTATTCCATTCAATTCATGCAAAATGCTATTTCTACATCATTACAAGAAAAATGACAAAAACTTATTCTTAACAAAGGAAATCCACACAACTACATAAGCACAACAAATCTACTTACCCATCTGGCTAGAGCTTCCTTAATAGTTGTTGCTTTTGCCTAACAAAAAAAGAGTATGGAAATACATTTTAATTAATTTAGGAAGTCAACTAGTTAATTTTGTTTTGCTTTGAACAGTTATATTTAAATACATAGACATACTGTACTATATTATAAAGGCATCCTTGTCAAGGCATGAGGGAAGTTCAATGAATGATTTAATATGTAATCAAAGTAAGTGAATGTGTTAAGACAACACAAATTTTCATCTTATTTGGGAATATTGGCTATTCATTATATCAAAGCAAAAAGGGAAGAACTAGGTTTAAAGGATACAGTAGCAGTAATTGCAGCTGACAATTCCATTTGCTTATTATTGGATTTGAAGTAATAGGTTAAACTTTGGTAACTTGGATATAAACTGGAAGGAAAGTACTACTTTAAATTTGTCAACAACTTTGGTACACGAAGGAAAGTATCAGTACAACTGTACAGCCTGTACCATAGTAAATGGAATGGTATTTCCCATTTAAACACATTTCACATCAGTACTGTATTACAGTATTAGTTAATTCATTTCACTAGTCTATTAAAGTCTGCAAATTTTGTTCAGCATTAGCTGAATCTCAAGATTATAAAAAGGGTGGGGTAGAAAACTGAATTCTAAAATATTTAATCCCCCCATATGAAGATTTAAAAAAACATTTTTGGTTTTAAAATGACTTTAAAAGTACTGTACAATTATTTCTGTACCAGCATTAACATAAAGCTATCTGGATTGTGTTATAATCTTCAGTCACATATATTCTTAGATATTTTTATACCAAACAAAGAAAAGTCTCATTAGCAACATAACACCAAATATTAGTTCAGTATTTTTTTTTAAAAAAAAACCTTCTGTCCCAGTTGTCACATAATCAGCAAATTCAAATGCTACCAACTGACAGGATCAGCACAGCTATGTGTGTCACGTCTTCTCTATATAACATGAGCATTGTTTTTCTTACATTGAAGCTTTAAGCAGGGCAGTGCTGCATGAAAGGGGCTTATGGGGCTTTTAAAGGCTCTGCTTTGCTTTGGATGCAGTTTTAGGTATTTTGCTTTTATTTTTAAACCCAAGATAGAGTCAGGCTCTTAGTTGCCTGAAAGAGTACCCGACCAAAAGGGATACAGCTTTACAGAGATAGGCAGAGCACAGACGTAACAGATCTAATTTGTTTCTTTCTTATATCCTAAAATCTACCAACCAGATCCAGGTGCAAAAGACACACAGTAAGAATCAAGGGTGCCTCTGAATCTGGGAATTTGTTATCAGTATCAACACTAAATTGAGTTCACAGTCTTTCCACACCCAGTTACTTTCCTTCATTTCAGCATTTAGATGGGATAAGTCATTTGGTTGTTGCTATTGTTGTGATACTTGGGAATTAGAAACACCAAAAGCCCCTTGCTGCAAATTACTCAGAGATACTCCAGTAGATCCTGATCTACCTTTTGTCCACAACTACTTCACAGTAAAATGAAAAACTCCACAGCCCAAAGCAGAAAATTTAAGTATAAACAATATATGCATTATGTCATGGAATTTATCATATTGAAAATTCTTTTAAAAATTCACGTGAATGTCAACTTTTAGCTCATTAATGCAGATTCAATTTGTGCCAATCTCAAAAGTATTTATTTACCATTCTACTGAAGGCGACTTCCGATACTCAGACAACTCCTTGATGAAGAACAATTTATGTTGATCTCTCTTCAAATGAGCAGCCTTCCTATAAAAAAAACAACAACCCAAAGTGTTAGGATGAGCTTCAATCACCATAGGGATAATCTCCAAATGAAAGACAAATGAAAAAGGTTCTATGTTGGCTTATGGTTCTTTTATTAACAATAGCTACCATTTATATAGATTTTTTAGAGTGATTACAGCGATTCAAATACATTGTCTCTCATCTACTCTTAAGTAAAACTCGCCTTAATCTGTGCTGTGTGAGGCAACAGTTATCCCTTGCACTCCCTAAAAAAAAAACTTTTGACCCTCGCAGTATTTCTTTCTATACTCACTATATACTGTATATATTTTTTCGGTCGAGACCACCACTTCATGCATCAGATGAACCAAGTGAGCGCTGGCTCATGAAACCTTATTGCACGCTACAAATGAGGGGCTGGAACTGGTTTGCCTGACACAACTGTGAGCAAGCTCTAGGGGGGTGAAAACACTGAAGGAAAGAACCATCTCTCCGTGACACACACACACACACACACACACACACACCCCGGCCTCCCTGTTTCAATTTGCACGAAGGATGCAAGAACCATTCCCTCCCCTGAACTTTTCAAGGGACATTCTCGAGCATCCCCTGCTCCACAGACCCGTCTCACACCACGCACAGGTCCCTCTGGCATCCCCAAAAGGCTCCTCTCTCCAGCCCCCGAGCCAAGAACTCTGTTCCCTCAGGCCGGGCACGTTCCTCCTCCCTCTCTCCCCTGCCTCGACAGCCACCATCCCTTCTCCTCCTCCCGCAAACCGCGGCCAGCAGCTCTCTCCCCGCCATACACAAACAGAGACGGGGGGCAGAGCCTGTTCCCGTTGTCCTCCAGCCTGTCCCCCGCGGGGTCTTCCCTGCGCTAAAGCATGGCGCTTCCCTCCGCCTTCTTTGCCTCAGCCCAACTACCGCGCGTCCAGTCGCCTCCCCCCCCCCCCAACTCCTCGCCGGCCTCCTTTTCTACTCCGGTTGCAGCCCTCGAGCCGACTTACCATTATTATGATTCTGGTTGCTACCGTCTGCCGCTCCGGTTGCTATGGCACGCCAAGTCCGTGCGCATGCTCACCTGCAGGGAGGGAGGGAGAAGAGGGCCGGGGCGGACGCCTCTGGGAAGAAGGGTGAAGTCAACAGTTGGGATCATAGAGACTCACCTGAAAAAAAATAGAACGGCTTCGATTCCGGAACTCTTCACCATGACCATAGAAACGGGGAGGAGGTAGAAAGGTCGCTGCGAGACAGCTCCGACGCCCCCTGGTTTCCGGTGTTGTTTGCTGTGTGTCCACGCCTGTCTGTACAAGTGAGGTTGGATGCTGCGTTTGGAGGGGTCGGTTTAAAGTATTGTAATGCAACTTTTCTGAAAACCGAGGGCGTATCTCAAGTGGTGTGATTCTTTCCTTGACAGCCAAAAGAGTCGGCAACGGAAAGTGACCACAGGCAGGCAAAGGGGGCTCCCGTTGCAGCATTTTTAAAAGTACCCTTCAACAGCCATGGGTCGCTTGCAGAAGAGTGGTAGTGCTGTATATATATATTTGATGTTTCCAACTAATCTTCAGTGTTGTCTTGAATAGTCGTCACCTTCTCTGTCATGGCCCATCGCTTCCATTATTTAATATTGGCTAGATAATCATCACCATCCGTTCATATTAACTGTTATTGTTAACATAACCAGTCAACCCTGATTAATGCTCAAGAGAGCTGCTTACAGAGAGCTGCGCTTCAGATGAACTTAACAGGCCAGCAATGGAAACGTCTTTACGGTATTCAGAATGGATTATGTTAAAAGCCAGTGCTTTTTCTCTCTCGGCGGTTACTCAAGGGTATGCAGTACTGGCACCCTTTTGTCTAGAAGAAAAGCACTGGTTAAAGTTGTCATTATCCTCCAGATTTATTTATTTTTTAAACCCTGTCCAGTGTTTACTACATTTTGGAAAGTGCTGCAGATATTACTAGATATTATAGTACAGTGGTGCCCCGCAAGACGAATGCCTTGCAAGACGAAAAACTCGCTAGATGAAAGGGTTTTGCGGTTTTTGAGCTGCTTCACAAGACAAATTTCCCTATGGGCTTGCTTCGCAAGACGAAAACGTCTTGCAAGTTTGTTTCCTTTTTCTTAACACCGTTAATACAGTTGCGACTTGACTTCGAGGAGCAACTCATAGAACGCGGTGTGGTAGCCTTTTTTGAGGGTTTTGGTGATTTTTGAAGCTTTTCCAAAACTTTTCCGACACCGTGCTTCGCAAGACGAAAAAACCGCAAGACGAAAAAACTCGCGGAACGAATTAATTTCGTCTTGCGAGGCACCACTGTACCACATAAATGTAATATTGTACAGTGGTACCTCGGGTTACATACGCTTCAGGTTACAGACTCCGCTAACACAGAAATATTACCTCAGGTTAAGAACTTTGCTTCAGGATGAGAACAGAAGTGCTCTGGAGGTGTGGCGGCAGCAGGAGGCCCCATTAGCTAAAGTGGTGCTTCAGGTTAAGAGCAGTTTCAGGTTAAGAATGGACCTCCGGAACGAATTAAGTACTTAACCCGAGGTACCACTGTATTGTTAAGTCATTTGTAAAATCTTATTCTGGCAGAAGATACAGGTTTCAAACCCTCAGTGAGTTAAGAACTTCTTTTGCATACAAAGACAGGCTCCAGTGGATTGAGCAGATGAGACCAATAGTGAGTCCACTGGTCAAGGCAGTTACTGCACATTCTGTAGAGGGAAATGAGGGGCAGATGGGGCTTGTTAAGCTGGGAAGGTAGCCCATTTGGAGAAGGAAAACACTGCAGGCACTGTGATTCTTCAGAGGTTTGACATCACCCCCGAAGTACACACCACTGACTCCTGAGACAGACGGATGCCAACAACAAAGGCTATACACTCTTTTATATATATTATATCATATATTGAGTAAATTGAACAATAGTGGGTTGCATCTATTGTTAGTTCTACTCAGGGTAAGTCAATGGATATGCAGTGGCAGAGGAAGGGAGGTGCGGTGGGTGTGGGCTACCCTGGGTGTCATCACTGAGGAGGATGACAAAAATACGGTGTTTTTTTAAAAAAATTGGGCTCACAAAACTTTTTAGTTCAGTCAAGAAATGTACGGAACGCGTCTGACACTGGGCGCCACACTATAGGGGCCGGCACTTACCGCAGGGCCTGCAGTGTGCCCGAGCCATGCATCTCTCCTGGGAGTGATGTGGTGGCTTCGGCGCCTGCAGGCTCCACGCTGGGGCTTGTGTCTGCCACCACCTCTTCCTCAGCCACCCTATAGCTGAGGGGGAGGCAGCGGAGAGGCTCCACACAGCTCGCCCCGCCCCCAGCTGCAGGACGCATGCTCTCACCGGGCACCTGAGCGGCTAGCTACGCCGCTGTGGATATGCCCAACTTAGTGAGTTTACTTACTGAACTTAATTGAATACAACCCTATATGTGTGTACATATACAAGCGATTCCCCATTTATGCAGGGGTTATGCTGCAAATGGTAATTTTACAAATCCAACATTTAAATACATAATACTTTATAAAAGAAAAATACCCGGGCGGTGTATTTTTAAACTCAGTGAACTACAGACAACAGACTAAGATTAAGACAAATTATTTATGTGTACATGTCAGACGAATGGCTGTCTGATCTCTCTCTGTTGTTACTATTATTATTGTTATAATTAACATAATTTGCAATGATGAGACAGTGTCTCAAGTGACTTGCTTATGTTTTTATAGTTGTTAAATAATTTTTGCATAACTTAGCATACATTTTAATGTTTCTTTTCTTTTATTAACACAATACTTCCATTCCGTACATTTATAATATCAAAGAAAATAATTAAATCTGTGACATCACAAGGAGTAACATTAATCATAACCAAGTGCACAACTAGACTCTAGACATGAATCTGATAATTATAATACTAATATAAGGAAATTGTTGATCTATTACTACTCAAAAAAGAAATCAAATGAAAGAAAACTGACTCATATTTCCAAATTTGAGTAATAGTCTTATAATAAAACAGACATACATATTTTTTTCCAAAATTTCACTTCCCAAAGTATAAATACATTGTAAAACCATAGGTCTTTATTGGTTTTAAACAATCTCTTAGTATAATCAACAATTTTCTCACATTTTGCTAAAACTTTATTTTGTCTCTGTCCTTTTTTTTTTTAGTCAGTTTAGCCATAATTGCTAAAGCCCATGATTTTCTGACTCATCATTTGATTTTTGTTATGGTTGGCAATCTCCAATACTTTGTGTAAAGAATTCTGCCTGTTGTAATAATATAGGAAACTAATTAGCTGTAATTCCTGCACAGCAGAGCTTTTGACTAGATGACCGTTGGATCCCTTCCAACTCTACAATTCTGTGATTCTATGATTCTAATTACTTGTCTTCTGACTTCACTGATAGTTTAATGCAATGTAAAAAAACACCACAGGATGGAGTGGGACAAAATTAAAAATACAGTACATCAGAAAAATAAAAACATTATTGACTAAAGGGGTTCATGAAGCAGTAACATTAATGGACAAATCTGTAAGGTAGAAAAAAGTGGTATTTAAGACAAGGAGTGTACAGTCCCACGGCAATCCTCATTTGCATTACTTTATGCTAGTCTCATTTTTTATGCTTCATATCAGGGAGAGAGTAATACCACACCACATCCAAAAAAATTATGGCCAAGTATGGTTTTCGTTTTAAAATTAGAAGGTCAGCCTATGTGTGACTCTAGTCTTTTTCTATCCATGTTTTAAAGACCTCCTGGCTTTGTCTTCAAGTAGTAACACTGGCTGTGTTTGCTAAAGGTAGACTTATTCCAGAAATTTCAAGATAGCAGAAAGTAGTCATATTCTGGATATTTGATTTCAAAATGGCAGATTTTTTTTTTGCTGGTTTTGAAGAACAAGTTTATTTGCTTACCTTTAAATCCATTATGGTTTGCCGCCTTTGATCTTTTAAGAGCTGGCCAGGGTTTACAGCTTCATATTTACACCCTCAACCAACTCATATACCTGCGTGTTTTTATCGTTAGAGTTCTTCATCCCAAACACATTTTATCATATATACCTTTGGCTGTTCCACTCTGAATCAGTCCAATCTTACCATGTCATCAGTTTACATAATAATTTACTCCAGCTAGGTCCATACAACATGTTTCATGTCTTTCCTTCCTCCTCAGGCCCTTTGGCACATTTACCACAACTTCAGTTGCCGGTGTGCAGCTATTTGAGTGATCATCTCAAGTGGAACTGCAGAAACTCCAAAATCTTCCCCCAAGAATGCTCTTGGGCATGGGCATGAGCTCTCCTCTCTCCGCCAGCCAGAATAGGCACCCCTAAAACACGGTCTAAGGCTACCAGACAAACTGGGGTAAATACTGGATTAATTTGATGGCCTGCTCCAGAGTAACTCAAGAGTGTAAAGTTGTCCTTCCCGTGTTGGCACAGGCACCCAGTGGCTATCTCAGCATACAAAGAACTCTTCCAAATGCGGTCGTCTTCCCCTACTACAAAAAGGAAGTGCCCTTCTGCTTTTTCTATGGGGATGCGACTACGTGAATTAGCTGGGTCCATTGGGTCGTCCAAGGCTTCATAAATGTCGAAAACACCATTCTCTGAAATACTGACTCTGCTCATATTAAAGCAAAGCCCAGGCAAAGTAAGTGTGCCATAATGGAGGGCAGTGGCTGTGATGGAGCTGCAACCAGAAATGCAGACGGCAGCCACTACTTCTGGCAAGAAAGTCATCATGGAAGATGCCAATTCTGCTCCTTTGCCAGTCCCAATGACACCAATTCCTGGCCCTTTAACCTTCAGGAATGAAACAGCACGAGTGGGAATTGCAGAGGGGAAGAGAAGAAAGAACACATGTTAGAAGTCTGTGTTGTGGAGCATCCCTGATATATAGAGAAACCTGCCAAATTATTAACTTATTCTGAGAAAGCAACACACATCAAACCTAAAAGCTGATACCAAAACATCAATTCAAATAGTCTAACCCTTTTAAAAAATGTTATTTTATTAGCATGGAAAACTAGGTTTACAATATATTCACAATAAAATTATTTGAAATAAATAGCATATTTATTTCAAATAACAGCATAATCTATTCCATCTCATACACATAGTTTTTTTAATCCCTTCTCCAAAGCATATCCCAATAGAACCAGTCTTCCTCCAGAAAGGCAGATGATTTGATCTGACCTGATCCCATGATTTCTTCAGCTAGCAAGTACAAGATCTAAAAACAAACATTGGTATTTCCTCAAGGGATGAAGTGCCGTTTTTTCTCAAAACTGTCGTCCATACAGACTCTTTCACCTGCAGGAGAGCAAGGAGCTGTATGTATAGGTAAACAATCCTTACCATACTCACCTTTGGATGGCGCAGCAGAAACCTAGCTGCCTCTTCAAAGTATTCAAGGTGGAAATCCTCCATGATTTTGGGAAGATCCTCAAAATTAAAATATGGCAGGGAAAGAGCAGCAAAGCCATGAGTAGCCAGAAGGCTGGATCGGTATTCAATTAACCCACCTTCATCACCAAACATATCTATCACTCCTGGAAAGGGGCCATTTCCTAATGAAAGCAGAGAGCAATGTTGTTGGGACACAGAGCATTGAAAGAAATGTTCATAAAATGCTAACCAGAATAACACTATTAAAACTACATTATTTTCAAAATACAACAAAACACTGATACCACATTTTCAGAAAAGAAGAGAAAATGCTTTGAATGACTTGCAGTGCAATTCTAGACATG
Organism: Podarcis liolepis; assembly: GCF_965112155.1. Taxonomy (NCBI): domain Eukaryota; kingdom Metazoa; phylum Chordata; class Lepidosauria; order Squamata; family Lacertidae; genus Podarcis; species Podarcis liolepis. The sequence goes on from NC_139554.1 coordinate 45,559,802, forward strand.
TATACTCAGAAGTGGGACGCGGGTGGCGCTGTGGGTTAAACCACAGAGCCTAGGACTTGCTGATCAGAAGGTCGGCGCTTTGAATCCCTGCGACAGGGTGAGCTCCCGTTCCTCAGTCCCTGCTCCTGCCAACCTAGCAATTCGAAAGCATGCCAAAGTGCAAGTAGATAAATAGGTACCGCTCCGGCGGGAAGGTAAACGGCGTTTCTGTGCGCTGCTCTGGCTTGCCAGAAGCAGCTTAGTCATGCTGGCCACATGACTCGGAAGCTGTACGCCGGCTCCCTCGGCCAATAAAGTGAGATGAGCGCCGCAACCCCAGAGTCGTCCACGACTGGACCTAATGGTCAGGGGTCCCTTTACCTTTACCTTATACTCAGAAGTAAGCCCCATTAAATTTGGTGGGACAGTGTGATGCAAGTTTTCCACTCTTTGACCTCTGTGTTAAAATAACCATATCTCTTTAATAACAGTATTATATTTTCATCCTATGATAGTATTATTTTATGTTGTATTTCTTTCCTTATTCAGTGGCCTCCTGTCTGTATTTAAAAACTGCAAATACCAACCACTAGGTTAGTAGATAGTTAAGAATCTGTATTCTGTATTACAGCACTCATTTTAGCAAAATTGAGACATTGTACTGTAGTCATGCCAGTATTGTTCAGGCCTGGACTCTTCTCTTTTTTATGTTTAATTTTCTATTTTCAATAATTTAACAATTTAACATCCAAATTACTTACTTATTCATCCCTTCTAGACTTTCCCTCACCCCACCCCTGATTTCCAATTTCTCCCCTTTATTACCTTACACATCTTTGGTTTTCCATTCAGTTACAAGTCCATTGATAACCCTAATTCACATAGTGACCCCCAAAGATTTCTAACAAAGGATATTACAGTTTTGGTACGAATGCTAAGTACCTCACACAGAGAATCATGCATTTTCCTCTAAATCGTCAGGACAGCTCTGTTGCTCCCCTGAAAGGCAGTGCTGTGGTCCTCAAGCTGTAGAAAGGATATTAAGGCCGTCGTCCTATTGACACTTACCTGAGTAAATTCTATTGAACACACTGAAGCTCACATGCATAGGATCAGGTTGTTAGGGGAAATCTCAGGCATACGATAGAATTTAAGAACTCCTTTTGTACACCAGTGGTACATTAAAACATCACATCTGGGCTTGATCATTGAGCTCTGGCAGCTACTTATGCCACTGTGTTCAAGGTTCAATCTTCAGCATCTTCAGGGTTTCTCAGGCAGCTGTGCTGGGAAAGACATCTGCTTGAGACTTTGGAGAACAGCCATTTCCATGGTTTCCATGCACTACAATTCCCATCAGCTCCAACCACCATGGTTATGCTAGCTGGAGCTGCTAGGAATTGTAGTCCAAAACATCTGGAAGGCCACAGTTGGTGAATGCTGACACAGCTACTAGATGGGTCAATTATATGATGTGGTATAAGGCAGTCTTATAGGTTCACATAATGTACCATGTTAAATATAACTTGTTTAATTATTTTATATTTTATAAAATCCCCAGTAATTGAAGGGATAAATAAACAAAATGAATATAAGTTTTAAGTCAAAGGCTGCTAGCCTACTGAGTTGTGTCCAACTAACCTCAACTCAGAGTAGACATATTGAGATTAATGGAACCAAGTTATTCATTAATTTCAATGGGTCTACTCTATGAAGAAAACTTAGTTGGACATAACCCACTGTTGATACTAAATAAATGCAAGTAGTAAGTATTCCCCACCAAGCCAGGTTTTTTAAATTATTGAACTAACATGCAGCAGTGAGGTGCCAAGTCAACCTGGTATCTTGGACATCACTGAGGCAGATGAATTAAAGAAGTCAAGCTCCTTCATCTCACTCAGTCACTCCTCCAGGTACATGCAATGTAAACAATTATTAAATTATGTTAGTCATTATTATTAAATGTAAAATTCAGGAGGTGTGGCTAGCTGGAAAGCTAAACCGCGAAGTAATTCTGTGTCTCCATCACCCCAGGGCAAAATCTAAGCAGAGTGGATCGTACTAATATCTAAACACAAAATTTTGTACAGCCCCAGGGAGGTAATGATCCGAGGACTACAGGGACCAAAAAGCAAATCTGTGAGGTTAGATCTTCAGGAAAAAATAGCAGGAACCCTGTCTGAGGCTTCAGAGGAGGCGTCAAACACTGGTATGACCAAAGGCAATATGAGGGCACCAAAAGGCGGGAAAGTATCTGCCTCAGTGGGAGAGGACAGAGACTCAGTTGAGTACATTAATAAAAGACAGACACCAATATTGGACAGGGGAGCAGCCCTAGTTCTTTCTGAGCAGAAATTAGAGATGCTATCTAAACAACTGTCAGATATTTCTAAAACAGCAAATGATGCGCACAATCTTGCTGTAACCAATCAGTCTGAGATGCAACTCTTACAAACAACGACTGAAAATTTATCTATGAAACTGGAGGAACAATCAGACAAGGAGGGAAGGAAAAAATTCTTCTCCATTATATCCACAGTTAAAAGCCAACCTCTTTCTCCAGATCCTGCCTTAGCCCTACTATCTTTAGACATAGACTTGGGCCTCACCCTGCACCACGGAGAATTAGTAGGCTTCTTACTGACTGCAGCATGATTAGTGATAGCTCAACAACGGATAAACCAGTCTGAAATATTTGGGATACAGCAATATTTGAGCATCTCACTGGACACAGGAGAGCAAGTAAAGACATAACAAAAAGAGGCAGCTTCCCAGAAATGTGGACCCCTTTCTATGTTAATAACCAAAATCAATAACTTGTTGTACCAACCGCTCTGTTGTCTCAGTGGAGAGGTTACATTAAGAAATATATTTGAACACTGAATGTGTAAGCTTATGTGTAAAGTCAATCAATAGAACAAATACCATTAGAGGTAATGCTGAGCAAGTGTTAAAAGGTTATTTCTTTGCATTTGTTTAAAAACCAATGTATAGAATCATGTGTTTTGTAATTAAATCTTCCCATATGGCAAACATGTACAGTATTCATATTTGTGGACTGGTGGCTCTGGCTGAATTCAGTGCAGATACACTATGATTATTGCCAAAGTTTAAATCTGGCTTGTTAAGTATTTGTTTCTGGAATTACTTGCTGGTAAATGAGTGATGGCTACTCTTTGGGGAAGGTGTGCTAGTTGCAACCCTTATTGTTTTGGAATATTATCATTTGAATATTATCATCTCTACTGAAAGCCTGTTCTATTTGTGCCCTGCCAAGCTGAACACAGCCCACCAACAGCCCACTAAGGATCTGAGCATTGCCCTGTTTTTGCTGCCTGTCTGGGACTGCAAAAGCAAGGTGACTGTCAACTTTTGAGTTAACTAGGTTCCCTCAGGACAAATAAGCAGCCTGAGCCCCGTCCCACTGCCAAGTCTACCCAACTCACCTGGGGGAAGGAACAAGCTCCCTCTCACCGCACCGTCCTTCACCCTAATCCTTCTCACTTCGGGAAGAATGAACCGCCTTTCCACGTTCGTTTTGGCAAGCACCTGTCCCGGGATAGCACCGGGCTGGCTGTAGCCCTGGTGCACTGACATCTCCAGTTTCATGGGACCCTTCACTTTTCTGGGCTCCAGCCTTTGGTAGGGGTTCTCCATTGCAGCAGGCGAGAGGCTCCAAAACAGCCCCATGGGCTCCAAGCCCGTGTAGTCTCCTCCCTTGGAGGGGTCTTTGGACAGATCTACCTGCCCTTGCTCATCCGCCTGGTAATGGGCACACGAATCAAAGAGGATGCCCTCCTCGTTCACCGCCAGCGCCCTTAGGGTCACTTCCTGCAGGGGCGGGAGTCCCCAAACCGAAACCTTCGCGGGCTGATCTGCCAAGCCTGCAGCGGGGTCAACCGAGACTGTCGCTACCTCTCTTCTGCCGCAGCTTTTGAGGGAGGTCCTGCCGAAGGGGCGGCTCACACCCCCCAAGTGCTCCAGGCAGACGTCCCAAGCTCTGGCTGTGACCCGTCGCCACATGATGGGCTGCTACTAATCCGATCCGTTTGCTATTGCTGTCTGCGCGTTGCTCGAACGGAGAGCGGAGCAGAGAGAAGGAGACACAATCTGCAACTTCTGCTCTGCCTGGAAGTCCACGTGGGAGCACAAAAGGCAGCATCAATCGATCCCGGACCGCACGCTTCATAATGAGCGGTTGTACAGTTGACTCGCGAGCAGCTGAACGCGCGAGAGAAGGCCTCCGACCCTTAGGAGTCAACTGCTGGGGGCCGAGGGGTCTGCAGTCCCCCCATAAAATATTTGAGGGGTCTGCCCCCCCACGTTGATGGCCATTCAAACAGTGTGCATGCCCGCGTCATGTGTTCGATTATGCAAGGCAGTGCTTGCTTGCCCCCCCCCCGCAAATATTTTTTCCAAGTTGCCACCCCTGCTCCTACCACTTGCAATCACTCACAGGAAATGCGTTTCAAAGGAGCGGGGGAACCTGACAGGAAAGCAGCACCTCTCCTTCACTAAGATTCGTAATGGTCATCTGAGGTACAGCAGCCACAGGTTGGGTTTTCAATGAGTTTTACTGGAGTCAGGTTAGCCCAGTAAACACAGCATGTGGCCTCACATGAAATTCCAACTTTGTAATATTTCCTGCTGCAAACTTTAAACTTCTATCCTAACAGAGGCTCAAGGGTAGAATTAATTATAGACTTGCTGGAGATTTTTGTTTTCTGCTACTTCACGGAGAACATAATAATATAAAAATACACCTGCTAGGTCAAGGCAGTGACCCATCTAGTCCAGTGTCCTATTCTTACAGTGGCCAACCAGATGCCTGTGGGAAGTCGCTAAGCAGGATGTGAGCGCTCTCTCCTGCTGCAGTTTCCAGCAACTGGCATTCAGAAGAATGAATGCTGCCTCTGACTGTGAATGAAGGACTTAACCATTGGGGTTTGTTGCCTTATCCTCCATGAAGCTGTCTAATCCTCTTCAAAGCCATCACAAGCTGGCAGCCATCACTGCCTCTTGTGGGAGCAAAGTCCATACTTTCACTATGTGCTGTGTGAAGTGCTTTCTTCTGTTTGTCCTAAATCTTCCAAGGTTCAGCTTTATTGGATAGCCCCAAGTTCTAGTATTATGAGAGGAGAAAAACTTTACTCTACCCACTTTCACCTCTTACTCACTTTTTTCTCTAAACTAGAAAGATCCAAATGTTGTAACCTAATGGAGTTTCTCCATCCCTTTGATCATTTTGGCTGCCCTTTCCCAACTCTACCATTTGCTTTATGAGGTGAGGTGACCAGAAGTCTACACAATATTCCAAATGTGGTTGCACCAGAGATTTGTATAATGTACACCATTTGTAGTTTATTTTTGTAGCTGGGAATTCTTAGATGTCCCTTATACAAAAGCTTTCTCATGTTTGAGAAAGCACTCTATCAACATGAGTCCCCTGTCTGCAGAATTGTTATATCAAACAGATTTAATAATAATAATAATAATTTATTATTTATACCCCGCCCATCTGGCTGGGCCTCCCCAGCCACTCTGGGCAGCTTCCATAGAAACCAAAAATACAGTAAAATATCACATGTTAAAAACTTCCCTGAACAGGGCTGCCTTAAGATGTCTTCTGAATGTCAGGTAGTTGTTTATCGCTTTGACATCTGCTGGACGGGCGTTCCACAGGGCGGGCGCCACTACCGAGAAGGCCCTCTGCCTGGTTCCCTGTAGCTTTGCTTCTCGCAATGAGGGAACCGCCAGAAGGCCCTCAGCGCTGGACCTCAGTATCAGGACTGAACGATGGGGTAGAGACACTCTTTCAGGTATTCTGGACCAAGGCCGTTTAGGGCTTTAAAGGTCAGCACCAACACTTTGAATTGTGCTCGGAAACGTACTGGGAGCCAATGTAGGTATTTCAAGACCGGTGTTATATGGTCTCGGTGGCCGCCCCCCGTCACCAATCTAGCTGCCGCATTCTGGATTAGTTGTAGTTTCCAAGTCACCTTCAAAGGTAGCCCCACGTAGAGTGCATTGCAGTAGTCCAAGCGGGAGATAACCAGAGCATGCACCACTCTGGCGAGACAGTCCGCAGGCAGATAGGGTCTCAGCCTACGTACCAGATGGAGCTGGTAAACCGCTGGCCTTTATTGTTTATATTGTTTATTGTTATATATAACAAAAAACAATCGGCCACACACCCATTATCTGATAAAACACCTCTTCCAAGCAACATTCTCACAGCTTGCTGTTTTCTTCACCTTGTTTTCCATCAAGGTGTTTGCGGAAGAAGGTTTGAATCTGACCCCATGCATCCACCTGTGCTGCAGCATGAGCCCTGGGCTCCCCTCCCCAGATCGCTGGTCTGCCCACCAAGAGATGCATTGAAGCTGCGCACATAGGAAAATACGGAGGCTCAATATAATGTCCTGCTCCAGGATAGCAAATTATCTCAGGTTTTTCTTTTCCATGAGCCTGTAGCCGCTTGGAGGCTTCCACAGCAAAGAACTCGCTCTTAAAGTTGTGGTCATCTTGGCCTACGATGAAGAGGAAACGTCCTTCAGCCTTCTCCAGTGGAATAAAACTTTGGCGATCGGGGCCCTCAAGTGGGTTGTTCAGGACATCCAAAATGTCAGCAACACCAGACTTGTCTAATTTGATCCGCTCTGCATTGAAACCCAGAGGTGGAATTGTGATGTCCTTGTAGTGCAGTGGCACAGCTATATTGGCCACAGAGCTATTAACAGTGACTGTAACAGTGACACCCTTTAAGAAAGAGGCCATAGAGATACACAGGTCACCACCTTTTGAGTGTCCCAGCAGTCCAACTCCTGGACCTTTAACCTAAAGAGAAAGAAAGGAAAGAAAGGAAAGAAAGAAAGAAAGAAAGAAAGAAAGAAAGAAAGAGGTGAAACGAAAACAAGATACATACAGTATGTGCCCCTCCCCCCCCATGACTAAGCTGTGGGCAAAAGCTCATGCTGCTCACCCTTAGTTTGGCAAAAGAAAAAAAGCTGAGCTGAGGACCATTTCACATTTCAGAACAATTTATCACAGTGACTGCCCAAGGCTTGCCTGCTTTGGTTAATCTTTGCAGTCAAAAATGGAGAAAACTGTTGCTGTGGACTTTAACCTTTCAGTGTTTTTTTATTCCAGGAGCTTGGCACAAATAATGAATTTAAAATATTAGTGCAATACAAGTAAGCATGTGATGATCAGAGTTCAGCTCAGAGAATACTCTCAAATCAGCAATTCAACAGCTCTCAGAATAAGAATACTATGGAATATATACTTCTGCATATACAGTGGTACCTCGGGATGTGAACGGGATCCGTTCCGGAGCCTTAGATGTGCTTCAAATGTATGGTGTGGTTCTACACACAAGACTTTCCAGTTTCAAATGTAGCACCCTCAGAAGCTTGCTATTTTTGTGAAGGCTGTCCACATATGGCCCTACCTTTGGATGTTTCAGCATATAGTTCAGAGCTTCTTCAAAATACTCCAGATGAAATTCCTTCATATCTCTGGGAAGATCTTCATAAGCATAATAGGCCAATGCTAATGTTACAAAGCCATAATTGGCCAGCAGACAGGCTCGGTATTCTGGAAGTCCTCCTCCTGTTCCTGAAATATCAATGATTCCAGGAAAGGGACCATCACCTATAAAAGACAGAACGAAGTTGCATTATCTTTTTTAGACTTCTTTAGAATTCACCTTATTGAAAAGAAAGCCTAGCATGGAATCACATAATTTTAGTTTTGGAAGGGACCTTGGAGATAATTTAACTCTGACCACTTGGGTTGAAAATACCCTTGTTGATGACCCACTTTAATGGCGGGATCCTTCATAATACACTTTTCAAACCTGTTCATATTAGCAGATCAAAAGCAGAGAATGAGAGAGTTTGGAGTCTGAGATGCCAGTGAGTTGTTGTTGTTGAAACAAACCCACGTTTCCAGGGAGCAAGGCTTGCTACGAAATACAAAGGAATAGGCAAGGTACAGGGCTAGCTCAGCACCATCATTAGACACAGTAGGGCAAATAATCAATTCTCTCTCTTTACACCTTCAACTTCCGCCTCACTGTATTTGTGAAGTCTTTTAAGGTGCCACCAGACTTGTTTTATTGCCAACAAACTTCTGCAGCTCTTCCTTAATTGTGGGGTTTTTTTGTTTGCTTGCTGGGTGCCATATCTTTCTCCCTTTCTGAGCAGGAAGAAGAGGAACCAGTTTACTACAGGATGGAGAAATCCAAGCCAGGGATGTGTGTGCCCTTCCAGAAGTCGTTCACCACAACCACTCCCATGATCTCTCTGAAACTAAGCTACTCTGCCTGGGACTAACGAGTTCTTTGAAATGCAACAACACGTGGAGGAGCCGCAGCTGGCGTTGGCTCACAAAAAGTGTGCGGGTGTCAACGACACGAAGCGCAGGAGCGTCTAGAAGGCCTTAAGAAGGCCAAGCGCGGGACCAGAGACCGCCACTCACCCGGGGGCAGGAAGAGGGTGGCGCGGACCCGCCCGTCCCGCACGGGGATCCTCCGGACGCCGGCGCGCAGGAAGCCCCTCTCGTGGGCGCCCTTGGCGAGGACGCCTCCCGCGAGGCCCTCTCCGTGTCCCTCGAGCACCTCCAGCTCCAGGCGGAAGGGGCGCTGCACGTCGCGCTTCACCAGCCGCCTGAAGGGCGTGCGCGACTTCAGCGCCCACAGCAGCCCCATGGGCTCCAGGCCGGAGAAGCTGCCGCCCTCCAGCGCCGGCGAGCGGCTCATGTCCAGCTGCCCGCTGCCGTCCGCCCGGTAGCGCGCGAGCGACTCGAAAAGCTCCCCGACCTCGTCCTGCAGCGACGCCCGGAGCGTGACCTCTTGCTGGGGCCGCAGCCCCGACACCGAGATGCCCAGCGGCTCGTCGAAGAGGCTCCGGCCGGCGGGGGAGAAGTCGATGCGGGCGTCCATGAGGGAAGCGCTAGTGGAGGCGGCGCTCTGAGCGGCTCGGCTTGGGCAGCTGCCGGGGCGGCGAAAGGCGCAGCGGGGTCTGGGACGCAGGCGGAGTCCCAGGCCGCGTCCCCAGAGCAGGCGCACAAATGAGGCCATGGCAGCGGAACGAGCTGTCAGCCTCAAGCAAATCAAGCGGCGGTGCTACGTCTCATGGTTTCAAATTACACAACAATTGTTTGGAAATGAAATTCGTTTGGGGCGGAGGGAGGAGGCTGCCCTTCGCACAAGGCCTTTCCCCCTTCTGCCAAATGGTCACCGTGTAGTCCGAATCCACCGTGTCCTCTAACTCCTTCATTTAAGTCAGTGGGGTTCATGGGCGTAGCCAGGATTTATATTGCGGGTGAGGCAGGGTCAATGTCAGGGGGCCAGAACCAAGTTAGTTAAGTATTTCTATTTATTTATTTACTTGATGGGGGGTGGCAGCTTGCACCCCGTGCCTCCCTTGGCTACGTTCATGTTGGGGTTTACCAGATTTAGATCCTGAATCTGAATGGATATCCTAAAATTTAGAAAAAGTTGTTTATCCCTGAGGTGCAGGTGTAAGACTTATCTCTCTCTGTCTCTCGTTTGCTTTCCTGTTGATTGCCATATTTGTTATATGTTGAAAATTAACAAAATACTGGTTTCGGAGGAAAAGCAAAATGGCCCCTCGCTCCCCACAACCAGAGTGCTGCAGCAACTCGTGATAAAAATAAAAAATAAAGAGTAGGGAGCTCCAAATGTTAACATTCATGTTACAGGAAATTCATGTTGTAAACAGCCAGACAGACATATTGCCAGGACAAATGCCAGTGAGCAAAAGTTTGCCTTCTGTATTTATTTCATGTAATGTATAATAAATGTCAGTTTGATGCACCCAACCTGAAGCATTCTGGAGATCTTCGACTAACTTGAATGCTGAAAACTTGTGCACTCTAAGGTAGTTCAATAAATGTTACTTCACTAGCTTTGTTTCTCTCCATGTTTAAAAAAACCAACAACAACTTGTGAAACAGCAGGTTTAATACCAAACAGCCAAAGGGGACTTAGCTTGGCAGCTCTATTTAAAATCAACAAATCAAAATTGACAGAATGTGAGTACATCATTTGTAGCCTGGCAACAACTGTACACAAGTAGAAGGGAGGCCTGAAGAGACAAGAATCTGATTTCTAATGTGCATGTATTTGCGATGTGCTCCTGCTCCTACAAGAGCAGATCTGTGAAAGCCATTCTGAAAGGTTAGTACAAACTTTTCAGTCTTCATAAAGAACAAGAAAAAGAAATACCCTGGAATCCAAAGAAGCAGGGATATGAAATTGGCTGAAGTTGGGGGTGGTTCACATAAAAACAGAGATTCTTGTACAATATTGCAATGTATATTTTCCAACTAAAACTTAACAAAAGATTGCAGAGAACAAAGAAGGTGACTGCCCACAGTGGCTTGTAGTAATTTAATGTAGAGACCTAAGTTCCTAATGATTGTAATCACAACATTTAAAAAAATGATTGTTGAAAACATTTCCATACAGTAGCAGGAATTTACGTAGCATATTGTATAAATATTACTGTATTTTCTCAAGTTTAACACTCACCTTTTCTGGCCAAATTACAATGTGAAAATTAAGGGTGTGCATTAGATTTGATGGCACATTTACATTGGCCAGCAAATACATTTTTTGGTTTCAAGGTTTTGAAAATTGAGGTGCGCATTAGATTCGATGGCACATTAGACTCACGTAAATGTGGTATGTTCTGAAACATGGATGTTACTTTAAGAGAAGACAGCAAAAACATTTTGGGGCACCTTAAAGATTTACAGACTGGCTGTGTGATTAAGAAGTAAGCCCCATTAAGGCTAGTGGGGTTTCTTCTCAGGTATAGATTGCAGCCTCATTGTGGCATAAGTGTTATGAGAGGAAGTAAGCACTAAAAGAGGAAAGAACAGGGTTATAAACTAGGATAAATGCATTATTTTAATCAATAAAATTAATATTTAATGTAGTTAAAAATTCCTAATAACTCATCATGAGCAAGTTTTCTTTGAACCATAGATCCTTAAATTATTCCAGCTCATGTATTCCAGGCAGAAACAAGTCCTGCAGGGTGCAAAGCTGACAGCAATAACAGTTGCAAGTAAGAAATGTTAATAGCACTTCGGATTGGATTAGGGTACTGAAGGAAAAGCAATATTTGTGGACAAGAACTGACAATGTCAAGTGCACAATAATAGGATAGAAATCTTACCTCTTGATGCGGAAAGGGATAACTATTGTCAGCACAGTGCATGTTGTACAAGTGTAATAGTCACTTGGAAGAAAGAAAAATATTTTTTGTTTGTGTGCCAGGGCAAGTTATGCTTAGTTTAATATCAGAGATTCACAGCAGCATCCAAATGACGTTTACTTGGACTAGGACTTTTTTTTTAAGCTAGTGCTGCTGTAGCTCCAGCAGCTTCAGCAGAGCAATGGTTTAAACACAGACAGGGTAATTTGTAGGTTGTACTGTAGAGTAATAGGCTATTGAAGCAGTACTCCTAGGATCCCAAGTGCCAACATGACATGAGTTTTAACCCATTCTGGAGCATGCCTTGGTGACAAAGAGGTGACACTAGGCTGGTGAAGCAATATGATAACATAGTGAATGATAATTTCCCACTACACTCTTTCTGCTTATAAAGAGCCAGAAGTAGAGAACAGCAGATGGGCTTCATTTTGTCTGCCTTGAACAAGCCTTTTCAGATGAGATCTTCTGTATCTGTATTAGAATTGTGTTAAAATAGGTTTTTTATTGTTGTTTGACGCCCTGGGTTTCTTTGGTAGGAAGGGTAAGATACAAAATAAATCATGCATGATAGCATCTTCTCCTCCTTCCACATCACATTGCATCAACCATCAAAGGTAAATAGGTCATCATGGAGATTCAACGATACCAGTATTCTGCAGTGATAGCCTGTTTGGGGAAGAATTGTGGTGTTGGGTGTTTGCTTGAATCAGGCTTCCTCAACCTCGACCCTCCAGATGTTTTGAGACTACAGTTCCCATCATCCCTGACCACTGGTCCTGCTAGCTAGGGATCATGGGAGTTGTAGGCCAAAAACATCTGGAGGGCCGAGGTTGAGGAAGCCTGGCTTGAATCTTAAAAGAATGGTCTTTTACAATCTGATAGGGTTATTTATTTTCTCTCTGTGGTTTAGGAAAAGCTTGAGTGTCCCCTCAGAAAACAGCGGGATGTCTGTTTCTTTACACAGCCATTAAGTCTAACTTCTAAAGATTTATGAAAAGTTAGCCACTAGTGAGGAGCCTCACCAGTCTTGAAAGGATGGAAATACCAACATTTTTCAAGAGCAAAAATCCCTTCCCCCTTGAGTCTAGTCTGAAGGCCAGAGTTGACAGACACAGCTTGCCATCTCGCAAGGCAATGCTGTCTGCAATGAGGGCAAAAATGCCTTTCATGTACCAGAGAGATGTTTGTCATGCTGAAGAGCACTATTCAGAATACCGGAAACAATGCCTCCAGAATGCAGCCAAGAACCTATATTTTTCTAAAGAAGCTGTTTACCACAGAGGGGCAATGCTTCAGTCCTTTAAGGACTATGACCCCAGGGGATTGTATGATTTTTCCAGTGTCATTCAGAGAAAAGAAAGTGAAAATGTTGTTGTTAAGAAGCAAAGGCGACCAAGTAGGCTCAAACCTTTGAAGAAATTACAGTCCCTGGAAATGAAGCCAGACACGCCTCCTCCCAAGGAAACCACCGCTGATGTTCCTGTCTGCATGGAAGAGCTTATCTGGAAAGCCAAGGTAGAAAGCACACTTTCAGAGCCAAGTCTCCTGGTACCTATTCCACCTCCTCCCCCTCCTCCTTCTTGTGAACCTCCTTACACACAGGCGTTCCTGACAGAACCTCATGAGATGTTAGGAGACTTGACAATCAAGAGGTCAAAAGTAAGACCCCAGAGCACCACAGTCCATGAGCCAGATCATGGGGACCTGAGGTGGGAAGGAACAATGTTGGTGAAGTTAAACAAGGCTACAGCTCAATTCATTGTGAATAATCAGCCCACCTGGGGAGGCTGGGTTCAGGGTAAGCCACCAGGTTTCAAGAAGCAAAAATATAACTGGGAAAGCATCAGGTACGTGCTTCCTGATGAAAGTGATGTGGAATTACTGGATCAGATTCAGGCTGAGGATACAGTAGTGAAAGGTCAGATTCAAATTCAAATAGATGAAGAGAAGAAACCGGAGACACCTCTCTCTGCTTATTATTACAGGTAAGGCAAATAAATAAATACCTGTTGTACTGGAGCATCAAGCTGTGTTACATTTAGATGCTAATCTCATTATTTGGAAACATGCCTCATGGGATTGTGATCTTAGGTTTAGCCCTATAAAAAGTAAAGGGTAAAGGGACCCCTGACCATTAGGTCTAGTAGCGGACATCTCTGGGGTTGCGGCGCTCATCTCGCTTTATTGGCCGAGGGAGCCGGCGTACAGCTTCCGGGACATGTGGCCAGCATGACTAAGCCACTTCTGGCGAACCAGAGCAGCACACAGAAACGTCGTTTACCTTCCCGCCGGAGCGGTACCTATTTATCTACTTGCACTTTGACGTGCTTTCGAACTGCTATTTTGGCAGGAGCAGGGACTGAGCAACGGGAGCTCACCCCGTCACAGGGATTTGAACCGCTGACCTTCTGATCGGCAAGTCCTAGGCTCTGTGGATTAACCCACAGCGCCACCCGCGTCCCTTAGCCCTATACATTTTTGCAATAAAAGCTGCTCTTTCCCCTCACTTTTCAATGCTCATTTGAAGGATGATGGGACAAAATATGGGTTTCTGTGACACCCCGGTGAAGGCCATTCTATGGGTAATTACCGTAGCTAAGTAAAAATAAACAATGTATGATTACAAACAGTTACAAAACAGCCTAAAAATTAATAGATGAGTTTTTAAAAACGCAAAATGGACACATATGGCAGAAAGTTACTCATCCAGCTGGGAAAGCTGGTCAGAACAAAAATGCCTTCAATTGCTACTAGATATTGCAAATATTTGTTGCCCTGCTCTGAGTTACTATGGAGCAGCTTTTGAGCTCTTTGGAGCTTGAAGGAGACTTCATTACCCTGTATCCGTTTTTTCAAAGGGAACACAGAATCAGTTATTTGAGCACAGTCCGTTTTGTTCAAAACCACCATGGTGCTCTCAGAAACCTACTTAGCGACCACCAAGGCCTCATAATGTTTTAATGCATTTTTTAATGGATGGTTGCCTTCTTGGTTGGGGAAGGTGCCTGTTTTTGGGGAGTGGGCATTGCTTGCTTGTTTTACTGTGTTTTTTGTGGGAGGGTATTTTAGTTGAGGGGAGTGTGTTGCTTGTTTTGGGTGGAGGTACTGAACATTACTAGTTTTTCTTCTGTGAAATTGGTGTTTTGTGGTACCACAACACTTTCTCAGAATTCCAAAAAGGCTGGGGAACCCCTGCATTAACAGGATGACCTGGAATAGAAAAGAAACAAATAAATGGCCAGAATAACACTAGAAAACTATTGTATATATTCGTACCCCACCTTTTTCCCTGACAGGGTCTCAAGGCGGCATACAGATAAAATAAGACCAGCCAAAAACATAGAAACAATTAAACATTAATAGAATTAAAACTATCTATTTATCAATAAATACAGCACAGCATCAATCCTTTCATTAAAAGCAACCAGTTCCCAAAATCCTGTTGGATTAAGAATGTGTTCACCTGCTGGCCTCAGGTTCTCCTTTTAATAAACAAAGGTAGAGTAAAGTAGGTCACAATTCAGTAAACTCTGTCCTATTTGCAAAAGATCTTACGGGAATTATACTCTGAAGGAGGAAGAGTGTCAGATAAAAGGGGCAGTAATTTCTAAATGAAGCATTTACTACATTTGCTATGCTGTAACCCTCCCTGGGGGAAAATAAGAAATGTAGTATTATCATCAACAATGCTGCTGGTGTAAGCTGAGGTTGCTGAGATCATGTATGTAAAATGCTTTAAGCAACTTGGCAACAGCAGTTATTTTTGTATATATTGGGTCTATATAACTTGTGGCTCCCCAAGCCAAATGTGCCTGTATTGAGTGGTGTTTCTGCAGACCCTGGCAGACAGCAAAGGCATGCAATTCACTGAGGCTGGGGCTTAAGGGATGCTAACCAAGCAACCAAACAGAAAAATAATTGTTTGGTTTTTAGGGCAAGTGCCAAAAAAGCAAGAGGCTAGGCTGTTTCTCCACCATCACTCTAGATTTGCCCCCCATCTTTTTTAAAGATGGATTTTTTGCAGTGTTTACATATACTTGGCAATGGGCACGTTGGGGGGCAGAACTCTGTTTTCTGACAGGTCACACTGAGTTCTGTTCCCAAACTTGCCTGAGACCAGTGCTTTTTTCTAACAAAAATGGGGTACTCTCATTTTCCTACTCATATTGAAATACTGCCCCTCAGTGAGGCCAAACTTAGATTCACAAAATGTTGAGGGGTATGCTTACCCCTGCGTCCCCCCAGAATAAAGCACTACTTGAGACTGCTAACCTTTTATGCTAGTGTGGTCCCCCTCTGGGCTTTGCTCAAGGGCCCTTCCCAGGTACCCAAATTCTTTACTTCAAGAATTGACAACCCTACCTGGTAGGCTTCCATATGTGTGGGATGACCTGCGTTCTTGTTCTGAGTGAATTGCAAATTGTACAGTGCTCTCAGCTGGAAGTATGCTTCTCATTTCGCAGGGGGCCATCTTTCCACATGAGAGGGCGTGGTGTGGAAGATTCAGTTGATATAAACAAAACTGCAGATGATATAGCAAAGAAGGATCTCAGACATCTGGCACGTACTAAACTTCGAGAACGGCTGAGCGCCCGGGTTGGAAAGTACTCATACACTACCCAGAATGTGTTTGAACAAGAGCTCTATTTTGGTAGGTAGAACTATAATTCCTTTTGCTTAGCATTGTATAGATATGAACGATCCAAGCATTATTTGGATCCAAGATTACTTGCACAAAGATCAACTGCATTGGATCAACTGTGGGATTCATACAATCACAGCTCAATACATTTCTGGTGATGCTTGGTAGCCTGTGCATATCCTGTCATTTTTCTGCCATCCCATCCTAAGTTGCTCCCTGTCACATTTTTAAATATTATACATAGCTGAGTCCAGGAAAATTAGGAGAGAACTATTTGTATGCACTTATTTTGTGCGTTCTAATGGTCAGGGGTCCCTTTAAAAAGAGAAGGGATGCGGGTGGCGCTGTGGGTTAAACCACAGAGCCTAGGACTTGCCGATCAGAAGGTCAGTTCGAATCCCCGCGACAGGATGAGCTCCCGTTGCTCGGTCCCTGCTCCTGCCAACCTAGCAGTTCAAGAGCACTTCAAAGTGCAAGTAGATAAATAGGTACCACTCCGGCGGGAAGGTAAACGGTGTTTCCGTGCACTGCTCTACTTTGCCAGAAGCGGCTTGGTCATGCTGGCCACATGACCTGGAAGCTGTATGCCGGCTCCCTCGGCCAATAAAGCGACATGAGTGCCGCAACCCCAGAGTCGGTCACGACTGGACCTAATGGTCAGGGGTCCCTTTACCTTTACCTGTTTTGTGCGTTATTTCAGTTTTATTCTCATCTACCTTTAAAGACCTCAGCAACCTTGGGAAGGCTGAATTATAATGATCAGACTATGGCCTCCCAGTAAGCTTTGTGTCTGTGCTGTGATTTGAACTCCCCAGGACTCCCCCAAGTCTATTCTAGAGGTACAATGTGATGCACTCCAAATGTTGTGGACTACTTTTCCCATCACCTTGCCAACAAAGGTCCATATAGTTAAAGCCATGGTTTTCCCAGTAGTGATGTATGGAAGTGAGAGCTGGACTATAAAGAAGGCTGATCGCTGAAGAATTGATGCTTTTGAATTATGGTGCTGGAGGAGACTCTTGAGAGTCCCATGGACTGCAAGAAGATCAAACGTATCCATTCTTAAGGAAATCAGCCCTGAGTGCTCACTGGAAGGACAGATCATGAAGCTGAGGCTCCAATACTTTGGCCACCTCATGAGAAGAGAAGACTCCCTTGAAAAGACCTTGATCTTGGGAAAGATGGAGGGCACAAGGAGAAGGGGACAACAGAGGACGAGATGGTTGGATAGTGTTCTCGAAGCTACAAACATGAGTCTAACCAAACTGTGGGAGGCAGTGGAAGACAGAAGTGCCTGGCGTGCTCTGGTCCATGGGGTCACGAAGAGTCGGATACGACTAAACAACTAAACAACAACAACTTTTACCATGAGGTCCAGCCAGCATGGCCAGTGGTCAAGGATGATGGGAGTTGCAGTCCTCAACATCTGGAGGGCATGACATTGACTATTCTTACTGTAACCCCTACACCACACTGCCTTTCATATGCCACCATAAAGTTCTGGGCAGCAGGAACTGGATCATCCCTATCTAGTTGTGGTTCTTTTGTCTTCTGTCTGTATTTAGGATCAGCCAAAATTGTCCATCAAAAGACCAAGAAGGATCTTATTGTTATGGATAATCATTATGAATATTATAAACAGCTCCAGCAATGCTACCCAAGGCCTCCAGAGGTCTGGAGCTTCATGCCACCAAAAAAGACAGGTAAGAGGCGATTACGTACTTGTTCCATCCCACGGGTCCAAGTACAGACTGGGACAAAGAATTGACTGATGCACTGAAGGATCCAGCTGTAGGGATTCCAAAGAAAGAGGCACAGAATACCAGAGTGATCACTTCTAGGGCTTTAGGATAAGAGACATGTCAAGAAACTTACATACAGCAATGCAGGATTCCTTGTCGTGCCTCTCCACTCTGTCTTTGGGTGACTAGGAAGGAAAGCAGCATGGGAAGGGGGGGAGGCAGACAGACGGACGGAGGGAAGAGGAGGGGAGGTGGAGCAGAGCAGGTGGACCCTGATGGCCACAGAGGAAGTCACCAACGGTGTGTGAAAGGCAATGACAAGCAAACTTTTGAGTTTCTGGTCTATGGTCTCTCCTGACTTTGGAGGTGTTGATACAGCTCCTTGCCAAGGGCACAAGGGAGCCAAGGTACACCTCCGCCTATTCAGTGTTTTCTGAGATGGATCACTCCTCCTGCTCTCTACACAGGGAGGGCCATATTAATCTTTATACTGCATTCTTCTACCTTTCAGTGGGAAGCTCCCCTCCCCTCAGTTATCTCCTCCACCTCCATCATTCTGCCTGGACACTGAGGTCCAGCGCCGAGGGCCTTCTGGCGGTTCCCTCGCTGCGAGAAGCCAAGTTACAGGGAACCAGGCAGAGGGCCTTCTCGGTAGTGGCGCCTGCCCTGTGGAACGCCCTCCCACCAGATGTCAAAGAGAAAAATAACCACCAAACTTTTAGAAGGCATCTAAAGGCAGCCCTGTTTAGGGAAGCTTTTAATAGGTTATTGTATTTTAGTGTTTTGTTGGAAGCTGCCCAGAGTGGCTGGGGGGGACCCAGCCAGATGGGCGGGGTATAAATAAGAAATTATTATTATTTTATTATTATTATGGCAGTGGTGGGCCTTGGGGTCTCAAATTTCAGCATGCCCTGTGTGATGGCAAAATTTGGCATGCCCCACCCCTCACCTTCCGTAGCCTCCTGTGGTGCTCCTGAGGCTCCTTGCCCAGTACAACCAAACTGGTCACACTCCCCTAAATCCGCCTCTGGTTGTGGTCCTGTCTCCTCTGCAGGAACAGGACTTTTGGGGAGCTCTAGTTCCTTACAAAGCCAATTGTTGTTCCTTCTGCTTTACTTTCCCTATACTAAATAGGATTGAAAGAGAACCTGGCTGTTTTTTTTAAAAAAAACCTTAATTGTTTTCACAAAGCGAATTAATTTTCCTAATAATAAAAATCCTTAATTGATTGGTCTGGTTTGACTTACTTGAGTTACTTTATTGTTGGACCATCAGCCATCTTTCTCAATTATTTTATAAGCTAGTGCTGCAAATCTCCACATGTGAGCTGGTAGTATTTTCAAGGTTGAAATAGTCTCGGTGTTTAACCCTGTTCCAGTTTTTCTTTCTGTGTCTGTTCATGTCATTGTTGGCAAGGGTTAGTATGGATTGCTACTAACCAATTTCCACTGAAACGCTGCTGGTTCAGTTCATAGGGTGCAGAAGGGAGCCATCCATTGGGCAGCGCTTCCCTCTGTCATCGAACACTTCACCAAAGGGAGCGAAACCGAATCCCTTGAACCAGCTAAAAGAGAGAGAAGATATTTGTACGGAGAGACTGATCTGGATTTGTCTGAGGAAATCTGTATCCGTAAGACTATGCTGGAACAGTGGAAGGCTGCTTGGAAATACGGTGGGTATTTTATTTTCCATAGGCCATTAAAATAACGACTGTTTTCCTACTGATTATCATTACTATGGCCAATAGTGGTTAGATGACATAACTAACTTGTTTCATTAGATCAGCTGATAAAAGCTTGCAAACTCACATATTTGCAATGGATATTCACACCTATGGGTTTTATTGTGACATTTTTCTTCCCTTTTTTGTAAATATTTTTAATTAATTTTCAAGTAATAATATTCTAATTGGTAACAAATCAGATCAAATCTTGCTACTTCATAAAACAAACATTAAAGCCAGTTATACATTCCAAATTAAAAAATTTCAAGGGGACTTCCCATGTTCTGGATGTCTGGAGAAAATCTCTTTCAGTTATTCCTGCATTCATCTCTCTTGTTTCCCCCCAGTTTAATAAGTCCTATCTTAACCCATTGTTTTATCTTCACAGTCCTGGTGTATGATACTATATCATGTCCAACAAATCCATATTTCTATTAACATGCAGGAGGCAGTTTATTCTATGTTGTTTTCCTTCAGTTGATTTTCAGCATAGTCCTCTCAGTGGCCCCATCTTTCATGTCACTATTTTATCTTTCAGGCTCTGGGCTCTCTCCCAACTCTCTCAGCACATGCCAACTCTCCTTCTTTTGATAGGATTTATGGCGCAGCAATCTTTGAGTTTTTAATGAGTTAGTATTCCAAATATGAGTCTCCCATGGTGTTCCAAATTAGTGTTCCAAGTTAGTGTTCCAAATGTGAATCTTCCATCAAAAAGCAATGCCATGGGGTATATTTCAATAATTGTTTGGTGATTGTTTAGTTTAGCTCCTCTAAGATCCAAGCCAGCCAAAATCAAAGATTCACCCTCACTTTCACATTATACCATATATTAAAAAGAAAACTCCATGCAAGCAAATACAGGTGTTTTATGTGACATATTGCCCCAATTATGATCTGTTGAATGTCCTCAGCTCCCCCTGGGGGAGGCCGTTTCTTTTTCTCCTGCGCCACAGCTGCCGTGTGACATTTTTCTTCTCAATGCTCAGGTCCACGATGGCATTCAGCAACTATAGAAGGATTAATCAGAGACTTGGCAGATGTGCACATTCAAAATCGGGTCAATGCTATACTCACCTGCGCAACTGCTGTGCTTGAGCGGCCCCACGAAGTCCACGATGCAAGTGATGAGTCAGGTATAAGCAGCTTCTATTGGAAACTGTTGTAACTTTTGTTGTGGTTTTTCTGGTATAGCAGGCTGGTAAGGTAGCACAACTGTTTAGGACTGGAATACAGACTATCATGGATCCAAGTACCTCTGGTTTATAGACAAAACAGCTAGGGTGTCATCCTACCCAAATTAAGGAGAATGCTTAATTTAACACAGTGAGACTTACTTCCCAGTAAATATGTATATGATTGCACTATTAGGATTGTACAGTTGAAACCAACTAATCACACTGCTCCAAATATTTGGACCATATTGTCTGAATAATGACTAGGTGCCAACGTTGTAGGGTGAAAAGCACTGTTTTTTACTTTGGGTTCTTGGACAAATCATAGAATCCCCCCCCCCCCATGTTCCTCAGCAGTTATGCCTTCTTCTGTCAGAATGGGAAGGCTTTTTTTGGAATGAATACTTGAGAACCTTTCTGAAATCATCAGAGGACAGGGTCTTGAGAGTGCCATGCAGTGGTACCTTGGGTTAAGAACTTAATTCGTTCTGGAGGTCCGTTCTTAACCTGAAACTGTTCTTAACCTGAAGCACCACTTTAGCTAATGGGGTCTCCTGCCGCCACCGCACGATTTCTGTTCTCATCCTGCAGCAAAGTTCTTAACCCGAGGTACCATTTCTGTTTTGGTTTTGGTTTTAAAAATAATTTTTTATTGATTTTCATTAAACATACATTCATTATACAAATAAATCTCACATATATCTTTGGCTCTGCCGAGCTTCAGACTTCCCTCCACCCCTTCGGTAAGTATCATACATTTTCTTACATTGCGTATTCTGTTTGTTTATCTGGTTGACCATATGCTGTTAGAGTTAGTCTAACCCTGCCAGTGTCTTTAAGGTTTTACAATTATCTCTTATATACACCAAATATTTACTCCAACTTTCATAAAACTTCTGTTCGTCCTGGTCTCGTATTTTCCCTGATAATCTGGCCGATTCTGCGTAATTCATCATTTTAACCTGCCATTCAATAATAGTAGGTATTACATCTGTTTTCCAATTTTGGGCCAACATATTGCACTGTTTTGAATGCCACCATTCCTTTTTCCTCTTCCCCCACTCCACCCACTCCATTTCTGTGAACTTTGGAAGCTAAGGATTAGTCAAAAAATGAACGAACAATGTGAAAGACAGAAGGTCCAAAGGGCAAAAGTTCCAGCTATTTCTAGTTAACTGCTATCAGCATGATTTTATGATCCATCTGTACCAGGAAGGGTATCAGACAAAGTATACCAATCTAGCCATTTAGATTCCTGGATTTTTAGTACAGTGGTACCTCTGGTTACATACGCTTCAGGCTACAGAACTATGTTGCCTGTGGTACTATATCTGGGTTAGCGGAGTCTGTAACCTGAAGTGTCTGTAACCCGAGGTACCACTGTACTGTTTTCATAGTGAGCATATTTATAAAATGAGTGCTTACTGACCATCAATAAAAGAAACATCTTATTTTTAAAAGCTGGCATAATTTCTGCATAGGAAGGCAAAAATATTTACATGTGAATGTTCTGCTCTTTCTTTCAGTAATAGGGATAGAAACTGGTGGCAAGAATTTAGAAGTTGAAGATATACCAAAGAAAATACAGCCTTTGCTTAGAAATACATTGTTTGATAAGGATGCTCATGTGAGAATGGCTGCTGCTGTGGGCTTCTACGCCATGGGAGAGTGGAATCCAGTGGCACAGTCCATCATGAAGGATGCTCTGATAAATGGTTAGCAAAATAACTTTCCTCTTCCTTCCATATAGGAACTGTTTTGTGGATATCAAGCATCTCCAAAGCCATGAAAACATTTTCTCTGACAAAGAATATTCAAAAAGAAGTCAGACTAGGGCCCAAATCCACCTATAGTTAGGCTATAAATCTACATGCATGTGCCTGGGAACTCAATGGGGCTTACTTCTGAGTATACACGTATAAGATTGCACTGTCAGTCACAGCTAAAGCTGCAATACAAAGCCCTGATCTGCCAGGCTAGAAGGCGTTTGGTTGAGGCAGAAGTGTCCCTCTGCACAGCCCAGACTGGCTCTGCTGGCCTTTGATGGGGCCACTGTGGAGTGTCTCAGTACACCTTCTTCTTCTTCTTCTTTGGCAATCACTCGTAGTCAAGTAAGATTGTCTTCCATATACATGGTTTTAAAAGTGAGTCCGTAAGTGACTGTGGAGGCCAATTCTGGACCCACACGTCCTTCCACAGTGGGGACATAGGTTTCCGGGTGGGAGTTGATCATGGTGAGGTTTTGCCAAACGTGCCTTCCTCTTAGCGCATTTCTACCTTTCATCCTGAGTTCAAGCATCTTCAAAACCCATGACACCTTTGGTAAAGGCTGTTCTTCACTTAGAGCGCTCACAGGCCAGTGTTTCCCAGTTGTTGGTGTTTATACTACATTTTTTTAAAAGATTTGCTTTGAGGGAGTCTTTGAACCTCTTTTGTTGACCACCAGCATTATGCTTACCATTTATAAGTTTGGAATAGAGTAGTTGCTTTGGAAGAGGATAATCAGGCTCAGTACACCAGCCCCACAGTAGTTCCTGGCAGAATGCTGCCTCCTCCTAAAAAGTGTAACTTTTTCAACAATCCTGCTGTGCTTACCAATCACTTTCTTAGACTGCAAACACTCTAATAATTAAAAGTGGGGTGTGTATTAAACTAAAAGTTTTATGTGTTCTTGCATCTGATCTGGGATGGCTAACCTGTGGCCCTTCAGATCTTATTGGACTCCAACTCCCACTGGCTCTAGTCAGCATGACCAGCCCCTAGGGATGATGGGAGCTGTAGTTCAGCGAGATCTGGAAAGTTCCAGGCTTCCCGCTACTGCATTAGACCAAGCTGGAATGAGAGTCTTTTTTATAGAGCGTCAAATTATATACTAGTAATTCTTTTGCTATTAGGTAATAGTACAGACAGTTGGACTGCAGCTCAAGCCCTGGCAATGGAAGGCAATATAAGTTTCCATGTAGTGAAAAGGATCCTGACTCAAATTTTTGAGCAGAAGGATGATGCCACAGAAGACCAGGCTTGTCTTTTATTATCTCGACTCAGCCGACAAACAGTAAGTACCAAGGCTCAGGTGAAAGAACAAGCTGTAAACACACAACCATTGTGGCCTGCTGATATTTATTTTACTCAGGCTTGCCCCCCACTGTTGAATACAGATACTGGACACTCTTTGTAGCACAAGGCATGCATGTTGCAGAAAAGACAGGCATGAGACTTGTTCTGCTTTGGTGGACTTGGGCCCAAGGGGCAGGTTCAGCTTCCTTGCATAGAATCCCACAGGGAACATTCACATCAAAAATTATTTTGCTTTCTGTCTGAATAAGTGGCCAGGCCAGTTGCTCTACTCAACAGATTTTTCCATGGGGATTAATGATAATCTTGTGAACTATGGCATTATTTCTCCCTGGATTCCAAGTAGATTAGTCAGATGACTCTGGTTATTTGCAGTATTCCTGTCCAGATTATCACAATGCCATGGACAATGGCTTCACATTGTGTTTTCTTTTTAAAGGGTGTGTGTGTGTGTGGTTAAAATCTGAATGGGAAATTCCTAATTTAACATTAATATATATGTATATTTTAAAAAATGGTTCCAGCAGGACATCTGTTTGTTATATACTATCACAAACAGGGATAGCTCACCCCTTTTCCCTGAGTGGTGAAGTTACAGCAGCAGTCTCTTTTCTTGTAATGAAAGAAAGCACAGAAACTGATGGTGTATTTGTAATTATCTGGATATTAAGATCAACCTCCGAGGCCTTGCTCTGAGTTCCCCACATCATCTGAAGAAAGGTAGATGTTGATCAGAGATGGTGGCTTTCAGTTGTGGCCTCCTTCTTCAGAGAGGTTTGCTGGGGCCATATTTGTTTTATACTCAGTGCCAGGTGAAAACATGTTTATTTACCCAGGCCTTAAGGATGTATGTGTTTTACAATGCTGAAATTGTTGTCTGCTTTGTTGATACAGCTTAGTATTTGTTACTATGGTTTAGTATTTGTTTCATAACAAGAAACTAAGAGTTTCAGCTGTAGAGTCAATCAGGTCAATTAGTACCGGTTCCTCAAAGCAAACAGCATGCTTTGAAGTTATCATATAATAATAATTTATTATTTCTATCCCGCCCATCTGGCTGAGTTTTCCCAGCCACTCTGGGCGGCTCCCAATCAAGTGTTAAAAACAGTACACATTGTTATCTCGCAGTCAGCTCCAAAAATGGTCATCGGTGGTCCTAATGAGGCATCAGGCATAAGCCTGCATTTTATTAATGTTTGATCAGGACTTGTATATTAAAGAGGGCTTAGATTTTCAAAAGTAGATTTTCAAAAGTATTCATGCCAGGCAAGAAGGCTAGCTGCTTAAGAAAACACTGGCACTGTTTTCCTAGACAAGGGGCCCCTTTTGATTGATAGCAGAAAGCAATTCTCAAAGTCGTAAAAGCTGAAATTACAGACTAAAAGCAGGACATTGACCCTACATGTTACAGAAGATAAAAAAAGCAGAGATAAACATAATTAGGAATGGGCAAATAGTAAAATGATACCATGGGCCTCTTTTAAACCTTGAGCTGTATTTTCTAAGGCCAGAGGCAAATGGGAGAAAAAACATCTAGCTGGGAAGTCTTTTTAAAGCATCTAGCTGGGAAGTCTTTTTAAAGCTGTTTCTTCCTTAAACAGATAATGGGAAAAGCAGCTTGCTGAAGGGGAGGAGGCTTCTTCTGAAACTGTTTTAAACTGAGTCCTTTTCTTTCTTTCTCTCTCTACTTTAAAAAGGCCTTATTCCTTTTAAGAGGCTATCTGTGTTGTGTATTAAATATGTTGGCTTAAATGTAATTATGCAAAGGATTTAACAAATGCTAGAAGAGTTGTATTTATCTTGAAATTAAGTCAGCCACCAGTCCAGCCCCCTGCCAGACAAGAAGACGCCATCAAATGCTGTCCTGATATATTAGCTGTCAGACATTTGTTTAGAAACCTTCAAATGAAGGATATCTTTCAATGTTGATGTGAAACTCAAGATCCTTGACATATGTTTAAGATAAAAATTTAAGATTAACCATTTGTTTTAGAAGGCAATAGGGCAGGGAGGGCAAGAGGTGAGCTGGTAATTAAGATTCCTTGTTGAGACACATGTAAGATATATTACTACTTATTTGTCATTTATAGATGTAACAATATATAGCTGTTTGTGTTCCTTATAAGGACAGAAGGATATGGGTGTATCTTTTTGTGATTGGTTATAGCAATCAGCCAATAGGAAATCCAACCAGGCTGATTGGACAGAGGCAGCCCAAGGAGGAGCAAAGGGGGCTGGATTAAGGGAATATAAGGGCTGGCCATAATGGCAGGAGCCAGGCCAGAGCTTGGTAACCATATACCACTGTGCCTCTCATTTATTTGTCTGACAAATAAATAATTATTTTAAATTCTCTATTGCTGCGTTGAATATTTCATTCCAGCTAAGCGTTAACCACAAGCAGGGTGCTACATTTTATGGTGCCCTGTGACTCGGATAAGTGGTCTGCTGGAACGCAGCCCCTTCGCTCTACTGAGCAGGGTACAAGAGAGAGGATCTCTAAACTGCTTACCCAAGCGCGCACTGGTAAATTTTTCCAGGGGGAACGCAGAAGTCTCGTCTGTCTGATACCCTGCTCACTGGCGGCGACGGACCGGGGGGAAACGGAACCAACCAGGGGTAAGTGCACAAAGGGATTTTTGGCCCTCCAATTAATTGGGAGGAAGAGAAGTCTTGATCAAACTTCTGCGTCTCAGTAAGTGGGAACTGAGTACGCTAGGTGGTTGGATACATCAGATGGTGGTCTGGTGGGGGAAAAGGGAAAGTTGGGAGGTAGAGTGTGTGGTGAAGTATCTAGCGCATTGTATGTGTGAGAAAGTACAGAGCAATCTGTAGCTGACCTGAGTGTGGAGTGGGTAGTACTTCGGTTCCCAGTGAGGCGACTCCATCTGGGCAAGGAAACCCACGAAGCGTGTGTGTGAGTGACTGAGTGGATACTTCACAGGGCCATACAATGGGAGTTGGGGGTTCAAAAGGGGAAAATACACCTCTTGAATGTATGTTAAATAATTTTAAGAAAGCCTTCTCAGGGGCATATGGAGTCAAAATGACGCCAGAGCACTTGAGAACGTTATGTGAATTAGAGTGGCCGAAGCAAAATACTGGATGGCCATCTCAGGGAACTTTTGATATAAATTTAGTAAGCAAACTTTGGTCTAACATCGCCAAAGAAATTGGAGGGTGCCCAGAACAATTTTCATATATAGATTCCTGGCTGAGCACATTAAATAAAAATCCTCCATGGATAAGGGAATGCAAAGTCCAACGATGCAAATTATTGGCTGTAAAAGCCGAAGCTAGGAAAGGAATCTTGCCAAATAAACTCAAACCCATTTTTGAGGGACCAGAGGAAGAGCTGCTTCCACCTCCACCTTATGCTCCACATCGAAGGGAGCCTAATCCAAACCCTCCACCAGTTGTAACCCCAAGGCAAGAAAGTGGAATGAATAATGGGGCTGGAGTCACAGAACTTGATTCCTTGATAGATTATGATAAATATCTTCAGGAAGCATTGGAGGCCTATAATAAAGCCCAAGCAGAAGTGGTTATTCCATCTGTGAGTCCCAGTAGAACTCCATCTACAGTCTCTTTTAGTGAAACAACTGATTGCCTACCCCAAACCCCTGTACATCCAAATCCTAGAGAATTATTACAGAAGTTACAGGGAGACCTTAATCGGTCAGCAAGCAATACAGCCAGGCGTATAAAGCTGCTAAAAGAACGCCTTGGGACAAATACCATCCCCTATGATTTGAGGCCCCTAGAGCAAAGCGAAGAGAAAGATCACGTAGTAGCCCCTCTCAGAAGAGTATTTGATGCACTTGAGGAGCCTGTGCTGGTTAACGGGCTACCTGGACCAAGGCCACCTCGAACTTCGACCCTGCAATATATTCCATTCACGACTACAGATCTGATGAATTGGAAAACACACACCCCATCTTTCGCAGAAAAACCTCAGGCTATGATGGACTTGGTGACTTCAATAATAAATACTCATAGTCCTACTTGGACAGATTGCCGCCAGCTCCTGAATACTCTGTTCACCACTGAGGAAAGGAGAGACATAATTGAAAAGGCACAGATATATTTGCGTGAGCAGGCCAGAGTGGGAAATATTTATAATATTGACCGTCATCTCCAAGACAACTTTCCCTTGGAAGATCCTAATTGGGATCCAAACAATGTAATTCACCTGGCCAGACTTACCACCTACCGCCAGACGCTTGTGCAAGGTATCCGCAGGGCATGCCAGAAGCCCACTAATATGTCTAAAGTCTCAGAAGTAGAACAGAAACCAAATGAGAGTCCAGGAGACTTTTTAGAGAGGCTGCAAGAAGCCTATCGTATATGGACTCCTTTTGACCCTGAAGCCCCTGAAAACAGCAGAATGATTACTGCTACATTTGTGGCCCAGTGCGCTTCTGACATTCGTAAGAAAATTCAGAAATCAGAAGGATGGGAAGGGATGCTGATGAGCCAAATTATGGCCATTGCACGCCGAGTTTATCGGAATAGGGATGAGGCTGAGAAACAAGAGAAGAAGAAGTGGCAGAAGGAAAAGATGGTAATGCTAGCCACAGCAGTGAAGTAAGACTACCGCCCCTTAAATGGAGGAAGAGGGCGGGGAAGGAATCCACCACTGGGAAGGAATCAATGTGCAAATTGCAAGAAGGAGGGTCATTGGAAGCGGGAGTGTCCTGAACCCCTGAGGTTGGAAGAAGTATGCCCAGGCCCAGGCCCAGGCCCAGGCTCCGGCCCAAGAAACCAGGGACGGGGACGGGGAATGATCCGAGATGGAAGATATCAGAGACCTGGACAAGGACGGAGTAGGGACAATGTCATTGGACTGGCAGAGGAGGATTTTACCCAAGACTAGGAAAGACCGGACTCCATAAAGTTAGGCTTCCAGGAGCCCACGGTCACGATTCAATTAGGAAGCCATTTAATAGACTTTATGATTGATACTGGGGCTGAATACTCAGTACTCCCAGAACTATTGCAGAAAAAGGCATCCAAAAGTGTAGTCATTAAAAGTGCCACTGGTCAGTCAGCTAAGAGGTCTTTCCTCCAACCTTTGGAATGCCAGATTGGGGGACATCGTTTAACCCATCAGTTTTTGTATATACCTGAGTGTCCAATACCTCTCTTAGGTAGAGATATGCTGTCCAAATTGCAGGCCCAAATCACCTTCACTCCTCGAGGTCCAGAAATGAAACTGCCATCAAAGGCAGCAGGAATAATTTCCCTCTCAGTACCTAAGGAACAATCATGGCGCCTAATGTCAGCCCTGCAAGTCCAACCCACATTGGATACAGAGTTAAACAAGCTCCTCCGAACTCTACAGGTGCCACCAGGAGTATGGGCCGAAAATAGCCCACCAGGAATGGCCAAGAATATAGCTCCAATTGTAGTAACCTTAAAACCTATGGCTACCCCTGTATCTGTAAAGCAATATCCTTTACCCCGGCGAGCAGCAGAGGGCATCCAGAAACATTTGGACCGCCTATTAAAATATGGTCTGCTTAAGCCCTGCCAATCAGAGTGGAACACACCCCTTTTGCCTGTTCGAAAACCTGGGACAGATGAATACAGGCCAGTGCAGGACTTGAGGCTCGTAAACCAGGCTATCGAGACCTTGCACCCAAATGTACCAAACCCATACACCCTGCTGAGTTTGATCCCACCAGAAGCAACATTTTTTACTGTATTGGACTTGAAAGATGCATTCTTCTGTTGCCGGCTGGCACCACAGAGCCAACCTATATTTGCCTTCCAGTGGGAAGACCCTTTAACAGGAACAAAAGGCCAGCTAACTTGGACGAGATTGCCCCAGGGATTCAAAAATTCCCCAACTTTATTTGGCACTGCCTTGGCGAAGGATCTAACAAGTTACCCCTCAATACCTGGAGAAAAGGTGGTTCTGCAATATGTAGATGACCTTATACTAGCAGCAAAGGATTTTGATACCTGTAAAGAAGGTACAGAGGAACTGCTCCACTTGCTCTGGCAAGCTGGCTACCGAGTTTCCCAGAAAAAGGCACAGTTATGTTTAGAAAAGGTCAAATATTTGGGCTTTGACATCTCACACCAACAACGAGCATTGAGGCCAGAGAGGAAAGAAGCTATTTGCCTTATCAAGGAACCTACCACAAGGAAACAACTCAGAGGATTCCTGGGAACAGCAGGGTTTTGTAGACTATGGATACCTGATTTCAGCAGTCTGGCCAAGCCCTTACATGAAAGCACTCGAGGTGCAGAAAAGGACCCATTCGTATGGGGACCTGAGCAGCAACAAGCCTTTTTAGTTATCAAACAACGACTTATGGAGGCCCCAGCCCTTGGACTGCCTAATTCGGAAAAACCCTTTCAGCTGTATGTACATGAACAGAATGGGATTGCAGCGGCAGTCCTGACCCAGAGATTAGGAAGTTGGAACCGTCCAGTAGCTTATTTGTCAAAACAATTGGACTCAGTAGCAAAAGGATGGCCTCCATGCCTAAGGGCAGTAGCGGCCACTGCAAGCCTTGTCAAAGAAGCTGATAAATTTACCTTCGGCCAGACAATGTATGTGAATGTACCTCATGCTGTTCTGACACTCATGGAATATAAGGGTAGTTATTGGCTAACGAACCCAAGGATGGCTAGGTACCAAGGCCTATTGTGTGAAAATCCCAGGATTCATCTACGAGTAGTGAATATGCTCAATCCAGCGACTTTGCTGCCCCTACCAGAGGTAGATGATGAAGAATCACATGATTGTCTCCAAATAATGGATGAAGTTTATTCCAGTAGACCCGATCTGAAAGATGAACCATTGAAAAATCCAGATGTTGTATATTATACTGATGGTAGCAGCTACCTGCATGAAGGTGCCAGACGAGCAGGATATGCTGTGGTCACCAATGAGGAAGTTGTGGAAGCTGAAGCTTTGCCTGCTGGCACCTCAGCACAAAAAGCTGAACTTATAGGTTTAACTAGAGCTCTGCAATTGGCAGCCGGATGTAAGGCAAACATCTATACTGATTCTAAATATGCCTTCTTAACCCTGCATGCACATGGTGCTCTATGGAAAGAAAGAGGTCTAATAGGAGCCCACGGGAAGGCCTTGAAATATGGACCTGAAGTAGAAATCCTGTTAGAAGCAGTATGGGCTCCAGAACAGATTGCTGTAATGCACTGCAAAGGTCATGGACGAGGAAGGGATCCAATAACCAGAGGAAATCATGCTGCTGACAAAGCAGCTCGAGAGGCAGCCCAAAAGCCTGTGGGAGGATTTATAGCAGCCCTCATACCAGAGGTAGTTCCAGAAGAAGTTAAACCTCACTATACCCCAGAAGAGAGGAAGTGGGCTGAACAGGAAGGAGCAGTTGTGAAGGACGGTTGGATGATCCTGCCAGACAATAGGATTTATGTACCTCATCATCTAGCAGGCACAATTGTAAGAAATTATCATGAATCTACTCACCTTGGCGGTACTGCAACCAGAGAGAGTCTCAGTCGGAAGTTGTATATTATTAACCTATCACAATTAGCAACTTGCATTTCACAGAAATGTGTTCTTTGTGCTAAAAACAATCCCAGGCAGGGACCGGTACAACCTCCTGGAATCCAACATGTGGGATATGTCCCCATGGAAAGCCTAATTGTGGACTTCACAGAGCTGGTCCCTTCTAAGGGATTCAAGTATCTCCTTGTGTTTGTAGATACTCTTACCGGATGGGTTGAAGCTTTTCCCACCCGAACTGAAAAGGCACGAGAGGTAACTAAGAGACTCCTCACTGAATTGATCCCGAGGTTTGGATTACCTAGATGCATTGGAAGTGATAATGGGCCAGCGTTCATTGATCAAGTAGTACAAGAAGTATGTCGAGTCTTACAAGTGAAATGGAGACTGCATGCAGCCTATAGGCCTCAGAGTTCAGGGAAAACTGAAAGAATGAATCGGACTCTGAAAACCCAATTGGCAAAATTAACCCAGGAAACGGGATTGGGATGGGTAGATGTGTTACCCATAACACTGTTTCGTGTTCGGTGTGCACCCACAAAAAGACTTAAGTTGTCACCTTTTGAGCTCCTGTATGGGAGACCGCCCTCCTTTGTTCAGGATATTCCAGCTGATCTTAAACAAATAGGAGACCATGTGACACAGGGACAAGTGCAATCTCTCTCCCGTGTTTTTGTTTCTCTTAACAGGTGGGTCCTCGAGCGCACGCCGTGCAGCATTGCCGAGCCGATTCATCAGTTCCAGGCTGGCGATAGCGTATGGGTGAAAGAGTGGAAACGTGATCCACTTGCACCTAAGTGGCGTGGACCTTACACCGTCTTGCTCTCTACTCCAACAGCGGTGAAGGTAGCTGAGGTGACCCCCTGGATTCATCACTCTCGTTTGAAGAAGTCCGAAGGCAGTTGGACGTGCAAAGGTGACCCCTCTAATCCTCTTAAACTGACTCTCTCCAAAAACCCCTGTATCTAGCCCTACCGGGAACGGGCTAGGTCACGGGCAACATTAGACGACCGGCCTGCTGCAGCCACAACCTGGAAGCTGGCTGACCTGCGCACGCCTGAAGCTTGAGGAGCATCTGAACCAGCGATTGTGAAAGGAAAGATTCTCTTATACAATTAATTGACTGCCCACCCCCTTGTGGAACAATTATCAGAGATATTACTCATTGGGGATCCTCGGGATATATGTTTTGGTCTTGGTGGTTCCCCATTTCTGTCACTGGGGGAATTATATTGGGACTAATATTTATTTGCTATCACTATAAGGTAATCTTTTGTGGAAGGAATGCATATGCTAGACATCAACATGATTCTATTATTAATCCTGATCCCTTGGGAAGGGGAAGGGTCTTTGAATCTGGCCAAATTGACTAAATATGGATTCCACCATGACCACAATATGTGGGTAGGTTTAGCTGAAATGGTAGCCAATGTTGCAAATAGGACCAATTGCCTTGTTTGCTCTCTCGGGCCAGATGATTCAGAGGGAGGTATGCCCTTATTACCGATACCATTAGATGCCATTGGTATGGTAAGCGAAATACCACACCAAACAGAAGTACAGAATTTCCCCGGATGGAACTCAACTAAACCATTACGAGTTATACCTGTACAAGGGGAATTCTGTGTACATAAATCATCAGATGCAGCTGATTCTACCATGATAGGCTCTTCTCATTGTCACTATACTTGGGATAATATTAAGAATACCTGGGCACACGATACTACCTATCGAACTCGGGATGCCTTGCCCTGTGCACCTCCTTTTATTCATGCATGGAAAGTGGTATGGAACATAACTGTGACAGAAAAAGGCAATCTAACATACTGCACTGTGAACTCTCTACCTCTTTTGCTATTTCGCCTTCTGTACTCCACATACCAAAGACCTCAGACACGATGGTTGTGGTGGATATGTGGAGAATGGGCATACAAGAAACTCCCCTCCAAATGGAGTGGGACTTGTTTCCTGGGATGGGTATTACCACCAATGTGGATTATGCCTACTAATTTGGCCAAGCGTACACGAAGAAACGCTGATATTTCTCATATAGCAGGAGGAAGTACCCAAAGTTGGAGCGGTACTGATGATTGGCCACCAGAGCGCATTATAGCCTATTATGATCCTGCCTCCTGGAATCCTGGTGAGCTCATACAAGGGGCACGGGATCCTATTTATAATCTAAACAGAATAATTCGATTGCAAGCAGTAGTGGAACTTGTAACCAATGCAACGGCCCGGAGTTTGAGACTTATTGCACAACAATTGGATGAAAGTAGAGCCGCCATTTTGCAGCTGAAAATGGGAATGGATTATGTACTTGCCAAGCAGGGAGGCCTATGTGGAGTCTTAAACTTGACAGGGAATGCCTGTTGCTTTAACATTTCAGATAATGGTGAGGCAATCCGTGTGTTGGCCACAAAAATGGAGAATATAGCACATGTCCCAGTACAAACATGGGAAGGATGGGATATGGGATGGCTCACCAATTGGTTACCTAATGTCACAGGACTCAAAGGGATACTATTGTCTTGCTTGTTTTTCTTGACAGTAGTGGTAATGGTTTTATGTATGATGCCATGTATCATTTCATGTTTTAGAAGTACAATTAGCAAGATGGTTTCAAATGAAACTCTACCTCATATCATGGCCCTATACAGAGCTTTACCTCAGGAATATGATGAAGGTCAAGCTATCAAGGACACTTGGGACGAAGGTCCTTGAGCTTGAAAGGGGGGAATGAGGCATCAGGCATAAGCCTGCATTTTATTAATGTTTGATCAGGACTTGTATATTAAAGAGGGCTTAGATTTTCAAAAGTAGATTTTCAAAAGTATTCATGCCAGGCAAGAAGGCTAGCTGCTTAAGAAAACACTGGCACTGTTTTCCTAGACAAGGGGCCCCTTTTGATTGATAGCAGAAAGCAATTCTCAAAGTCGTAAAAGCTGAAATTACAGACTAAAAGCAGGACATTGACCCTACATGTTACAGAAGATAAAAAAAGCAGAGATAAACATAATTAGGAATGGGCAAATAGTAAAATGATACCATGGGCCTCTTTTAAACCTTGAGCTGTATTTTCTAAGGCCAGAGGCAAATGGGAGAAAAAACATCTAGCTGGGAAGTCTTTTTAAAGCATCTAGCTGGGAAGTCTTTTTAAAGCTGTTTCTTCCTTAAACAGATAATGGGAAAAGCAGCTTGCTGAAGGGGAGGAGGCTTCTTCTGAAACTGTTTTAAACTGAGTCCTTTTCTTTCTTTCTCTCTCTACTTTAAAAAGGCCTTATTCCTTTTAAGAGGCTATCTGTGTTGTGTATTAAATATGTTGGCTTAAATGTAATTATGCAAAGGATTTAACAAATGCTAGAAGAGTTGTATTTATCTTGAAATTAAGTCAGCCACCAGTCCAGCCCCCTGCCAGACAAGAAGACGCCATCAAATGCTGTCCTGATATATTAGCTGTCAGACATTTGTTTAGAAACCTTCAAATGAAGGATATCTTTCAATGTTGATGTGAAACTCAAGATCCTTGACATATGTTTAAGATAAAAATTTAAGATTAACCATTTGTTTTAGAAGGCAATAGGGCAGGGAGGGCAAGAGGTGAGCTGGTAATTAAGATTCCTTGTTGAGACACATGTAAGATATATTACTACTTATTTGTCATTTATAGATGTAACAATATATAGCTGTTTGTGTTCCTTATAAGGACAGAAGGATATGGGTGTATCTTTTTGTGATTGGTTATAGCAATCAGCCAGTAGGAAATCCAACCAGGCTGATTGGACAGAGGCAGCCCAAGGAGGAGCAAAGGGGGCTGGATTAAGGGAATATAAGGGCTGGCCATAATGGCAGGAGCCAGGCCAGAGCTTGGTAACCATATACCACTGTGCCTCTCATTTATTTGTCTGACAAATAAATAATTATTTTAAATTCTCTATTGCTGCGTTGAATATTTCATTCCAGCTAAGCGTTAACCACAAGCAGGGTGCTACACTAACTCCTCTCCTTAAAATATTGGCAAGCCTCTCTGTCCCTCTTCTATACTTCAGTGCGTTCAGGCTTTCCACTGATTGGTTTAATCTTCCAGGGCTTGGTTCATTGCTTACTGGCATCCGAATTGAACAGCTACCAATGGAAGCATCGGGTTTTGGCCTGTAAAACATTTTCACGTATTCCTGGGAGCGTCAGTCAAGTAAGTTATGCTTCATGAAGCTAACATACTATAACATCCATAAGAGAATATTGGTAGAGCCATTTTTATGACCGAAGCACTAGCAGATTCAAATATTCCTTCTGACGTGATTCAAGCTTACTAGAGATTCCATTGTTTGGCAGTTCAGAGTGAGGGAAAAACATGTTTCACTGATCTCTTCATTTGTGACATGCACCAACATACACATAGTAATTAAGGTGGGGGGGAATTGTTGCAGTGGTGATGCCACCGCTAAGCATAAAAAAAATCTGATTCATTTAAAATTGCTCCTAAATGGCACTGGTGGTGAAACAATGTGTAAAGACTGAGATGTGAATATATAGGCAGAAAATTATTTGGATTGAATCCTAAACTAAATTAGCTGAAGGAAGCTCATGGAAGGAAAGTTTCCTGTTGCCTCCTCACTACCCAGCCCTGTGTGTTCCCTGAAAAGCCTCAGTAGAGACTCAGGAGGCCCTCCGAAACAGCAGAGGCTTGGGCTCAGGTGTATCCTGGGGATAAAAGGAGAAGGAAGGGAATCACAAAACTTTCCTTCTGTGGATTTTATTAAGTTATATTAAGTTATCCAAGTCTGATTTTGGAAGATTCCCTTGTCCACCAGCAGCCCACTGCATCCCAAACCACATTGTTTAGGAGGCCACTGGCCCTCCAGAGTAGGCTTTTTGGAGGGTTCAGGTGTCTTCAGAGAGACAGAGGGAATGGGAAGCTTTCCTTTTATGAGCTTCTTAAATTAACTTACCTTGGAATCCAAGCCTGCATTATGAGCACTAGGGTTGGGATGCACAGGTTAAGGTTTCTACTGTGAGCAGAAATCCTAGGCTTGCCAAAAAATATCCATTCCTTCCCAAAGGGCTACCCAGCAATGAAGGGGGCCAGCTTCCTTGATTCCTAGACTTTTCTAGGTGTCCAGGCTTTCTACATGGCTCCCCGCAGAGATGCTGACATAAGAAACAGTTGTACTCTTTTAAAATGATGCCTTGTGAAGCAAGGTTGTGTTGCAGCAGTTCTGCTCCTACAGGGCTGCTTTCAGAGAGCAGCATTGGGAAACTATGGACCGGCCTCCTGCCAGTTGTGTTATGGGGAAATTTGGGGCTCTGTTTCTGTTACATCTGAATCAGGAGAGGGTGCGGCTCTTTCAAGCCTGGACACTCTTATACTATTGTTTTACTGGTTTTATGTTGCATTCTCTTTCAATGACACTGCTTGTTGTCTTTATGTTGTACACTGCTTAGCTTTTTAAATAATATTAAGTGGTATATACCGTATTTTTCACCCTATAGGACGCACTTTTTCCCCTCCAAAAATGAAGGGGAAATCTGGGTGAATTGGGGCAAATATGGGGCGAATGCAGGCTTTCGCTGAAGCTTGGAGAGCGAGAGGGGTCGGTGCGCACCAACCCCTCTTGCTCTCCAGGCTTCAGGAAGACATCCGCAGCCTAGACAGCCCTGCGGGAGGTCTAGGCTGCGGATAGCAGCCTGTTTCCCGGAGCGCCGGGCGCGCTGAAAGCAGAGCGCCCGGCGCTTCGGGAACGCATCCGCAGCCTAGGCAACCCTGCGGGAGGTCCCGCAGGGCTGTCTAGGCTGCGGATAGCAGCCTGCTGCCTGGCGCGAGGGGCGCCCTGAAGCAGAGCGCCCCTCGCGCCGGGCAAACATCCGCAGCGTGGGGAGCCCTGGAGGAGTTCTCCGCAGGGCTCCCCACGCTGCGGATAGCAGCCTGCCGCCTGGTGCGCGAGGCGCAGAGCGCCCCGCGCACCGGGCAGACACCGGCCAGCCCCACAAGCTTGGGGAACAGCAGGGAGGCGCAGCACCGCCACCCCGCTGTTCCTCAACCTGGTTCGGTTTCCCCCGACCTGGTTTTGGGGGGGAAATAAAGGGAAATTTTTTCCCCTTTATTTCCCCCCCAAAAAAACTAGGTGCGTCCTATGGGACGGAGCATCCTATGGGACGAAAAATACGGTAAATGCTTTTTAATGATCATCTTCATCTTTGTCTTCTTCAGTGTCAATTTATCTGTTGCCTAAAGTTACTCTTAGTTCTTCTATGTAGGACCTAAAAAACAAAATTGTCCAGCTCATGTGGACAGATTGGAAGTTTGATGTACGCCAGGCAGCTGCCAAGGCTTTGGGGCATTTGGAGCTTGGGAAAGAAGTCCATGATCAACTCAGGTGAGAGCCGTGCAACGTGGTGAGACATCTCAATCACTAGCAAAACATTTCCTATGCAAGATTCTGAAATGCAGATAGACAGTGCATTGGAAACAGAGGACCTCAATAATGTCTGGTGGCATTTGAAATGAGACGCATAGAGATCCATATGCATGTTAGAAACATCATCTTCACTGATGGGCAGAGCAATCCTATACAGTCACATTTGTGCCCAGTGCCACAGATATCCTGGCAAGAGTTTTCACCCGACGTACTGGAGGTAGTTCCTTCAGGGTAAGTATCATTCTGCTGACATAGCTCCATCTCTGCCAGCAGAGCATCATATATACTGCTTCCTAAGGCCACTTAGCTGGCCTAAGTCATTTACAGGATTTGCACCCTTAGTATGCTCTTAAGTAATGACAAAATAGGATAAAGTTAATAACCATTGTTGTTATGCTTTTAAATGCACAAAACTAAAGCTTGATTGATCCTCTGCTCCATAATGTGAACTGGTCTGATTGTCTGAAGGCAATGCACAGGGGCAACATGAGAGGCAAC
Source organism: Podarcis liolepis (assembly GCF_965112155.1). Taxonomy (NCBI): domain Eukaryota; kingdom Metazoa; phylum Chordata; class Lepidosauria; order Squamata; family Lacertidae; genus Podarcis; species Podarcis liolepis. Next base: position 45,597,805 of record NC_139554.1, read on the forward strand.
ATCCAGAATCAGTCCAAGGTCAAGACACTGGGGCCTGGACTCAAATCAGGCAACTGGTGCAATTACACTGGTGCTTTTACTTTGAAACCCAGAGCGCAGCTGCAGGCCATCAAGGCTGCCTAAAGAATTCGTCTGTTAATGAGGAGCATCTTACTCACAAGTAGCCATTTTCTCTTGAGGAGGGCAGCAGTCTAACTGAGCCTGCACCTGTGGGCACCTGCACTCCCCCAGACTCAGCGGCTGATCAGCCTCTGCCTCTGATTCTGTGCAGGGGCCTCCTGTGTCCTAAGGAGGAGGTTGGAGGGCTGTGACCAATGAAAGGTTTGGCTCTGTCCAGTGGCGTAGCGTGGGTTGTCAGCACCCGGGGCAAGGCAAGTAATTTGCGCCCCCTAACCCATGGATTTGCGCCCCCTAACCCTAACCCCCAGATGTTGCGCCCAGTGTGGCCGGCCCCCCCCTGCACCCCCCACGCTACGCCACTGGCTCTGTCTGACTGTTAATTGACACAACCTGCTGCTCCATTTGCCTTGGGGAGCTCCAGGTCCTCCTCCGAAGAGGATTTCTCCAGCGTGGAAGTGACAGTGGTGCCCTCCAGGTGTTGGTGGGATACAACTCCCATCATCCCTAACCATTGGCCACGCTGTCTGGTCCTGATGGGCCCAACAACATCTGGACAGCACCACAGTGATTACCCTTACAGTTCTTTATGCTAAACTAGGCATAGGCAAACTCGGCCCTCCAAATGTTTTGGGACTACAATTCCCATCATCCCTGACCACTGGTCCTGTTAGCTAGGGATCATGGGAGTTGTAGGCCAAAAACATCTGAAGGGCCGAGTTTGCCTATGCATGTGCTAAACACATCTAGCTCATGAACACAGGGGTTTATGCTGTTGCTCATTCTATTAACACTTGTTATAATTAATGGCCCTTCACTTCAAATGAAGTCTTTACACCCAGGACTTAATAACTGAGTTCAACCATTGTTCATTAAGAACACACTTGTGCCCTCAGGGAGAAGCTAAAAAGAGGAGATGTCCGGATGCGGGTGGAAGCTCTTTCATTGATTGGGTGGCTGAAACTCATGACGGCCAGGCTGCTCCCTGGTTTCCTAAAGTGTTTCAGTGATGACTTTGTAGCAGTTCGAAAAGAAGCCTGCTGGGCAGCTGGAGAACTTCAGATTAAAGAAGAGGTGGTGAGTGTTCAAAATGTAGGGCCAGTGCATCCACGAGGCAAGGTGAGGTGACTGCCTCAGGTGGCGGGATCTGTAGGGACAGCAGATTCAGCCTCCAAACAATGCATCGCCTTCTGATGCTGCTGCAGTGGCAGAGACAGCTGGGGTGCTGTTCCTTGAAGGCCAGATCCTTGGCAGCACCCCCTCCATGCCTCCTTTGCATCAGCCTCTTGGTGAATAGGAGGCACTGCTGGCCTTCTCCCACCCTTTGTTCCCAAAGTGGTCATTTATTTCCCGCTGATTCCTGATGTAGATCTTCACCCACCCCTTCTTCCCTGGGGGGATGCTATTTTGTGGTTTGCCTTAGGTGCCAAATGTTCTTGGGCCAGTCCCAGCAAAATGGCTGGCAAAAGCCCTATATGTGGAGATAAATATAAACGCCTTTCTTGAATGCAGCCTGGGTGGCTTCTTCAGAGACTTATTCTTCAGACGCTAGTCCAGGGCTGGAACAATACATCTTCCTCACTGATTATTTGGGGAGGACCAACCTTCTACTGTATATGCATAGTAGATGTGGTATAAATGCAGGCGCGCATCTGGATGTATAACGCTACATCTACATTGTGATGCTTTTTCAGGCTGGGTTCTGCCTGGATGCATGATGTGGAGAAAATGGGTAAAGAGAAATTATTCTCCCTCTGCTCTAATACTAGAACCTGGGTCCCTCCAAAGAATCTGAATTAATGGGAGATTCAGGACAGACAAGATCCTTCTTCACGCAACACATAGTTAAACTATGAAACCACCCCCATAAGATGTTGGCCAACAACTTGGATGCTTTTCCAAGAGGATTAGGGAAATTCATGGAGAATAAGGCTATCAGTGGCTGCTAGCCACGATACATGTGCCAGAGGCAGTGTGCCTCTGTATACCAGTTGCAGGGAATTGCAAGCGCGGAGAGTGCTGTTGTATTCAGGTAATGCTTGCAAAATTCTCATAGGCATCTGGTTGACCACTGTGAGTACAGGAAGCTGGACTAGATGGGCCTTTGGTTTGATTCAACCGGACTGTTCTTATTCCTTTTGATGTAACTTCATTACATGCAATTTGAGCTGGATCAGGGACGCGGGTTGCGCTGTGGGTTAAACCACAGAGCCTAGGACTTGCTGACCAGAAGGTCGGCGGTTCGAATCCCCGCGACGGGGTGAGCTCCCGTTGCTCGGTCCCTGCTCCTGCCAACCTAGCAGTTCGGAAGCACGTCAAAGTGCAAGTAGATAAATAAGTACCGCTCTGGTGGGAAGGTAAATGGCGTTTCCTTTCGCTGCTCTGGTTCGCCAGAAGCGACTTGGTCATGCTGGCCACATGACCCGGAAGCCGTATGCTGGCTCCCTAGGCCAATAAAGTGAGATGAGCACTGCAACCCCAGAGTTGGTCACGACTGGACCTAATGGTCAGGGGTCCTAGGGCCAAGATCTATATTAAAGTCCCTTGTCCAGAGACAGAGAACCTGTGGCCCTCCAGATGTTGTTAGACTCCAACTCCTGTCAGTCCCAATCAGCATGGCTAATGATCAGAGGTGATGGAAGTTGTACTCCAAGAGCATATGGAGGGCCACAGGCTCCGTATCCCAGCTCAATCCCGTTTCATCCCAGGGAAACATTTCTGCTACATCTCCAAAGTATTTTTTGGTAGAGCCAATGAATCCAGCTGAAGTTGCTTGGGGACTTTAATCTGGTTTGTGGACTTTCTGTTAGCTGTCTCTAAAAGTCCACCCCGCCATAGACTGTATTTTCTGTGTTTAAAAATAATATAAGCTGTGTTTATTATTTATTCATTCCCATACTTTATTTTAAAAAAATATGATAGGCACAGTTTGCCAAGACCTAAGCACCATTGAAAGTTAAAGGAATGTGATGAATAATAATAATGATTATAATTTGTACATCGCCCATCCGACCGGGTTGCCGTGGCCTCCAGCAGATAAAAAAACACAATAAAACATTAAATATTAAAAACTTCCCTATAAATATTCCCTATTAAATATTAAAAGCTTCACCTTCTGATGGGGTGAATGAAAGCAGAAATGTGCTATTGTGTTTCTCTCCTTCATTATTATGAGGCTTGAACAGGAAAAGAAAATACTGCACATAATGGAAAGATGGCTTTTTCAAGACAATGGAATTGAATGAGCTACCTGTCTGCCCTGCAAAAATGTTACAATACACAACTGATGGGCGATGTTTGGCTTGGTGGGTTCCACATCGTGCCTACCTGCTGCCTTTATATTACAGTCTGGAATTCCCTATTGGGGCAGTCTTGTAATTTATTTGGTGTGAACCATCCCGTTTAAAACTATGCAAACTACGTTCTTGCAACTAATACCTTTTTTCTTGTTGCTGTTCTTAGGTGCTCAGGTGCCTTTTTAAGATAATGCAGACTGACCCTCTCTGGAAAATCAAGACTCTCGCTATCAAAGGTATTCTACGGGCTAGGACCCTATCATTTCCTTCTCATGTGCAGAACCAACCTGTAAAAAGTATGGGGATGTTCAAGTTCCACTAAAAAGCTGATCATCATTTGTGGATGTTTTAATCATCAGGACTGAAGCAGCCCCAAGACTAGTGATAATCCTACGTTAGCATTTACATAGCATATTTAAAGCATTTAGCACTTCATATTGTCTCATATTGTTTCCAGAGAAGTAGCTGTCTCTTGCTGCAACAACAACAGGAAAGAGTTCTGTGGCCTTTTATGGACTATCACATTATTATGGTATCAGCTTCCACGGACTAAAATCCAGTTTGTCACCAGTTATCTTTGCAACAGCCCTGTAGGATAAGTGAATATTTTAATCTCTCATGCTACAGATATATGTCTGATGTTGAGAGCAAAGCCTCTTGCCTAAGCCTCTTGAGATAACTGCTAATTGATTTCAACCAGAGACTTCTTGGTACACTCTCTTGGGGCCAAGCTGGATATGCCATTAATTGCAACCTTGCATTGAATATGTACACTTTAAAAACTGCAAATTAAAGCTGCAAGGGACTTCCGGAGGCGGCGCGAAACTGTAATGGCGGTCCTCTTCGTTCTCTGAAGAGGGGCTCCGCGGAAAAGGGTCGTTCGCTGCGGCATAGCGACGACCCATCAAGATAAACCACGGGTAGAGTGAGCCCGTGGCCGTGGGACTCGGCGGGCACCAGAAGCTGCTCTGAAAACACAGAAGGGACCCCGTAAGGAGACCCGGAGTGAAGGAGGGGTAGCGGTGCTGTGAGTTCATCGCTCTTTCCGCGGAAGTGAAGCCGCGCGGCTGTTGCAGATGAGCGCTGTCCTTTCTTCCTAAAATCAACACTAAACTGCAAGCAACATACCCGTGAGTAAAGGGATTTAAATTTGGTAAAGAATTTGTTGGACTTGGTTGAAAACGGGAGACGAGAAAAGGGAAGTCCGTCTCCCGACATTGCTGACAAGATCAAAGCAAAGTCTTAAGAAGCGGAAAGCGCTTGAAACGGGACTGTGGGAAGTTTTAACTTTCTTGCGCTACTAGACCTGTTTTCTATTAAACGGAAGGTAGAAACGGACACTGATTAAATCAAGTAAATGTGGACTTTCCTCCTATTTCTTTCCCTTTTTGGGCTGTATTTCTAAAGAGCCAGATCGTCGGGCTGCCGGGGAGAGAGGTTGTGTTAAACTGCGGAAACAGTTGCAAAAACTTTGTTGGAGCGTAATTGATACATTTGAGCAGAAAAGACTGGATGTGATACTGTTGCAAGCACCGTTCATGAAACTTTGTTGAACTTTAAGAGATGCTTTGGGGAACTTCTTGGTCGGTGAAGGGACTGTTGGATTAGTGGATTTACTGAGCTGAAACAACTTGGAACTTTAATGGCGGAATACTTCCTTCTTTGTCTTTGAAACTTGGTGGCACTCCCCCTACAGGGCTTTCGGATTACAAAATCCTGGGAACTGATTTTTGTTTTGACTTTCATCTTACTGGTTGTTTATAACTGGTTCTGTCTTTCCCATGGAACAATAGACAATCTGACCTTGAACACTGACAGATGTGTAATGAGTGGTGCAGGGAGAACAAGAGCATCTAAAGCTAAGGAAACTAAAGAGGCTAAGGAAAAAGAAAAGGAAAGAAAACCAGCACAATTTGTACAAACAACACTGACCCAAGGACGTCGATCGTCGGTCCCAGCTGTACTGGTGACACAGAGGGAGCAAGCTGAAATAACCGAGAAGCCCACTGAGGAAGATATGGCAGCAGGTGGATCAGATACACTATTAAAACAAATATTGGAGCAATTATCAAGCTTAAATCAGAAGGTGGATGATCAGTCTTTGAAAATAGACAAAGCGACTTCCTCGATACAAAAATTGACTGAACAAGTTTCCCAGCACACGCAAGCAATAGAGAACTTGCAAGGAGCAACAGCGGAAAATCGGGAACTAGCTGGAGAAGCAATTCAAAAAGTGGGAGCTTTACAAAAAGAAGTTGAAGAAATAAAAGGAGAAGTCAAGCCTCTGCACAAACAGGTGGGTGAACAACAAATTTATCTGTCAATGGTGGAATTGAAAAACCGTGAGAATAATATTAAATTGAGAGGCATTCCAGAACTTGAACAAGGAGACCTGATTGGATATTTGACACAAGAATTTTCGAAGTTCTGGGGTATAACAGAAGATACAGACTTCAGAATTGTCTCGGCATATAGACTGGGAAGATTGGTAAGGAAAGACAGATCCAGGGACTGTTTGATAATTCTAAGATCAAAGGAGGAGAGAGATAAGATCCTAGGCCTTCATTTCAAAAAAGCAATTGAAATACAAGACAAAAGGGTGGAAATTTATAGAGATATTCCGAGACAGCTGTTGGACCTCAGAGCCACCTACACAGAACTAGCAAAATTGCTGAGACACAACGCAATTCCCTACAGGTGGGAGTTTCCACAAGGATTATCCTTCACTTACAAAGAAAGGAAGGTTAAAATTAGAACACCTGAAGACAACCAAAAGTTCCTTCACGACCACGGTGAAGATCTCCAAAAAAGAGTAGATTGGCTTCCATCTTTACCAACACCAATACTGCCTGGAAGCGGGCCAACGCCTGCACCCTCGGGTTCTGAGCAAAAGGAAGGCACCTCATCTTAAGAACATCTTAACTAGAACAGGATGTCTCTGCAGCTACTTAGTTGGAATATAAATGGCGGGAATTCTCCGGAAAAAAGAAGGAGGATATTTTATATCCTAAAAAAAGAACAATTGGATTTAATATGTCTTCAAGAAACACATGTGACCAGGCTCCACAGGAAAGTATTAATCAACAAAAGACTAGGCCAAGAATTTATCTCATCAGACAAAGTTAAAAAAAGAGGCGTTGTAATATATGCAAAGGAGAACCTGACACCAAAATTCTTATTCAAAGATGACCATGGAAGAATTCTCGCAATTGAAATTCAAACACAAGGGGAGAAGATTCTGATACTAGGAATTTATGCGCCAAATGATGGAAAATCAGAATTCTACAAGAAGCTGCATGAGACAATGCTGGACTATCTGGACTATTCTAATATTATCGTGATGGGAGACATGAATGGGGTGGTGTCAACAAATATGGACAAATCCCAAAATCAAAACTTAACAACAGACGGCAGACTTCCTAAAACGTTTTTTGAAATGACAGACAATATGGACTTGATTGACATTTGGAGGACAAGGAACCCCTTGGGCAAAGAAGGAACCTTCTTTTCTGAGGCCCATCTGTCATGGACACGAATTGACCAAATTTGGATATCTAGAGGGCTGGCACCTAAAACAAGAAAAGTGGGAATCTGCCCAAAAACCTGCTCCGACCATAATGCCTTAAAAATGGAACTGAGACTTATCCCAACCGGATCCTTCAGATGGAGGATGAATGACACCTTGTTAAGAGATCAAGAGATTGTTAAGAAGGCCCAAAAAACGCTAAAGGACTATTTTGAAATAAATTTGAACACTACGGTGGAGAAAAGAACAGTCTGGGACGCAAGCAAAGCTGTAATGAGAGGGTTTCTGATACAACAGAACACAATAAAAAGAAAATTTTGGAATGGGAAAAAGGAAAAAATCTTAGAGAAAATAAGTGAAGGAGAGAAAAAGTTGAGAACTAAACCAAAGTCAAAAGAGGTGCTAAGAGAAATTAAATTCCACCAAGCACAATACTCGAAATTGATTAATCAAGAGATTGAATGGAAAATTAAACAAATGAAGCAGAGATCGTTTGAATCAGCAAACAAATGTGGAAAGTTGCTAGCTTGGCAGTTGAAAAAAAGACAAAAGTTAAATACGGTCACAAATTTAGAGATTCAAGGAAAAATAGTTCAGAAACCAGAAGAAATAAGGAAGTGCTTCCACAGATACTTTAAAGATCTTTATACACAGGGGCCTCAGAAAGAATCGGAAATAGACCAATTTTTGAGGACAAATGGACTATCTAAAATAAGTCAAGACCAAAGATCAATTCTCAACAGTAAAATAACCCAACAGGAAATTGAAGGTGCCATTCAAAATATGCAACTCGGCAAATCTCCAGGCCCGGATGGACTCACCTCCAAATACTATAAGACTTTGAAGGACTTTTTGATACAACCGTTGTTGGAGGTTTGCAACCAGATTATGGAGGGGAAGAGGGCACCGGAAACGTGGAAAGAAGCATTCATCACATTGATTCCCAAGTCAGAAACGGAAAAGACCCAGCTTAAGAACTACCGTCCCATCTCACTCCTGAATGTGGATTACAAAATATTTGCAGACATTCTAGCAAATAGATTTAAAAAAGTATTAAATGAAGTAATTCACAAGGACCAAGCAGGCTTTCTCCCTGGTAGACATATGTCGGACAACACCAGGAATATTATTGACATATTGGAGCTTTTGCGAATCAGGAATACAAGGGCGGCCTTAATCTTTATTGATGCGGAGAAAGCATTTGACAACATTTCTTGGAGGTTTATGAAGAAAAATCTGAAAGGGATGGGAGTGGGACGGGGGTTTGAAAATGGAGTAGAAGCAATCTACTCAGAACAAAAAGCCAAACTGATAGTGAACAATGTGGTGTCGGAGGAACTCAAAATTGAAAAAGGGACACGACAGGGGTGCCCCCTATCTCCTCTGTTATTTATTTCTGTCCTGGAGGTATTGCTGAACATGATTAGGGAGGACCGGTTGGTGCAGGGTATACTGGTCGGAGCGAAACAGTACAAACTGAAAGCTTTCGCAGATGACCTAGTTTTGACATTACAGGAGCCAGAATCTAGCACAAAAAGAGTTCTTGAACTTATCTCGGAGTTTGGTCGGGGGGCGGGATTTAAGCTAAATAAACAAAAAACTAAGGTTTTGGTCAAAAATTTGACACCTACAGAGACAGAGGGGTATCAGAAAGAAACAGAGCTAAGTGTGGTAAAAAAAGTGAAGTACCTGGGGGTATTTTTGTCCACCAAAAACTTAAATTTATTTAAAGATAACTATGAAAAATGTTGGTTGGAAATTAAAAAGGACCTGGATATATGGTCAAGATTGAAACTTACCTTGTCAGGCCGAATTGCAGCTATAAAGATGTGTGTTTTGCCAAAAATGTTATTTTTATTTCAAACCCTACAGGTCGTGGACAGAATGGAATGTTTCGGAAAATGGCAGAAGGATATATCTAGGTTTGTCTGGCAGGGCAAAAAGCCCCGAATAAAATTTAAAATACTAACTGACTCAAAAGAAAGAGGGGGGTTTGCCCTGCCGGATTTAAGGTTATATTATGAAGCTGCAGCCTTCTGCTGGATGAAGGACTGGTTCTTGTTGGAGAACACCGATGTCCTAGACCTGGAAGGGTTTGACAATGCTTATGGCTGGCATGCATACTTGTGGTATGACAAGGCGAAGGTTCACAAATTGTTTAAAAACCATATTGTCAGAAAATCAATTTTTGCTGTCTGGATGAAGTATAAGGATTTACTAGAAAGTAAGACCCCGAGGTGGTTATCACCAGTGGAAGCCAAGGTTTCCAAAAAAAGGCCCAATATGGAGGCCTACTGGCCAAAATATTGGGAATTAATTGAAAGAGTTGGAGACAACTGGAAGCTCCAAAGCCAAGACAAACTAAAAAACAAGGTGCGAGACTGGTTACATTATGCTCAAATTCAAGAGGTCTTTAAAATGGATAAAAAAGTTGGTTTCCAGGTGGAGAAATCGAAACTAGAGACGGAGTTATTAGAACCAAAAACTAAGGTACTTTCGAGAATGTATAACTTGCTGCTTAAATGGAATACACAGGATGAGACAGTTAAATCTGCTATGATAAAATGGGCACAGGATGTAGGACATAACATTATGTCTGTGGACTGGGAAAGGTTATGGAACACCGGTATGAAATTTACGGCATGTAGTGCCTTGAAAGAGAACATTATGAAAATGGTATACCGGTGGTACATGACCCCAGTCAAGTTGGCTAAAATATACCACCTGTCTGATAATAAGTGTTGGAAATGTAAGGAGGCAGAAGGGACATTCTTTCACCTCTGGTGGACCTGCCCGAAAGTAAAGGCCTTCTGGGAAATGATATATAATGAGTTGAAAAAGGTATTTAAATATACCTTCTCTAAGAAACCAGAGGCCTTTCTTCTGGGCATGGTGGACCGGAAGGTGCCAAAGAAGGACAGAACTTTGTTTATGTATGCAACAACAGCAGCAAGGATCCTTATCGCAAAGTACTGGAAGACACCAGATTTACCCACACTGGAGGACTGGCAGACACAGTTGATGGACTACATGGAGTTGGCAGAAATGACTGGCAGAATCCGAGATCTGAGCGAAGAAACAATGGAGGAGGACTGGAAAAAATTCAAGGAATATTTGCAAAAATACTATAAGCTGTTTGAATGTTAAGATTGTGCACGATTAGGAAACGTTATGCTTCTGCAACTTATTTAAGTAAATGATAAAGTAAGTTTAGATAAAAAAGAAAAGGAAACAAATTTGAAACAATATATTATGTTTATTGTAAAGGCACTAAAATTAAACTACAAATTTTTGAAATTGGTAACATAATAAATTCAAAGATACAATAAGTGGTGAAACAAGGTAACAAATTGCTGATTAGGCTAGAACAATGAATGCAATGTTGGGAGGATGTGAGGAGGTCCAAAAGAAAGTAAGTCGTTGAAAGATGATGTGAAACATATTCAACTTTTTCTTCTTTTTCTATTTTTCTTTATATATAAAAAATGTTTCTTGCATGCTGTTATGTAAATAAACTTGTGAACCTATGAAAAGAAACGCAATAAAAAAACTTTAAAAAAAAAAAAGAAAAAGCTGCAAGGGAAGGGATATGATGATCAGAATCACAACAAGTCATGGTTGGCGAGTGTAACCATTTCCTCCCCTGTTGTGATCCTGAGGAAAATCCCTCCTCTGAAGCTAATATTTGCACTGGGAGGAAATGCCTCCTGCTAGTATCAATTGGGGATTTCTTCTCAACGCAAACAGTGCAGCAACAGGGAACCTTGGACCCAGCAGCCAAATGTGGCTTGCCAAGCCTCTTTGTCTAATCCTTGGGACTCTCCCCAGAGCATAACCTCTCCCAACCACATTGTCTCTTCCTGGGCCAGTCCCTGCACTGGCCTTCCTTCCCACTCCCCTTGAATGTTTTCACTTGGCTGTAAAGTGTTCTTGACCTCTGATAGTGACTCTTGATTGAGAAGAGTGTCTGTAGAAAATAATGTACTTTTTTAAAGGTGCAATTTACATTAATTTATCTACCCACTTTTGCCTCTGTCTGCCCAACACTGGTACGTGCCCCCTGGAAGATTGCTAAAAAAAAAAAAAAAGGCTTCCCACCTCTGAAATAACACATTCAGGCAAAGGATTTTCCTCAGAACCGCAGCAAAGGAGGAAAGATTTAATTATCAGCCCCAGAGGGAGCAGCTGCTTGCGTGCAAAAATAACTAGCCATATTTAACATCCAATCTGATACTGCAACAGCTAGCATACTTATTTAGTGAGCAGATACAATGAACTTTTTACATGCCTCAAAAGTGTTTTCCTGCTGCTGAAATTTCACATTAAAAGAATCACCATCAGAGTCAGCATCCTGCTTTCTAATTTAACACTTTGCCAAAAATGGTATGTCCAGGAGCACAATCCTGGACTGTCATTGAGTTAATGAGTCAACAGTGGCTTGATTGCCAAAAAAAGATGAGTAAGATCAGCAATAATACCGGCATCTACAAAAGATGATTTGGGTATAATCTATTTTGTGCTGCAAGGAAGGTTGAAGCACAAAAGAGATTCCCACAATAAGGCAATTCCTTCCTTCCACTTCAGGGAGAAAGGGTAGCATTTTGTTTCAGAGTGTAGGCTGTAGAACTTTAGGTGATTGTGGCACTTGGATCATTGCCTCATCTTCCTGGCATAAATGTTGAAATGAACACTCTTTTATTTTCTGTCAGCTCTGGGTCAGATAGGAGAGGCAAGTCCTTACCTGAAAGAACTTCTCCTCTGGGCCCTTCATTATGAAGAAGACCCCGGGGTGCGAAGGGAAGCCTGTCGTAGTCTCATCACCCTCAAGATGAAGGATGAAACAGTTCGGGCTACTTTGCTGGAGAGAATGATTATGGAGCCAAATGAGATGGTCAAAGAGTAAGTCCCTTGTTTCCTTAATGGAGAAAATCTTATGCATTTAGAAAACCACTTCCTTCTCCTGGGTTCTTCTTGGCAGATGTGCAATACCTTTACAGTGGTACCTCAGGTTACATACGCTTCAGGTTACATACTCCGCTAACCCAGAAATAGTGCTTCAGGTTAAGAACTTTGCTTCAGGTTGAGAACAGAAATCGTACTCCGGCGGCGCGGCAGCAGCAGGAGGCCCCCATTAGGTAAAGTGGTGCTTCAGATTAAGAGCGGACCTCCGGAACGAATTAAGTACTTAACCCGATGTACCACTGTACTTCTTCAGGATAATGCTCCTGTGGAACACATCTACAGCTTCTGGGAATGAACTTTGTGCTTGTGGGAGAGGGAAAAGAAAAGCTGAAGTCCGGAAACTAAGTTCTGTTTCTCACTGGGCACTCCCACCACCACCCATTTGGTGAGCGTAAGGCCAGTGGGTTATGTGTATAGATCTCCTCCACTTAAGAGTGGTGCCTGAGTGAGTCAGGATTTCCCCCTTACATGAACTACACTTATAAGTTGGTCCCCTTCTCTCACACACCAAACATGTAGCTAGGGGGTCAGGGCCTGTATGATCTGGCAACCCCATCATGAGTTAATGTTTAGCCTAATTCTGTTTCTTTCCTTACAGGTATTCCAATGAGCACCTCAGATTAACACTAGAGTGGCTCCAGAATTAGCAGTCCAGAATAAGCTCTAGCTGTTCTTAAGTAACACAAACAGAATAAGCTTTGAGGGCATATTTGGCAGGGTATGATACAAGGCCTTGCAGATTTTTACCTTGTTCATAAACACCCCATGACTATCTAAATTTGTATCAGATGTACCCCCAACCCACTTGTGCAGATTTTGAGGGCATGTGGAAGGCTTCAGGGAGGAGTGTGATGTGAAGATCTGCTGCAGAAGTCTGTTTCACTTGTGCACAGACAGCACTGGATACAACTCATATTCTAGACTATTCAAAAGTATGCAAATAGTTTTAAGAAACAGTAAAGTCTACTTTCAAGATTAACTTGAGAACTGGAGTTGTGGCCTCCAAGTGCCTTAGATGGGATGGAAACTTTCACTGTAAACATCAACATTACTTCTGAGAAGTACTATACTTAAACCTGATCCATTCCTCACCCCACTCCCCTCTTCTACGTAGTCATGTGCTCCTTCCAAGCCTCAACCAGCCAGAATTGCTAGCTACATCTGTTTTTTTATCATTTTTACCACCTACCCTAATAACCTTCTCCCATGAACTGCTGCACAGGCCAAGCAGATCACAGGGTGGTACAGAAGAATGCAGTTTAAGGTTACAGTTGGTGGCCTTTGCCAGCATGCCACTCCAGGTCTGTGGTACCAATACTCATCTCTTCCCCAACCTGCCTCGTATGCATGGCAAAGACAGATTTTAGTGTCTCTTACACCCACTTCCCCTTGTATTGCATCACAAGGATTTCAGAGGGTGCAGCAGACATATGGAGAAGCATGAACCAGCTTCAGATAAGCCCAAAGGACCCGTAGGGGAGGCCTTCTCTAGCTATACACTGGTACCTCAGTCTACGAAGAGTCCTGTTAACGAACGCTTCAGACAACGAACTCCACAAAACCAGAAGTAGGTGTTCCAGTTAGCGGACTTTGCCCTGGAAGACGAACGGAAGCCAAACATCGCCGGCGGGAGGCCTCATTAGGGAAAGTGCGCACCTCAGTTTAAGAACGCTTTGGTTTAAGAATGGACCTCCAGAACAGATTAGGTTTGTAACCCAAGGTACCACTGTACACTGCTGTAGGGGCAGAAGGATCTACTTACACTGTTGCAGATATCTCACAGAATAAGGTGCTAGCTGTATGCACATAGGAAATATAGACTGAGAGAAGTTATTGTATTTTATTTATTATGTTTTATTATGATGTTTTTGTATCGGATCAGATTAAGGTCTGTGTTCTTTGGTGTATCTTTTGTTGCTGTAAACTGCCTTATGAATAGTAATATAGAAAGGCAGCACACAAATTAAAAGTGAAATGAAAAAATGAAAATAGAAGATGGCTAGTGTACTGATTTGACAGAACTCCTTCCTCTGCCAGGCTTTCATCTGAGATCTCTGAAGCATGTAAATAACACACCGTCCATTGTTTCCAATTTAGGGAAGTGAGCCGTGCTGTGAAGATTTTCAATTTTGAACAGGAAGAGGAACACGAAACGATTCAGATGATCAAGAATAAGGTGGGAGAAAACTGCAATTAGCAGAAAGAACTAGATTCTTTTTTTTGTAGGAGTAAAGAATTCAGAAATATATTATGAATACTCCCCCTTTCCAAGGATGTTCAATTATAGATGGATGGGGGGGGGGACATGCTCCCCTCCCCCTAAAATCAGACTTTTTGCAGTAAGCAATGGAGGAAGTCTAAACTTGAGAGACAGCACTTGTGAGTTACCACTTGCTTTGACACATCCTCTTATCTCCCTAAACACAGATCTTAATGAACGTTAATTAAATAGCCATTATCATCGAATCTTGCTGCAGGACAAATGCTCAATAAATAGGTCATCTGGAAGTGCCCTTACTTTCACATAAAATCTTCATGTTCATTCTGGAGGTGGCATGGTCCTGTGAAAACTGGACCACATGGCTTCTTGCACTTAGATCTAGCAGCTTATAGAGCAATTAGCTGTAATGCCCCTTTTTGTCTCTCTACCCTTCTAGGAGGGCTAGTGTGTTAGTTAGTCTAGTCTTACATCCTGGAGGTTAAGGAAACTAGGAATCTTACTGAAGAGTTAAGCTCTGGCTTGTTAGGGCACACAGGGCTCTGGGCAGTCTTAATGCAACTGTCTGGGCCAGGGGTCTGCAACCTTTAAGACAAAAAGAGCCACTTGGATCCGTTTCCGAAGAAGAAAAACTGGGAGCCGCAAAACCGGGAAGGTGGTGTCAGGACGGTGCATGACTAACGCACGCACCGCCCCCATGCGACGTCACAGCCAGTACAGCGCCTGCCACAGTGGGGAGTGTCGGGGCGCACAATGCGCCTCCTCCCCTCGCTAGTATCCGCCCCGGAGCCGCGGCAAAGGTGTTAAAGAGCCACATGTGGCTCCGGAGCCGCGGGTTGCAGACCCCTGGTCTAGGCTCTCTGAAGCCCAGTCCTACCATTACTAATTTTTCACATCACAACTGGCTCCTACCAGCCCCTGAAAAAGAAGTGGAGGCAATGTATGTCAATATATAAACCAAAGGAATTGTGGAAAGCAGACACAGACATCAGTTATGAAAGTGAAAAACATTTAGCAGTCCTACTCTCCAAATACAGATCTGCCCCACTCTGTCCCTATTTAGGTAAGAGCATATTGTTTCAATCTGGTCAACTAGAATTAAGTTCTGCTGAATGGAGCACCTACTGACAAGTGATCTGCCCTTCTACAAGGGCTGGTGCATTAGTTTCACCTTCAGTCTTACACCCCCAAGACTACAGAATTTTAATCTTTGGGCTACGGATCGTTGTATTTTTTGTTTTAGTACATTGGATTTGGTTTGTTTCCATTGTTCACCACCTGGATAAGTTTTTACATGACAAGTGGCAAGTAATTTTAATAAAAATAACTATTTCTGACGCAGGTTGCCACATTAAGCCAAAAAGACTTGGTAATTGAGAAATTGCTCAAAATTAAGGAGATAACAAAGAATACGTGGCAGGAAGCCCACCGCATCTATCGAGAGAAGGGAGACGTCTTTGCGTACAGTTCAATAAGGGACATCTTCCTTGATGTTGTTCAAGATATTTTCACCGGTAAATCAGGGTGGTGGGGAAAGCAGTTTGGTAGAATGCTCACTTTTTTTTGCATATTTATTTTTTTCTTTTTTCAGAAAGGGTGCTCGGCACAAACTTTAAAGTAGGGGTGGGAAACTGGATCTGGCTGGCAGGCTGATTCCAGTACTGGTTCACCATCCAGAGAACACTCTTGGGAGGGACGGTCCACACAGCTGTCAAGTCATGTGACATATGACGTAAGGCAATTCCACTTCAAAGGAAGAATCAGGAGCATTCTCAGTTTAGTTCAAGGCACAGATACAAAAGATTCTTGCCAAAGGTGAGGCTTGTATTCTGCAATGCATTTAAATTCAGCTTTGGATGCAAACCTCATTTTTGGGAGGAATTTACTAAATTGTACATTTTTTTTGTTCCTGCAACTTGCTCTAGGGCTTTATGATGAAGGATGGGTAAAAACAACATTTCACAGAAAGTCAAGTGTAGCTGTAGGAGTAGGTCCTATAGATATGAAGTTGTCCACATAAGTGTATGAGGAATTGAAATTTGTCCATTTTGCTAAGGCTGCTTTGATCAGCTTTTTAAAAAATCCAGTGTTGATGTACTCATTGTGCTAAAACACTGCTTTTAATTGACAGCTTAGCTTCTATGTGTCATGTTGAAATGCTTATCTACACCAAAACAAAAAAGCATTCACTATCCTTGGTAGGTTTTGTTTTGCTTTACAGAAATAAGTGTTCCATATTCAAACAGTTTAGGATCCTGCACCTGTAAAATATGTAGGATTAGCTTCAATGAATTTATAGAAATGTTGTGTAATTAAACTGTCACCTAGTCATATTTCTGTGTGCACACAGATCAATGGGTACTAGTTGTATTAGATACAGTCACTGTATATTTTAATTTCTAATCAAACACAATTTAAACATCCCTGTTAGAAATATTGTATTATATTTAAATATTGGATGATCTTATTTTGCCAAAGGAAAAGAAACTTACCGTATTTTTCGCCCTATAGGACGCACTTTTTCCCCTCCAAAAATGAAGGGGAAATCTGGGTGCGTCCTATGGGGCGAATGCAGGCTTTCGCTGAAGCTTGGAGAGCGAGAGGGGTCAGTGCGCACCGACCCCTCTCGCTCTCCAGGCTTCAGGAAGACATCCGCAGCCTAGGCAGCCCTGCGGGGCAGAAGGGAGATGGTGCTTAGCAACATCTGGAGGGTGTCATGTTGGCTGAGTCTGGACCAGATGTACTATGTACACAATTCTGCATTTTAATAGGCAGATAGCATCAATCTGTTTGTAGTTAAACTAACAGGTTTTCTCTCTCTTTCTATTCAGAAAGCTTTCAATGTCCAAGCAGGAAGTTCTCAGAGGTTTGGAGTGCTATCTTAAATATTCTAGTAAGTACAATAGAAGAGTATTCTTCCAACACATTTATTTTGATCATACTTAACATGTTATACAGACAACAGAGGGTTCTTAGTAATCAACAATCCCTTCTCAAATAAGACTGTGGCCAAGGCAATTTTGTCATCCAGTGTAGCACAAGGAAGGTCTTCCACACTGACATACTTTGGGTAGGAAGAAAGCAAAAATTCAATACCATCTGCATATTCAGGCTCTATTTCCCAGTATTTGGGCTCCTCCTTGTGGTACACCCTTGAATTTTCTGCAGTATAATACAGCAATGTGGCATCTCCTTCATTGCACAATCTGACAATTCCATACTGAAGCAGCCGTACCTGTGTCTTTTTCTTCAACTGGACATCAAGATTTTGGACATTTCCATTTTCCCACCGTGCTGGATGTCCATACACACTCAATGCCTTTTCGCTCTCAGTCAGCACTGGCGGGAGGCAGTCATGAAGAAAAGCCTTGGCTTTTTGATCCACAGCAGCATCAACTGGTGCAAAATCTATTAGTTTGGTTATTAGTGTTCTGATCTTTTGCATAAAGACATCTCGGCGAGGATCAACAACATCCGAGTTCAGGACTCCCATGTATTCCAGGTAGTCTGTGGGTAGCCCACGGCGATAGTCCACATCCTCTTCAATGGCCATCTGCAGTGCTGCAGGAAGGAGCTTTTCTAACAGGTCTCCCCAGGAGTTTCGCTGGTATGAAGATACTGTTATATGGAGTGAATGTGCATCTGGGAGACAGTCGCCTTGGTGGATAAACCCCCGGGGGAAATAGAGCAGGTCTCCAGCTTCTAATACAGTCTCCAGAATGGGTTCTCCAATCTCCTCCTGGCTAAAGTTGCTACTCGAAAACTGAGGCAACACCTCCGCCTCTTTCCTCGGGCTGTAAACCCTCCAATGCTTCTTTCCTTCCAGCTGGATCACAAAGGCTTCAATGTCATCATAGTGAGGAGCAAAGCCCTGTGTACCAGCAGGGGTCAAGTAAGTGTTTGCTCCCACCATGCTGTTGAACTGCTCCTGGAGGATGGAGAGGAACTGCCAGAGGGTGAAAGAAAAAGCCTGGGGGTTTAGCATCCTGAGGGAACAGCCATTCCTGTAGAAATCCCACACCACAGCCGGCAGCGCCCTGCCCTCCGGATTGTGCGTCTCCCTCTTCCCATCTTCGTAGCTGGTCACGTCCAAGTTGACGCCGAACTGAACATCGCTGTCACGCAAGATGGTATCAAACTCTGCTGTAGAGAAGAGGCCCTGGTAATAACCTGGATTGTGCCTCTGGAGCAAGAGAGGTTTCTTCTCCCAGTACCGGTCAAAGAAGTGACGAGGCGAAGTGGGAGCGATGAGCCACTCGAAGAGTTTGGCGGCTCGCTGCCGGCTATGCTGAACTTGCCCCAGCTCTTGGAGGAGGCGCTGGAGTGGGCAGCCCATAAAAGGACGTTGGGGGGAAGGCGCCTTCTTCTCCTTATGGGATGCTGGAGCAGGGCTTTCTCCGCTTGCCAGGCCGCGCTCACGCTTGGAGGCCGCCGCCGCCGCCGCACCCCTGGAGTTCGCATTCATTCTCCGTCTCTTCGCGAGTTTCACGGCCGCATACGGGACGGGGCGAGCATCCCTGGGCGGCTCCCCGTTCGCGGCCCCTGGTGCCTCCGCGCAGTCCTCGGCGGCCAGCGCCCTCTTAGAGAGCCGCTTCTTGGCCTTGTGGCGCCTCAGCGAGACGGACAGCCCGTGCCTCGGGCGCTGCGGCAGCTCCCGGTCCCCGAGTTGCACGGCGGAGCGGTAGGCCGAGAGCGCGGACACGCGTGGCGGGTGAAGCAGCTCCATGCCTGCACCCGGGGTGGGGAAGCGCCGGCCAACACGTGCCGACGGCTTCCGGCTTAGTTGCGAGGCTTTTCGACCTCTCCTTCCGGTGCCGCTTCGTACGTAGCTCCGCCCTGGGATTCCCGCACGGCCAACGAGCGACGGGTCAGAGAGACTCGGTGAGAGAGAGTGCCGCTCTAGCCCTAGTGGGCTTTTCCGGTCTAAAACGGAAGTTGGGCCCTTGTTCTCTAACAAGTATCTAGGATATCATAGAGATACGAAGGGATAGAACGATCCCATTTTACGTTCTATTGTAAATCGTATTATTGTTATTATATTCTCTGCCTTTAACCGTAACAGGGACTCAAGGCAACTCGCCCATAAAATAAGAACACCTAAATACATAGGGGGAAAACAATCGTTAAAAACAATTGAACATTAATAGAATTAAAAATCTAAAAGCTCTATTAAAAACACAACATACAATCGCAATAAAGCTGCAGAGCACCACGGGATCCACTTATGTATCATCACACACGCACCCCAGATTTGAAATTTAGGCTGTGCGCGACTCTTTTTGCAAAGATACCACGGTGGAGCAGGTTGCTACTCCTGCATCGTAAATCAGATTTAAAGGTAAAGGACCCCTAACAGTTATGTCCAGTCGCAGACGACTCTCGGGTTGCGGCGCTCATCTCGTTTTACTGGCCGAGGCTTGGGAGTAATTATTTTGAATTCAAGCTAACTTACTTCCGGGTAAGTTACCCATAAGCTGCAGCTCACCTCAGCATGCCTTACTCTTGAGTAACTATGTTTAGTGCATTAGGTCGGAATTCTAAACCCATATTTATTTACTTGGAGATAAATCCTATTAGTCAAAAGAGGTTCAGTTTGGGCTTCAAGCCACATAGGTGTCTCAAGATGCTGTTTTGCCATATTAACAAATCATATACATCCAGATTTAACATAGATAATGGCAATGACATAAAAGTAAATACAGGTGCTCAACAAATAATAAATGCTAATGTTATTTAAAATGTATCCAGTGAAATATCTACAGCAAAATTATTTAATTATATGATAATAGCAGAATAAACAGTCACTCTTATATGAAAAAGTAATTCCCATGAGGTGTTTGAGGCTTCCCTAGATTGCAGACACAGACCTCAGAAGGACAGGCACTTACCAACAAATAATTTAAGCCACTATAAATACATTTTAGCTATGTGCACTTATTCAGAAGTAAATTCTGTGTTTGTAAGCATGCACAGGATTCCTGCCTAAATCACCAACTTGTGCAGTTTGACCTATTCAATGCAAGTAGCTCAGTTTGTGACTTATTGGAATCCTAAACATGTTTACTAAAGTAGGTCCTTTAGGGGCAAGTAGGACATGCCAAGTATCATGTTGCGCAGCCTTTTGCATTTATAGGGTTAGGAGAAATCAATCGAAAGTTTGTTTTTCATGTAATGTGAATTACATTGCTAATATGTGCATATTACTGATACTGATTTTAAAAACAGCAATATTTGTTGTTGTTTAGTCGTTTAGTCCTGTCCAACTCTTCGTGACCCCATGGACCAGAGCACGCCAGGCACTCCTGTCTTCCACTGCCTCCCGCAGTTTGGTCAGACTCATGTTTGTGGCTTCAAGAACACTGTCCAACCATCTCGTCCTCTGTCGTCCCCTTCTCGTGCCCTCCATCTTTCCCAACATCAGGGTCTTTTCCAGGGGGTGTTCTCTTCTCATGAGGTGGCCAAAGTATTGGAGCCTCAGCTTCACGATCTGGCCTTCCAGTGAGCACTCAGGGCTGATTTCCTTCAGAATGGATAGGTTTGATCTTCTTGCAGTCCATGGGACTCTCAAGTCTCCTCCAGCACCATAATTCAAAAGCATCAATTCTTCAGCTATCAGCCTTCTTTATGGTCCAGCTCTCACTTCCATACATCACTACTGGGAAAACCATGGCTTTAACCACCTTTGCTGGTAAGGTGATGTCTCTGCTTTTTAAGATGCTGTCTAGGTTTGCCATCGCCTTTCTCCCAAGGAGCAGGCGTCTTTTAATTTCGTGGCTGCTGTCCCCATCTGCAGTGATCATGGAGCCCAAGAAAGTAAAATCTCTCACTGCCTCCATTTCTTCCCCTTCTATTTGCCAGGAGGTGATGGGACCAGTGGCCATGATCTTCGTTTTTTTTGATGTTGAGCTTCAGACCATATTTTGCGCTCTCCTCTTTCACCCTCATTAAAAGGTTCTTTAATTCCTCCTCACTTTCTGCCATCAAGGTTGTGTCATCTGCATATCTGAGGTTGTTGATATTTCTTCCGGTGATCTTAATTCCGGCTTGGGATTCATCCAGCCCAGCCTTTCACATGATGAATTCTGCATATAAGTTAAATAAGCAAGGAGACAATATACAGCCTTGCCGTACTCATTTCCCAATTTTGAACCAATTAGTTGTTCCATATCCAGTTCTAACTGTAGCTTCTTGTCCCACATAGAGATTTCTCAGGAGACAGATGAGGTGATCAGGAACTCCCATTTCTTTAAGAACTTGCCATAGTTTGCTGTGGTCGACACAGTCAAAGGCTTTTGCATAGTCAATGAAGCAGAAGTAGATGTCTTTCTGGAACTCTCTAGCTTTCTCCATAATCCAGCACATGTTTGCAGTTTGGTCTCTGGTTCCTCTGCCCCTTTGAAATCCAGCTTGCACTTCTGGGAGTTCTAACAGCAATATTAGATGTTATTATATATGTATACATTACATAATATATGTAAAAATTGACAGCAAATATTAAAAATGAACAAGTTATGCCTTTCTCTAGTTTAATTTTTATTTGCAAAGAAAGAGATAAGATGAATCTGTATATGGCTTTGCAAAGTCAAATCTTATTTTGCTACTTGTATTTCAGCCTTGGTTGGGAATCCCTCCAACCCCATGGACACAAAGAGCCTTCTTAGAAGCACTGAAAATACGCAATGCTGAGAAGGCAGAATGTGCCAAGAAACCAAAAGCACCCACAGAGAAGCGGAAAAAATCCAGCGTCAAGAAAACAAAAACAAAAAAACCTGCTCAGAGTCCATTTACTAGTCAGCCACTCAGCTGACTCTTCTACTGTGGGAAACAAGGTACAAAAGTCATGTACAGAAAATAGCTTTTCAGATACTTGGAAGCAGAATAATCATAATACAGTTGTTAATTGGTGTATGTGTTCCACCATGGTCTCTAGTTAAACCAGCTCTGCAGGATTTTGAATCATTGAGCTTACTTCTGCATCTAGTTTCAGCTCTCTCAGGGTGTGTTTCCAGCATTGCTGGTATTGCCACACATCTATTACATTACTGGTAATACTTCTGCATTAGATGGGTACAATATATTTCTTCACTAAGGAGCTGGGGGTGGGATTAAAAAAACCAACCTAAAGTTTTATAGTGTATTTATTGCATGAACTACAGCACATGTCCACATGTGCTCATGTGGCCCTTTAGAAATAAAAATAAATGGGCAAAGTTGCCACACCCTATGCGCAATGCCCACATTTTTTCCTTTTTAAAAGGAGAGAAGGGCAGAAGTTGCTAGCAACTTGGGTCAGTTTTACCACTTTGTTCACTAAAACCAAGGCAAGGGCAAGTGTTTACCAGGCTACCTGTTTCCTGCATACTAGTGGGAGTTTCCCCTCAGCTTAATTCTATTTGTATAATTACCAAGTTTTTGATGCTGGATGAGAGGTACTTAAGCATGTAATTCTACGCACACTTTTACAAATGGGACACTGGAGAATTATTGGAAATTGCAGTCAAACATAACTAGCAAGCATAGAGCTAGTTGCAAGCATAGGGTTATTTGCTGCATGAAGGGATTTAGGAAAATAGAGCTGTGTTCCTAGACTCAGCTAGGTCACTCCACCTCTCTGGAGAGGGAGGAAGTGAGGCTTTCTACTTCTCTCTCTCTCTCTCTCTCTCTCTCTCTCTCTCTCTCTCTGCACCATGTAACCAACAAAGGAGGATGTGCTTAGAGCATGTGTTTGAAACTACTAGCTGTATTTTCTACCCAATAATATTTTGCCTGTGTCCTCCTTGCAACTACATGGAGCAATGCATGTACCAGACCTTTGAATCTGTAAGTAAAGCATTTAAAACTTACTTAGCAGTGTGTGGTCTGTTCTTTGCAAAAGAGGTAGAAAGAGTGGGAGCATTGTAAATGAGATAAGAGGAGTCTAACAACCTATGTTCCTAATGCTACACTGCTGCTTGACTTTTGTGCTTTAAACTCTCTTGGGGCTTTCTGTGTGCTTTTTGAATCTAGCCACCCAGCTGATTCTTTTGTTGTTCACCCACACATGTGGGTCCACAGGGATTCATATATTTAATTCCCCAGGAAGAATAAGGCCCATTGATTTCAATGAAGCTCACATCTGAGTACAAATGCTTAGGGATGTGCTGTAAGTCACTTCCAGTGCTCCATTGAAATGCAGTCCATCTACATTTAAAGCCCCATGGCAATTATTAGTCTTAAGGTGCATTTTCAGTTTCACGTTTCAGAAATGACATGGACTAAATTGATCCATATTGCAACTCACCATGAAAATAGAAGGAAGACATAATAGGTTCAATCATACGCAATATTGATATTTCTTTTATGAGGGGAATGATCCAATATGAACAAGAGCCAGTGAATGTGCAGGGAGACAATTAATATGCTGCACTTTCTGTTAGCAGTGAGGGAAGAACTACATTCAAATGGGGTCAGAAGAATTTATTTGAGTCAGTCTAGATTTTGGGTCTGTTTCATTGCACTTTAATTAGAAAAGAGTACAAATACTTACTTCTGGCTGCTCTGAATTGTCTAGCTCAGAGTAAATCCATTGAAAGTAAATATAGTCATACCTTAGATCCTGAACGCCTTGCAAGTTGAACATTTTGGCTCCCAAACACTGCAAACAGGGAAGCAAGTGTTCCGGTTTGCGAACGTTCTTTGGAACCTGAACATCCGACATGGGTTCCAATTGGCTGCAGGAGCTTCCTGCAGCCAATTGGAAGCTGCGACTTGGTTTCTGAACTTTTTGGAAGTTGAATGCACTTCCAGAATGGATTCCGTTCGACTTTCGAGGTACAACTGTAGCTTATTTCAGTAGCTCTAATCCAGTGTTTCCCAACCTTTTTTGGGCAAAGGCACACTTGTTTGATGAAAAAAATCTCGCGGCACACCACCATTACAGCCCCGTGACGTCAGCGTGCAGCGTCACGCCGGGAGGGACGCACGAAAGTGAAAGTTTTCAAATTTTTTTCCTCCCCCTTGCCGGGGAACCTCCAAGCTTTGGGGGTGGGGGGGGAGGAGGCAGCAAAGCGAGGGACTGAGGGACGGCGGCAGCTGAGGCGGCGGCGGCTGTTGTGGTGGTGGCGGCGATAGCGGGCGGAGGAGGGGGCGGCGGCGGGGCCGAGGTGGCCGGCGGCGGCGGGGGAGGTGGCGGCGGGTGGAGCAGGAGGGCGGCCAAGGCCGGTGAGGGAGTAGGGTTGCCCGGGGCTTGAGGAGCCGTCGCCGGGAGTTGCTGCTGCTGTTGTTGCTGCTGCTGCCCGGACATGCCGGCCTCCTCCTCGTCCGCTGTCTCGAGCTCCTCCCTTTTGCACGCGCTGCCCCGCCGCCGCCCCATTGGCTGGGTCCTGTCAGCTGATCCTGTGTTATTTCCTGTGTGTGTGTGTGAGGGGAGAATGGAGAGAGAAACCTCGGCACCACCACCGCGGAGCCGCCCCCGGCTCGACGCGGATCCTCGCCGCCGCCGCCTCTCACCGCCCGACTCGCCCGCCTCCCTCCCACGGCACACCAGCCAACGTCTCACGGCACACTAGTGTGCCGCGGAACACCGGTTGGGAAACACTGCTCTAATCTGAACATGACCAACATTGGTTATCACTCTTAGTATCAGTTTTAGATTAAAATACATACACATAAATATGAATAAAATATTTCTGTACAATATCCCCATTTGTATTGTTGGAATCAGGGCTTCACGGATTTACTTTTTGTATAGTGATGTAACCTGAACCATTCTTTACTTAAGACCATGAAATTGTTGTCATTGTTGATTCAAATATCAACTGTGCCAGCTTTAGAACTAAATACATAGTTTTAAAAAAAAATGTTTTGGCCTGAAAAACAGGATATTAGGGTAAGAGAAAAACCAGAGTAAAAGAAACTTTATTGTTCACCTTGGACACTTTACTGGATGATCAAACATGCAGTCAGAGTGATATTTTCTGCATAGCATCTCATTTCAAAAACAAAGGTGACCTTGGAGGAGCTTACCAGTCAATCCTATGCAGAGAAGGTATGGCGTTTGGTTAAAATAAGTTTAGGCATGTTGAACAGTGTAAAATCAGGGTGGATAGCATCCATCACTGCCCCTAAAAAAGGAATTGTTATTAAAATTTCTATACTGCCTTTCAGCCAAGGGTCACACGGTGGTTTACAATATAAAAACACAAAAATGCATAACATAGTAACAAATGAAACAATATCCCCCACATTGTTTATTAAATTTCAAGGGATCATATTATTGTAAACCACGCTGGGAGTCTTTTCTAGCTTAAAAATGATAAAAATATTTTAACTAACTACCGGTAACTAACTAAATCCCTTTCTACCTTTCCTGCAGAAATTCTTAACTGTCACTTCAGTTCTTCCTGTCTTTTCATGCAACCCCTTTTCATATTAGTCATGGGTATTAAGAAAATGACTTCTAGAGTATGGTCCTGTTGTCAAGCTGGATTTATTGTTTTACATCACACTGTGTGGTTTTATGGCTCTTGATAGATACTATCAAGTGGTAGAAATCCCATAAATAAAATAAAAACAGTGTATTCATATTATCGTTTTCCTGCAGTGAAGTGATTTTTCCCTGTTTCTTTTTTTCTTGCAAAGAGACTTTATAGTGAGAACTGAACAGAACTGCCTAAGATGAAAAACAAACAAACTGTAGTATGAAACCAGTTTTGGCCTCACCGGGTACAGCTGAATAAGCTCAGCTACACAACACTATTAAGCCTAAGGAAACAAAGCATCAGGAATATACTATTAGCATCGTATAGGAGACTTGGCAGTTTTAGAGAAAGTGTCTGCAGTGTTCAGTGGCATTTATTCACTGCCAACAATAAGGTCTGGCACAAGTGCTTTGCCTTAAGTCTCTAGAAACCTTGCTATTGCTCTCTTCATATGTCCTAAGCATCACACTGTTTATTTTGTCTCCAGATGCAGAGGGACATTACTGTACATCTCTGTCATTCTCAAATACTTCGGGACCTTCATCTGATTGGCTAGCAGAAGTGCACTCTTGAAGAAAATAAATGGATCAGAGGGATGGCTAGATAAAGTTACAACAAGAATATATTTGTTAATGAACTTCTATGCTTTTTTAAGTTGTAGTAACAGTATTCTTCAATTAAATTAAAAGTTAAAATGAAAGCAAATATTTTTGTGTGCCATGGTTCCCTGCCTTCACCCTTCCATTACTCCCCTTCTTGAATGAATAATCTGCACAAGTGTGAGTGTTACTGAATGGAATTATCAGAACATCAGATGAATGCCGCGGTTAGGTAATAATATTGTTGCATGCCACCCCAGTCTCCGAGCAGTTCAAGATTCCAGGGGTTCCATGTACTTGCCCAGGATTTGGTTTCCTTGAAATGAGGGGCTGTGGTGTCTTTATGATATGTGGTTTATTTACACATACAACCTGAGCCTATGATTAAGGGGCTCACAGCATTAACAACCCAGAAAGTCTTGCTTCTCCCAAAGTCACAACATTGGATTCAAGCAGAAATCAGGCATAGCTCCTGCTCTCAGGCTTCTTCCTGCTGTCTGCTTCTAGCCCAGCTCTTGCACACAACCAATCTTCCTTTGTTCTTCTCACTACCATTCAGGGGACGGAGGGAGCCCAACCATTTGCCCTCTGAAACAGAGCAGCTTCCTTTCTTATTCTAATACTTAGGGCACATTAACTCACCAAGAAACTTGCATGGCTCCTTCAATGGAACCCCCAAATTCACAGCGATATATTAAACATTGCTCAGCACTTAATATAGAAGAGCAACATAACATATGTAAGTAGCAGGCTTTGCATAGAGCCATGCAACCAGAACCTGCAACAGCATGCAGGAATTGTTCAGTAGGAATTTTGAGCATCCAGGAAATTTTACTACTATATAGTGCTGGGACAACATAAAAGTAATGCAAGATGGTTAATCTTCAGGAAGGTAGAAGCAGAATTGTTATTATTTATTAAAACTATTAGTCACTTTTTTGCCACAGCAACTCAAAGCAACTTACAATGTTTTAGGCAATAAACAAACACATTAAAACAAAACAAAAATGGTGGGGAATTTTCTGACAGCACATCATTCACCAGGAAGCTCCCCTTGGTTAATCTGCTCCACAGAACTACTTAAGATAGGGTATTTGGATTTGAGTCAATACAAGTCACTCAGACCAGACTCATGTAGGGTTAGGAGTGCCTAAGCCCCTTGATTTTAATTGGCTTGGGGGCATCTAATTCTGCATAGGATCAGGCTGTATATTGGCTTAAATCTATGTACTTTGTGCTTAGCTGATTTGTGCTTTATCTTGTACACACGGCATCTGCTACCATATCACTTTCCTGGAAGCATTGTTGCTGTCAAAACACATGCTGGAGTTATCTAAACAGAAACATTAATTCCATGTAGGGACAACACAGCCATTATGCCGGTTATTATGCCAAGTGAGTTGAAAGCAGACAAAGATGCTAAGTGTAGGGGCATATGTGAACAAGTTTTTTCATTGCTCATCACAGTTGTGACAGACACCACTGTAGAAATGGCTTGTTCCAGTAGGTGGTAGTATGGTACAGAAAAACATTTTACTTTAGATGGTCTAACTTTCCCAACATGCAATAATGGGGAGCTGGATATTTTGCCTGCACCATTTCGCTGTTTGATAAATGTAAGAACTCTATCCCCAAACCAGCACAAATGTGTGTGTGTGTGTGTGTGTGTGTGTGTGTGTGTGTGTGTGAGAGAGAGAGAGAGAGAGAGAAGATAAGTCTTACATGTGCACCTCAGGGATAAACAACTAAGAGCTTAGCGGAAAGCTATTTCAAAATATTTGAGAAATGAGACTTTTTTGAAAAATGTGTCTTTTCCAAATACACATATTTTTGCACATGTGAATGCATGCATCAATACATGTGCATCATGTATATCTAATTCTTCTGTATTTGCTTTTTTCCAGGGGCTAGTTATTCAGCTGGGTGCAGCACTTGGGTCTGTTCCTGAGGTGCCCACACTCTTTTATACTCAGAAAGCCCTTCCTAGCAGTGAAGGATTGAGGTCTCTCTAGTAGCCAGAAAGGCTTCTGCTCCTTCATTCTAGAACTCCATCTGTCTATCAACCTCTCAATGTCATGTAAGAGATGCACCTTTGCCCCTCTATAAATCCCATCCAGAAGTTGCGATAATTGAGCTCCACATATCTCCGCTGCAGTGGTGAGGATTTTGTTGTGCACAGGCTCTCTGATATCCAAGCTTAGCATTTCTCTTTCTGGGGAAATTAGGTTCAGCTTGCTGTTATCAGGAGGGGAAATAAGAGCTTCCTATCTATTCGGGATATTGTGTTGCCAGAAGCAGTTTGTGAATCAGCCTTCATTTAAAGCAGATGCCTACCCCCAGTGAGTCTCTTGCGAGGCCTACAGCCTTCCTCTTCAGTGTATCTACTTGCCATTATAAAAGGTAGAGAAGATACTTTCTCTTATTCTACACAACATTCAGCAGGGAAGGGAAATCATTCACTGGGGACTTTTGCAGCTTGGGAGTTCTCTGGCCCTGGGTCTTGTACTTATTATTATATTATGGTCTGGAAGCACATGAGGCAATCACCCCAAAGCAAGGAGGTCAGCCAGGACTTCTATGGCAGAAGCTTTGCCTCTGTCCAAACATATGGCATGTTTTGAAGCAGGGTGGCTTTCCCACTTTCCGCTACAAAGAAAGGGTCATCCAGCATAAACAGAGTTTAAGACAGCTGGGATCCTTGCAAAGTGTAGGTGTGTATCAAGACACTCTGACTGACACGAGGGAGTATCTGAGTAAACCAGGTACATAGGGTGGGATAGGGGAGAGAGGGACAGGCAGCCATATTAATTATTATTATTATTATTATTATTATTATTATTATTATTATTATTACCCTGACTACCTGGCTGAGTTTCCCCAGCCACTCTGGGCAGCTCCCAACAGAATATTAAAAACACGATAAAACATCAAACATTAAAGACTTCACTAAACAGGGCTGCCTTCAGATGTCTTTTAAAAGTAAGATAGTTGCTTATTTCCTTGACATCTGATGGGAGGGCGTTCCACAGGGCAGACGCTCCTACCAAGAAGGCCCTCTGCCTGGTTCCCTGTAACCTCACATCTCGCAGTGAGGGAACTGCCAGAAGGCCCTCGGAGCTGGATCTCAGTGTCCGGGCTGAACATGGGGATGGAGAAGCTCCTTCAGAGATACTGGGCCAAGGCTTTTTAGTGCTTTAAAGGTCAGCCTAGGGGACATCACATAGGTGGGCTGGGATAGTGATGCAGAAGACCAGACTGCTCTCCTTAGTCCAGCACAGAGAGACACACAGTGGAGAAATCCAGAGGTCAATGTAGGGCTCCTGACTAGAGTTAAGATGCCAAATCATACCTTCTGCACCCAACTAAAAAATGAGTTGCTCCCCTGTAACTCGAGCAAAGCTCAATATTTTATAGTTTCAGTATATGGCAGTGGGGGGCTGCGGCCCTCTAGATGTTGCTAGTCTACCATTATCCCTAACCACAGGCCATGTTGGCTGGGGCTTATGGAGTCCAATCACATCTAGAAGCCTACAGGTTCTTCACCCATGTCATAGCGGTTCATGTAGTGAAATGTATGGAGACCATGCAAGTGCTGACAATTTTTCTACTGTACAGAACTGAATCCTAGAGCAGAGAACAGATTAATCTACATCACATTCTTTGAAGTCTGGGACAAAAGTAAGAACGTAAGAGGAGCCTGTTGGATCAGGCCAATGGTCTATCTAATCCAGCATCACAGTGGCCAACCAGATGCCTGTGGAAAGTAATATGTCCTATTGGGTCCATAAGAGGAGATTCTCTGCTTAGGAAAGCTACAAATCGCCTTGGAAGAAGGATGTTAGATTGCAGTGTAAAATAAATAGAAAAAAATATTCAGAGTGTCAGTTATGATTCATCTAGAAGCTTTCCTGGGCCTTTTAAAAAGTCTATAAAACTCATAAATAAAATAAGATGCCGAACAGAGTAATGTAGCTTCAATTGTTTTAATAATCAATCAATTGAAACAGTACATAATTGTTGCAATTGTTACTTTTTTCTGGCACTGGTCGCACATGCCTATTTTAGAAACTGCCTAGTGAGAGCAAAGAGTAACTCTGCTCAGATCTTTACAAGTATGTAAGCCAGCAGTGTGTGTTTTTCTGGGGGGTACGCAGGGGTACGCATACCCCTAAAATTTTGTGAATCTTTGTACTTTTCTCAATTTACTGTATTTATTTTTCCCAATTTGAACTACAAAATGGGGATTTTCTTGAGTCAAAATGAGAGTACCCCTAAACATTTTTTTAAGGGGAAAAAAGCACTAGTGAGCAGCATTGCCAAAAGCCACACACATTGTATACAAAAGGGGATTTAAAAGTACATTGAGAAAGTTATTCTTAAAAAGTTGCAAGTCCTTTCTGAAAATGGTAAGAAGATATGCTTCAAAACCGGTTAAGAGTTTTCTCCAGCACAGGACAGTTCCCACCCCAAAAGCTGAGGCTGAGCAAGATTCAGGCACTTGGATGGACCTTGTTCTTAAAAGAAGCAAAAAGAAGTCAGCGCCATCAGTAGTAGCCATCTCCAATAGAAACTGGCATATCTTCCAATAGCCGTCAAACGAAATTAGGTACTGCAAATCTGTTTTTACATTTTGAAAAAGAGTAGACTTCCATAGCAAGGCAGAATGCAAATGGCAAGCAGAAACTACCATAGGAGCTGGTGGATGAAATTCCTTACTGAATGATTTTATACCACCCTCTTTTGCTAAAACAAAAACAAAACAAAAAACAAAGCAGATTACAACCCAAACTAAAAAAAATCCAAATTAGAGCAGTAAAAATAAAATTACAACAATAAAACAGTACAATATAATTAAACGGTAAAGAAAAATGCAGGTTAAAGCAGCAAAAAAAGCAATCATACAATGGAATAAAAGTACCCAGCAAAACCTCCGATTCTTGGAATTATTGTTATCATTATCATCATACATGTGAGTGTATATATATACACCAGTAAATGGGTTAGAGATCTGGATGTGTGAAAACAGTACCTAAAAAAAACCCGTGTTTGCTTAAGAGCTGCCACAATCCAATCCTGATTTGTCACTTCTTTTTAACTTTCCCCCACTTTATTAGCAACTCTGAGTCCTGCCTTGTCACTTTTGCTGTGCTGCCAACAGCAACATCCTATTATGGGAGAAGAACATTTCCAGGCTTGTTCTTGCAGGCTTCCCAAAAAAGAAGGCCTTGACAAAGCCTCTCCGTTTGGCCCGGTGGCATTCAGTATATCACTAGTGTAAAGACACTGGGCAGGATTGTGAAATCTGTTCTCCATTGTGGTGGCTGTAACATCCACCGCTAGATAGCAAGACTGAGAGCTTGTTCAAAATACTGTTTCTCAAGAGCTCGCTGCTCCCCTGCTCCCCCGCCCTTCCTCCATCAGTATGAATGCACTCACTCACTCACTCACTCACTCAATGAAGCATCTCTTATCTGAGATCTTGGCTTCCCTCCAACTGCAGCTTGCTGGCTCTCTCTCTCTCCAGGATTTTCCCATTCTCTGTTGGTTTGTGATCCTTAATCCCGGTTTTCGTGCACACAGGGTTCCACTGAGAAAATGAGCTTTATCTAAATTTGGCCAGTCTAATTGAAATAGATTAATAACATCAGTATGTTAAAAAAAACCCAACAACCCCAAAAATCCAAAGCCACTGTGAAATAGACTCAGTGGAAATTGAGAAATAGGCTGAAAAAAGACTCACTGTGCTGTTCAGATACAGAAAAAAATTGGGCACATAGAGTGATAACCAGCTAAGCTGCTGCACCCTGTTCGCAGGGGACTCCTGTAGGCTCCCCACTCCCCTGTATTAATTGTTAGCTTTATTAAGCCTCATTTGATGCTCACAAAACACGGCATGCAAGGATCGCTCACTTGGTGATATTGAAAAGATGCTATCTGTAGTGTCTCAATAGCCAGTGACTACACAACAAAGCTTCAGACTCCAAGACTCCAAGCGTCTTACTTTTCAAGGGAGAGGGAAGCATGTGCAAGGGGGGGGGGGGAATCCAGATAATAAAACGAACAAGGAGAGAAACTGGATGAAGTCACTGCACTATAGAATTACCATGAGGAAGCACAACAGAGGCAGTATGCACAAATGGACTTAATTCACTCGGATCCTGCCTGCACCGTGAACAAGGGCCTTGATAGCTGAATGTGTGTCAGGAACTTCCCTACGGAAAAATAAGACCTGTGCAGCCAGGGTGTGATCTTCATTCGCACGACAACATGTGCAGTTTCCCTATGCGCTCACATCTTGCTGCTTTTAAAGCCTTATTTCATGGCATTTGGGTTTAGTGGTACTCAACAGACTGACCTGACCCTGAAAGGGCATCCAAATTATGGCAGATTTTATCCTCAAAAATGTCTTGCAAACATTTCACAGTGCGCTCACTGAGATCCACAGATGGCCCAGACTGCAAGAGACCCCAGACCACTGAGAAAATCTCTCTCAGATGACACTGTGAGGATCCAAGGATGGAGAATTCCTTCTGCACTGCCATACCGCCTCCGAGTAAACCGGACATTAGCTCTTATGAGTGTTGAATTCATGACACATGTTTGTGGATAAACCTAACGAGAAGCCAGCACTAAACCACTGAGTCACAATCTCTGCCACTGTTATAGAGTTTTTGTTTCTGCTGTCAGTCCTTGGCTTTCCCATAAGGTAGAAATCGTCTAAATAAATATTTCTTAGCACTCTTTGGCTGTCACACAAATTGGAGTTGATGTTAATTTCCTTTGTATTCCAACAGGAGCACTGGTTCTATTATTTCCTCCTATTTGTCCCCAATAAAAGCAAATTAGTCTAGGAAACTGTGACACCTGAAAAGAGAATTTATAAATTACTGTGTGAATAGATTTAAATAGCCGAGGAACACATTTCAAAAATGTGAGAATAACCGCAACCTATACTGCTTGACTAACTTCATTCTATGTAGCAATTAGCTGACATAGCAATCACAAATGAATTTGTAATGATAACTCCAACTCATAGCTACAGCTACTGTGAAAGTCTGAGGTCATTTCATGATGCAAGATGACGTCTGTTCTTTTGGAATGAAGGTTTAAAGCTCAGTGCCTTATCTGAAGTTCTTTGTCAGCAATACTGAGATCGGAAATGCCCTTCAATAAATTGGATAAAACTGAACCAAATCCTTAACAAAAGAATATCATGTTGGAGCTATCCTTTAATTTGTAATTGAAAAATTATTCTAAGAGTACTCCAGTTGTCTTAATATAATGATCACAGTCCACTAGAGTTAATTATGCTTATGGCAACTGATTTTAAAGGGGCTTTTGGACTGTGGTCATGTGTGTGCAGTCTAAATGCAAAAGAACATGGAGCTGCATGTAAAAGATAAAACTAATTATGCTTTCCCTTCTCTTCCCATTTTTAACACTTCAAAATAATATTTCTGTTTAATGCATTATCATTAAAAAGAAAACATTCTGTTCTCATGTCTGTTATTGACTTTATATAAAAGCAATTTTATACAAGCCTTATACACACTTG
Source organism: Podarcis liolepis (assembly GCF_965112155.1). NCBI lineage: Eukaryota > Metazoa > Chordata > Lepidosauria > Squamata > Lacertidae > Podarcis > Podarcis liolepis. The sequence goes on from NC_139554.1 coordinate 45,631,537, forward strand.
GTAGTCTGGTTCACACTTAACACTAAGCAATAGTTTAACAAACCATGAATTAACTACAGATTATCCCATGGGCAAGCAAGCCATGACTTGTTTCATGGGCATCCACAGATTTTTCTGGGGTGGGGGGGGGGGAAATAAATGCTCCAAATAAGCAAACATACATACATAACTAGCATCAGAGAACAGGGGCTACCATTTCTGGTAGATCAGATCCTTTAACATACCTTTCAAACAGTCCTGGGCTGGACAGACAGAAAAGTTTCTCAGTTTTAAACTATACCGAGCAATGTGTTTTAATATGAACTTGTGATTCTGAACAATAACAAAGCTAGCTCCAATAATTCATATCTTATCCCTATGCCTGTGGGGCATTTTCCCCTTGCCCCACTTGCTCCTCTTCAGAGTTTTCAAGGAGATTAATAGCAGTGGGAGGATCCCACTGTAATTCAGGAATAGAGTTTTATAGAAGAGGTGGAGGTGGTTGTGGATGAAAGCACCGATCTGTCTTGCATATATTGCTGTGCTACACAGTTCCTAGGCTGACACAATTGTTGGAGGAGACGTGCACATATTTCCAGGGGCGTAGGAAGGGGGGTGGCGGTGGGGCAGACCGCCCCCGGGTGCCCTCACTGAGGGGGGGTGACATTCAGCACGCTGTGTGACCGCGGATCTCAAGCCTACCCCGAGCCGTTGGGGTAAGGGGGTAGATGTGTCGCTTTGCCAGCAGCATTCCCCTGTTATGTACTGAGTTGAATAGGATCCAAAAGGCAACAGTCTGATTGGTCCTAGAACAATAGGATCCAGAATGCAGCAGCCTGATTGGTCCTAGAACAATAGGATCCAGAATGCAGCAGTCTGATTGGTCCACAGGAGCCACCCAATCCAGCTCCAGGTGGAAGGGAATCTGCAACCTGATTGGCCTACAGGAGAAACCCAGAATTAGCCAATCACATGGGGCCCATTGTGTAAATAATGTATATAAGGCAGACATTCTGGGGGAACTTCCATTCCTCCTCACCACTATGAGCTGAATAAAGAGCATGAAATCCACACTCGACTCCAAGTATATTTCACCCCCCCCCCTTCCCCCTTTGTTTTGACAGCTTGGGGAGGCTTGGGAGTCACGGGCAGGTGCTATGCCAAATGTCCGCCATGGGCTGCTTACTCTGCCCCCGGCTGCAGGGTGTGCATGCTGCTCCAGGCACCTGAGTGGCTATCCCGTGCCTGGGAGGGCACCCTCTGCACCACGCTCCCCTCGGGAGCACGCCCACCCTGGGCAGAGTGGGCATATGCTCCACCGCTGCATATTGCCTCCACAGTGCATTCCATAAGGCAGTTTGCCTTTCAATTAAGGAAGCTCTCTGTGCCATGTGCCTCTCAAAGGCAGCTCATAGCTGCTGCCATGGACTCCAAACATGTGTTCACAGCTTACTCACTTTTTCTCTAAATTTGATAATAATAATAATTTGTTTATACGCTGCCCATCTGACTGGGCTGCCCCAGCCGCTCTGGGTGGCTCCCAACAAAAATAATAAAAACACGATACAACATCAAATGCTAAAAACTTTCCTAAGAGGCCTTCAGATGCCTTTTTAAAATCACATGTCCCAAATGGTACTAGCTTTCTTCATAGCTGGGAGTTGCCTTGATCATTTTGGTTTGGGTGTGGTCATTGGCCATGGAGGGTGATAACTGCACATCATGATGCATGCCATAGCTTTGTGGAAGTGCGCTAGAATGTCGACTTTTTAAAGGAATACCTCAGAACCGCTAGTACTGAAAGACCACATCTTAAACAACTACTTAATGCACATATTCACCCCCAGGTTACCAAGGTCAGCCAAGGGAGTGAGACTTCCAGGCACTGCATTAATTGTTCTCTAGGTAACTGAACAAAGCTATTACCCTAAAGTTGCAAGCTGAAGTAACAGGCTTTGTTTTTATTGGTCAGGCTTTACTGTTGATTGAGCCGTTTCTTACCCCTCTAGGATTTCACAGTGTTACCCGCAGAAGTGTGAACTTTTGAAACCTTAGCAGCTTTAAATGTATAAACTACGGCAGTCTTAATTCTTTCCCTCTGAGAAGCTATCCCATTACAGTGGTACCTCGGGTTACATACGCTTCAGGTTACAGACTCTGCTAACCCAGAAATAGTACCTCGGGTTAAGAACTTTGCAGCAGGAGGCCCCATTAGCTAAAGTGGTGCTTCAGGTTAAGAACACTTTCAGGTTAAGAACGGACCTCCGGAACGAATTAAGTACTTAACCCGAGGTACCACTGTACATAAACAATTTTAAGAAAGGCGCTTTTGACTGCCATTGTGTCCTTTTCCGTGGTATATTCCTGCTTTCCTATTTATCCCTTTAGAGATGGAAGCTGGGCAGAGTGGACAGCGGTCTCTTTAAACTTCCCTCACCTCATAGTCCAGCAGCCGCAAAGCAAACCTGTCTGCCTGGCTAGGGAGGGCCTCTCCTGGAGGAGGGAGGGCGGGGCGAGGAAAAGAGCCTGTTGCCAGGCAGCGTTTGGAGTGAGGTCTTCTTCAGGAAAAGTTCAAAAGCAAACAGCTTAGCCTGGAAACAGTTTTGTTTCCCAAGCGCTTTTGCCTCACGCCATGTGGCCTGGCGAGTGACTTCAGCAGGGTGGCGAAACCAGGTTCAAGAATGGGGACCCAGGTTCACGTGGGTTTCAGGATACAGAGGCAAGGGAAAACTGAGTGTAGTCGGACACACACTCTGGACTTTAAGAAGGCCAATTTGGAAAACCTGAACGAGCTACTGTGTGTGATCCTGTGGTCAGAAATACTCAGTGAGAAGGGAGTCCAATAAGGATGGGAGTTTCTAAAAGGAGAAATATTGAAGGCACAAATGTGGACCATACCAACAAGAAAGAAAAGTGGGAGGCAGTTGAGAAAACCAGTGTGGCTGCATAAGGAGATGACAGATGAGCTGAGAGTAAAGAAGGGCATGTACAGTGGTACCTCAGGTTACAGACGCTTCAGGTTACAGACTCTGCTAACCCAGAAATAGTACCTCGGGTTAAGAATTTTGCTTCAGGATGAGAACAGAAATCATGCTCTGGTGGTGCGGCAGCAGCGGGAGGCCCCATTAGCTAAAGTGGTACCTCAGGTTAAGAACAGTTTCAGGTTAAGAACGAACCTCCAGAACGAATTAAGTTCTTAACCAGAGGTAGCACTGTATAAGAAATAGAAGAAAGGGGAAATCACAAAGAAGAGTATACATGAGTAGCCAACAGTTGCAGGGGGAAAGTTGGGCTGGCTAAAGCTCAGAATGAGCTCGGGCTTGCAAGAGAGGTTAAAAATCATAAACAAAAGGTTTCTTCTGCTATGTCCGAAGGAAGAGGAAGAACAAGCAAGCTAACAAAATGAATTTCACTCTATTCTGCCTTGGTCAGACCACACTTGGAATACTTTGTCCAATTCTGGGCACCACAATTTAAGAAGGATGTTGACAAGCTGGAACATGTGCAGAGAAGGGCAACCAAGATGATCAAGGGTCTGGAAACAGACTTATGAGGAGCTCTTGAAGGAGCTGGTTATGTTTAACCTGGAAAAAAGGAGGCTGAGAGGAGATATGACAGCCATCTTCAAATATATTAAGGGCTGTCATATGGAGGAGGGAATATGCCTGTTTTCTCCTGCTCTGGAAGGTAGGAGTTGAACCAATGTCTTCAAGCTGCAGGAAAGGAGATTCCGATCAAACATTCGAAAACATTCGAAAAAACAGTAGCTGTTCAGCAGTGGAACAGACTCCCATGAGAGGTGGTGGACTTGCCTACCCTGGAGGTTTTTAAACAGAGGTTGGATGGCCATCAGCCATGGACGCTTTAGCTTAGATTCCTGCATTGCAGGGGGTTGGACTAGATGACCCTCGAGGTCCCTTCCAATTCTAAGATTCTATGATTCTAATGTCAACTATAGTTAAAACAAACCAAAGTTTGTAAGCAAACAATCAACCAACCATGGTGTCTGATCACGGTTTGTAGGAAGATAACAGGCTACAGTTGTGGCACTAGGTAGTGTTCAGATACTTAAACAATACTTTAATAAACAGTGGTTTAAGATTACATACACTAAGAATAAACTCTAAAGAACTCACTGGCGCTTACTTCTGAATAAAAATGATTAGCACTCTGGTTCATATCCTCTTTGTCCACCATAACAGCTGCTCATTCTTTATTTCACTTTCCTTTCAATATTTTTTTTCTATTTATTTAAGTACTAACTGTAGATCCTTGGATACTGGAACATAATTGTTTTGTACATTACTGAGGCCTTGTTGCAGAATACTTGTTGGTGTCTGTAGAAAGCAAGTGCCTACATGACATTCAGACACCCGTTGTGTCTGCAAATGGTTGTGGATGGAATGCTTGACACTTAAATAGCCCTAAGTCAAACTCTATATTGTGGAAACATTTTGAACACTTGCAATTCATGCCTGACCTGGGGCTAGTAATGTGTATCAAGAATTCCAACAACGGGTTTTCAGTGAGTGACTTGCATAAGCAATTTTAGTGGTTTTAAATCCAATCAGACTATCTTATGGTTTTCCATTCACAAACAGCTGCTGTAGTTAGCCATAAGCTTTCTGCAAAATATTAATGAAAAGGAAGGCAAGAAGCTGTTTAACCAAAGAGTAGCAATTCAGGAGGGGATATACAGTCTTCATCTTCCCATGAACGTAATATAAAAATTGATCTATGCAAGCCAGAATTCTGTTTCCAGCAGATGCCACCCAGATGCATGGAGGAAAAACCCATAGCTGGGTATGTAACAGATAGTCACTCCCTCTTACCTACCTATATGAAAAAATCCTCTCTCTCCCACTTCCTTCTTTCCATTTAAACTTCTCCTGTCCACAAAGAACCTCCCAAAATCCATCCTTCTATAACACAACAGGTATGCAATACTGTGCTTTAGGCAGCAATCTAAAGTAGGGCTGAAAATAAGTCACACTGGAGACTTATTTCAAAGAAACCTGTGTGTTTCATCTAAGGAGGATAGGGACAGACCTGGTCTTGTGTTTTCAGAGATAGGGAATCAGCCATTATTATGCTTCTTGTTCCCAGCAGACTTTGGTGCAACCTGATACCTGTACAGGACCTCAAGAGTGTAATCCAAATGTCTGCTACCTCCTCCCTCATTCAGTTTTAAGATTGTGCAGAGATGTAGACTCCATGGCTTCAACAGCAGTTGTTTTCTCTCCTAACTGCCACCCTGTCGCCCAGTCCATTGCTTTGTTTCAAGAGTTCTGAAGAACTCAAAAGTTTGCACAGCATTTTCTGTAATTTTGGTTGGCTTAATGAAAGTCTCACTCCAATACAGATTGGAGCATTTTTCTTATGGGCCAATGTGCCTCCCTTTACTTTCTATTAAATATGAGTAAATGTACTCATAAATCACTAACGTTTATTGATTAATTAACACTATTTTATTGAAAAGTTGAAGGCAACCTTGTTCTCTTTTGTGCCAGATGCCCTTGCGCTACCAAACTGCCAAATTTTATATTCCAGTTATTGAGTTAAAGTGTTATTTCATACAGTTAAAACTGATCTTTCTCTTTTGTGAATTTCAAAATACAAATGTGTATTGTTTTAATGGCCTGATACACAAACTGTACTTTGACAAAATTCAATAATATAAGAATTATAATTTTCAGTGGCACAGCTGTTCCAAATTTGGAGAAAAAACAAAGAGGAACCATTAACTGGATCAATTAGATAGAGGAATATAGGGGAATGGGTAAAAGTACTGCAGGTTAAAATATCTTTAAAAGGTGTCATGAAACAAAGGTTGGGGGATTCCCACCCTTTTCTCTGTGGCTTCTTTATGTTCTCAGCTATAATTATAAAAACAATTCATCCCAATTATCACGACTAAAATGTCAACTTCAGCTAGTTGTCAGAAAGGCTTTTAAAAAAATAGAATGCTGTTCTCCTCAAAGCGGAAGAGATGATGATTATTTGTCAAATTTCTATGCTGCCCTTCATCCTCAGATCACAGGGTGGTTTACAATATCAAAACACAAAAAACCACACCATAGTAACAATACCACCCCACGCCCCTTGCAGTTTAAAAGGCCATAACTTGTTTAATTAGCCAAATGCTTGGGAGAAGAGGAATGTTTTTGCCTGGTGCCTAAAGATATGCAACAAAGGTGTCAGGCAAGTGTCCCTGAGGACAGCACTCCACAAGCGGGGAGCCACTGCAGAAAAGGCCTGTTCTCATGTTGCAGTCCTCCAAACCTCTCACAGAGGAGACACATCTCAGCATCTGGATTGGTTCATATGGGGAATGGCAGCACTTAAGATATTGTGGTCCTGACAGGTTTAAGGCCTTATAGGACGAAACCAGCACTTTGATTTGGGCATGGAAACTAACTGGCAGCCAGTGCAGTTGAGCCAGTCTTCCGCTTGTCTTTAAGCCGTCTCCCAGCTTGCTTCCCCGCCCTAAGCTCTGGAGTGTACCAGGAAGCTAAATGGGCTCCACAAAGCAGGGGAGGGTGCTCAGGAATGATCACATCAATGGCCGAAGCCATTCAGATGTTCCAGGGGTTGGCCAGGGCTTCAACAGGACTGCCAGTCATATCAGTCTGAAAATCCCCCAGAGCTGTTTGGAAACCCATTGGATCCATCAGCCTCCCCTCTGAGGGTACACTACCCTGATAGTTCCCTGGCCTCTGCAAAGAAGAAAAGGCGCCGAAAGCCTAAATCTCAACAGGAAATGATCTGACCATGACTAGGAACTGATGTCAATATTTCCCAATTTCAGATGACCCTCTTCCTGCCCAGTTGAGAAAACAAGATTCAGAGTGTGGCCTGCCACATATGTTGGGCTGATGACATGTTGGGACAGCCCCATGGTTGTCATGACAGTCATGAAGTCCCAAGCCACACCAGAACCAGTCACCTCAACATGGATTTCCCCCGAAACCAACATTCTGGGAGTCCTCAACCATGCCTCCGAGACCAACTCTGCCAGCTCGGGCAAGGAGACTGCTTGGCAGCAAGGCAGTAAATTAGCAGAATCTCTAATCTGTCCCATTTGCTCAATGTCAGGAACACACACTCTAGATTCCCACAACTGGACAGAGAGCCCAGAGAGAGAGATGGAATCTCTATAGACTACAGCAATTCTCCCTCTCCATCCCTCAGCTCTGCCCTGATGCTGCACTGAGGACCCAGGTGGGCACAGCTGGGTGAGACCAATTCCACCCTGCTCACCCACACAGGTCTCAGTAATGGGTGAGGCGGCTTCCTCATCCATAATCAGATCATGCCTAGCCCTACCATGTACCACTGTAATTGTCCCCACCCCACCCCCCACTCTCCCCTGCTCCTGTCCTCCCAGGCACATCCTCCCTCCATCAAGAAAAATAAGAAAAATCCACACAGATTGAAATCAGTTGAAACAATTAAAAACAGTTAAAAGATTGGCCCTGTCTCCTAGATCTGAGAAAATATGGGAACCCAATGGGATCTGGCATATTTTAAATATACAGTATTGTACTTCTTAGGATTGCCCTGGGAATATTATCAACTCTTAGAGGAGAGCGACAAACCTGTAAACTGAATGACACCAACCAGCCCAGTCAGTGAAGGGTTAATTCCAGGTCAGGTGTGCCCTGCCCCGCTCTTTTGAACTGTGTCCCTCCCTACTGTGCAACCAAACCAAGCAGGGCTAGGCACTTTGCATCGGGTACTTTATCAGGAAGGCGGAGCCTGAATGATCGCATCTCTTCGACCTATCGCAGCTGCCGCTTCTTGCGGTTTGGACCGACAAAAAAAAAACACACACAAGGAAAGAAGTGGGGGCGTCAATGCTTCGGTGTGAATCAAATACTGCGAAACGACAAGGCGGAGCGAAGGCTTGACGGGCTCAAATCCCCACCAATACCTACCAGCGACTGGGGCCGAAGCAGCCTATGCGCCCGCGAGGCTTGAAGTAGGGAAGGAGAGAGGGTAGCGAAGGAGGTGGGAGTTGTTGTCAGGGAGTAGGAGGCAGCTCTGCTTGGCGGCTGAGGAGGAGCTGAAGGGAGGCGGCCGCGGGTAGCAGGTGAGAGCGAGCGGCGGAGCGAGCGAGCGGCGGCCGGGCCCGGTAGGCGCTTGGCTGAGGGAAGGGGCTTCCGCGGACGACGAGGCGCGGTTCCTTCCTCCCTGCCCGGCAGGGAGAGCGGCGGGGCGACCTGTGGCGGAAGGCCCGAGCTCCTGGGTGCGGGGCTGGTCGGCTCCGAAGCCGTGTGGGTGAGCCTCGAAAGGGGAAGGGAGGAAGGAAGGAGGTGCGGGGCTGCTGCGCTCAAGAGGAGGCGGCGGGGAAGGCGGCCGCGGGGAATCCGGGAATGGGGAGAAGCGGGCTCCCGGAGTACGTGTGAATGGGAAGTAGCGTGCAAGGGAAGGTGCGAGTGCGGGGTCTGCTCGAAGGGGAGGTCGGGCGAGGTGCCGGAGGGAGGTGGAGCGCTCGAGGAGCCCGGGAAAGGAAGGGGCCGGGTGGGCGTCTCTCGGCTTCATACATATATATATCTGTATATAATGGTCGGCTGGGCTAGAGGCTGAACCTGGGCGAGGATCTGCGGCGGGTGGCCCAGGAATGCGGGCGGATGAGGAGCCCTGCGGAAGGGAGGAAGGAAGGAGGAGAGAGGGAGAGGCGGATAGTGCAGGAAGCGGCGAGGAGGGAGGGAGAGGCAGAAGCGCCGCTCTCGCATCCCCGGGAGCGGAGGGACCTCGGCGGGCGAAGCTGCCCTGCCGCCCCTTCCCGGCTTCCGGGGTGCCTGCCTGCCTGCCTGGGACTGGCCTCCCTTCCAGGCCCCGCTTGGTTTGGGGAGTTAGGGATTCCTGAAGGAATGTGGCCAACTGGCTTCCTCTCCTCGGAGTATATCTGCCCTATATTTCATTCTGTCTCCGGGACTACTTGTTTGTAAATGAAGCCTTTTTGCAGAATCCTGGTTTTGCAACCCCTGGAAAAGGGGGCGGCGGCGGGAAAGAGCTGATAAGCTAATTGAGCGAAGCGCCGTCCCACCTATTCTTACTTGGCTTTGTGCGAAGCAGAATTGATGTGTGTTAGGATTAAAATCAACGGGGTTAAACTTCGAAAAATTGGGTGTTGGCACTGGCAATATGATTACTTTGGTCTTTAAAGGAGAGCTTCATTTCCTTTTTATGGCTTTCTGTCGGGATGTTGGGCGCAAAGCAAGTGTATATCTTTTTAAAGAAGAGGATTAATATTAATACAAAGTGCAACAATTACGGAATCATAAAATACTAGGTTTGTGTGTCATGTTTCCAAATAACAAAATACTCGAGTTTTTTTTATCCTTTCTATGAGTACTTATTGTGAAATGATGTGTCTATTTGCCTTGTAATGTCTTCCAGCAGCTCTCATCTAGAACTCCTTCATCCACAAGATTTATGTAACCTGCTCATTAATTTTTCATAAAGCTCTAAAAGTTTCTGGTAGAATTTATTCTGTTTAATGTGTAGGTTGTTGTGTCTTCCAAGACTCTTATAAAAGCACTTATAAGGATTTGTTATTTGGTTGTAATCAGCTATTTGTCTTAATAATAATAATAGTTTTATTATTTATACCCCACCCATCTGGCTGGGTTTTCCCAGCCACTCTTAAACATTTTGTGGTCCTCAAATTGTGTGTGTGGCATCTTTAGCAAAGATGTTTAGGAATACAGTTGAACCATAAGGCATTTGTATCTGGTTATTCTCTGCTGCAAAAGTGTGCATGTTACGCATATTTCACTTCTCCAATCCTTGGGCTTGTTCTGTAGTTAAAATCATGATAGGTCTCTTAAGGCCAACTGCTATTTAATGTTTGACATAGTAAAAGAGTGCTGATCTGTACAGTTTTTCCACTGGATTGTTGCAATGTTTTTCCATTCTTTCCTTCTTGGCCATTCTTTATGGAAACACTAAATCAGTGACATCACTCATGTGAGCAAAATAAAACCATAAATTGTCTGTTCCTCCTTAGTTCAATCCTTGTCCTTTATCATATTAACTTCTTTAATCTACAGATAAATAGACAGTGGGGTGGGGAAAGTTGCTGTTACACAAGTTCTGTACAAAGAGTGGCAAAGCCAAGATGCATAGTGAAAACTTTCTGTCACTGAAGCCTCCTTGGCTCAGACATTTGCACTCTTTTAATAGAAAATACATAGAGACAAGGAGAATAATTTCCACAGTGATGTGATGCATCTTCCAAAGTTTTATTTGCCTAATCAGATTTAAGTTCTTAATTCAGTAGTGTGTATAATATATATTACCCTGTGTTGCCTGGAGCATCATTTGTGCAAACACTCTAGGTACCTTATTGCAACAATGTAATACCGGTTTAATTAAATTCAAGCTATAGTCTAGCAAGGGTTTTGTTTTTGTTTTTTGCATTATTTTTAAAGACTTACTGTGTTCAACCTTGCAAATAAGCTCACAAAAGTTACTAGCCCACATAAATATTATCTAGCCCAGGGGTCGGCAACCTTTTTCAGCCTTGGGCTGGTCCACTGTTCCTCAGACCATGTGGTATTGTGTGTGTGTGGGAGAGAAATGAACGAATTCCTGTGCCCCACAAATAACCCAGAGATGCATTTTAAATAAAAGCACACATTCTACTCATGAAGAAACACCAGGCAGGCCCTACAAATAACCCAGATATGAATTTTAAATAAAAGGACACATTCTACTCATGTAAAAACACGCTGATTCCCGGACTGTCCACAGGCCGGATTGAGAAGGCGATTGGGCTGCATCCGGACCCAGAGCCTTAGGTTGCCTACCCCTGATCTAGCCTGTCAACTTGCCCACACACAGTTTTAAGAAAAAAAGAGCCAAGCTTTTTGGCTCTCTTCATCATGGAGTGAGCAAGAGGCTGTATCAAGCCTTGGTTAGTCCATGAAGGAGATGGGATGGAAGTGGAATATTTTGTAATCTTAAATTTAGGAGATTTTTATGTTGTGGAAGTATTGGTGGGAAGATATGACTTACTGATATTATCTTGCACTCTGTTTAAAGCAGCACAATTGGGGACTGGTACATCAAACAATCCATTTGAAGTGCTCTGTCTAAAGTCTTGCTGGCAGAAGATACAATATTAAGTAACTTTACTACTCTATTTTAGGAGAATGAATCTTATCAGATAGCGTCTTTTAATCCTGAGCCATTTTTGAAGATTTTATAGGCTCTAGAGTACTCTGGAATAGGGTATTGTCAATACCCAGATCAACAAAACAGATATCAGCAATACAAACGTTTATTGGCTAATATATTTTATTGGAGAAATAAAATATTGGACAAAATATTACATTGGGAGAACAATTTCATGACTCTAAATGAAAATATATTGCAAGTTTAGTCTGTTGATGACCTTCCTTGTTCCGCACACTTGCATTGCCTAAAAAAGGGGCCTTATATAGGAACAAGTGCTGTAACTAATGTGCTATTGTAATGAAAGTAGATTGCATGCTATACCAGAATTCCCTTATTGTCTGCTGTCTAAACATAGTGATGAATATAGGTAAACTGTCTTTCTGGACTTCAAATATTCTATACTCCGTAGCTCTCTTCTGGCATTAACTGGCTTGAAGAGACAACATACCAGTGAATACCAGTTTCTGGAAATAGCAAGACAGCAGAATGCTTTTGTTCTCGGGTCCTGTTTGCAGACTTCTCACTGGCATCTGGTTGGCCCTGTGAGAACAGAACGTTGGACTAAATGGGCCTTTGTTCGAATCCAGAAGTCTCTTATTTTCTTTACCGTGAAGTAAAGAAAATAAAGAAGAGGCAATCTTCGGTTGCCTCTTCCCTCCCCTGACCATGTAGCTCTCCCATTCTCTCTTATGATGAGGATAAAGTACTGTAGTGAAGAAGCTTTTTTTATCTGTGGAAGTGCCCTGTGCATGGGAAAATAATGAACTTCCGAGATTCTCTATCTGTGTAGGCCCTCCACAGAATCAAAGGTTTATCTTCATTATGAAAGAGACTAAAAGATTTGTGTGTATTTGCGGGCGGAGTGAAACATGTGGTCTCAATATACACCTATATTGCTTCTTCAAGTTAGTAATGGTTAAGGGTGGTGGTTATTTTTATATTATTCTTTGCCCACTGTAATCACAGACTCCTGTTTCAAGCATGGCAGGACCATGCAACCATCGTACCAAATTGTTGGCATTGGTGAAGAGATCTACAGGGAGCACCCTATCTGCAGATTATCTTGTGTTTGGGATACTGATACAGATCTGGTGTTTCCCTGCCTAGTCAAACCCTTCCTTTCTGTAGTTGCTACTATTAAACAATTAGGAATCTGAAATCTTTGCTAGTCTACTGCAGAATAACCAAAGATCTCGCTGTTGATCCAAATCTACCTTCTGGCCACCCTGATTCAGGCAGGTTCAGAGAGTTGTCAACCCACCTGAAAGCTACACTTACCAATATAGTGTTACTTCTAACTGTCCTGTCTGAGTACAGCTGAGTACATGTTGAAGTTTCAGCAAATAGGTTTCAACATTTTGAATACTGTCTTCTGAAATTATATTTTGCTTCTCATGCAAGAATAATATAATTACAATTTTTTGTGATATATATTGACTTATAAAAACTGGAAATGTTATTTTCTGTAGTTCTCTATTATAGCAAATTACAGTTATGGATGAAGGATAGTAAGTCATTACACATTACTTATATGTTTTATAACTTTAAACTCTTATTTAGAATTTTAAAGCCATCTAGTTTGCCAACTATAAAATTCCTGAAAAACCTTGGCTGGCTAATGTCTCTCTTTTTTTTCTTGGAAAAAGCTGAGACAGTTCTGTGGAAAATCACTAAATCAACATTTTCCCCCTCATGCAAACCTGGTATGCTTCTGAGTTGTACTGACTTTTTGTAATTCTGCGTCTGCAAACTGCAGCATTCCCAGAAGGAATAGTTCTGGGTATTTTGTTCTGCTAGTTTTGAAAAGCTTAGAACTATTGCCTTTACAGAATTCGCTGGTGGGAAACTTTATTGATGGACACCTGTATATTTAATATCTTACACTTTTAAAATGAATTATCTGCCTTTATCTCCTACTAAACATATATTTATATCTGATATTGGTTAATCTTGAAATGTGGTGAGGCTTATAGCCTGATTCTGTGCATATTTGCTCAGAAGTATATTCCGCTGAGTAATACATCTTATTTGACCATAACACACTAATATATTCATACAAATGGGACTTTACTACCAAGTAAGTGTGTATAGAAATGCAGCCTTGCTTTGTGTAATGTAGAAGATCTTACGTTTCACCCAAGAAAATAATGTGTCAGGTGCATTTAACTTTGATTTATATTTTGCCTAAAGCTGCATTCTTGGTTTCTGCCACTGAAGAAGCAGGAAGCTAGTGGTAGACTAGGTAAAGTCAATTGATAGTGGCAGTGCAGTTTTCAGAAACTTTTCCAGTACCTTCAATTAATTGGGATTTGATTTAGCATTTGTCTTAAAAGCAAAAAAGTAAATACTGTTTTTTTGTTTAACTATTAACTTTGTTAAACTATTTGTTTAACTTTTCAGTACACGAAAGTAGTTTAGCTGAAATATTTTATATAGACCAAATAAAAAATGCACACTTAATGTGGTTTAAATGTTCATAGAAATTCACATCTGTGCTTTGAAATGTATTGTACTTTTCTCAAACGAAACAACTCAGTAGCATATACTTAACATTGTTCAAATGATAAGAAAATAATTTGGGCACTGTCAGCTGTTAATATGGTAGGAATACATCTTGTTTGACCATAAGCATAAGCCATAACAAAACTAACATAGTCATACAAAATAAAATTCATGAACAGTGTCTGCATAAGATATAGCTTTAGCGAGTCTAGAAAGCTGTTCATAATAGATACAGGTATGCTTCCTAGGGATAGTCACCTGAAAAAAGTTAATGGCTCAATTTGACAAAATCGATTGTTGCAAATCTTCTAAACAATGTATTTTTGGAGAAATATGTGATATATCCCCCCACAAAATATTTCACTCTGTACGTCTTCTGTAAAGAAGCAGAGGACTCATATTTAGCACATTGATGCCTGACAGTACAGGATCTAGTATACACGGCATCTACTGTATTTAGGAGGGTGATCTTGGCCACAGTAGAATGCTTTCTGGACTGCTTTGCGCATCACATTAAACCATAGTTAAAAGCAAACTGTGGTGTAATGTTAATGTGTTATGTGCATGCTGCTGAAATGTCCTCGTTCGGCTCTCACTGCCACTGCACCTCTGGGAAACAAACCAGAGTGACCTTTAGTGATAACCAAAGATTGTCATTCACTTCCTGTGCATGGTTCGTTTGGAGAGAAACAAGCCATGAGCCTAGATTAAGAAGTCACAACAAGGTGGACTCCAGCTTGTTTCCCAGCAGCAGAATGAGAAATTTTAAGTTGTGTGATCACACTACTTTCTCATTAAATCATAGCTAATTTTAATTACGTTTTCGTTTGATGAACTATAACAGTGTGTGCCTAGGAACCCTTAGGAAAGGGTTGCAATAAATGGTGCTAGTTTTAAAAAATATTCGTTGCAATTTCAACACATCAAATATGAAACACTATTCACACAGAAAGAACCTGGGTGAACCATAAGACAACTAGGTATCTAGAAAGTATTAGTAATGGATACTGTAAATCTATAGATTTACTACTGGTCTAACACCACAGTTGACAATTAAGAAGTTATGTTGAAGAAAACAGTGCCTCATTAAGTGGCTTTCTCAGTTACGACTTTTGAAGATTTGATGTTTAAAAAGAAAACAAAAGTTATCCCAAATATATGCCTTATTATGTACTTTGATTTACACAAGGGTAATAGTTTTGAGAAGAAAAGGATCACATTGCGGCTAGAGGATTTTTTGAGCAGGAATGGCATAAAATTGGCTATCAGGGGCCAGCAAGACCTACATTTGTAAACATAAGAGAATACTATTACAAATTGCTTTTCCAGTGGTATCTGACACCTCAAAGTTTGAATAATATATATATCTGGCATGAAGATAAAGGTTTGGATGCATGAATCCTCAAATGCAGATATAGGTGGCAACCATTTTGCACTATTGACACATGATTGCCAATGCGTGGGTCCCTTTGGACCTGGAAGAAGGCGGAACAGGGTGGTGTGGAATGCAATGGGCTTATGTATGTTCCGCTGATGCACATGGGGGTCAGGAACAGAACCCCTGCGCAAAATGGTCACTGCCTATATGGTAGTCTTGTCCTTTAATAACAAAATATGGGGGATAAGTTACAATATTAATCAAACTAGTTCATGCATTATGTTATAATTTTGGATCCTTTAACAAATCTGTTGGGCTGCTTAGATGACCAGATTAAACCTAAAAGATTGATATGGAACCTAATAGGTGCTGCCGTTATGTTAATAGTCCAAAAACAGAAGAACAAACTGAACAAGCTATTGCCTACAATTAAAATAATGGCTAGCTGAACTTTGGAAAGTGATGGAAATGCATAAACCTACAGAATGATGGAAGACAAAGGAAGGAAACTTTTTCGAAGTACCATATTTACTCAAGTCTAATGTGCCATCAAATCTAATGCACACCTCAATTTTCACTAAAAGCATTTGCTGGCGAATGTAAATGTGCTATTGAATCTAATGTGCACCTTAATTTTCATAATGTAATTTGGCCAAAAAAGGTGAGCATTAGCTTCAAGTAAATATGGTAAATGGCTTTCAGTGATTGAATATATGAAAGGTATGGATATGAAATATGGATATTATATATTTTTTTCTATATGGTAATAGCATATGGTCAGAACTGTATTTATTGTTTATGGACACAGCAAAATTTTGTATTAAAATTGTGATGTTTAAATCTGTGGTACAGATACATTCTGAATACAGTCTTATCCACATCTCAGATGGGGTACCCTAGTGTTATCACACTTTCTAGTGTTCTTATTTATGTGTGCACTTGAACTTGCAAGTTATGCATGTATCCTTGGAAACAGGGTTTTTGGCAATCTTTAATCTGAGTATGGCTGCATGCCATAGGGGTTATTACATTATGTTAATGCCCATTCACACTTGCTTGGGGGCACCAGTAAATTTGCAAGATAAATGTGGATAAAATGGTGTTCATGCAAAATGGCAGACACTTAAATAGTTTTGCAAGTTGAAGTGCTAATTGCAATGGTACGGAATGATAAAATGGTTACAAAATAATACAGGCTATCCAACAAAGTGATAAATCATTTAGTAATGCTCACAGATCACCCAGATCCACACTTCGTGTGCCAATAGTTTAAAACTGCTATTTAGGAAATAGAAATGGATGGATGGTAGAGAGCTGTCACAAATGGCAAATGGGAGGGTACTAGAGAACTGTCAGGGCTGCAGTGTGAGTCTAGGTGTGCCAAGGGGGGGGGGGCTCAAATGCTAATGCCTAGGCTTTGGACAATGTAAGAATAGCAAGACAGTGATATTTAGGAAATGAGGCAAAAGAAAGAAGGAGTAAAACACAACTAGTTAACCTGTCCTGAGAAAGAGAGAAAATAGTTTCTCTTGAGTTTCACTGTGACCTGTTTGTGTGATGTCACAGCTGTAGACTGAGGCTTTAGCAGGAGTTAAGTGTGAAGCCTTTTGGTGGGTGTGGTGGGTTCACTCCAAAACAGGTAGTTTTCAAGTTTACTGTATTTCCTAAGGGACCCAGGTCCAAGCATTGATGGGTTGGTCAAAAATAGCTCAAGGGTGACATTAGAAGGCTTGCCTAAGTCCGCTCACCATCCTAAGGTGGTTCCAAAAAAAGAAAAAAAGTACTTCCCTTAAGGGTGATCACAAAGCACCTACTAAAAGAACACCAGAATAATCTGAAAGAAAATTTAAAAGTATAGTAGTAAGGAAAAGGGGAAGGGAGGCAAGGGTAAAGGATCTAGCTAAGTTGTAAAGGTCTGCTCCTATAATACAGTGGTACCTTGGGTTAAGAACTTAATTCGTTCTGGAGGTCCGTTCTTAACCTGAAACTGTTCTTAACCTGAAGCACCACTTTAGCTAATGGGGCCTCCTGCTGCTGCTGCGCCGCCGGAGCACAATTTCTGTTCTTATCCTGGAGCAAAGTTCTTAACCTGAAGCACTATTAGCGGAGTATGTAACCTGAAGCGTATGTAACCTGAAGCGTATGTAACCTGAGGTACCACTGTAATAGAATTGAGTTGGCTTGGAGAAGAAAGAAGAGTGGAGCATGGAACAATCTTATGGGAGAAAACTGAACAGTGTCAGGGTCTGAGGGATGGATGCCTAGTTACAGGAAAGAGAATTCTGATGGGTGTTGGCCATTGTCACAAATGTTGATTGTGGGGAACAAAAAACAAAAATTTCTGGAGAGAGATGCTTTCTTGGAAAAAAAGGCTTTTATTCTCACCAGGGTTAATTAATGGTCAAATAGAGGGATATACTTGCATTAGATAGGACAGAGATTCTGAAGACCAATTAAGTTTCTGTATTTTCACTAACATCTTTTAGCTTTAAGGAGGTCATTTAGCTTAAGCCAGTATTGCTTCCTGAATTTTTCTGCAGTGGCACTGCAGTCATTGCACAGAGCAAAGCCAAAGTTCAGGTGCACGTGAAGAGTTCCAACTGAGCTAAGTTTCTAGGTAATACTAGCTCTGGAAAAGGTATGGAAAAAGCCTACTGAAGGCCATATCATGTTCCTAGTAAGGAAATAGAAATTGTGGTTGCTTAGTTGAGGGAAAAAGCGAAGTGGTTTCATGCGAACAATTATGTTATCGGTTATCTTCTCTCAATGCTAGCTAGCGCTTCGGGCTATTCAACAAAACTGTTTGGCAATATGTGGAAATATTGGGGGGTGATGTATAAGAATTTGATTTGATATTTTTAAGCAAAGTGGTTGATGTGAGTTATGTTTTATGTTTGATATGAAAAATGATAATACAAAATAAAAAATAATAATAATAAAACTGGCAAGTTTTCAAGGCAAACAAGAAATCCCTTTTCATGAAGTGCATAATTAACTTAGGGAATTGACAAGTACAGTGGTACCTTGGTTTTCAAACTTCTCCATTGACGAACATTTCAGTTTTCAAACACCGTAAACCCAGGAGTAAATGCTTTGGTTTTTGAACACTACTTAGAAGTTAAACATTCCATGCAGCTTCTGTGTTGAGTTTTTGGTTTTCAAACATTTCAGAACTTGAACGGTCTTCCTGAACGGATTACGTTTGAAAACCGAGGTACCACTGTATAACCATGTGGTGATGACTTCTTGTAAGAAGGATGAAGCAAATACACATTATATAGATATTTCAACAGTTAGCTAGTCTTGATAGCTAGGAATAGAACCTCCATGTTCAGAGGCAATATACTACTAAGTACCAGAGCCTGGGGGCAAATCTTGAATGGGCATCAACATCATTTCTTGCAAATGAGCTTCCTGGAATCACTGTTAGCCAGATGTTGAAAACCAAAGAACTGACTATCATTTAGCAAGGCAGTTGACTGTTTTTAGTAAGACTGATCAATTCTTAAATACTTTTTAAAATGTCATGGGTATTGATACAAGGTCTTGAATAGCTAATTAATGAATAATGAAAACTAAATTTTGCCAAACACTGCAGGGTGGGTCAGTGTCATGTTATAGTAGAGCACTTGTTGACCTGCAGTGCCTGGACTGTAGCTTAGCTATAAACTGCAACTCTTTGGAGTATCGCAACTGACAATGGATGTTACCTTGCTCAAAGCATTAGCAAGATGAAATAACCTGCTATACTTAAAAAGCAAAAGTACTGAGAAGAGTGTTTACATTTTAGTCTGTCTTCCTGTGTTGTGTGCAAATTAAGTTCCTGTTGTAAATAAAATAAAGGAGGAAGGACACTGTATCTGTAGGATCATAATTCACTTCCTGAGCCACTGTGTTGAAGAAAAAAAAAGAGTTACAGCAGTTATATAGGTGGGAACATTTTGCAAAGAACATAAAAAGACTTGAAGATTATGGAATCTATACAAAATCTATATTGTTTTGGCCCCAGAATGAAGCCTAGTTCATGCAGACAGAAGAACATCCTAATTTGGGGGCAGATAATGAGGTATGTACATTGGAAGTGATGCAAGTAAATAATGCAAGGAAGCAAGTTAACCTGCAATGATCCTGACATGGTTTAGCCATGGTATAGCAGTTGTTCAACACGCCTGCTAGATTAGGAAATCTGAAACTTTGGCTTGGATAAAATGAATTGTGGTGCTATGAGCTGATGACTGCTTCAAGTAACATTTTAAAACACAAGTAGGGTAATGCAATTTGAGTTCTAGAGAGAACTGAACTGAGCAGTAGAATTTGATGCCCTGTCTCTCTGCTGTCATATTGGAGTGCTACAGTAGTCTTGATGCAGTAGCAGTGTAGAAGCGAAATGTGTTTTGGAACAATAGCTTGTGAAAAGAATGTACTAGTTAATGAATATAGTGCTGGTCCACAGAAAGTAAACTGAGATCATGAACTGTATTAAATATTTCATGATATGGGAACAGAAGGGCAATTTAACCAAACAAAATTTTAAAATATAAGAATGTGTAGATTACAGGGAGTTCAATGATGAGACCCATTGATCGCTTTAATCTTTTATCAAACCACAAATAGAAGTTAGTTTACTAATCAGGATCGTAAAGCATCATAGAATCATAGACTTGTCAAGTTTGAAGGGACCACAAGGGTCATCTAGTCTAACCACGAATCTTCTGCCCAACGTGGGGCTCAAACCTACAGCTTTGCGATTAAGAGTTTCATGATCTGCTGATTGAGTTAGCCTGGCTGACCATTTAACCACTGTTCCCTTTTGGGTCATTACAGCTAACTATATTTTAATTGAACCAGTATGTACGTATGGTGTGTGTGTGTGCGTGCAAGGAGTGAGGAATATTGCTCATTCCCAGCTACGACGCTGTTGTATAGCAAGCTCGTAGTTGAGCATCTAAATTGTGCCTGTGTATACCAAATCTTTTGATCATGCCGCTTAGAAATACAGTAATTGACATAACATTTGGCATCCTGATAATTTCTGCATAACTGTTCACGTTCATAAGATTTTCCTGCCTTTTAACTGCGTTTGGTTGCTGCATCAGCCACATAAGCACATGGTTTTGGGGCAAGAGATAAGCACATGTTGCTGTAGATGAAGTGAATAGAAGATAGCCCGGGTGGGGGAGAGCTCTTGCAGAAAGGTAGGTAGAGCTGTTTACTTTATCTTTTGTCAGGGAAGTTTTTGATTTTCAAACTGTTCAGTCCCACAACACCTGTACTTCTTTTCTTGGTAGTTCTATACAGTGGTACCTCGGGTTAATTCATTCCAGAGGTCCGTACTTAACCTGAAACTGTTCTTAACCTGAAACACCACTTTAGCTAATGGGGCCTCCTGCTGCTGCCACGCCGCCAGAGCATGATTTCGGTTCTCATCATGAAACAAAGTTCTTAACATGAAGCACTATTTCTGGGTTAGCGGAGTGTGTAACCTGAAGCGTATGTAACCTGAAGCGTATGTAACCCGAGGTACCACTGTACATGCTGCTTTTTTTTTTTTGGCTTGCATTACAGGGTTTTTAAAAAAGAAGTAGGAAACTGCAGATTCATCAATGTAGGGCATTATACTTGTTAAATTCTGTTATATATGTGTGTGTTTGTATGTATGAGAAAGAGAGAGAGACGGGGAGATGTTTTCTTTATCGTAAACCCCCCTATGATCCTCAGATGAAGGGTGGTATAGATATTCAACAAATAAATGTGCTGTAAAAGCACTACAGAATACAGTGGTACCTCTGGTTACATACTTAATTCATTCTGGAGGTCCGTTCTTAACCTGAAACTGTTCTTACCCTGAAGCACCACTTTAGCTAATGGGGCCTCCTGCTGCTGCCGCGACGCCGGAGCACGATTTCTGTTCTCATCCTGAAGCAAAGTTCTTAACCCGAGGTACTATTTCTGGGCTAGCGGAGTCTGTAACCTGAAGCGGCTGTAACCTGAAGCGGCTGTAACCTGAAGCGTATGTAACCCGAGGTACCACTGTACTAAAAATCCAGGAATTGAAATGGCTAGATTGGTATACTTTGTCTGATACTCTTCTTGGTAAAGATGGATCATAAAATCATGCTGATAGCAGTTAACCAGAAATAGCTGGAACTTTTGCCCTTTGGACCTTCTGTCTTTCACATTGTTCGTTCATTCTTTGACTAATCCTTAGCTTCCAAAGTTCGCACAAGTGGAGTGGGTGGAGTAGGGGAAGAGGAAAAAGGAATGGTGACATTCAAAACAGTGCAATAGTAAATTACTGCAGTTGCATGCTACTGATTGCCAGTGAATATACTGTGTATTGAAGAGGGAAATGTGGTACAGATTAAATGAATATTGTGATTTTGGCTATCACAGATTCATTCCTTGGTTGAATTCAAAGTAAATTTGCTATCCTTTGAAATGCCTTGTGAAAAGGACAATTTCTTGACTTTCTTCTCCCTGGTTTAAGAACAGTTTCCTGATTTATTTGAATACTATGCTGTACACCAGTCTTTCCCAACCTGGTGCTCTTCAGATGTTCTGGACTACAATTCCCATTATCCCTGAACAGTGGCCATGCTGTCTGGAGTTGATGGTTGCTGAGAGTCCCAACAGCACCTAGAAGGCTGCTGTATACTTTCTCTCCTTGCAGCAGTTGCAGGCACATATCCAAAGTCTAAACAAGAGGCATATGCAGCAATATCCTGAAACTAGGAGCAAATTTGGGAACTTCAGGGGTCTGAAGGCACAAAGTTACAGCCCTCAGTCTCCTACAGATCAGCCTGGCCTTTGCTTACTGTAACATAAGTTGAGATGTGTTTCTAGATAATTTTAGAGATAATAAAAGTCTGTTGGTGAAGGTTACCTCCCCTTTAAGTTCACTGTGGCACTAAATTTAAAAGACCCCATTCCTTTTTAAACCAGTAGTTGCTGTGCAAAGAATATGAACAATGATGGCTTGAAAACGTTGCCCATGTTGAACCTGCTTATATCTATTTCATTGTTTACTTTAGAGGAGGTGATACGTTTAAGAACAAACAATTCTGATACAAGGAAAGGCTGCAGCATTTGAAACTTCATAATTTAGAGAAAATGTGAGTAACGGGGGATATGATAGAGCAGGCTTCCTCAACCTCGGCCTTCTATATGTTCTGAGACTACAGTTCCCATCATCCCTGACCACTGGTCCTGCTAGCTAGGGATCATGGGAGTTGTAGGCCCAAAACATCTGCAGGGCCGAGGTTGAGGAAGCCTGTGATAGAGGGATATAAAATTGTGGATGGTGTGGAGAAAGTGAATAGGGAGAAGTTTTTTCTTCTCATAAAACTAGAACTTCAGGGCATCCAATGAAGCTGAATGTTGAAAGATTCAGGACAGACAATAGAAAATACTTCACATAATGCATAGTTAAATGATGGAATTTTCTCCCACAAAAAGGCAGTGATAGCGATGAACTTGGATGGTTTTAAAAGAGGATTAAACAAATTCTTGGAGGATAAACCTATCAATGGCTACTAGCCACAATAGCTATCTCAGTATGGCTCTGAATAGTAGTTGCTGGGAATCACAGATGGGGAGACACTGTTCAGCTTGTGTCCTCTTTGAGAGCTTCCCATAGGCATCTGGTTAGTCACTGAGAACATATCAGGTTGGCCTGATTCGGAAGAACTCTTGTTACGTTCTTACTCTTGAACAGTGTGTGCTTGTTCAGAATTTTTTGTCTATTTATACATGGACTGTATTAAGTGAATATACATTTTTTCCAAACTTAGACTGTCACTTTGGCAAAAGTGTGACTTGCATTTGGATTCAGCAGTTGTAGAGGCTAAATCGTAGACAATGATACTGAAAAAACTTGCATTCTTACCAAATGGAAATGTGCAGTTCACAAAACCAATAAACTTTTCAGGCTTTCTTCTCTCTCATTTGAAGTAAATCCCATGTGTCTAATATAAATCCACAATGTGTTTGTCTGTTCCAAGCTAGGTTATGATTCCATAATGTTCAACTCTGCAAGGCAATCTGATGAAAAAACTGAACCATAACTATCAAAAGCTTCTATTGTGCATAGGAGCTTATCGCATGTCTATGCAAAAGCATTTAAACCTCCTCTCAGTCTATGTCATGTGCATCTCTTCTGTGTTTTACTGCTAAACTGCAATGGCTGCATGAGCAACCTCCTTTCAAAGGTGTGTTTATGCCAAGTAGGAAAACCAGCTTCTTTAGTTCCAGTATTTGCACTTGATTCTAGTTGTTGCAGGAATATATTCAATACTTTCATTGCAGTGCATTTCTTCAGTAAAGCCATGTCTACCACCAGGAGACTTCCTGGCAGGTGGGGGGCAGCTGGGTACAAGATAAGCTCTGTACGGGTCTGTCTTTCTGGTACTTACAGTTTGCTTGCTTAGTTTTCTGGGATGCAACATTTACCTGCCTTAAATAATGCTTTCAGTTGCATCGTGAGCAATGTTCATTTCACAACTACTATACTGCAACTTGCAGTGATGACTCACAAGTCTCCAAAACCACACAGGAACAGCATTTGCCCATAGCCACCAAACTGCAAGAAAACCTCCGACCAAATCAGCTGTGTTCACTGAAGAACTTTATGCAATCAGGTCTTAAATTGCACATTTCCTGGACTTGAGGTGGTGGTGGGAATTGTTTTAGCGGAGGGTTGGTAAACCTTTTTCAACATCAGGACTGAATTCTTTTGTGGGGAATTTTCTGGCAGCCACCATGGCAGTGGTGGTTGTGGCGAGAAGCAAAAGTCAGCCAATCAGTGGATGTTCTCTTAACCTTTGTACAGTAGACTGCATTCTAGCCACGCTAGCAGGTGTTTTCCACCAACCCACACAAACATTGCTCACTTTAGACAAGCCGGAGGCATTATTACAGTTCAGAGACACATCCCTGACAGGAGAAAAACACTTGAGGACAGAGTGGAGCCAGAGGTGTTTGGAAGGTGGCCTGGGCAGGGGCATGGCTTACAGAGAGGCCTGGATTTGGCCCCTGGACCTGAGGTTCTCTAACCCTAGTTTACACCTTGGATTAATTTGGGTTCAGGTCATAGCTATTTCTTTGGTGTCCATGTACAGCTTCAAGATGGCTGAAAAACAGTGTCCCTAGGAACATACTTGGTGCCTTTTTTTTTACTTTGAGTAATTGTAGCAAATCTCAACACATCAATATATAAAGGCTTGGAACTTAACTTTCAAGCAGTTTGTAGACCTAAAACAATTGACTTGTAAACTGAGCTCTGCTGCAGTGTACATTTCCCTAATGGGTATTGGTGTCTAGTGGGCAGGATTTTCTTGTCATCCTCCTAGATCAGCTTTTCAAACATAACCAGAGCAACAAAGACCAAAAAGACCATTAGATCTTAACAGCCCCCAGTCAGTTCTCCTGAGCTTGATAAAAAGTATTTGAAGCTTAAATTGTTTTGTGCTTGTCAGACAATTAATCCAATTACTTAAAAAGCATTTCCCCAGAACTTTAACTGAGGCGCCGGCAGGCTGTGCAGTGATTAACATATAATATAACTAGAAAAATAAATTGCTGTCTTCGAAACTTTTAAGCATTCTGTTTGTCATGTAAGTTTTTACGGCTAAACAATGTGCTAAGCATACTTGCACTCATTCTTAGAGGTTTTTGGTATGGATAGGGAAGATCAAGTGCCTGTAAGCTTTGCCTTGTTTTATGGAAATTGGCCAATGTAAGCAAGCAATAGAAGAAACTAACAAGGATGTGCATAGACCACAAAATTTGGTTTAAACTCCAATATGACACTTTCACTATTGGGAAATGAAAAAACAGTGATACATCTTCACTTTTCTGCAAAAACTTGCAGGCATAGTAAGTCCTATATACTACATAAAATCTGCTAAATTACAAGCCACTTAGTCTGTGTGGAATCTTTTTTGCTGGTCACCTTTAAAGGTTAACTTTTATTTATGGGTAGAATTGGAAAGAATTTGGTGGCAAAGGTCACTCCTTCTAAGGGGATGAATCCTGCCAAACCTCAGAAGTGATAGCTTCGGTGGTTTTCCTGCAAGACTGCCATTACAGTTTAGGAGTGTCTAAAAATGGAATCACTTACTCTCCTCTAGTACTTTGTGGGTAATAGGTCTGAAAACTGCCGACATGAAAGAGATGTCCCTGGGTAAGAAATCTGCCAAATTGCAGACAAATATGTCATGAGGCTTTTCCACTAGGCATCGTTTTAAAGTTGATTTTTCAGTGGGAAGAATGCTTAAATCATGGTTTAAGGAGCCATTTGGCGCCTAGCTTATATATCTGAGTTTTTAACACTGATTACAAACCTGGCAAAGGCTGTTACACATAAATGTCTGCTTCATGCATAATGTTAAAAAGTAACAGTTGGCTTTAACCATGGTTTACCGAGCTGGCTCACATATGTTGATCCAAATTGTGGTTTGTTTGCCTCATTTTCGTGTCACTTCTGTGAATACCCTTCAAATGAAAATGCTGACACACACACACACACACCACACACACACAGCTCAACAACGCTGATCAATGCTCCTCAAAAAAAGTCTAACTGGGCAGATCACTGCCAGTTTTTTTTTAGTGGGAATAGATCGCAGTCTCTAGGAAGTTGGACATCCCTGCTCTAAACTAATTAAGTTTGTTACTTATATAAGGTAGACAGCATAATTTTGAATACTAAACTATTGCTTGCTGGGGAAATCTGGTTTGGTGAATTGGAAAGGCTTGCAGTGTGTGGTGTAATTTAATTGCTGGATTAGAGGTGTTTGTGAAGGATGAGACAACTTTGTTTCTGGAAATGCAGAAGATCAGGACAGCAGTTCTCCTGAATGTAAAAAAATATGCTAGTATCATGCTTTCTTGACAAAAGAACAAGCCAGTAATACAGTAGTGTTTCAGTGTCAAGACTGATGTGAATAAAAATGAGATCCCTTTCCTAATTGGATTTCATATACTATATCTGGTCACCAATGTGCTTGAACCTCAGAAGATGATACCCAGAGAAAAGTCTCTGATGAGCCCAGTGACTAGGCAAATTGGTATGGGTGAAGGTGGTCACAGTTGAGCCAAACATTACTTGAAAATGTCTTCTGTTTGAGGGGAATTATCCTAATTACAAAATCTCACACTTTTAAGACATTAATCCTATTCTGTTTTGCACTTTTTAGCCTGTAGCTTAGCATGAGCGAATGAGTCATTCTCCATTTAAAATTTAATTGCTTCTTGAGATATTTTTACAAATGAGTTAAAATAGCCATGTTCACATGTGAGTAGGATTATTCTTGAAGTCAGGCAAGCTCATATTTTTGTATTACCTGCTAAATTAGCTGGTAAATGTCAATACTGAAAATAACTGATATGGTTTTGGATCTGATTTTCAGCTGGATTGTAGCTATGTAACTCAGAGCAAGCACGGTCCTGATAACATTGACCTGTGTCATTAATTATTGTATGTTTCATGATGGAGAGGTGTCCTGATAGAATAGCAGTGAAATAATGGAGACGAAAGGGGGGGTATGTCTGCTGCAGAAGACACAAGCTGTCTATTAAAGCATAGTGGAACCTCTGTGACAAAACACCCAGTGAAGCAGAAAACTGACCCACTTAACTGTTGGCATAGAACTTTGAATTTGTTAAGTGCTGGCATGATTCTATGATACTTGAGGTTTGGAAATAAGTCTTAATAGTTTTAAGTGAACTTTGAAAACTGTGTGCTTGCAACAGAACACTTGAAAAGTAGTTTATACAGTCTGACGCAAAAATTTGAGGTTAGGTATTTAAATTTAAAAAATTAAGATTCCATCTATTTGGATGTAACTGGGCTAATTTTGTCTTCTACCTCGTTTTATAATTTATACGTCAGATTGTGTGCATGCATGACTACCACAGCCCTATACCTATCCTTTGGAATCCTTTGAAAGTGGGAGCAGATTAAAAGTGGGTGAAGACATTACTTTACTACTTGCTACCTTGAGTGGAAGGGAGGGGGAAGGAGGAGGAGCCACTGTCACACACACATACATCCTTATCTTGGGGGGGCTGCTATAACACCTAGTTCCTTAA
Organism: Podarcis liolepis; assembly: GCF_965112155.1. Taxonomy (NCBI): domain Eukaryota; kingdom Metazoa; phylum Chordata; class Lepidosauria; order Squamata; family Lacertidae; genus Podarcis; species Podarcis liolepis. The sequence goes on from NC_139554.1 coordinate 45,658,673, forward strand.
AAGCAACCAAGACTGATTTTCTGGGAGCAGATTAGAGTCTTTATCAAATCTCAGCTGTCTGATTGAGAAAAGGAAATGCTCTAAGCAAGACAAGGATACACAAGAGAGAGTTACCTAAAGGAAACTAGCCTTGGCTATATTCTCTGACCAGCAGGCAGCATTGGAGTTTTGGTGTTGAGTGGCGCGGAACCTGCTTCATGGCAGGCTTGAATCTATGGAGTGGCCCCAATTTCCTAGAAGTCTAGGAGGAGAAAAGGGAGCCAAGTATGAGACTTGCTGAATTTCTCAGTCATTATTACAGAGGTGATTATAGCTGACAGCTTCATTTTCACTGCAAGCTATTTGTGGTAAGAATATATTTCTCCTTTCCAATCTGTGAAGCAAATTTTACATGTAATTGTTAGTTGTGCTCAGGGTTCTGTGGTAGTTAATGAGTGATCAGAAGAGTTAAATGCCATCTTGGGGAAGTCTCTCAGTGGTCAGGAAATGACAACATAGAATTCATTTGTTTTAAAATCTTAAATATTTATCTAGAGTAGGGCTTTCAAAATTTCTTGGCAAGGTCTCATTCCAGATATTCAGGCTTTGTGCGAGCTTCTTTTCATCTCCAAAACCCAATAGCTTCCATTCTACCTTGAACTTTAGTAAAAAAAATCTGTTCTGGAGTTTCTGCATGCAGAGGCATTGCATCAATACAAAGAAACATATCAAAACAAAAATAGCATGCAAGTAAGTAGCCTTTGATGGCATACAGTGTAACAGAATTGTATATACTCACTGTGTAATGCAACTTTTAGCAACATTTTATTGGTGTAAATCACTTGGACCCTATATATTCATAAGTACCTATGGTGCTGTGGGTTAAACCACAGAGCCTAGGACTTGCCGATCAGAAGGTCGGCGGTTCGAATCCCCGTGACGGGGTGAGCTCCCATTGCTCGGTCCCTGCTCCGGCCAACCTAGCAGTTCGAAAGCACGTCAAAGTGCAAGTAGATAAATAGGTACCGCTCTAGCGGGAAGGTAAATGGCGTTTCCATGCGCTGCTCTGGTTCGCCAGAAGCAGCTTAGTCATGCTGGCCACATGACCCAGAAGCTGTACGCCGGCTCCCTTGGCCAATAAAGCAAGATGAGCGCCGCAACCCCAGAGTCGGTCACGACTGGACCTAATGGTCAGGGGTCCCTTTACCTTTACCTATGCACCAAACAAAAGCAAATTTGTTTTCCCAGGCTTTTAAGAATTGCAAAGTAAGCTCCTCCCCCCAACTTGTATAGTAAAATCAAACTGCTCTATTTAAATTGTCTGCTGCAGCATTATTTTACTTGATCATGTTATAATATTTTTCTTTTGTACTACTCTGCCCAGGGAATATAAAATTACATTGAAGGTGCTGGATGTAAAATTATGTAAATATGACTTCCTACACCACTAATTTTCTTGGTGTAATTTATTGCAGAGGTAGCCAACATAGCACCCATTTACCCCAGCATAGTTAATGGTCTGAGATGATGGGAGCTTTAGTCCAACATTTAGAGGGGGGCTCCTCTTGTGTGATCCTGGTGTATTTGGTAATGTTAGGCATAAAGACAACATAAGGTTTATGAATGAATCATATGTGAATGTATAAACGTCTAGGGAGCAGTCCAAACCCAAGATACACCGTGTTGAGCAGAGTTTGAAATAGGCAGATCTCTGGCTCAGGTGGTGCTCAGCTGTTTGAAGCCCTGATTATGGCTGATCCAGAGAGATGCCAACATAAACCCTCCATCCTGGCTCAACTGGCTGAGCCAAAGTTGGCTGAGCCCAAGGTTGAAGTGGGGTAAGTCCCCCCCCCCCACCGTAAAGGAATCTTCTGGGCTGGGGGCAGGGCAGGGCAGGGGGAGGCTTACCTCACTCCAAATGCTCAGTCACATGACTTAGCAATCCAGCAGAAGCGGGTGGTGTATGTCAAACTGTATTTTAAAAGCTTGTTTCCCCTTTGCCAGGTTTGGGCTGACTAATCTAGCAGAATTGAGTTTGGAATTAGGGTAAATTACACTGGCATAATGCTGGCTCCTTGTAGTTTGGATTGCTGTTAGTTTTGGAATAAAACATTTTAACTTGGGCACAATATCTGGGAAAGTGTAATAGCAAGTTGGCAGTAGCTATCATTGCTAAGAGGACTTGTATAACAAAAGCTATCAGTAATGAAACATACCAAATGGATAGTTCTTGCTGGATTTAATAGTCTCATCAAGTGATGGGTGAACTTGTCCCAGTCAGGCTCAAAAATTGAACAGTCTTGGAAAATAGCTGCCTGGTGCTCATTTCAGATTATCAACCCCACCCCCACCCCGTGATATCACCAGAAAATGATCAGGTCCAGTCACTCTTCCACAAGAGTCCAAATGTTGGGGTGTTGCAAAATGTAGTTACTGACATGGGTCAGTAGTGTGGGAAAAGTCTACTTTTCTCCATTCCTTGCAGCTCTCTAGCAGCATGCCAGACATTTGGGGAGAGAGCTGGGAGAGCAGTCTTGCTTCACTGCTGGAGCAACAAAAATGTAAGAGGGAGCTTAGAACCAGTGAAGGGTAGTTGAGTTGGAGGCAGGGACAAAGGGAGGACTTAGGTTCCTCTCCAGCTTAGATTTTAGACCAGAATGATTACTTTGTACTGAGGCTAGCAATCAAGCTTTTCTTGGGCTTATATCCCAAACACTGCTCGGATAAGTCTGATAAATCAAAAGTCTCACCCTAAAGTGCAGTTGCATGGGCTAACCATTTGTCAGTTAACCCTGTTGGAAGAGAATACTGCAGTGAATTAATTTGGTGGAAATAGTAAAGCAGCCCATTTTAAATCAAGATTTACCATATGTCCTGCATTCCATGTGTCCTCTTACAATCTACTTTCTCATTATACCATTATATACTTTTATTGTTGAGTAGTATGTTTTACTACATTTCTGTATGAACCTGTACAAAGACATTATAAAGTGTTTCATTTTGCTGACTCCAAGCTAATACTAGTTTAACTTCTGAGGGCATGCTTGTTTCATAACCATTCTTTTCTGAAATGTTTGTCCTACGAGCAGAGACTTTATGACCTTTCTGATCTCCTCATTAAAAAAGGGATATAGTGTCAATACTGTGTAATCAGGGGCAGTTCCTGAATACTTTTATAATGCCTTATCTGTTATTGAGCAGTATGTGGCTGCTAATATTCAGTAGAAATATATATTAACTACTTGTTTCACCACCATCATGCATAGTTTTGACAGACATTGCAGTACAAATAATTTTTAAAGTGGGTGGCTTCCCAGTATCCCAGGAGATACATGGGAGGGAGATATTCCTAATATATACTGAGACAGATAATTTAGAGCTTTAAAGGTCAAAGCAACATCTTGAATGGCATCTGGAAGCCAGCAACATTGCAGTTGCTGCAGGTACTGTTATGTGACCCTGCTATCCTGTATCAGGCAGGAGGCAAGTTATTGCATTTTGTCCAAGCGTAAATTTTCCAAATGCTTTAAGGCAATCAGATGCATGTTGTGTAAAGATTCCTTCTGTCTAGATATAGCAGACTGAATGCAGATAGTAAAAGACTTGTGTTGGCTATATCTCTCACTCATTTAACTAATATCTGAGGCAGAGCCAAAATCTCTCCTGGACTGCAAGCATAATTGACAAATGACAGCAGATTAATCAAATACACCTCACTGTCCCCTGCAATATAAGGGTCAGGTGACTTCTGTTTCAGTGTTTCTGAAGAAGTGTGCATACACACTAAAGCTTATACCAAGAACAAACTTGGTTGGTCTCTAAGATGCTACTGGACAATTTTTTTATATATGTCCCCTTCAATCTGAGGACTAAAATGAATTTTATCTGTAATCAGCTTTAGCCAAAGTACAGGTATCAGACCTGAAATAAGAACTAAAACTGACACTCGTAGATTTGATAAAAATGGAATTGTCTGATTGACAGGGTGATGATGATAACCCCATAACAGACCTATGAATCATGACATTTAGCAATTTCATAGAGATGTTCAAAGGGGCAAGGTAGATTTTTGGAGCACTCCTCTTATCAGCTTCTAGGAAGCTGATTCATTTGCCCATCCCCACACCAAAAACGACCTGCAAAACGAATAACAACAACCTAAGATGGAGCCAGTTATACCTGCTAAAACCTGCAGACTAATCAGTAGAACTGACTATTCCTAGTATCCAAGGTTGCTGGGGAGAGGTTTAATACAGTCAAGTTTTTCCTCCTGTTAATATTTTAGATGTACTGTATATTGGTCAGGTTACCTGAGTGTAATCCAGTGCAGCACATGTGTGGTCAGTTGTGCCTGTAAAACTGGGAAGCAGATCAGGGTTTGCTTGGCAGATGTGAAGTTCTGTGCCATCTCCAAGGAAGGGAGTCTTGGGATGTGTATCAAAACTCCTCCAAAACGATTATTCCGACTGACTTAATGCCAGGCCTAAGACCCCCGTGTCACTCTAGTCAAATGCCAGGCACAAGACCATTTGTCAGAACAGTCCAGAAGTCTGATAGGAATTGAGTGGTAAAAGGTAAAGGACCCCTGGACAGTTCAGTCAAACCTGACCATGGGATGTGACGCTAACCTTGTTTCAGGCCGAGGGAGCCACTGTTTGTCCACAGACAGCTTTCTGCATTATGTGGTGGGGAGTGGCTGATGGCATAAAGATTCAAAGTTGACTGTATTCTGTAGTGACTGCCTATACATAAAGAATATCAACTGCCTTTGAAACACCACCCTGGTGCTGCACCAAGTACATAGCCAGAACCAATGGTCAATATATATGAGGTAGGCAACCTCCTACCATATGAGGTTATGAAGTCCTGCTGCTTTGTTCATTACTGATCTTGCATGAACAAGCTAGAAAAGGATTAGTTCCATCCTTTTGGCTGAAGGGATGCTTGAAGTGTTTCTTAGTAGACATGTCTGAGATCAGTGCTTTTTTCCTGAGGTACTCAAGGGTACACAGTACTGGCACACACAAACACAACCAATGTTAACAGTGTGGCATTTACTGTAGCAACTTCATGGTGAGTAACGGCACCTTTCCCCCCTTTTCTTTTCTTTTTAAAGCACAGTTTGAGATGCTTTTTACTCCTAATACTCATGTGCCATTCACTTTTCCAATTGTGACCCTCTTGGTTTCCTTCTCATGCATGTTGTTGGCTAATTCCTGGTTCCGTTGAACTCCCTGAAGTGATTTCTGTACTTGAGCGGTAATCCTCACCCTTAAGGGCTTTGCTGCAAGAGAGATCTAAGAATAGAATGTTGGGCTTCACTTTTTAGGCTGTTTTACAGTAATGTGTTTTTATCCAATCATATCTAAGGTTCCTGCTAGCTGAGAAACCAAGAGTTCAGTTGTTCTGGAACTGAACTTCATGGCATAGATACTAGCTGAGCATTTTCTAGGATCCTGACTTCTGCATTCAAAGTTCTTAAACAAGTTTTAAAATCCCTGCAAGGAAGCTGGAGGGGCCAGCCAGATGGAGATGTCAGGCACCAACCTGGCACCCAGAGATCTCTGCCTGGTCAGAGTTGGACACATGCCAGTCTCAAAGTGCGCCTGGCACCTGATTAATTTCAAACACTGATTTGAGGCAAGTAGCAATTGTTCCAAGAATCTTAAGTTGTCAAGTCCTCTGTCCAAGCTACACTCCATAGGTGGATTGGTTCCTAACAATTATCAGTCCACAAAAGAACTTTGTACTTACTTACCAAGCTGCCTGCAGCAGATAAAAACATGTATTCAAAGGACAGCTAAAACTTTACACCAACCACACACACTGCTCCAGTTCCATTTCTCCTGGATAAATATGATTGGCCTTTGTACCTTGAATATATAAAGATAAAACTTCTGCGAGGACTGAACACTTGTTCTAATGGAATGATTTGATTTTACCACTTCTGTTTTTAAAGCCGATGAATCTCTCACGTACAACTTTTTTTCTCTTGCTTTACTTATAAAAATTCCACTGTGAGAAGCAGTATTCTAAAGTTCTAGTTCCAGTTTTATTCACTTGGGAAAGTTTGAAACTCATGTGGTGGTAGTGAAATGCATTTTAAGGTCTTTTTAGTGGCAGAGGCTTTCATAGTAAAGTCATGGTTTAAGGGTCACCATACACTTTAGAACACCCAGATACAATTTTTGAGTTTGTATCTGATTTTAAAGGTTAATGGAAACACATGGCAGACTAAAGAAATCAAAGCCACAATTCAAGCTAAAAATAGTTAGCTAAGCTGAAATAGACCTTAAACCTGCAGTTTTGTATATGTTGCACCCATTTCATTTGGAACAGATGCTCTTGCTATATGCCTGGACAGACTGTGTACCATGAATAATGCTCTTTTGCGCAGGGCTGTTTTTCATGCCATCTGAACATGGACTTGTGGTGTGTTTCCCGCCTAACAAATCACAAGCGATAGTCAACGTTTGTTCTTGGCTTGCTGCTTGTGGCTTGATAGTGGGCTATAGGGAGCAGAATGCACAGCTCCATACCGTATGAGAACCTGCATATTCATTAGGTGAGCTGAGCATCCTTCTTGTGCTTGAGGACATGGGGCTTTTTGCTCACCAGAAGCAAGTTCTTGATGGCAGATTTATGTAATACTATTTTTCATTTCATAATGAAACAAAACAAACTCTGAGGATAAATACTTCTGCCCAGCTGCCTTCCATTTACCTTCTGTGGCTGACAGGAGGGGTTTGTGAGGGCAGAGTTTGAGTGGAACGGGTAGGAGAAGCTTGAAGTGTGTAGAGCTGATGGAAGAAGGTGCAATGGGAGTGGCTTGGTAGAGGGAGCAGGAATTGTACTATTCTGACTCCCTGGAGGCACCAGCTACCCCTGTCCAAACCCTTCTGTTGACTTTGGCTGTGCAATAAGCCTGCAACTTACACACATTTAACTTCTGCACATTTAGCTTTACGCACTCAGAAATTGTAAAAAAACTAAAAGGGGGCAGTTGTTTGGGGAACAAAGTGTTTGGCAATCCCATCAGCTGTTGAACCTATTGTGCAAGGGTAGGCAAACTACGGCCCGGGGGCCAGATCTGGCCCAATAACCCTCTAAATCCGGCCAGCGGACGGTCCTGGAATCAGCGTGTTTTTACATGAGTAGAATGTGTGCTTTTATTTAAAATGCATCTCTGGGTTATTTGTGGGGCATAGGAATTCATTCGTATATTTTTTTCCCTCCAAAACATAGTCCGGCCCCCCACAAGGTCTGAGGGACAGTGGACCAGACCCCTGCTGAAAAAGTTTGCTGTTGTGTTTTGGCTATACACAATTTTGGCTTTAGCACGCTCCCCAGAACGTAACCCGTGCGCAAGTTGCGGGCACGATCCTGTTAAAATGTTTCTGAGCAAAAGTTGCATGGTATGTTGATAACCTAAAGCAGAGGGAATGTCTAGTAACTAGTGGTAAAAGCAATTGCGTTCTTACATGTATTGTTCCTGTTAAGTTCTTAACAGCATGCAGCTGTTTGGCTTTGGCAAGCGGTAGAACTCAGGGTGTGGTTCTAAAATACACAGTCTTTAAGTTATTGGCACTACTACAACCTTTTCTTCTTTAGAATTCAAAACTGAGCATGCCTTTATGTTTAAGTCTCTAAAACTTCAAAAATGTGTGCCATCAAACGGCAGCAATCAGTATTGACTCTTGGATCATCTCAACCTGTAATGATAAGGAAGAATAGGGTTGTATTGTTACTACAGTTTTTTAAAAGAACTTTTATGCTATTATGTTATTTACAGAAGATGCATAAAATGCTAAATAAAAGCGTGTGCCATAGAAGAGCTTTCTGTAAAACCTGGCAGACTGAAGAGTAACAGATTTTTATCATATATAGCTCGGGCCAAAAATGAATAGCTTTTTTAAAAAGCTACTTGATGTAGAGATGTGAAAGTTTTGCTACAACTTGTGGCTGGAAAGGGGATCAAGTTAGGCTTGTATATAAGCCTGAAAAAACGAAGACAAAAAGCAATTAAAAGTTTTGTTTTCCTTTGTAAAATCTGGAGCTTGTAGCAAACCATCTGTTGCCCTGGAATAACCCCTTAATTCATTTAAACCATTTTTGTGTGCACACTCAAGAAGTGTCTCTGAGGCTGAAATAACTATAAAGGGGTTGGGGTGGAGAGGCTGGTGAAATAATGGAATTGGGACTCCTCTCTGTGTGCCTGCTCTGAAGTTGTGAAGGATATAGTACAGCTGTAAGTTTCCCTAGGCTACTTTTCTCTAGGTTTAGTTGTCCATTCTTTCCTCCTTCCTGCTGACAGTCACTGAGTCCAAGTTAAATGTTTGACCTTTTTTGTAACTATTAAATCATATGTCCTGGGCTAGTCTGCCATTTTCCTACTTGCCTAATTATTTGGACAATGAATGGCAGTTTTGAAAGTAGTTTGGCAGCACTAGTATTACTTGAGAGGAAGACCGATGTTCTGCTAGTGAAGGGGATGTGGTGTGCATTTTTAGAAGTGCAGATAAAGGAAAAGTTGTCGAATACTTAAGAGTAGTTATGATTAAAAGTAAATCAAAGTTGGTTGAAATCCATAATCTTTGGTTTCTGTTGCAGTACATAATGTTTTCTTGTTCTGGAGTTCAGGGAATAGTTTCAACATAATTTGAAGAAGCTGCTTTGGAGTTACACGAGATGTGTCTTAAATTGTTGCATTTTGCTGGATGGACTATGCAGATATGCATTTTTTTAAAAGTGAGAGAGGAATAAGGTGAAAAGAGGTTGATGGTATTCCAGAGGAGGGCGTATTCTATCTAGCTGTTCACGAACTTAGCATCAGTACTCCTAAGTAACAGGAAAATTTCAGCTTCTTATCGTGAGAGAACTTGGAAAAATATATGTGCTGCTTCTATGTTTCCTTTGTTTGTGATCTTGCTCTGATAGTTTCAGTTCTTACATGTCTAGTTGTGACTGAGAATTTAACTTGGTCAAGCTCTCAAATCCTATTCAACACGATTGTGGTGGTAATAGATCAGCTGTTCTTGTGTTATGGAAGGATAGTTCACTGGACTTCAAACTCCAATAGTTCGCATCATTCATAGCCTTGACACCTCTATCTGAAAAGCCAGGTTGCAGAGATAGGTGTAATCCATTTTTATCAAATCCATTTGCTATAATCCTCCCGTTACCTGCCAGTTCACTTTTTAAAGCTTTAAAGCTTATTGATGAGCTCTATGTGTCCCTGCTGTTGAAGGCTGTGACCGGTGGATATCCAAACTTCTCAGTTCAAATGTTAAATATTGCACAACTGTACTGTGTTGGTAATAACCTCAGATATTCTTACAAGGTCCTGGTTCTAACAGTGTCCTTTGTGCTGACACTGCCTCATTTATAGTTCTGTCCATGCAACACACATGAGTGGCAAGGGCATGTTGAATCCCACAGTTAAGAAGCTTCCTTTACCTTGTGATTCACTAACTGAGTAATCTTAACTGTGTGCAGGTGCAGAGTTAATTTTCCTCTTGGACTGGTGTAGCAGAGAGGCCCATATTGGGTAGCTCTGAGGAAGATGGACTGGTTTCAGATCCAGTGGATCCCTAGCTGGCTCTGCTCATCTCCAAAATGCTAATGGAAGTTTCACAACAGCCTGCAATTTTGGGTGCAGCAGGGTCTTTTTGCAGCAGCAAAGGGAAACCTCTGTCAAATCCCAGCCCCTACCAGCAGCACATAATTGTTCTTCCCATCCTCAGTAATAGTATCTTCTGGCCCCCAGGCATTTCATGCTGACTGCAGAAGTCATAATATATGCACTGTCTTCTGAAGCTGGGTGACGTACTGATTCAGGCCTGATGCACACATATCACTAAACCATGATTTGTTCAGCCACAGTGTTGCTTGTTTGGCTACTCCACCCCAGATGTTCAGCAAGATAAAAATCATGAAGAACCGCTGGACAACAAAATAAGCTTGGAAGAAACAAGCAGTGCCTTGTCTGATTGTCTGTAAGATGACTTGTGATTTGAACATGCCACAGTTGAAACAAACCATGGTTTAGCATTCTGTGCAGACGCAGCCATTGTGGGTGGAGAGAAACCATTTAGTATATGCTAGGCAGTTCTGTATTTGCAGAAGGGCAATGCCTGTATCTTCGCTATGGAAGTTATCTGGGGTGTATCCATTCATCTCGGATAACAAGGCATGACACAACATGTGCCTACTGATGAATTAGAAGCCAGTGGAAAAAACTGCCCGTTCATCTTCCTTCTCTGAAGGCTTCAGTCTGAGTAGTTCAGCAGCTATGTTAATAGCTTTCAATGAAACAGTCTGGTCTCTGAGCAACAAACAGTCTTTCGGCAGCTTTGACCAGGTGCCATTTGATAAATTTGCTTCATAGTTTGTCCACCTTGGAATATACTTGAACTCAACAGATGAATTCATTGTGCCTTGACATGTTTAACATATTCTGCTAAAATGTTAGGCTTGGGGGGGGGGTTCTGTTTATTAAGTTGTTTACCAGCATGTTGTTAAAACAGATAGGTTCAAACATATGTGCTGTTAAGATACTCTTCATAACAATCACTTGTAATAGCTTGGCTTCTACTCCATACATGATGCAATTGTTATAGTAACTGAGAGGGTATCCTATCATTTACTGTACAATTAATGATCATTTGCTGCCAATTATATTTTAGCTTTATTTGTTTGGATTGCAATGGCTGCAGAGCTATAGTGCTGAAAGCACTTTCAGGGGCTAACCTGCATCTTTTAATAATAAGATAGGTTTTCACTTCTGGGGTTCAGACACTACCAAACTGTGTACCAAAGTTGCTTCCTGTGCTGTAAACTTCCTGTCATCAGATCATGAAAGGCACCCCAGGTAATAACTAGGAATTCATACGTGGGTGGAAGTGTTTGCTTTGGCAAGCAGCCTTAGTAAGACCAGCATACCCAGGATGCTGGCAGACTGCTTTCAATACTTGGCATTGCTGGGATACTGAAGAGTAACTTACTGGCTTGCTAGAAGGTAAATGTACCATCTGAAAAAGTCAGTGACAGGTTGTTTTGAAATTCATATTGGGTTTATGTTCACCTTAGTCCTTCAGTAATGTTACATAACCCAAAAGGGTTATCAATTGCATCCATAAATCTTTTGTTTTAAAGAATTAACATGGGCTGAATGGCTAGGTAAAGGTAAAGGGTAATAGCTATAAATGCATTCTAATATAAAATAGCCTAAGTACTGAGGTAAATACTAATTTCCATAGATTGTCAAAATATAAATTTCATTAGCTATAATGTTGTTGCTTAATTCATTAAGGAGTCTAGCAGGTCAGCTATGAAACTATTCACAGTGGTGACCTCTGTCAAGCTTCATATTTTAGTGTTATGTTGGTCCATGCTTTCTTTTGTGGGAAATAGTGGCTTTGAACGTACAGAACTGTATGGGCATCACTATAATGCCAAGCATTATAGTGATTTCCTGCTCCATAGGGTATTCTGTGGTGTCTCAACATGTGTTGGTGATCTCTGAAGAGGCATAATAGATCTTGTGTTGTATAGGCAAAGAATTAAGTATGAGGCTTGAATAGCATTTTAGAAATAATTTGCAATACAGTATTGGAGGCTTTAGGAAATGTAAGCCTTTCTCATGAACAGGAATGGCAGAAAACCCACGTGCTTATGGAAGGGGCATCATCTTGTGTCAGGAGATGAAAATGGAAGTGGAAGATGGATCAGTAATAACTTGAATATGTGAAACAATAGACAATTTGATCATAGCCACTTAAGCTGGTCCTGAAGCACATGCCACAATGCTTTCCTTCGCTCTTCCCCCAAGGTATCCTCTTAACTACTGCACTGACATGAAAGGAGCACATTTCCATGGGTTCATCCAATTATACAAGGTCAGCATCCTGGGCTGCTGATTCTATGGAAAAGAGACATGCAGTTGGCCTCTGTGCATGTGCTTGTGAGCCTTCCAAGGTTACATAAGCACCATGGGATGCACCAAGGGATGAACCCATGGAAAAGCCTTCCCCATGTTAGTGTAATATTAAAGGACTGCCTGAGCAAGCCTTTTACCACGTTGGAGAAATATGGTAGATTGGTTCATTATTTATATTGAGATCCGAGTTCAATTTTCATTTAAACCATGTCCTTTTTTGTAGGGCACAAGAACTGAGCAATGAATAAATTACGACAGAGCTTCAGAAGAAAGAAAGATGTCTATGTCCCTGAAGCAAGTAGGCCACATCAGTGGCAGACAGATGAAGAAGGGGTTCGGACTGGCAAATGCAGCTTTCCTGTTAAGGTAAATATATTTACTCTCTTAAGAACTGCAGCAAACTTCTAAATCCTGTTTGTGTTTGGATCATGCTAACAATAGTTACGTGGAAGAATGTTTGTATTTGTACAAATCCTGTTTCTTGTCTATGCACACATTTTCTTTATAGTTCTTCCTGTATGTAAAATATCGCTGGGGCTGAATAAAGAAATGTTGGTTAAAGAAAAAATCTTACAAGTTTTACTTGTTTGAATTGGCATACATTTGCACATGTATAAAGCTATAGTCTGAAGAATAAGCATATTTTGTTATTAAATTATACAGTAGGCATCTTAAATGCATTTGTTATATAGGGAAAGAGTAATGTATCTTTAAAGGTTAATTGGAGAACCTTTTAATCAAAAGGGTATTCGTTGATTGATCAAAGTAGTTAAACATTACATCATGCAGCCATTTTTTTTAAACTTCCAAATGTCTTCCATGCTAGTCAGATTTTTTTTTTTAAAAAAAGTTCATTATAGAAAGTTGCTAGCTAAGGCAAGGGTGTGATTTACACTTTTGGAACAGTGTTAAAAATTATTGTTCTCTGTTTCTCACAGCAAGTCTCACCCTTTAGTGGATAACTAATTTTTTCATACTGCTTAGTAGTGTTAAGCACTCTTTAGCAAATAGGAATGGCTGTTTTAATGGTTCTCATAGATCTGTATTGTGTGTCTTTGAGTTGCTTCAACAGAGGAGGTAGCAGATTAAAGAAAGAAAAAGCGTTGTGCTTTTTGAATCTGTTTAAGTGGATATGAAATAAGCGATCTTAAGACAGGCTAGAATATGAAAACAGTAGGCAACTCTGATTGTAAGAGGCCTATGTCTTGATATGATGCTTGTACTGATCCATATTCTACACTGGTGCAACAGTATTCTTACCAGCAGCTCACGGTCATGGCTTTTATATCTTTTATCCCAAACTACCTCTTCCCACCTTATGTTGGTGTTCGCAATCAACTGTATCAGGTAGCTCTTATTCCGTTTCTTGCAGGAGTCACACACATATGGAATACACGCAAGAATGCAATAAATAATTTCTGTAGATCTAATGGGGATACTTTTGTTGCAAACTGACTGCTTACAAAGCAGATATTCAGCAGAAAAGTGTTTTTATCAGTTATCCAGGCTAATAATAAAGGTAAAGGGACCCCTGACCATTAGGTCTAGTTGTGGCTGACTCTGGGGTTGCAGCGCTCATCTTGCTTTATTGGCCGAGGGAGCCGGCATACAGCTTCCAGGACATGTTGCCAGCATGACTAAGCCGTTTCTGGCGAACCAGAGCAGCGCACGGAAACGCCATTTACCTTCCCACCAGAGCGGTACCTATTTATCTACTTGCACTTTGTTGTGCTTTTGAACTGCTAGGTTGGCAGGAGCAGGGACCGAGCAACGGGAGCACACCCCGTTGCGGGGATTCAAAGCGCCGACCTTCTGATCGGCAAGTCCTAGGCTCTGTGGTTTAACCCACAGTGCCACCCACGTCCCATAGGCTAATAATAGTACAGTCTTATTTTCCCCTATATTCTATTTTCTTACACTTGTTTTGTAGTAGAGGTGGTTTTCTTTTGTATTTGCCTTCCCTACTCCATTAAAGTAGGGCTGCATTTATAGAAGTAGAGCTGCATTTATAGAAATTAAACTCTTTTCAGTAAGTAGAATGCTTACTTTTTCATCTATGTTTAGTACACAGTTTCAGCTGGCTTGATGTTTGACCTTTGCAGTACTGCCTTTGTGGTACTGTTGGTGTGAGATAAGCATTCAGGAGTGGTAAAGTAAATGTTACTCTTCTGACTTGCTGCAAATGGTTTATTATTATTATTATTATTATTATTATTAAAAAGAAGACACTATTTCCACCAATGTCATTTATTTGTCATTGTGTTTATAAACCTCACTGGAACATTAAATAGGCAAGTAAATGAGGAGACTTAAGATGCATTTTCCAGTGTCAGAATGTGTACCTCCAACTGAATATCACACACCCATACCTGACCAGAAATATAAGAGCAAGGTTTTATAGAATACCAAGAAGCTTTATATAGCAAGAAGATACCTGCTTTTTTTGCTTTTTAAAAACAACATCGGAAGTCTTGCTGAATAGAAGAAATTGGAAAGAAGCACAAGTTAATGGGCATTTGTGAAGACCCCCAAATTGCAGAAAAAATGGATTTGGTTTGGCTGTCTTTACTTTTTCAAAGAAATATGGATGATAGTACAGTCTTGCATAAAAGTCAATCTACAGTTTGTAGATGCTTTGCTGACCTCTTTGAGGGTTGGAACCTTGAACTTATTCTAAGAGTGGTGGACAAATCATACTACTAAATAGCTGTGTTTGTGGCATGGCATTGGGAGGATGGGACAATTTCCCCCGTCCCTCAATGAGGATCACTTTTGGTTCTGTGACTGCTGCTTGCGAATCTTTCTATTTGATCCTACAAACTACAGTGTAGAACTCTTTAATTCTTGACGTTTTAAGCACATGAGGTGTTCAAGCTACCAGTCCAGTTCTAAATGTCACTGTTCTGTAATAGAATAGTAGCCATAATACAGAGACCTATCCTACTTGCAATATTAATATTGCTGAACTGGGTACTGATGAATTGAAATTATTCCACTAGTACCAATAGTTGCTTAGAATTGCAGATTTTCTCTCTGCCTCATTTTTATTGGCGTGGGATGGGGAAGAGTTGGGTTTTCTCAGGCTTATGAGATAGGTGTAAGAACTCAAATAATTTCTGTAACACTCTATGCAACTAGGAACTTAAGATTTCATTCCTATTAGAAATAGGGCCTTTAGAATAAATCAACTCTATTTAATCTTGACACCTTTTTCCTTGCCTATTTGCATGAGGGAAATTGCCAAGCAAAGTATTTAGATCAAGCCTATATAATTAGTAACAATGCCATGGTCATTGGGAATGTATAATAGTTTGTATACTGTAGTTCCTTGATGAAATATAACATCCCTTTTTCAGAATGAAGACTGGCCAGACATACAAAGTCATTTTGTATAACACTGCAGCAGTCATGTTCCTGTGTATTAGCCCCATCCATAACAGCCTGTTAAAAATGAGGAGCTGATTCTAGAGCCTTGTTTAAATAAATGGCTTGTCAGTAGTTGGCATTATATTAGTTTTATCTATGATATAGTACATCATAACAAGTAGAATTAGACTGATCACCCAGAGAAGATTCTTCAGTATTATAAATTCTAGGATTAACGGAAACTACAAAATCATTTGTTATAAGGAAAGACTGTCTTAACCATGTCTCAAGACAGCACTTGGAAGGTTTACTATTTATGGACTTGGGTGGAAGGGTGATAAAATGGCAAGATTTCATTGGTCCGAGGACAGTGGCTGTGCCTGGTGATATAAAGATCTTTTAAATCCTTCTAACAATCCTAGCTGCAATAAGGCCTGTTTAAAAATCACATGGCTGTGTTCTGAGTCATAGTTTTGTCCATAGACTTCTATTTTGTCTGAATTATGTTGAGGGTGTATAGTATGTGTGAAAATACTGGACTACTTAATCCAGCTGATACACGAAGATAAATACAACTACAAAGTGCTGGTTTAGTCCAATTATTCTAATCGGTGCTTTTCCCCCTCCACTCTCCCTTTCAGTATCTGGGACATGTGGAAGTAGATGAATCAAGAGGAATGCATATATGTGAAGATGCTGTGAAGAGACTGAAAGCTGTATGTATACTTATTAAAATATTACTTTAAGTATGCAGTTGTTTTCCATTTACAGAGGTTTTTGTAGGGGAATTTAAATAGCTGCCTTAAAGCAGAGCTTATGATTACAGAGGCATACCAGTACAAATTGGAAGAAGAGCTAAAACGGTTGCTCTGTCCTGATCAAAGTAGCTATTCTGTGTTCTTAAAACAGTTCTGAAAGACTTAGGCTTATTGCTGTGGTTTTTTTTTTTTTTTTTGGTTTTTTTTATAAGGAGACCTCTCTCGGAAGTGTGCTGTTTGTGCTTCAAACAAATGCCGCTATCTTTATATTAAGCCAGTTAGCTTTTTTGATGGTTATTCTCTGTGCTATATGGACTGGGACTGCCATAGCATGTATGTGCTTAGGGGCCTTCACTTTACTGCTGTACTTAGGTGTCCAGATGGTTAACTGATACTAGCTGTATAGAGTGTTTACTCTTCCTGATACCTGCTTCCACTCATGACTGAAGATGGGGGAGAACTGGAAAAACCTCTCTTGAATATTTGTAGTGATCAGATTCCTCACTAGGAAGAAAAGCATGCCATATAAGATCTTCTAAATTAGGGGCAGGGAAACTCCGGCCTAGGGGCCTATTTCTACTCCAGCCGAGCCATGCCTACCTGCCCTACACCTGATGCATACACCATCAGAAGTGGAGCAGGTAAAGGGAGGGGGAGTTGGGTGAAAGGGACTTTGCAGGCACCCCCAAACACTGTGTTTTCTAAGCCCTGATTAATAGCTGATTGTCATGGCTTAGAAAGCCTTTTGCATGCACTTTGCAAAGGCGAAAAGAATCACCTGGTATCATTGTGACATCAAGTGATTGACAGGAGATTGGGTCCGCCTACCTGAACCTGGCTTGGCAGGGTTCCGGCCCACTGGCTAAATTCTGTTCTGCATCCCTGTTTTAAATGGATTAGCTGACTTTTGACACCCACTGATTACATTTTTTTAGTTATTTTTGTGTTCTTCATTGACTGCATCAATAAATCTTAAGCCTACTGCAAAATACTAAAAGGATTTTTAAAAGGTCCTCTTGCATGCGTGCATAGTGATTTCAGACTCAAACCTGTTGTTTCCTTCTCTCAGTCACAGACAAGAGGATGAAAAAATGGGCTTTGAGCTTTTGAATGAACTCCAGTGATCTGATTAGATGCCATCCTCAATTTCTCATTGTTCTTAGTCTTGAACATTTTGAAAGATGTGAATGCTATACTCCACAGAGCATTTCAGGGCAGGAAGAAGTCTCAAACTTGTTAGTATAAATGATGCTCTCCATTTTTTTTTTTTGGGGGGGGGGGAGCAAGCACATTGTCAAATTAGTTAGATGAGTGTCTGGTACAACTAAATACAAAGCAATCAATAAAACTATCCCCCCAAGAGACAGATGTTTAAAGTTGTGCGTATAACACATTTGGCACACTGCACACTACATTTCTGGAATCAAAGAACATAACTTCAGTCTTTGAATTCCCTGTTCATGTCCATAACTTAAACAAAATGGTTGTGTACTATATCCAGTGAAGATCACTCTGAAATAACAGTCACTTGAAACCACCTATTACACACAGATGGCACATGGAAATCACAAGACTATGGGCCTTCCTTGTGTGGCATTCAACACAAGAGACTACTATTTCTACTGAAATCTTAAGCTCATACAGCTTTCACTTATACTATTCTGTATAGATTAACTGATTATGCCAGACCATTTGTCAATAAAGCCAACTGATATTGACTTTAGTGCTGCTTTTCTAAAATATTGATGTATTTCACTCCCCTCAAGCCACTTCTACTGATTACTGAGGAGCATTCTCATATTGAGACTTAAAATGTCAACCAAACATCCAACTGTAGAGATCATTCTTGAATTGCTACTTTTTGTTTCTGTTCATAAATGTGGATTTTCTTTCTTAGCTCATACCCAGGATTTTGTTTTGTCGACTGAACTTCCATTTTCACAGGGCAACCGTGTCTCTTCCAATACAGTAGAACAATTTCCTCTGAGAACAAGTCATAAGTCATTCAAGGGCAGTTGAATCTAGATGTATCTATCTGGGTGTAGCAATCTGATGTTGTCAAAACAGACTGACTTGTGTGTGGTAAACTCTTAAATGGCTAAACCCGGTTTCTCCTTTTCTGTGCTCTTCAATGGCTGCAGTAAATTGTCTTCACTGGACCTGCTGCATGCGTCAGATTTGGATAATAATACAAAAAAGATTATGTGAGGAAGTGCTCCCCCAAAGATATAAAACGTTACTTTTTATTTCTTTTTTAGGACTCACTGCCTTTTACTTTCAGTTACGGAGAAACACATATCCAAGCTCACTAGAGGAGGGGTGGGAATAATTGAGTTTATATACTTTGGTTGTCACGGCTGCTGGAACATGGCATAGTTTCATTAGTCTTATTCCTAACTCTACCTAGAATAGTATGAATTGACAGAATAAAATACAGATGTACAATTTTTACCACAATGCTTTTAAAATGTAGCTTTCCTCTTGACAGACAGCATTTTACCTGCCCATCAGTAAACTGTGCTGGAAGCTGCCTGTGTCTTGTCTCCATCCTCTCTCATTTAGTTAAAATTGTCTTCAGTGTTAGTGTCTTTAACAAGTCTTTTTTTGTTTTGTTTGCAAATATGATACATTTGTTAATGTATTTTCTTGTTTTAGCAGGTAAACGAAACTTAATAGTGTTTGAAAATACTAGTGTATCTGAATATTAACTTCCATAGCTACCCTAAAATCCATTTTGCATGCTCTCTATCATTAATACTTTTTCTAGAACATCTAAATTTTTTCAAGTTAACACCTTTTGAAAATTAAACCTAATTACAGTTTCTTAAGCAAGGTACCTTACAGACCTCCTGAACTCTGGCATATCTTCTGAAGGCTTATATTGATATTTAATGCTTAACTTGGCAGTGGTGGCATATAAATGTATATATGTGTGTTTGTGTGTGTCTGTGTGTATATGAATGAGATTGATTATACATTTTCAAACTGGCAACTTAAAAAAAGGAATTCCATAACAAATCTTAAAGTATATACTCCTATAGCATTTTTTTAACCTAGTGCAGTTGTTCCATTTTTCTTACCGAGATTTTTTTGTAATAAGCTAGCTTGAAGACAGTTTTAATCATTTAAGGCAACAATATTAAGTTAGATATTTCACCACCCAGTGCCATGTGTTGAAATAGCTGATAGATGGCAGAGAAGGGGCATAATGTCTGTAAAGCCTGCTGTTACTTCTAGGCCCTTAAGTATCAGAGATGACCATAGATGTGGCCTTGTATCTCTTATACATATGAAGAAACTGCTGCCGCCATGTAGGAAGACATTCTTGATCAGCAATTCACCATGCAGATTGACTAACTTTCTCCAAACCACCATAAACGTTTTGTACTGGAGACTGTGAAGCAAGCCAAAGCCCATAAATGGCTTGCTTCATGGTAGTCATCACAGGAATAATTTAAAGCACTGTTGATCCCATCCCTAAATTTTCAGTGAAGATTGTCAGGAGATATATATTTGGGCTTTTGTTTGTCTCTGAAATGGATAAATAATTTTAAAATTGCCTGTGAAATATATCTTAAAGCTACTGCATTTGATTGCCATCAAAATGTGTAATACTCCCACTTCGCTGACTGTGCATGTCAAATCTACCACATTTTCTATATGTATACTGCAAGATGTGTGTGAAGTGTTCCTGTTCAGTATACACATTGTTTATTTGGAAAGCTTCATAAGCTGCTTAATTACAAAACTCTAATAACAGTGAAGTGAGAACTCTTAGGTGATGCAGATAGTTTACTTGTAAGTTTCTGAATGGTGTGTGTGTGTGTGTGTGTGTGTGTGTGTGAGAGAGAGAGAGAGAGAGAGAGAGAGAGAGAAAGGGGAGTAAGAAGCCAAAATCTAATATGGAGCCTCTTCAGTGAAAGAATCCACATTCTGAAACAAAAGAATATCCCCTACACTTTCTACTAAATCTGCTTTACAAAATACTGTTGAAAAATCATGATGGCGGGTATATGAGCTTAAACACAAACACCTTTTCTAAGCAGGCTTTTGATAAGGACTGGAAATATGCTCCCCAAATTATTTTCCTTTTGCTGTCATGCTATTTGAGCTCTGTTAATTAACTCGAGCTTTTCAAAATTTATCTAATGTGCTAATTTCAAGTCATCATCATCCAATTTGGAACATCTCCATGTCTGCTGCCAAGTTTGGCTTGTAACCTACTAAAAGCTAAAGGGACAAACAAAATGAAGTCTAAAACATTTTGCATGAAATTGGGTCTGATTTTTCCTTTCCTTTCCACCAATTTCAGAGCTATGGCCTGTCCTAATAAAAGCCCATGTAATGCTTTCTGTGTGCATTTTCATGGGACTTTCCACATCTGCCTGTCACATCCTCTATGGATAACCCTAAACATTCCCTACTTTCCTTCCAATCCCCATTTTTTGTATGTATGTGTTGGTTTAAAACCCTGGGACACTTTAGCTACCTACAGTAATAGCATTCGACTTGTCCCCCCTGTTCCTCCAGGAAAGGAAGTTCTTCAAAGGCTTCTTTGGAAAAGTAAGTTTAATGCCTCGTTGTGTTTGTGCTGTAAGGAGTTACATCCCCAGTATAGCATTGCCTTGTGTCAGGAGCCCCGTTCAGACATTATGTCTGAACAGGAAATAGCAACTGGTGTTGAGTTCATAGGGCTGCACATGCTGGCACTAGCCCAAACAGCCCTTCCCTGCCTGCTCAGTCCCAGGCCTTCCTGTGTTGAGCAGAGAAGGTCTAAAGGGAGCTTCTACCTCTCTTAATCTGAATGTGAATGGAAGCTTTGAACAATCACACCACCTGGTTAATGTACTCATTGACACTTCTATTTGCATTTAAGCAAACATGGGTAGGAGTCCCCTTTAAGGGAGGGGGCAGGATTAAAAACTCATACATTGAGTAATAATGAAACAAATGTTGTAGATATCTTTCCACATTTACTACTCTATTTTTGCGATATACAAATGACATGAGAAAACTTGGTATACTTATTTGTATAACTTTCTTGTTTATAAAACCCAACAACAACTTCAACAACAACAA